>NW_022589736.1:3332200-3362232 GCF_004348235.1 Phoca vitulina | reverse complement strand
AGAACGGACCCCACAGCACAGTGTTGGATAGAACTGTACAGAACAGACTACAGTGTACCACGTAACACAGCGTTATGTAGTATAGAAGAGACCACCTAGCACAGCATTGTATGATGTAGTCTAGAACAGCACAGACCACACAGCCCTGCATAAGAACACTATGTAGTACAACAGACCAGCACAGCCTGACTTAGCATTTCTGGTCGTGATGCCTCTGTGGTGGACTCCGAGACTCAGGACTGAGAGTGAAGAGTCAGTCTGATAAAGCTGTTTTCTCTGACTTCCAGGGCCATTTATTTACTCTCTGGGGGTCATTTGATGGTCCCATTTAAGTGCTTTCCGTGTGGCAGGGCTTCCAAATGGAGTATTTGTAAGTAGATGCATCTGCCTGGCACGTGTCCAGTGCTCCGTGGAGTTTAGCCATTGTTAATACTCTAATTATTTCTAAAGTACTTTCCCTCACTGAGAAGGGGTGCACTGTCCGTACCACAGGGGTGTGGAATATCAGCCTTTTCATGACTGGGGTTTATTTTTAACAAAAGCAGACTTTATTGGTTGGGGGGTGGAAGCCGCTGGTGCTGAGTGCTGGGGCCCTTCAGCTCTGTGTGCTGGGAGTGGTTTCACCTGGAACGGACTCCCACTGTTCTGACTTTCACCTGGTGGTGTTCTCAGACCCTCAGGTGTCCGCAGAGCACCCATCAGCAGCTGTCGGCCGTGAAGTGTGAAAGCCGGTGGCGGGGGGGGGGTGAGCAGCGCACTGCCACTGTCCCCCGGCTTGTCCCCTACCACCCCCCACCCCCGGCTCGTCCCAAGCTGTGGGCTCCTTTGTGGCCCTTGGCCGGAGCCCTCCTTGGCAGGGTTGGGGGGGGGGGAATGGAACAGCCAGCATCAGGTGACCCTGAGAAGTGCACATGACATTGTGGTTGGTGGTCATTGCCTGTCCGAGGTGCCCCATCTCGGGAGTCTGGAGCCTGACAACTCAGATGTGAGCGCATAGGGTCTCTTCCAGGTGGGACATTAGCAGGTCACCTCTGAGCCAGCCCTGGTTTCATCCTTCCTAGGTCTCTGTGAAGGGCATGGGGTCTCTGAGGCTTGAGCACTGTTAAGGTCCTTTAGTGCCCATCTCGGTGGGAGACTTCTTCTTATCCAAAGATGTACCTTATCTTAACCTTTCTGAATCAGGAAATCCTAGTGATAGGGTTAGGACTTGAGTTTGTGATGGGTGCTTCCTCCAGCAAGCTCACGGGTCAGAATCGTGACTGTTGACGGCATTGTTGTCCTGTGAGTGGCTCCAGAGGACCAGCTGACATACTTGCCTTAAGCCCCACCTGTTGCCGGAGGTTTTGCTGAGCTTCTCATTGCCCTTGTGCAGTTTGGACCTTGATGGATGGATGGGGGGCTGAGGTGGGGCAGGATTTCTCCCAGGTCTATGGCTTTGGGGATGTGTCCTAAATTGAGCCCCCAGCCCAGCAAATAATTGTTGAATGTGGTGTCTTTCCTGTCCCCTGGATTTGATGACACTGGCACGTTTTATAGGTTACCTTGTTTTTCTGTTGGCCCGAGTTAGTAGGGAGCTTCCTGGGTAAGGCTTGAGATGGTCTGATAACGTGTTTTTCAAAGCCGGTTCTTCAAAAACTGTCTCTGACCAAAACTGTCTGTTTGCGAAAGCACGTGATCCCAGGAGCAGCTCCCGGTGCTGTGGAAACAGGCCTTTATGCAAAGGGAGGCGTGGGCTGGGAGAGCCAAGGGCTCCCTAGGCGTTGAGGTTTACTGATGAGCCTCTAAAGGGATTCTTTGTTTGCCTAGTAGGTTGTGGGGTCTCTTAGCCATGAGACTTTTTAAGGTGTGACTGGTGTGGAATGAGGGTGCCCCATCCTTGTGCTTACTCTGGCTGATGGCAGGGGTCCTGTCCTATGGCCTGTCACTGCTGCGTGCCCTCTACAGACCCCACGCCCTACCCCGAATCTCCGACCTCTCCAGCACCCTCCCTGGGAGTCCTCCGCCAGGACTGCTGTGATGTTCCCTATGTGGGGAGGTGCACCCCTGTTCCACCGGCTGCTGCACGTGGCCGGAGGGTGTCCAGCCTGCGTCCACGTCTGAGGGGAGGGTCTCCTGGTGGGAAGTGGGAGCAGGTCACAGGCAGGGGCCTTTGCCTCTTCTTTCTTTAGCTGAGGGCAGAGGGTCGGCGGGGGCTCGGGTCTCTGACCCGCATCAGCAAGGGGCACTCCTCCCTGCCGGCGCCCCCCTACCCTCCGCTCCTCCCCGCCCTGCCCCGCAGGTGTACACTGCCCCGCCCCGCCCTGCCCCGCAGATGCGCCCCGCCCCACAGGTCTCCGTGCGCTCAGGGAAGCGCAGGCCTGGGGGAGCTGCGAGGAGGTGTTGTGGGTCGCACGGGTGGTGTCCCTGCAGCTGCTGCTTCAGGAAGTGACCAGGGCCGCTCGCAGGAGCCTGTGTGCTGTGGGCATTTCGCATCCTGACAGCATTTTTCTCGGAAAACTGGTCTCCAGACAACCAGATGTTGTCTTCTAAGCAGAAGTGAGTGGTTCTGGATAGGAGGGAACAGGATTGCTGGTTCTCGGTGACACGCAACCAAGGCCTTACGCCCCGAATCTGGAAGTACTTAGGATTGACCGGAGATGCCACACCGCGTTCCCAGCCTGCCCCTGGGAGCCGTCCGCCTGGGGAAGGGATGTTTGATGCAGGAGTTTTGGGGCATCCAGTTCCCCCTGAGCGGGAGGGCGGGATTAATCACAGGTGGTAGAAGAAAATTCAACATGGTCACAGACAGGAAGACCAGGTGGTGAGCACAGCGGAAGGAGCCCCTACCCCACAGGTCGGTCTTCCGTCAGTGTGACCGTCTGACGTGAAGCAAGGCGTGGCCGCAGCTGGCATGGCAGGGACGCTGGCTTTCCTCTTGGGGGCCATGCGGTGCACAAGACCCCGGTGAGGACCGCACCTCTGTGAGCACAGAGGGCACTCGGGAGCGGGGGCCGGTTCTGCGGGGGGACAGCCCGTGCGGCCCGTCCAGCTCGGTCCTGGGCGTTGCTGGTCTCTGAGGGCGCTGGGTTGTCCTGCGAGGCTCGGGGGCTCCGCCTGGATGGGGAGATGCTTGATTTGTTAGCAAAGGTGACCGATGACCAACAAAGGACTTTCTGGTTTCCTGGAGGCTTTGAGAAAGTTTGTGAAAATAACATCAAATCTCTGCATTTTTCTTTACTTTTAAAGGAAATGCCCCGGAATGCCCAGCACCACTGCTCACCATTCCCACCGTGCAGGCCGCGGGTGCGTGTGGGGCTGCTGGCCTGGCCAAGAGTCCGCGCTGCGCAGCCGCTGTGAGGGTCGTCCAGGGGCTCCCCGCCGGAGCACCGAGCGCCCTTGGTTTCGGGGCGCAGAGGCCGTTGAGGGCTTGAGGCACCTGGGGAGGCAGTGCTAGAAACGAGAGCGCAGCTCCTAGCAGACCGCGGCGGAGCTGGCGAGAAAGAACAAGTGGGATCTGTATCTGCCGGCCTGCAGAAGCGCCCAGGGACAGCAGTGACCTTTGCCGTGATCCCATTTCTGCATGAGAGAGGTGGTGACCCCCTGGGTGGGTTCTGTGCCAGTCCGTGCAGACGATAAGCAGAAAGTGCGGTTTGCGCCGGGAAGGGGAGGTGGAGAGGGGCGCTTCTGTGTAACGGGATTTTATTTCTCCCAGCAGAAGATGGGCGTTCAGTGTGGGTGCTGGGTCGGCCTGGCTTGTGCTGACCAGTAGGTGCAGATGGGTAATGGCTTCGAGTGACAACAGCTGGTTCTTGGATCCCCAAACAAGTCAGGGGGGTCCCAGGTCTCAGGCTGGGGCTGTGAGGCTCCCGTGTCCGTGTCCTGCACAGGCCCGGGCGGTGGCCGGCTGTGCTCTGCAGCGGGCTTCTCGAGGGTCCACGGCCCACGCCGCCCTGCCCGGGGCTCCATCCTGCCCGAGGGGCTGGGCAGTGTGGTCTGGGGCAGAGATGACCCCAGTTTCCTTTGCAGCCAGCAGAGCATCTGTCTTCACCAGGGGTGGTGCGCGGTGCACGATTCTTACTGAAATACACCCTGTTCCGGTTTCTGAATTTTGTTCATTTTATTTACTATGTCAGCGCGTCGATGAGGGTATCACCAGTTGGAATTACTGTTAGCTGTGTATGTCAGTAGTATTAATAGAATCTTCCCCAGGATGTGCGAGCATTGGGTATGTTTCATACCCGAGAGTTCTGCGCTTTCTTCCTTCATGTGCTGTGCTTTCCCTTTCACTGTGCTGACGAGTCACCTGGGGGGGGGGCACCACCTCCCTTGTCTGGCAGCTCTGTGCCGAGTGCTGCTTTCGATGGAGAGACTTTTTCTATGCCAAGGACGGTATTTGGGGAATTTGAGGATGTGACTTTTTTTTAAATGTTCGGAGCTGCTATCAGAGGTCTATGTTCTTACATTATAAAAGCTATACACTCTGGGGAAATACTTTTTAAAAATGTATTATTGGGAAGGCATTGAAACAAGTTAAAGAAAAATTCAAGTTTTTTGCACAATTTGTTCTGTAGAATACTTAGGCAGTAGCTGTCTCACGCACTTTGTTTTTTATCTTGAGTGTTTAGTTCGGTCATCCACTCGTTCATTCTGCCCTGTTCTGTGGTGCATTCTCCCAGGCTGAGGGTAGACGTGGCCCCAGGTCTGGTGGTGGGGCATGCTGACTGGTGCTCAGTGATCTGGTGCAGCTGGTGGAGGGTCTGGTGGTTGTGGGAGGCAGCACTGGGGTGCAGAGGTGAAGGCCCTGGACTCTGGCAGACGCCGGGGTGGGAGTTGGCTGGGAGGAGGCTCGGGGAGACGGAGCTGGAGGGGCCGCGGGGCAAGGCTGGGAAGGGCCTTTGGAGGGGTGCTGACATGGGGCGTGGGGGCATGTGTACCCGCCCGAGGTGGGGCAGGGAGAGCAGCAGAGCACAGCCTGGTGTCCACCCTCTATAGATGGATGTGGGAACTCTGGGATTTCAGGTTTGGTCCCGAGCGCACCTGCAACGTGCCCAGAAGTGTTGTGGGGGGGTTGCGTTGTCTTTCATGAGCAGGTGGGAGTGCAGGTAGAAAGCCTGAGTCCTACCTGTAGGCTGGCGGCCTTGGGGATTCTGGTGGCAAGAAGCAGAAAACCACTCTGTTCACGTATACAAAGAGCAGGAGTGAGCGGGAGGCCCTGCACATGGGCCTCGGTTGGTGGTGGCGGGGGCTGCCTGAGCCTTCCCTGCTCACCCGAAGAAACCACAGGCTGGTGGCCCCAAGCCGCTGTTTCCAGGGAAGGGATTCTAAGGAGCCTGTTGGGTCAGGGTCCCACCCCAGGGAGGGCACATCCAGACATGGCTGCAGGTAACTGCTCTGCCCACTGTGTGCAGAGATTGTAAATCCTGCCTTCTCTGCGGACCACGGCCCTGACCCTGAGGCTCCTGCTGTTGTCCCCACAGGACTGAGGTTCCGGCCACCGCCTGGAAGCAGGGGCACCTGCTGCTTGGGGTTCTGATCACTCTCTGGAGGCAGACGCAGCGCCCCACAAGAGCGTCTCTGGGTGGAACCTGGAGGTGGTGGGCTCCTCTCTCTCCCTTGGCTTGCATCCTTCCCAACGCATAATGAAAATGCTCTTCCCGATAAGGAAATCATGCACCTTGTAGACAGCTTGAGTTGACGTGAACTTTGGACAGCAAATGTGGTCTAAAGTTTCTCTCCAATTTCAATGTGTTAATGGTGTGTTACAAAGCACGGAACACTTGAATGTTGGTGACAGATGGTCACCTAAACCATGAGTGTGTTTGTCAGAAGGACGGCATTGCTTCTCTTAACTCAGATACAGACTTTGATTTTCTGCCAGAAAGAACCTATACTTTATTTAAAATAGGGTATCATTTGGCAAGTGACTTGAGATTGTGGTTTAAACTATAAATTTCATCTTATAGCACTCAACATATTTGAGTTAGTTATTAAGAACTCAGATAAGACTTACATGCTGTGTTCTGACTCCTAATTTCCCTCTAATTCACGGCATTTGCTAGAACATGACAAAACCCCAAATCTGAAAATTATTGGGTGATGTGAGAAAAGGGAAGTCAGTTCTGGTGTTTTGCTTTAAGGGAGTTATAGTATTTTATGCTTCCTGAATTCTCTCCTTTTCCAATAAGAAAAATCATTTCCTTATGATCAGATATGAACTTGATTCAGTTAATAAAAGTAACACACTCAGAGCACATATAATTATGATAAATATAATACTTAAAAAGTATTCAGTTGCCATAGAATATTTGTGATATTTGCTGAGCTTTTTCCCCTCTGCCCTCCCCCTCCCCCACCACTATGGTTCATGTTCAAATATGCTTGTGAAAAAGCAAATGTTATCATTCATGCATGTTAACGCAGTGGTTTTCAACCCCAGGAATAGGATGTAATTCCAGCAATGGAAATTCTCAATTGAGTGGGTCTGTGTGAAGTTTGGAAGAAAAAAACATTTCTATTTTTTAAATTTTTTAAAAAGATTTTATTTGAGAGATCGAGTAAGCACAGCAGTGGGGAGGGGCAGAGGGAGAAGGACAAGCAGACTTCTCCCTACTGATCAAGGAGCCAGACTTGGGGCTCGATCTCAGGACCCCGAGATCATGACCTGAGCTGAAGGCAGATGCTTCACCCGTTGAGCCACCCAGGCGCCCTGAGAAAAAAACCTGTTTAAACTGCCCCCCCCCACATGTGCCCCCATCTCGAGAATCAGATTTAGTTAGCTTAATTTCCAATTTAAAGTAATTTGACAGTCTAAAAACTGTGTTTCTATAAAATTCTGCCTGTGTGTTTTGTATTTCTCAGTTGCTTAAGATGATAAATGCAAAATGAATTGTTTTAATACTTGCTGTAAAAATTTGTGCTATAGCCAGGTGTTATAAAGTCAACAAAGTAGGGATAAAGTTGTGCCTGTTGCTCTCGTCACGAGGGCCACCTTTTCTCAGGTCCGTGTGTACACAGTGGGTCTGGCACCCTTTCCATCAGTCTGCTGGTGGCATGTTTTCTGGGTTGTGGTGGAGTCGCGGGGGTCTGCGCTCTGTGCTCGGGCACAGAGGTAGGAATGGGTGGACACTGGACATTGTCGCAATTGAGCAAGGAGGTGAGGAGCAGTGAGGGGCTGGCCACACTGATTTGTGGGTCTTGGCCCTCGGTGCCATTGCAAGGTTCCCGTTGGGGCTGGAGGGAGTTCGGGAAGCCAGTGGGAGCCCGGAGTTTGCTGGAGAAAAGAATGAATGTCCTGTAACTTCTGCATATCCCCTTTCCAAAATGTATCTGATTCAGCACCAGTGTTAATTTACCTTAGTCTGGAAAATAATTACACTGTGTGCAGTTTTCTAGGGGAAAAAAAATCCACTTGATTTAAAAACCAAAATCAGAATGATGGGTGGGAAAACAACATTCTGAGGGAGCTTACGTGCTCGTGATTGACAGTGTTTCCTCAACTATGGAGTTTGTTTTATTTTTGCATTTTAAAAGAACACGTTTGTTAAACACAGGAAAACGGAGGGGGAAGTGCATGTGGAGAGAGAAACAGTAGTGGTCAGCTGGTGTGCAGCCTGGTCCCATTGTACTGTGCGATGATCGCGTGGCAGGTAAGTGGCGATTTAAAAGGTACATTCATGGTTTTCACTGCGGAAAATTGAGACTTGTTTAAAAACTACTTATAACCTCCCCCCCTCAAGTCACTAAGGTTTTATAGATTTTCCTGGTCTCTTCATCTACTTAACATGTAAATTGATGTGAATAGTAAATGTGTAGTTTTTGGTTCTGGGAGTGAAGCGGCAGGAGGGCGGCAGAGGTCCTGGGGCGCGGCCGGGGCTGAGCTGGATCCGCATCCGGGAGCGATTCCCGAGCGTGGGGACCACACTGGGGACAGGAAGACTTACATCGCACTGTGTGCCGTGCCTCCCACATGCAGTTCTTGGCTTTGGTTTCCATTTTGAGGAGAGTCCGTGCTCAGGCCGACTTTCCCGGGAGGGAACTCGGATGATGCAGCTCTGAGCCCCCGCGTCTGTGAGTCTTTCCGCTGCCTTCGGTCCACGGAGACTGCTCCACGAACCACATGTGCCAAATATTTCTCCAAAACACCCATGCTTGCTGCTTTGCCGTCTTTTGGAATTCAGTTTGTGGAGGAGAAATCCGAGGCCATCCAAGATTTTTGTTTTCATGTTAGGAAACTTGTATTTTCCTTCTGAATGTTTTTGGGCTTTTCTCCCCTTTATCGTCATATTAAAATGGATGTTCAGCTTCATCTTGATGCAGTCTTTGTTGTTTTGTGTGGAATGTTCTGTCCCATCACAGATGCCTGCTTGGGTCGTGAGCCCATGTTTTGTGTCCCTGCTTTCCTCCACAATCTCCGTTTTGATTTTACTCTTTACAGTTTTGATGCTAAGCTTCCCATAGGAGTTTTGGTTCTCGTTCCCTCAATGCCGTGGCTGTGACGTGTCCGCAGGTTCTTTCGCTGCCATCCGTGGCTGTGATATGTCCGTGGACTCCATCACTGCCGTCCGTGGCTGTGACGTGTCCGTGGACTCCATTGTTGCCATGGCTGTGACATTTCTGTGGGCTCCGATGCTGTCCGTGGCTGTGATGTGTCCGTGGACTCCATCGCTGCCGTCCATGGCTGTGACGTGTCCGTGGACTCCATTGTTGCCATGGCTGTGACATTTCYGTGGGCTCTGATGCTGTCCGTGGCTGTGATGTGTCCGTAGACTCCATCGCTGCCGTCCGTGGCTGTGACATGTCCGTGGACTCCATTATGCCATGGCTGTGACATTTCTGTGGGCTCCGATGCTGTCCGTGGCTGTGACATGTCCGTGGACTCCATCGCTGCCGTCCATGGCTGTGAGGTGTCCGTGGCTTGACTGTGTATCTGAAGTTTTGGTGGCCGTGCCTTCCTTCCTCTGTTTCTGCAGGAATGACTGGGAGGTGGGGAGGTTACACCAGCATTGCTGGTGAGATGCTGCTTTGTGGCCCCTGCCCGGGCTCTCTGGAGGGAGGGCCGGCATGCGGCAGGAACCCAGCACAGTGCACAGGCAGTTTGTGCTGTCGACTGAGGAAGGAGCTGGTCCCATCCCGCACGGGAGGCGAATGGACAGAGTGTGGCAGGCATGGGATTGTCACGGTTGTGAAGGGCTCTCTGCTTCTCTAAAATCCATCTCAACACTACCCAAAGGGTTTGTAGGGTTTTCACCGGCAAGTTTCTCCTGCTGTGGAGACCATGGCTTGATTAACTGTGATTACAGTGAACAGCGGTGTCCGCGTGTTGGCGGGGAGCTGACGGGCTGACCCCCATGGAGAACCTCCTCCAGCGCTGCCCCTGCTGGAACCCCCGCCCTGGACTGCTGCCCTCGTCCGAATGGAGCGTATGCTCTGCTGCCCCTGGGGTGCGCGAGGCCTTCTCAAGACCCGCGCCTTTTCTCTTTTTAAGCAAGGGGTGCACTTGGAGAATCCCGATCTTTTACATCATTTCGTCTTTTAAAACCTCGTTTCCCCAGGATGTCTTGTGCCTCTATGCTGTGAACCTCTTGTCCTTTTTGCTGTGAGTACAGGTGCGTCCGAGGCTTCAGGTGCTGGTGAAGGAGAGGTATGACTACTTCTCACGTCTTCATGCGACACCTGTGCTCTCCACTGTGCTTTCCAGTTCCGCAGCCTCCTCCCCCTCACACATGGAACATTCTACTATTTCCCCCTAATTTAAAACTATGCAGTAAGATTTAATAGAGCAAAGGCATCAAATGAGAGTCCTTTTAAAAACTGGGAAAAAACCCAGAAATATGGATATGTGTAACATTACAAGCCAGCCAGAATTCAATAAAAATGTTTTCTTGGATGTTCTGAGTGGATAGCCCCAGACAGCTGCAGGGAAGAGATTCCCTGTGCATCATCAGAGACTAATGCATGTTTATTGAATAAAATAGGCTGAGTGGAAGGGTAGGGATGGAGGCCAAGCCCCTGCCCATCCTGATGTTCTGTGAGTAGTTCTGGCAAGCTAGGTTAAAGATGCTTTCCCTCAGCACGTCGCCGTGTGACCTCACAAACGTGGGATTGAAATGGCTTGTTCCGTGCACTTCTTCCCTGGATTGTTGAATCTTTCTTCCCCTGGAGAGCCCGGCGGTGGGAGCACAGAAGTGGGCCTCACGTGGTTATGTATTACATTCCTTTCTTAAATTAGCCTCCACGGGCACCAGCTGCCGTTGACAGAAGAGTAGGGGCCGAAGGGCTTGTCCCGTCCCGATGTGAGAGCATGGGAGGCCCTCTGCACCTCAGGTGCAGACGTCCATGCCTCATGGTGTGGTGCATGTGGGCTCCATCGGGGGGCCTTGGACCTTGACACTTAACAGCCATTCTTCTGAACAAAGTCGGGGTGGGGCGGAGGTCTAGAGTGAGAATGATAGTAGATGCTTGAGTTGGCCCGCATGTCCTTAGGGACACAAATCTATGCAACAAAACCCGCTCCACCATTTTTGTATTTAAATGGGGAACCAATAGTCCTGGTGTCTGGGCATTGGCCCTATAGATGTGCCCTGCCTAGTATAGCCAGGTATGTCCTAGTAGATCCAGAAATGCAGACTCTCCAGCCACCCTCCCCCTGCAGACAAGCAGAATCAAAAGTTCTAGGGAGGGAGTGCCCAGCAAGCCTTTAGGGTGCCCTGTGGGCGATTCTGCTGGAGTTAGGTTTCAGAACCTCTGCTCTGCTGGCTGCCAGTGAACCATGCGTTTGCTGACTTTCCAGCATAAAAAGGCCAGGTTCTGAAATAGCTGGTTGTAGTATTGTGTGGCGCAGAAATAGAAGCGCTTTCTTAAAACAGGCATGGTCAGGAAAATGATGTCCATCACATTTAGGAAAGATTTCGAAGTAGTGGGCACTGTTTCTTCCCTTTGCTTCTTGGAGCAGGGATATAAAACCTTTCCCTCAAGTTAAATCCACGTTGGCTTTTTTCTTAGGGAATCTAACAGGACTGTACACCAGGGATGTTGGCTACGAGCTGTGATCGACTAGTAGATCAAGTTAGAACTGGGTCCGTTTCTCCCTGAGTGTTGAACAACCAGAATGCTCACTGGTGCTCAGCGGCAAGAGAAAAGGGTGCTACTTGGATTTTCTTTCCAGTGTGAGCTGGTAGGAGGGGTTCCATCGATGAGGTACCTGGGATCTAATTATGAACAGAAGCCCAGAAATATAATGATTATGATGAGCAAGGACCGATCAAGGTGCAGGGTTGATCTTCCTAGCTGGAGGACGTCCTGTGTCTTGTCAAAGGCTTTGCCACGTGGCCGCCCTGCCCGTGGGTCTGAGTGCAGGAAGGGTCAGAATGATCCAGCCCAGGGCAGAGCAGCTCTGTTAGAACCTGGAGCCCAAACCAGCCTCAGGTCCCTTGTCTAGTAAACTCCTTGAAAGTGGATTCTCGGCAGTTACATGGAGCAGGTGAAGTAGGTGAATAGAGTGTGTCACTTGTCACCCAGAAGACTGAGGTGTTACCTAGAGGTCCTTCGGGATTAGGATGGATTTTTTTGAGTGACGGTAATTTTTTGTGAATGATCTTGGACCTGTTTCCCCCCCTTGTGATAGGGCGTTCTTGTCCATTGCTATCTTTAGAAAGTCCCAGTATGCCAACAGGTATCCTAAGGAGAGTCACAGAAGAGAAACATGGTTGTATGATTGTGCAGTGTTGTGTATGCGTTGGACCTTGTTCTCACACGCCTGCCTGTGTGTGCACACGCGCAGCTCCGTGGCACATGGAGTCAGGTGCTTGGAGTCCACGTGCTCTCTGGGGCGTGGACGCGAAGCCCCGAGGGTTTGAGAGCCATCTGTGGTGGTGCAGACGTGTTGGAGGCAGGCCTTCCGGCGTGTTCCTCCATGTGAGCATTTCCCCGCCTCCCGTCACCTGGGGCGTAACGTGTGCCGCTGAGCTGCGTGCCACATGTAGAGCTGGTCTTGCCGTGTCAGTGAGTCTGCGAGGACAAGAGCATGAGCAGCATCATACTCGTGGATGTCCTCCCTCCGACGCGAGGGACCCCTGCGCTGGGGAGTGCTGTCCCCGGCGAGTCCAGAGTTCCGCACCAGGCGAGGGCAGGCCTGGCCACGCACCGTGCTCTCCAGTGGCGCCACCTCCCCGTCCAGGGGCAGTTGAGGGCCCGTGGCAGGAGGAGGCAGCCTGTCCTACGGCACGTCCACACAGACATGTTTCCTGGGTGCTCCCCGCCCCCGTCTCCAGGGCAGTCAGGGAGGGGGTTGGCCTGCGGGGATGGTGACCCTCTGGCTGGGCGTCTGTGTGGTTCGTGGGGGAGCAGGACCCCTCACCCGGGAAGGGTTTTGTGTGCAGGTTGGGAAGTCGGCCTGGGATAGCTTCCACGCAGAGTCCGAGAAGAATTCTAGCCGTACCGCTTGTGTGTGCGACCTTGGACAGGTGTCTGGATTTACGGGGCTTTGTCTCGTCTGCAAATGGGCACGACGTGCTGAGAGAACGGCCGGCGGCCGCGGGCTTGCACAGGGGACGGCGTGAGCTTCCTGAGCCCCTCGCCGCGGTGGTTTCTGTGGAGGCCACGCATGTGCCGTGGCGCTCGAGAGCAGGGGAGACGTTGTTGCTCCGGGCACGCGTCCTGTGGCGTCTGCTGTAGTCCTGGGAGCCCGCTGGACTTCGCGTAATTACTACCACCTTGAGGAAACAGCGCGCATGGGCTGGGCTCCCTTATTTTGCTGCGATAAACAGCATCGGGAACCAGAGCCTAGCCACGCTCTCTGCTGGGGGGTCCCCAGTGCTGCTTGGGGCAGCCTCAGGGGACAAGAGCGCTTTTGAAGCAGGAAGCAAAAGCCGTGTAGACTCCCCTGTCACTTGAGCAGCAGGAGAAGAGTTTGATGACAAAAGTGCGGTGGGTGACTGTGTCTTTCAGTCCTTATTTTGAGGGACGGGGGGCCTTTCTCACCGAGGCATGGGGTGACGTTACCCGGAATTCGGGAGAGGTCAGAGTATGGCACGTGGGCTTTACAGTTTGTTTTCCTGAGATGTTCCGAGAGGCCAGGAGAGCTTCGGTTGTCCCCTCCTGGCGGCCGTGCGTCTGTACGGAGACATTTTGCAGCCTGACCCCAGATGAAATCGGCATCTGCACAGCAGAGGAGGGTGCCTTGGTCTGCAGCACTTTGCACCAGGCAGGTGCTCGTGTGATTCTGAACCCGCACACCCCGGAGACCTGCAGCCTTCTGGCTTCCTGGGTGAATCCGTGCCAGAAGCATCCAAAGCCTGTGCACCTGAACCGGCAGTCTCCTGGCATGAATTTCCTTACCAAAACTGGCCGTAAGGGGGAAGAGAGGATGCACGCTCTCTACCCGGATGGCCCATTCTTGTGACTCACAGTCTAACTCTGTCGCCTGCCGGAGAACGCTGTCTGTTCTTGTCTTGTTTAAGGTGATTATTTATTTGTGTTTTGCAAGAACGGTGCTTCGGGGATTTAAATATTCAGGCTTAATTGTCGTGCATGATCGGATGGGTGCTAATAATTTTACTCTTTGTCAAGACTTCTGGTTTGCCATTGGAGTTACTTGCATTTTCTTGCATTAGCGGATACAAAATCTGTTAGTATGAAGCAGCAGCTACACAGGATGTCACATCAGGCAGTTTCCTAAATTGTGCATGCTCTTCAGTAAAGCATGGGTTCACTGCTTCGTCCCGGCTCCCCAGTCGTGCTGCTGTGTTTCCCAAGTCCCTTCTCTCTGGCTCTGAGATAAGGTCACATTTTGAACTGGGCTGGAGTTAAGGATGCTGCTTTCACCCTGCAGCTTGCTCTCAATTTTACAGAAGCCGCTGCTGAGACGTGGCGAGCAGGTGGTGCGGGCCCTTCCTCCTGGCGTGCCCCACGTTCTGCGTGACTCTGGGCTGTGACTCCTCCGGGGGGAGGGAGGGTGAGCAGGTCAGTAGGTCAGCAGGTGCCTGGCCCCTCCCGAGTCTGTGGAGGGATTAGTCCTTGGACAGGAGGTCTGGTTATCTTCTACTGGGCTGGTTGTTAACTGAGTCCAGCCTCTCTTGTTGAGCTTTGGAAAAGAGCATGAACTGGAACAGTGAGTCTGGTCTTCTGAGTACTGACCACATGAGGACCCGAGGGTTTATAATCAGCTGTGGGAACACGGAGCACTCTGCCGGTCTGGGTACAAGTGGCGGGCGTGGATCACTTGTCCTTCTGGGAAGACAGCCTGGTTTACTGCCCTGAGGCTCGCGCTGTCCATGGAGTCCTGGGACAGCACCGTGTCTGTGGTGACATGGTGGCCTTTCCCATCAGGAGCCGACTTTCCCTCTGGAGGGGCGTGTGGGAGTCCTTCTGGAATCCAGTGCTGTGGTGTGATTTGCCCCGGCTCTCACCCCTTTGAAACGTGACGCTTTATTGGATGAACATCGGATAACCTGTCACGGAGCAAAATCAAGGTAAATTTGTATTAGGTGTCAGTGTAGGTGTGTAGACATATTTTGAGGAATAACATGTGGATGGAAGCTGACAGCAGCCGTTGGGGAAGATGGAAACCCCCTGCAGAGGGTGGAAAGGAAATCTCACACATGCGTGTGGAGAATGAAGACCTGTTTCTGTTTCCTCAATGTCGGCGCTGTCAGGGTCCCACAGACATGGGGGGGGACGCAGCCTCGGCACCAGGCCGGTTTCATGGAAGAAGGAACGTTAACCAAACACTCAGATGTTTGGAATGTAGGAAATGGATCCAGAAGGAAACAGCCCTAAGTCCTGGAGAAATGTGGGTTAGGATAATGTACACCATCGTGTGATTTTGTAAGATCTTGTAAAAATAATGTAAATCATCACCTTATTACATAAGAGGTCTTCACAGCAATATTTACACAAGGCAGAAGTTAACGCCAAATTCTGTGTCAAAACAATTCACTGCATCACACTGAAAAAATAAAAGTCAAAATGAGAACTAGAAATCCATATTTTTAAAATAGCAGGGAGGAGCCGGTGCGGGGATAAGCTGGTCAAGGGAGGAGGAGGGGGAAGGAGACCAGCTCCATTTTTGAGCCCAGCAGGGCTGTGACTGGTCTGGGAAGGGCCTTCTTTGGACACCAGAATGTTGGGGAGCTGGTTGGCAAGTAGGGTGTGTGCCTCGCTCAGAAGGGAAGACCTTGCCCGTGTCAGCGGACAGGTTGCTGACCAGAGCGAGGGCTGCGAGGGCAGCGGCCGGCTCTGGGATCGAGGCGCACCTGCACTGCTCAGACGCTGGAGATGCCATTCTGGAGCCTTTGAGCCCACACTTGCAGCAAAGGGCATGACCTCACCCAGCAAGGTCACTGAGCCACTCTCTGGCCGTACCGTGTTTGGGATCGGGCAGAGTGTGGAGCTTCCCGCCCATGGGAAATGGGGTGCATGGAGGAGCAACATTTGACACCCGAGGAAACCCACCTAGAACAGGGCACACTCTACAGGAGTGAAGACCGTGAAAAATTAGTGGGGTGGGTAGAGGGGAGGGGACTGTTACAGACCACAGAGAAGAGCGAGTCACCAAAGGCAGGGCGTGATGTTGGATGGATTGGTTTGATGGAAGAAAAAAGGCTGTAAGAGATGTTTTAGGGGACAGTTGAGCTAACATGAATATCAACTGGACAATGATAATATGGAATTGTTAATGGTGTGTGACGATGGGTTGTGGTTGTAGGCTCCCTATTCCTAGAAAGTGTCCAGCTAAGTAGTTCGGGGTGACCGTCCCGAGTGAGGAGAGATGCTGGCTTTGGGCGGAGCCGAGAATGTGCGTGGCGTCCGTAGCTGCTGATCCTCGCGGGGAAAGTTGGGTATTTTCACTCTCTCAACTTTCTAGTACATTTGAAGCTTTTCATGATAAAAAGTGGGAGAAAATCTGGAAATTAAAAGGGAAGTCCAGATCAAAGTGTACTTGTTTTTAGATTCAGACGTGGAGAGCTTCAGTGTTCATGATGTTCTCGTTCAACGCACGGTTTCATCCCTTGCGTTTGTCACCTAGTTTTTTTTGGTGAGAAATTCGGTATCTCTGGAAGAAAGGGAGGGGAAACCCCTCCAACTGAAGCCTTGTTGCCCCGCAGTGTCACTTTGGACTCTCATAAGCTGATATCCCCACGAATGGGGCTGCCTGACCCCGTGGCTAAGAGCAGCTACTCAATGCCGGCAGGTTAAAAATAACAAGTCACCGTGACATTCAGACCAATGAAATGTCAGGAGAGGTTAGGAGAGGCATTTCCCTTGACTTGCTATTCCCGGGAAGTCTAAATATCTAAAAGACCACATTTCTGTAGATGCTAATATTTTTATTAGCGTTCCTTCTCATGAAATGCTACTGGCTGTGGCTGGTAAGCCGAGGTTGCCCAGCCGGCAGGCTTTGTCGCTGTCCTGATGACCGGGGTTTGCAAATGTAGGTGCTTGCCTGAAGTAGGACTCCAGCCTGGCTACCCCGAGGGAATGCGCAAAGGTGCAGACGGTCTGGGGAGGTTTCTGGAAGGAACTCTGTCTCCTGGGGCTGGAGGACAGCCCTTTGAATAGGCAAAGCCGGGAGAGTGGTTAGAAACAAGGTTCAAGGAAAAGATGGGGATCTGCCTCCATCTGGGGAGCCGAGTGCCTTTTCCCACGTTGATTCAGAGCTAGTCTTAGGCCGTGTGCCGGCTGCAGGGCACGGCTACCCGAGGACTAAGTCACAGTAGAACTACTCTTCCGTAGTGTCACTGAGACGTTCTCTGTGTTTGGTGCCTCGGTGGCTATTTCTTCATGGTGGTTTTGGTTCTGTTTTCCTAATCCACTCTATGACCATTGGAAGTCCCAGAGTTCAGGATTTTACTTTATTTTTTACTTTTGAGAGCAAGAGATGGGGAGGGGAGGGCAGAGGGAGAGAGAATCTTAAGCAGACTTCCCGCAGAGCGCAGAGCCCGACACAGGGCTTGATCTCATGACCTGATATCAGACTTCCCGCAGAGCGCGGAGCCCGACGCAGGGCTTGATCTCATGACCTGAGATCAAATCAAGAGTCCGACGCTGAACTGGCTGAGCCCCCCAGATGCCCCATCAAAGTTCAGGAGTTTTTGAACACGTCTTTGTTTTTTGTGAGGGGAGTGGTCCACGGGTGGTGGGGAGGCCACTTTCCAGGTGGGCTGCAAATGCTGGGCGTCCAGCTCCTGGCACCTGTGCGGCGGCTTTGGGTGCCTGGCCTGAGGCTCAGTGGCCTGGAGCAGCCTTGTGCCCTTTCATCCGCTGCCAGCTACATGAATGCCTGGGAGTTCAGTCTAGTTATGGGAAGACATGGTTCCACTCTAGCAGGAGACACCCAGCCCTTCGTTGTGATGGTTTCGCGAAGGAGAGGCTCGTTAGGACAGGTGGGTTTGGAGTGCGTCTCTGCCAGACGTTATACACTTGTCCGGGGCCAGAGTCCAGCTTTATCAGTGTGGTAGAACCAGGATGGTTTAGGCCGGGGAGCACGGAACTAGGCAGGCAAGGTCTTACTGAATGTACTCGCTGGTGTCTGCCGTCTGTCAGTTCCTAGTAGAAAGGCTCAGCTGGTGTGAATCAATGGGGAAAGCGTCTTTTTACCGAGGCCAGGTGGAGAGCTGAGCGCAGGGCGGCCCCAGGAGCCTCAGCCCGAGCCGCATGTTGGAGCTGCCCCGGGGTCTGCAGAGGTCTGTTCTGGAGCTGGGCTCTGGGTGGGTGGTTGTAACAGCTCAAAACGGGGCATTCTGTGTGGCTAGTGTTGAGAAGTATTCCATTTGGGCGCGGCTTTTCCATCCTGCTGCCGGCACCTGCACGTGCCCGACCCCAGCTCACGGACAGGCTGGCACACTTTAATTTGAACCTTTCGGTGCTTTGGGAGTAACGGGGTTGGGGACCAGCTGCAGGGGGTGCAGAGGCGGTGGCTGTGTGACGTGACGGAATGACCTCTGACCCTCTGCAGGCTGCTGTGTTCAGAGCTCTCGGTCAGATTCTCGAATACATGAGTGCTCCCCCTTTCCAAGGCAGTCAGGGAGCTGCTGAGCTGCTTCCAGCCGGGGTGCGTGCTCGGGGAGGAGGACTGTGGGAAGCACGTCCCAAGCCTCTGTGGGATGGGCCATGGTGCTCAGGCAGACCTCCGCCCCGAGGTTTCTCGGGGCGGAGGTGTGCTCGGCATGTAGCTACACGCCATGCTCTCTCCCAGAAGAGACTCTCGCAGGTGATGAGCAGGTGCACCCCGGGCAGTGGGAGATGAATGCAGAACATGAGCAGTGGTTGTCTTTCGGGTTCACAGTGGGCGCAGGTTGGCAGTTGGTACTTTCTCTAACTTTACTGCCCATCCAGAGACACGGGCTTTGAGGTTTCTTGCTCCATGATTGCACCCCAGAGGACATAGGTGGACCACATCTTACTCGTCCTGAGCCCTGAAGCCGTACGAAGGAAAGCAGAGGCCACTGAAATCCAAGACATTTTAGAATCAAGTATTAAGTGTCCTAAAAACAAGTCATTGGTAAACTAGATGTCCCTTGAAAGAGAAGGGCTGCGTGCTTATCCCCTTGAAGATGCTCTGTAGACGCAGGTATGGCGGGAACCCAGGTGTGGTGTGCACGGCTCCTGGCGGAAGCTGAGGGAGGGAGACAGGTGAACGCGCCTCCAGACGTGAATTCCGGTCCTGCCGCACCTGCTTGCTGTCATCACTCCCTCCCTGAGGTTACGGCCGTCACTGTGCATTCTGCATGTGCGCAGGGTATTTTCTCAGACCTGGTGGCAGAGGAAGCCAGCTTGGCCTCTCTGGAGAGCTGTTCAGGTGGCTCTACAGAACGACACGGTCTCCTCTGTTAATCCTAGTCTTCAATTGAGTCGTGGGCTTTTATATGCTTCACTTCATTCTGTTCCCTGAAATAGGTCCTGCCCCACTTACAATCTCAAATCATACTTAGTAGTTTCTAAAGGTTTCAAAAGTCCACTGGAATATTGGTTATTGAATATTGGTGGTTTGCTTCCTGGAAAGTTACATCTTAGAGTCTAAAGTGGGAGTGAGGTTTGGATCCTCTTGTGGATCCTCTGTGTTCAGATAGGAAAGCCTTCACCGCACTTCTATGTACAAAAGCCCCAGACGTGTAGATGCTCCCCGGGACACATTTGTGATTCATTCCTGAATTTTAGCGATCTCTGGAGGGGTCGCTGGAGAAGGCAGGATGATCAGCATTGAGTGAACATTGGATCAAGACATGTCCAAATGTAAAATTAGTTTTAAAAAATCTTAGCATTCCCTCTAAAGGTCCACTCGTGGAAGGATGTTTCTGTAAAAACGTTTTAAGAGCATGGACCCCTCCAGGTGCTAAGTACTGAGGGTCCTGCCCGTCATCCATTATGGTCTCTAAGTGACACATTTAGGCAGCGTTGATGTTGATGACTAACCATGTATCAGACGTGATCACAAGAGTCCCTCTTCTTGAAGCAAAATCAGGTCCCTGCAGATGACATCGTCTTATGCAGATTTAATTAAAATGGAGATTGCTGCAAAGTGCTAATAAACCCCCGAGGGACAGATAAAAGCCTGGGAACCTAAGACTCCAGAATCCTCCGTCTTCTTTCCCTAAAATATGGGAAATGGAGTAAATGCAAGGTACCAAGGCAACTGGTACTTTAAAACAGTTATTTTACTACCTTAATTAAAATAATTATTGGAGTAGTTTATTGGCCTTAACTTCAGTGCTCTTAAATTCATAAATGAGATGATTTCAATTGTTTGAATTCTTTCAAATAATTTTAGTTATTTTAACTAAACAACATATGATAACTTTGTTGATTGGAATTAGTTGGTTGTTTGGCGTTCTTGGGAGACTTGGTGTTCTTTGAGGGCACACACTCCGCTTGCTGAGCTCCCGTGTTGTCACGTGATGAGTGGCCCCACAGAATGGAAACCGAGTCCCAGAGCGTTTGTCAGAAATATGTTGTCTGTGTTCTGTACACGAGGTTCAGGAGCCAGCATGCCTCCCTGTTTGTGTCTCTGAGTATGAAACTAATCGAAAAAGCTCAACGCTGTTTTCCAGGTTGTGTTAAGGGCTTATCACGAACTCCTACTTTTGGTACCAGATATCTGATTTATTCCATAGGATTATCCCCGAACCAAAGAGACAGAGCCTGTTAGCACTGCGTCCCTGGTTTCAACCAGATGAAAGAGGCCTTATTAATTATTCATTATGACATTTTATACACTATTTTACTTTTTATAATTACCAGAGTCTGTGTAATTAACCTCTCATTTCATTGAAGTGCTTAACATTAAGTAGGGTTATAATTACAACTATTAAAAAAAAAAGTATGGAAGAATTTAAAAATCTTTAATTAGAAAGAAAACTTTTGTTGTTGTTGTTGTTGTTGTTCCGTGTAATTGTGCATTTTTTCCTTGTCGACAAGTATCTTTAATTATTTAAACAAAGCGAAAAACCAGAGAAGTCGGGCAGGTGCCGTGTCCTGGCTGGTGCGGGCTGTGTAGGTTCTCCGATTCCCCCCGTTCTGTCTCTTGGATGGAGATGCGGTCAGTCTGTGAGCGCCTGTCCTTTCATAACCCCATGTTCTTCGAGTGCAGAGGTGGGTCCGGCCAACATTGCCGTTTCCTGGGGAGAAAGCGAGCTCTCAGCAGATGGGCTCCGCACAGCCCCGCGGGGGTCCCGGGAGCGGCGTGCCTAGGGTCAGCCGGGCGGGGGTTCGGCTGGCATGAGACACCAGGGCGGCCCCTCTCTGCCCAGGGCTGTCTGTTCTGTACCATACACTGGGAAGAGTTTAGTTCAAATCTGGTTAGAAGGGACTTGACAGGAACAGGATGGAATTGATGGCAGGTGGGGAGGTTTCCGCAAAGCATCGTTGTGCCTTAGCTCTTCATGTGAAGTCCGTCACCCCTCCTTGAGGACACCTGTCCGCCTTGAACTCCAGCCACGGTGGCTGACGCTTGGTGACCTTCACGCTGAGTCCCAGTAATGAGATTAAGCCTGAAGGGCAGTGTGGCCGCCGAGCAGAGCTGATTTCACGGGAATGGTGGGGCTGTTGGCCGTGCTGTCTGGTTTGAGCATAGTTTCCGTCTGTAACGTGTCTGATTCTGGAGGTTTCTGTGTAGGGCAGCCGCCCTCGATCTGACATTTGGGGCGCATGGAGAGAGGGTGCTTGCCAACGCCCAGATCTTGGGCTCCACGCTCGTTCTCGTGGCGCCGTGGCAGGCCGGTGTCCCGGGTGGCCCTGATTCCCCGCGGGGGGATCTCGTATCGTGCTCCTGAGGAATGTGGATCAGCTCCTTCCTCAGGAGGAGGGAGCAGTTACAGCTGCCTGTCCTGGTCATCGTAAGGGTTTGTGCGTGAGCAAGCCGAGAGCTCCTGGCTTGAGGGTCGGTGCCCGTCCCCGTGGCGTGCTGTTTCCCACGGCCCGTTTCTCCTCTCGCTGCCGCCACATGGCAAGCACACGTCTGGTTTTCCATGGAGCCAGGCGGTGAGAATCCAGGGGTCTCGCCGGCCTCTGTGTAACCATCCTACACATCCCATTCCTGGGATGGAAACCCACAGAAACAAAACCAGACTTCTCGTTGAGGCGTTCAGAGCCCTCCCAGCCAACGTTCCCCAAATCCGCCTCCGCCCGCCAGGCTCTGTGGGTCCCAGCTCCGTGACCCCAGGGCAGGGTGCTGGTGCTGATGTCTGGAGACAGCTGTGGTCATCGGGACTGGGGTTGGGTGGCACGGCCGTCCCGGGGAGAGGGACGCTGCCACGAACCCTACGCTGCCGAGGACAGCGCCACACGGAGGCCCAGAACCCCTGGGGTTTGGTGGAAGACCGTGGTGGTTCTGCTGCCCACCCGCCCCCCGCGTTCTTCGTTCCCTCTGACACAGGGTCCCTTGCCAGTTATCAGCTTGCCGGTCCGCAGGGCGCCTGTGAGGTGGCTGTGCCCTGGTCTGGGTCTGCCCCTCTGGTGAGGACCGCCTGGCCTGCATGGAGCCCGTCGCCCGCAGAGCGCGCAGGAGGCCACGGCAAAGCTGCAGGCTGTCGGCGCCGAAAGTGGGCTTGTTTGCGCTGTTTAAAATTCTTGGGGGTGTGGGGGCCCCTGGGGGGCTCAGTCGGTGGAGCGTCCAATGCTTGATTTCAGCTCAGGCCATGATCTGGGGGTCATGAGATCGAGCCCCGCATCGGTCTCCTTGCTCAGTGGGGAGTCTGCTTCTCCGTCTCCCCCCACCCCCCAGCCCTTGTGTGTGCTCTCTCTCTCTTTCTCTAAAATAAATAAAATCTTTTAAAAAAAAATTCTTGGGTGTGTTCAAATTTGAGTTTGGTGCTGGCAGGCTTTTGAACAAACGGGTCTCGGCCCTCAGTGAAGAAACGCGTGACCCGGGGCCATACACAGCGGCCACCTTCCGTGGGTGTATAGCGATGTTGTACCTCGTTAACTCTGGATGTTATTTCAGCCTAGAGAGAGGTCAGTGCGAGGTTAGCCTCCTCGTCTTGACCCCCGTTCTGCTGCTTAGTGGGTGAATGATTTCCTGCGGCTACTAAAACTTTCTGGGCCCTGGCTTTCCTCACTGATGACGCAGGAATGATAATATGACCGCCTTGTAGGGGCCGTGGGTGCTCAGGAGTGTGTGTGCAGACTGCTTGGCGATGATGCTAATGACCTTTCGGGTTTCTGGTTCTACGTGTCGGGTGAGTCCCCAGTTAGTATATGTGCTGCCGAAGCGAGCACAAGGTGAGTCCCCAGTTAGGAACAAAAAACCAAACTGCATATGCAACGCACCTTTTTAGGTGGATGGCGGGTGAGCCAGGCGGGCTTCAGCCGTGCTCGGCCTGTCCGTGGTGGCCTTGCTGGGACCCGAGCCGGCAGTGCCCTCGATTCTGCTGGGCCTGCAGGTAGCCTCAGGATTTCCCTCCACCTGGCTAAAGCCCGATCCGCTTGGCAAACCCACTGTTTCCCGGGTGGTGTCAAGGTGGAGAGAGTCTGTGCCTCCCAGTGAAAGCAGAAAGTGACCACGGTCCACAGGGGAGATAGTCCTGTATGAAAATGAGACTCCTTGCACTCCTGGGTTTGCTGAGATCCAGGATCCCTGGCGCTGCTGGTCGCCGGGAAGATAGCCATACTTTCCCAGCGTCCTTACTAAGAATGCTCCGGCTTTGGGGAAGCAGTGGTCCCAGCTAAAACTCCCTTCTGCAGCTAGGTGTGGCTCGGTGACCAGTGTAGAGAATGGGATGTTGATCAGAATTCCTGGGGCGGGGATGGGCGTCCCTTTCTGGATTAAAACAACAACACGCAACCCTCGGCTTCTGTCCTTGCCTGGGCCACGGCTGTGATATCTGGTGACAAAGCAGCCTTTTGGTGCAAGGAGGAGAGCTGTCTGGAAGGGTGGTGGGGAGCAACAACCGGGATCCTGGAGGGGGTGTCCTGGGCTGCCACCCCATCCCTGCCCCCCTCTGGACCTTCCTCGTCCCTTAGGCGAACAGGCCCTTGCTCACTTCAGCCATTCAGCTTTTCTCTTACAGCTGGGAGGGCTCCTGGCACAGTGAGAGACGTAATTAGGTCTAACTTCAATGATGGGGGATGGAGCCAGAAGGAAGGAGAGGAGTTTTTCTATAAGATAGGTCGTCGATCTTGTTCCTTACGAGTAGGAAGATGGTATCTGTGACCAGAGAGTAAATATGAATGGTTATTGGAGTAAAATCAACAGATTTGTTTGTGAATGGGCCAAAACGGGTTCCAGTGAAGAACAGAAACGGGGTTTACCCCTGACTCACTGTCTGTGGGACCTCAGGTGGCTCTGTCCTCGGTGGGCTCACTTGGATGGTCTCCACTCTTGTTCTGCTCCGGCACTTTCCCAGCTCTAGCATCCTGACCTGCAGAGTCCAGAGTATCTTCGGGGGCCGTGCAGACCCTCTCTAAACCAGTGGAGCCATTTGATGGGCTCAGTGAAGGGAAGGAGAAGAAGCCAGACGGGGAGCGGAGAGCGGGAAGAGGACCCTGTAACCATTCCCAGGTGCTGCTGGGTGGGGTGGCTGCCGTCCCCTGCCCCAACCCCCTCCCGTGCCTGGTCGCTGACTGCAGGTGCACGAAGGGAACCCGGGCAGGAGGGGCAGCTTTAGGTGACGCCCGCACCCTGGAGCCACTGGCCCGGCCAGAGGTGTGACCATGGCAGGTGTGCTTTGACCATTCTTTGCCTCTGTTTTGTCATCTGTGAAATGGGGATCGTAACTGTATCTCAGTCATAAGGTGGTTATGAAGACCAGTGTTGTGTGCTGAAAACAACACCTGGTAACTAAGTTCTCAACGAATATGACCCGAGTGAGGGTTAATATGGTTGAACTTTGGGAAGAGTATCCTGTGGAAATGATGACTCCTTCTTTGTGGTGCTTCTCATCTGTCCAGAGCTGATCGGCTTGCTTTTCTTGGTGAACATAATTTTTAAGTAGTTCCTGATTTTGGAATGAAGGAAGTTTTCATATATTTCATCTAGATGCAGTTACTCTGGTTTTCCGGGTTATGAAAATGTCTTTTGACATGTCCTCTAAGAAAAATCTCCATTGGCCCCTTTTCAGGGAAATTCAGTGGTGATCTTTGTTGTTTCATTCCATTACCACCTAATGCAATATCCTCCAGTATTTAATTACCTTTAATTGATGGGTTGTGATTTAAAAATAAATTTTATTATATACAATTACATGTTAATTTTCTTTTTCTTTTTTTTTTTTTTTGGTATTTTAGGCGACTGTTCCCCCATCTGTAAGTAATCAGCGATTCAGTACAATTTTAAAAGGTGGTGTTTGTATTTATTTGGGTAGAGTAAGAGCTGCTAACTGCCATCACCCTCAGGAAAGACTGCGCGTGCATGTGTGTATGAGGCCTCGCGTGGCTTAGGGCCTTTTGCAAACTTAGGGGTGTTTGTTTTCCTTTCTCTTCTTCCCCAACCTTGTCATCCTGTCCGTCCCTCCTCCGTCCTCACCCGCATTCTGGAGCTGTGGCTGGGGTGTCATCTGGAGAGGACAGCTGAGGCCACGGGCCTGGGCAGAGCCACATCCTGACAGCCTTCCCCACGGAGCGGAGAGCGCGAGCCTGTCCGCAGAGCCACGCGGGCGAGGAAGGAGGGCCCCCGAGCCACCGTTCATCCAGGAACTGGCTCCGAGCGGCTGCCCACTTTGAGGATGTATTTAAGTGTTTACGTGATCTTCCCTCTGAGCGGCGGCTAGTGTGTGGCTACCTCTTACTCATCGTCATGGGACTGCACGTCAGTCTGACTGAAGCCGGCAGATGTGGGCACGCCGCCCAGCGTCCGCCAGGGAATTCCAGCAGGCGGGCTGGCCGGGTGATAATAGAGGGTCTGTCTGCTGGTTCAGGCCATGCAAGTTGTTTTGTAATTGTTAGCGGACATCGTGACCGGCCGGAGACACGGCTGTAACTCAGGCTGGCAGATTTCGGTTTTCCTAGTGGACCTCCAGGGTCCGGATGGAAAGTGCAGGGGGCTGTCTGACATGAGGGTCGGCCGCGGCGATCTTCCCCGGCGACCTCGGTGGTTCTGTTCTTGGAAACCCGGGTGGGCGCAGGTGGGGGCTGCCGGCCAGGCCTGCGGGGAGGCCATGCCGCCTGGGGCCCCCGGAGCATGGGTAGGAGCTAGGGGGCCTTTCGGGTTTTGTCTGCTACTTGGGACCCAGCCTTCCCTCCTGCCCCCAGGCTGTTGTTGTCATGGCGATGTGCGTGTGCGCCCCCCCCCCAGCTCAGTGACCTCATGTTGCCACTTTCTTCTTGCTGCCCGTGGCTCAGGGGTGAGTGCTGCCCAGGTTCACCCCTTTGTCCGCCCTCTGCAGCTGTACCCAGCACACAGTTCAGCAAATCCTTGTGGAATGAGTAAGCGACTTGGTTGTGTATCTTGTGTATTGAAGTGTTTATACGTGGACTTTCCCAGGGCTCTGTGGCCAGCTTGAGGCTGTTCTGGAACATGCTCGGGTGCGGGGCAGGCGTAGCATGCCTGGTGCGTTGGCGTGGAGTCCAGGTCGCTCAAGGGCATGCTCCTTTGGCACTAGTACTCCATAAAAATGCAGTTATGTTAAAATTTAATACAGCAGATCTTTGAGCCTTTGGAGTGTGGTGCGCACTAAGTGAAAAAAAAAAAAAAAGCCAGGTTTCCAAATGGAGCTGAGTGACCAAATCAATCTCTGTGCTCACGTCCTGTGGGTACTTTGGAGCTTTCAGGAGCAAGTTCGCACATTTTCAGTTCCGTGTGCTCTTTGTGGCCCGTTGGAGTGGACAGGCAGGATGCAGCCTCCAGCTATTGGTGAAGGCCTGGCTGACCTTGTGGACTGAAGGCTGTGCTGTCTCGTATCAGTCGGACTCTGGGATGGATGACAACAAACACAACCAATAAAATCAGTGTTACAAAGAAGCTTTTTGAAAACATATGCTTCCCAAAGCATCTTCAAAGAAATTAAAAGCTATTACCAAGTACTGTTAATTGAGAATTATTCAGCCAAAACCACAAGTGATCCCACCATCAGAAATAACCTCTATTAGTATTATCATGCATATTCTTGCAAGGTTTTTAAGGATCTATCCGTGCATCCATCCACTTACCCCATCCACCTGTCTGTCCTGGAAACCAGTACTTCTGTTCTGAAATACAGCCTTGTCAGTCATTTATCAGCTTTATCAGCTGTGTTTTCCTAGCCAGTAATAGATCATGTGAAAGTTCTGTGTTGATAGGTGAGGTTATGAAAGGTCATTTTTATTTATTTATTTATTTTTTATTTTTGGTGCAAAATGGTGGTTTTATTAAAGCACAGGACAGGACCCATGGGCAGAAAGAGCTGCTGCCAAGGTCATTTTTATTTTAATTTTTTTAAAGTAAGCTCCACACCCAGCATGGTGTCCAATGTGGGGCTTGAACTCACAATTGAGATCAAGACCTGAGCTGAGATCAACAGTTGGACCCTTAACCGACTGAGCCACCCAGGTGCCCCTGGCAGTTTCATTTTTTTAATTTTAATTTTTAAAAGATTTTATTTATTTGAGAGAGAGTGAGAGAACAAACCAGGAGGGAGGAGCAAAGGGAGAAGCAGACTCCCTGCTGAGCAGGGAGCCCCATGCGGGGCTCGATCCCAGGACCCTGGGATCATGACCTGAGCTGAAGGCAGATGCCCAACTGACTGAGCCCCCCAGGCGCCCCTGGAAGGTCATTTTTCGTGGCTGCGTACTATGTAGCACTTCTGAGTCATGGGTGTGCCTGTTTTAGAAGTAGGTGGAGCTACTGTGTTGGGAGTTTGGGGGTGAGGGCATCATCACAGTTGGTATAAGCTGTGCAGAGTTAGAGCTTGGGGACGTGTAGGGAGTGAGCTGATAGAAACCTCGGTTTCCCTTCCTTGAGAGTGTGTGTGGGGGGGATGTCAGAGCATCACCGTCACCTGGGAGCTTGTCAGAAGCTCAGAGGATTGTCCCCAGCCCAGGCCTGCTGGACCAGGAGCGGGAGGGAAGCCTAGCGGTCAACCTGTGTGGCCTCAGGGCTTCTCTGGGCTTCTGAGGTGCCTCAGGTTTGAGGATGGCTGCTTTGAGATGGGGCCAGCCAGGTTCAGATCTCCTGAGAACAGAGGTCGCCAGGCCTGGCTCTGTCTGCACGGCATGGTGTGAGGTGCTCTGACCATGTCCGAGAGCGAGGAGGGGCACAGACCCGGGCAGGTGCAGAGCTCTGAGTGGCCGGATGTGCAGGAAGAGGGCTGCTGGATTTTGGGTCCAGATCCATCCAGCCAAGTGAACAAGCCTTCTGCGCAGTGGGCATTGTGCTCAAGATTTTTGAATTCAAATAATTGAGTGGATTTTAAGGGTTTAATAATTAAAGAAGAATGTGTTAGCTTTGAGCCATTTCCTTATCTGGGTACTTCACCAACTGTTCTGGGATAAATACCGTGATGTCAGCAAGTAACGGGAGAGATTTGCCCTTTTATGGAGTGGTTGCATCCTTGTACTTGGCACAGGCAGCCAAATACCCCAGCTTCAGACTTGGAGCCAGTCCTGGGTCTTATTTGATCAGCAAAGGATTGAAGAACTTTTGAATATATAAGGAGCTCATACAACTACTAGCAAAAAAACCAAACAATCCAACTAAATGTGTGCAGAAGACATGAACAGACATTTCTCCAAAAACCTGCAGATGGCCAACAGGCACATGAAAAAGTGCTCAGCATCCCTCATTAGGAAGTAAAAGTCACCATGAGGTAGATATCTTCCTCACCTGTTAGAATGGCTATTATCAAAAAGACCAGAGCTAACAGGTGTTGGCGAGGATATCAAGTGAAGGGGACCCTCGGGCACTGTTGGTGGGAATACAAGCTGGTGAAGCCGCTCTGGAGAGCAGTGTGGAGGTTCCTTGAAAAATTAAAAATAGAGCTGCCCTGTGACCCAGCAATCCTACTTCTGAGTGTATCTGCAGAGGAAATCAGTATCTTGAAGAGAAAGCTGCCCTGCTGTGCACATTGTAGCATTTACAGTAGCCAGAAATAAACAGTCTGTGTCCATCAGTGGATGAATGGATAGAGAAGGTGTTACACACACGCACACGCTCACAGGAATATTACCCAGCCGTAAAAAGAAGGAAGTCCTGCCATTTGTGACGACACGGATGACCCTGAAGGACATATGCTGAGTGAGATCAGTCAGACGTTCTTGTATGGCCCCACGTGCCTGTGGACTCTAAAACTGAACTCCTAGATACAGAGTACAGTGGCGGTTGCCTGGGGCTGGGGGAAAAGGAGATGTTGGTCAAGGGTCTAAACTTACAGTGTAAGAGGAGTGAGTTCTGGGATCTAGCGTACAACACGGCGGCGTAATCACACTGCATTCTTCACTGGAAAGTTGCTGAGAGAGTAGATCTTAACTGCTGAGGCCACGCAGACACCAGGCAGCCGTATACGGTCCTGCAGGTGTTGACGAGGCCTCCCCTGGTGATCATTTTGCTCCGTATACACGCATCAAGTCATCACATTGTACACCCTCCATTTTCAGTGTTCTGTCAATTAGATCTCAAAGCTGGAAAGAACCCTTCTGAATTTGTGTGTCTTCGGGAGGGCGCCCACATTCCAGTTGCCCATTTATCCACCTGCCGCCTCCTGAAGGTGTTGGAGTCTGACACGTTGGTTTAAGCCATTTGGTACCAGTTCCTGAGGCCGAGTTCTGTGCAAGTGGCCGAGATGGTTCAGGAGGAGGCAGGCCTGTTCCTGTCTTTGGTCTAAACATCCTACGTAGTTCACAGCATTTCCTTTGTGATTTGGTGACAGGCGTGAAGTGAAAGGTTCAGATGTGAGTCTCTGAGGCCTTTTTCAATCTTAGGATTCACGATACTACAGATATTTCCACTGATTTGCTCACCCTGTGGTGACAGGCGGCTGAGTTCCCTTTTGCTCGCTTCTGGGATGGGATGCCTGCAGCGGCCTCACCTGGGGGCTGGTTAAAGGTGTGTGTGCAGATGAGGCAGAGAAGTCCCCAGAGGGGCAGGCGAGTGTCCTTGCTCATACTCAAGGAACTCATGTGCTAATTCACATGAGTGGTGCTTCCAGTAGCAGAGGGAGGCTTTGAGCACAAATGTTTGGCTTGGTCTTCTCGATTTCTTTCTTGGAATATCATCTTGCCATGGTAAGCACAATGAAAACTCAGGAAGTATTTTTAGAGATTATATAATCTATTAATTTAAAGTACATTTACCACGGAACTGCAGTCTGGGTGGGGGTCCACTCTATTTACTTGTGCTTTCTTCCCTTGGAGTGGATTTTGGTTGTATGGAGAGGCTTGTGACTAGGGTCTCTTGTGTTCCTGGCGTCCTGCCTCTGTGGCCTGTGTGGCCCATTTCTCCTCTCCCTGGCCTCGGCCTGACTGCCCCTCAGCCTCCCAGCCAGCTGAAGCCACGGCATCCCCTCCTCTTAGCTGACTGCATCCAATGTCTACACAGCACCCCCCTCGTCCAAGCTGACTGCGTCCCATGTCTACACAGCACCCCCGTTCTCCGAGCCGACTGCATCCCATGTCTACACAACACCCCCCTCCTCCGAGCTGACTGCATCCAA
>NW_022589736.1:3287993-3332190 GCF_004348235.1 Phoca vitulina | reverse complement strand
TCCTCTGAGCTGACTGCGTCCCATGTCTACACAACACCCCCCTCCTCTGAGCTGACCACATCCCATGTCTACACAGCACCCCCTTCCTCCGAGCCAACCGCATCCTATGTCTACACAACACACCCCTCCTCTGAGCTGACTGCATCCAATATCTACACAGCGCCCCCCTTCTCCGAGCCGACTGCCTCCGATGTCTACATGGTCTTGGTCTCTTGATGTCTAACGTTTCTCTTGCGTTGTTTTGGCTCTTTACAAACTTGGGCTTTGTTCTGATGCTCTGGGGTCCCCTTGGGTAGTCGTACGCCCCCTTCTTGCTGAAACCTTTCCTCTCAGTCTGCTCGGTGTTCCGAGTGGAAAATTACTTGGTGAATGTCGATGCTTTGCAATTTAGAATTAGAACACAGAATCTCAATGGCGCAATCCTTGGGTTGGTGTTGGGTAATGATCTTAAGCACTTTTAGAAAATTTGCAATCTGGAATTTAAGTTGAGAACATTTAAGCTGCTTGAGGTCTAACTCACTGTCTTTGTGTCTTGCATCAAATATAGCTCCTGGTCTAGCGGTTTCTCAATAAATGCTTGAGTAATTGAACTGAGCTTAATATTCCCACCCTGAATTAGAAGGTCCATCACTGAGCAAACTGCAGTGAGAACATGAGTTTTATCCTAATAGAGTAAGAGGTATTCCAAACATCATCATCCAAGTCAGTATTGGGTATCTAATCAAATGACCTCACATAGAGAGCTTTGTTGGACCAGTGATTGCAGCATTGCATTTTTTGGCTGGTGGAAAGTACTACTTTTTTCTTCTTTATGTTTCTGGCGGGGGGGGGGGGGGGGGGGGGGGGGGGAGGGGAGGCACTGCAGGAATCTGCATGCGTGGTCTGGGCAGATCCCCAGGGCCAGACAGAAGCAGCTGCTTCTCCAGTCCCTGGCAGGTGCTCAGGAAGGCATTAGTAATAGAAATCCTAAAATAATGTCTCAAGTGCAATGAAGCAGGTTGAAGGACACGAAGAACCAAAGTAAGATTTCTGCACTTACGTTGTTCTTTGATTTTGTGGATTTATTGGACTTTTTTTGATCAAAAGAAAAAATACATACTAAACTATGCTAAAGAAGGTAGATCTTTATAAAAACCCCCAGAATAGGGCATTTAAAAAAACACCTTTTTGTTTGTTCTTAGACGTGGACTTTCAGAGAAGAACCCTAAGTTGTGGGTTTTAGATTGTAAACGCACAGTTTTCTTTCTGGGAGTTCCGTCTGCTTATTACGGTTCTGCACCAACAAGAGGACGTCCACAGGGCTGTCTGCTCCGCACGTGGCTCTGAGCTTCACGCATGCAATCTTATTTGTGTCCCCTGACGACACGGTGAAGCAGGTTCCATCATGAGCCACGTTTTCCCTGCACAGATGAGGCTGAGGGAGGGCAGACCGCGTGCCAGGATTGCCTTGGGGGGCTGGCTTGCCCGATGGTGACGCTGGAGCTGGGTGTGAGCGAGGTCTTCCTTACTCATCCCGTTCCTTCTCCCCCTCCTCCCACGAACGACTGAGTATCCACGTGAGCCGTGTTGTCTCATAAACCGTTGCCGAGGGACCTGTTTGTCAGGACGGTGGTGCTCTGGGTTTGAATCCATCCGTGGCCCTCAGGCCTGTGAGTCTCCCAGTCTCCCCGAAACTGAACATATGGGTCTTGAAGTGTTTGATTCTTCCTCTCCAGGGACTTGGGTCTCCTCAGGACCAGCTTACTGCAAATACAAGAATGTTCACCCGCGTCTTTAACGGGAAAAGCAAAACCAAAATCTAGTACAGTTTGCTGCAATGACCAGGCCGTTAGACCAACCACTGGTAAGCCAGTGAGTAAACAAGGGGCCAGGGAAGACACGTTTATTGAAAAATTCAAACAATTTAGAATGCTTTCAGGATTTTATTGTTTGACATGATTGATCCTTCCCACTCTGCTTAAAAACAATCAAAGTAGTAAAATGTCTACATTCAGTTTTGTCACATGAGACCCATCCTAACAAAGAGAAACAACAGGCCGTTTTCCCTCCGTGTTCACTGTTTTCATCCCTTTCTTGCCCTCCTCCTCACGTCCAGGCATCTTTTGTAACCTAAGCGATGTTAGTCTTGCTTTGGAGAAACTGTCCTGGGTGGTTTTTATTCATGCTCTGGTTAATCTCAGCCTGGAGCCCAAATTTACCCGAATGGTCTTTTCTTTAGGCGTGGTGGTCCGCCTAAGAGGACCCCTACACGGAGGCTTTGGAAATTACGCCCTTCCCACGTGTTGCTGGACGTTCAGTGTGGCTCTGGGGTGGGCGAGCAGAAAATGGGCCGCCCCTAAGTGCCTTTTGCTGCTTACTTGTGAAGTATGAGTGATAAAGCACATGCACACACTACTTCTGTAAATGTCTAGTTGAAGGATCACGGCAGTTGAAAGAGCAAGAAATAGTCCCGTGAAGTAGGCGGGAGGAAAAAGCCACAGACACGTAATGAAACACAAATAAAACGTTTGGTGCTCTAAACAGGAGGTCCATTCGTCTGGTAGACGGGCTTCGGAGCCCTTACGTGAGTGTGTCTTCGCTGGGCAGGGCCCTGAGTAAAGGGCGCTGGTACATCATTTTGATTCGGAGTGTTTTTCGTGGAGCTGCGCCCAGGTTGTACAAGTGTATATGTGGGGCGTAGTGAAGACGACTTACGCAAAGTGGCCTGAGCCAGCAGGGGTCCGGGGCCCGCACAGCCCCCACGAGGGCTCAGTGTTATTTTTAGTCCTGGTAGTGGGGTCACTCATCCACCTGGTCTGTTTAAAACACTGCGAGCGCCTCTGCGAGTCGGTCCTGCGGACATGGCTGTTTCCAGCCCCAAGTCGTCCTCTGTGGCGGAGCCTGGGCTGGGCTGAGCCTGCCGTCCACTGCTGTCTGCTCACGAGCCACCACGCTGGATCTGGGGGTCGGGGGTGCGAATGTGCACGTCCCAGGCTTCCTGTTAGGCATGCAGTCTGCTCTCACTGTCCCTCAGTGTCCCGGAGTAGCTCCTGGGTCTAGTGGAGTCGGGGCTCTGGCACCTGTCTCCTGGGGAGGGGGCCAGGGGTATTGTCCAGGAACGTGGGCTAACGTCAGGGTCCAGGGGCTGCAGGCTGCCTGTGACCAACCGGCTGTCCTTCCAGGCCCTGTGCCACACGCACCGTGGCGTCCTCCTTCTCGAAAGCCCCCCGTGGTGTGTCATCTCTCTGCTCCGTGCTGGGGTTTTCTTGCCAGTGGAGACTGAAGTTGTCCTGAATGCGGCTCTCAGAGAGAGGTGTCCTTGATGAGTGCCCTGGATGTGGTGACGGATCGCTATTTCACACACCTGCTCTGACCCCTTGCCAGGTGACTGGGGCACCCCACCCAGTTGTCCAGCCCCTTGTCACTGTGCATCCCGGCCCTTTAGCAGCTGCTGTGAGAGGTTTTAGCTGTGATGGTAAGATGAGCCCTAGGTCCGAGGACAGTAACTGACTCATCTGTGCTGTGAGTGTGTCTTTGCTCACACAAGAATCCTTATAAGTGATTATTATTCATTCGTTAAAAAGAATGTGCTGGAAGTTTGTTACGGAGTATGGCAGACCGGATGGATAATGGCCCCTGATGTGCACGTCTGCCCTGGGGAGCCGGTGGGTATGGTGGGGCCATGACAAAGGTGGATGGAGGTTGCTGGTCAGGTGACCCACATAGCCCGGCCCCGATTGCTAGGACGAGGGTCCGTGAAGCTGGAGAGGGAGGCTGGGGGGCAGACAGAGGGAGGTGGGACTTGGGGGGGCTCATGGGATGATCCCAGGGGGTCTGGCCATTCATTGCTGGCTATGAAGCCCATTGGACGGTGGACACCTGCAGAAGCGGGAAGAGGTGTGAAGATGGGTTCTCCATGGAGCCCTAGAGGGAGCCAGCCCTGTGGCACCTGGACGTTGGCCCCGTGAGACCCATTTGGACCCCGTCTGACCTTCAGAGTTGTAAGATAAATTTGTATCTTAAACTTGAGGCTCAGCACTGAGTCCACAGTAATTTCTTACAGCCGCTAAAGCTCCTACACCAGGGTTGCCAGACGGCTCACAGTGAAGTTCGGGAAATAGCAGAAGGAGCCGCTCTGATAAGTAAGTGGCTTCCTGGTTTGGTAAAGGGAGTTGGCCATGCTGTCTTTCTTCCGAGGTGAAGGTTTTCACGCTTACAGAAAGTGTGTCTGCCCCAGCCCTGGAGGCAGTCACCGGCTTCTGATCTTGCTCCCTTTCGTGGAGAAAGGACCAGAGTGAGAAATGCTGAAGGTAGTTATGACCTTACTGAATTCTGAATTGGGAAAAAACATTGGAAGGACTTGTGATGTTGTGTGTGTGTTTACATACAGCATCCTTTCAGATTTCAAGTTCTGGAAAAAGCAAAAAGTCAGCTCAAACTTTGAAGGAAAGTGCTTCGGGGCAGTGCTGTGGCCGGTACTCAGCCGTGTGCACATCTGGAGACTCTGTGTCCAGCAAAGCTCTCTGGAGTATTTCTCCTCACGGGCCTAGATGTAGCGTTGTTTTGTAGCCAGGGAACCTGCTGGGTGATGTGCTCCAAGTGCTGCCAAGTATCCAGAGAGGCTTTGTTCCCCAAATCATGAGTTATTCCATGGTTTTGGAGTCGATAACAGATGATAGTCTTTTAACTCAGTTGCAAAAAAGCAAACAGAACCTGTGATGATTTAAAGATTATTATTCAGTAGTCATGGCTATAAATACATATAATTTATGGGTATGGCTCTGGGATCAGCTGCAGTATCTTAAACCCATGTGACCCATGAGCAGACCACTCGTTGACAGTATTTTTAACATGGGCGGGAGACTGCACAGCCCCGGGCTCTGTTGGAAATGTGAGCAGCAGCTTGGTGCAGGGCATCTGAGAAATGTGGGCAGGCCAGATAATCCAGCCAGGGCCATGTGTGCCTGGGTGAGGGACCGGGACGAGGCTGCACCACCGGTGAGGAGTTCCGTTTTTGTCTCAGCAAATGTACCATCTGCTTTGACGAGCCCACAAGTCCGCCAGGACTCAGCTCAAAGCTTACCTGTCCTTACCTCATGCCAGAAAAACTTATTTCTCAAAGGGGTATTTATAATTTATATAAATGAAGCACTTGAATACCCAGAATATGCATAAGAAAATGTTATCAATTTAAAAAATGCAAAAAAATCTTACTATTTGGCAAATTTTTAACTTCAACATTATTACTATTGCATCAACAGTTGGAAGCATTTGTTTTGTCAGTTTTTAGCATTTTATGTACGAAGTACATTTCAGCAACATCTTAAAGGATTTAGGATTTAGGACAACTTAGGATCTTAGGTGAGACATGGCTCTGGTTCTGAGCGCACGCTGGTGAGCTCCACACTGTCCTGGAGCTGACCAGCCAGGACACTGCCATTTTTATATTAAATGCATGCTATGCTTGAAAGCAAAGTGAATTTCTTCAAGAGAGGGATTGATGCCACTGCACACCTGTTAGGATGGCCAAAATCCAGGACTGACAACGGCAAATGCTGATGAGGATGTGGAGCAACAGGAACTCTGGTGGCTGGTGGAAGGCAGAATGGTACAGCCACTCTGGAAGACAGTGTGGCCGATTCTTAGAAAACTAAACCTACCCTTAGCACACGGTCAAGCAGTCACACTCCTTGGTGTTCACTCAAAAGAGCTGAAGACTTATGTTCACACAAAGACTTGCATGCAGCTGTTCCCAGCAGCTTTTTAAAAAATCTTTTTTTTTTTTTTCTCTTTTTAAAGATTTTATTTATTTATTTGAGAGAGAGAGAGAGAAAGCACAAGTAGGCAGAGCGGCAGGCAGAGGGAGAGGAGCAGATTCCCCACTGAGCAGGGAGCCCGAAGCGGGACTCAGTCCCACAACCCTGAGATCATGACCTGAGCCGAAGGCAGACGCTTAACCAACCAAGCCACCCAGGCGCCCCGAGAATCTTTCTTTTAAAGATTTTATTTGAGAGAGAGCACACATGTGCACATGAGTAAGCAGGGGTGGGGGGGGAAGAGGGAGAGAGAGAATCCCAAGCAGACTCCACACTGAGCGTGGAGCCCTACTTGGGGCTCAGTCTCACGATCCTGAGATCATGACCTGAGCTGAAAGCAAGAGTGAGATGCTTAACCGACTGAGCCACCCAGGCGCCCCTGTTTCCAGCAGCTTTAATCATAATTGCCAAAACTTGGAAGCAACCAAGATGTCCTCTAGTAGGTGATGGATGAATAAACTGTTATATCCAGACAATGGAACATTGTTCAGCTAAATGTGCCATCAGCCTTGAAGAGACCTGGAGAAACCATAAGTACATGTTACTAAGTGAAAGACGCTGATCTGATAAAGGATGTACACTAGGATCCAACTGTATGACATTCTTGCTAAGGTAAAGCTGTGGAGACAGTAAGAGATCAGTGGTTGTCAGGAGTTGGGGGGTAGAGAGGGATGAATAAGTAGAGCACGGGGGATTTTTAGGGTAGTAAAACTACTGTGTCATACTATAATGATAGATACGTGTCATATGCATCTGTCCATACCCCTAGAATGCACAGCACCAAGAGTGACCCTAGTGTAGACTGTGGAGTCAGGGTGATGATCAAGTGTCAGTGTAGGTTCATCCTTGGTAACAAATGTACCATCTGGTGGGGATGTTGATAAATGGGGAGGTTATGGAGCGGGGCAGGGGATATATGGGAAATCTCTGTACCTTTCTCTCAATTTTGCTGTGAGCCCAAAACTGCTCTAAAAGACTCTTTAAAAAGAGGGGGGGTGATTGGTGCATGCAGGATGAACAGACAAGCCTCATGGGAAGGGAGGGCTTCCTGGAAAGGGCGTTCTTGCAGAGGAAGGGGCTGCTTGAGACACCAGAGCATGGGGAGGGAGTGAGCTCATGGGAGCTGGGTCTGCCTTGCTCTGTGTAAGTGGCAGTAGGTGAGAGTGTGGGTGTTCAGGGGTGGGATCAGGGAGAGAGATGGCGGGTGGGTTATAGTAAGCATTGCCCTATGTCCCCAGTGGTTCAGATTGTATTTTGATGGTGGTGGGGAATCCTCAGAGGGTTTCCATCAGAGATGTGACCGACTTGCACGTCACTTGTTAGCGTGTGTTGAGGGCTGCAGTGATCTCATCTGGCCTTTACACAACTCTCTGAGGTAGGCTCGTTTATTGCCCCGATTTACATTTGAGAAACCTTGAGGGTCTAATGTGTGTCTTTAAGGTCCCACTGCTTGTTATTGGTGGAACTGGTATCAGAGCAGGTCCTGACTCCCACCTGAGCCCCAGCCTGTTGCTAGTCACCGCAGCCTGGGGGTGGGGAGGAGCTGCTGGGGGAGGGCATGAACAAGGAGCGAGGAGGGTCCTTATGCACTTTAGGGGAGCAGCGGGGAGCTGAAGCAGCTAGCGGTGCGAGGAGGGATAGAACAGAATGTTCATGGGGTGTCAAGAAGGCAGACACACCACACTTGGTGGCTGTGTGGAGCGAGGGATGAGGAGAACCAGGAGTCCAGGATGAATCAGATTTTCGGTTTGGACCAGAAGAAGAAGAGTGGGGTGATATCTGTGGTTGTCCCTGGGCGTGTTGAGCTTGGGGAGCAAGGGCTACCTGAGCAAAGGTAGCTCCCTGGTGGTTAGTGTGCCACAGGAGGGTCCCTCAGGAAGGAAGTGTGTTAGAGAGGATGTTCCCAAGGCACGTGTGTCCACAGCTGACATCCTGAGGATGTGAGAGCACAGGAAACAGGCACTTGGATGGACCCGACAGACTGCCACCAAAGGAGATGGAGAGCCACCAGTGAGAGGGATGGGAAACGGTTAAGGTTGGGAATGTGGACTGATTCAGCCGCCAAGTTGGCATTGGCGGCCTCCATGAGGCATGTGTGTTACAACGTTTATTTGGGGGTAAATTCATCTGGTTACCAGAGGTCAGTCAGGTCTGCCAAAATCTGGGAAGCTATTTAGCACTAAAGATGATTATAATGATGGCTTCTCGGGTATGATAACCAGATTAAACCCCAGCATTTGTGAACTGGAATTATATTTTTCTTTCCTTGGTTGGCTTTATTGAAGTGAGGCTCTTAAAACCAGACATATAACCAAACAGATAACTAATATATATACTTTTTCGTTTATTATAGGAAGAGAGTGTCCTCTCAGATTTTTAAAAAATGCTTAGAAGGTCCCCAATGGAGGCGCTAAATGTTTCCATTGATGTTACTTGCTTCTGCTGGTAGTGAGTCATACATATGTATTTTTTTCTCAACTGTTGCTTTAAAAATGCTTGGATTTGAATGGATCAAAATAAGTGCTTTTAAATCAGTTTTCCCGAGCCAACATATCTGAAGGACACAGATTTGCTAAGGCAGGGATTTTTTTGCAGAGGGAATCTAGGATGTGTATAGTTGGATAGAGCTCTCTGGATAATTCCAACATGTTTCCCTGGAGGAGGATCTCTTACTATTGAGAGTCACCACACGATAATATGCAGGGTTTTCCAGCTCAGGATTCTCGGAGCTTCTGCAATCTGTGGATTTATGTCTTTCATTAATTTTGGAGATCCTTGGTGGTCGTCTCTTCAAATATTTCTTTTCTCCATTTTCCCCTGTTCTGTGGGACCATCCCAGCCTTGGATGCTGTGTTCTGGTCCCTCCACCCACTTTCCTTTCTCTTTGTGCTTCCGTTTGGGTGATTATTAATCTGCGTTCAGGTCCCCCCCTCCCCTAACTTGGGTTGAGTCTGCTAATAAGCCAGTTGAAGTCATTCTCCATTTGTTACCATGTTTTTATTTTCTTTCCTTTTCATTTTTTTCTTAGAGTTTCCTTCTTGAAGTTCCTCATCTCTTTATGTGTGTTGGCCACACTTCCCATTAGAACCTTTAACATATTAATCATCATTTTGAAAACTTCCCATTCTGTTTGTTGTTACTTCTGGGTCCTCTCTGTGTCTGGTTCTGTGGGTGGCTTTGTCTTTATGTTGTGGGTTTATTTTTTTTTTAATTTTTTATTGCTTTCTTCATGTGTCTTGTGTTGTTTTTTTTTTAAGTTTTTAAACTCCAGTATAGTTAACATCATTTGTATGTTTTTGATTGAATACCTGACACCAGCATAGGAGGGCAGAGACTAAAGTGAAGAGTTTTTATCCTGGAAATGGCCCCACTCTCCTGGCAAAGTTACTGGTGTGGGAGTGGGGTTTGGGGTTTCTTGTTGTTATATCCCCTTCAGATTCTTACAACCCCATCTTATTCCTGGGCTGGGGTGTCCTGAGGTTTTCTTAGGATTCCTGACCCACCCTCAGGTCAGAAAGCTGTGGGTCTCTCCACAACCTCATCCCTTGTAGGCTGCTGCTGGGCATGGGGGAGGGGGAGTCCCACTGGGCCCATCCACAGCCCCTGATCTGGGGTACCTTGGGGCTTTTTGGGTGATGTTAGCTCTCTTCCTCATGGCAGCCAGTCTCCTTCTGTTATCATTGGCCGTAGACATTTCCTGCCCCTTCTCCAGGAATGGAGCTCTTTTTCTGCCCCTTCCTCTTGGCACTGGGTCTTGCCCTGTGCCTTGGGGGCCCACAGCACAGCCACCCTCCCACCCATGGCTGAAGGCGTGCCACACTATAGGGGAGAGGGTCCTGCTTCCCCTCTTCATGTTCTCCCCCAGGAGCGGCCCCGGTCCTGAGTGCCCAGGGAGGCGCCCGGCTTTGTGTAGGCCGTGGCTTCCGCAGTTTGTTACTAAATTAGGTGAGATCTTCTACCTCCCTGGGCTGGCACCGGCACCTTGGCCCTTGGGCCCTGCCTCTCCTTGGAGCCTCAGTGATCGCCCTGTCTCCCCCTCCCAACCCTGCCCATTTGGAGTCTGATACGTGAATTACTGACCTTTTAGGGTGTGAGGATGATTGAGTCCAGCCTGGCCGGACTGAGGCCATGGCTGCCTTTTATCAACCACGTGGTGCTCCAACTTTGTAGCTAGAGGATCCCAGTAAAATGCAGATTGCTAGGCAGTCCTGTAACCTCTCTGTGCCTGCACCTGAGTATTTTGAGGAAGCTAAGGACGAGATTCTGACCTGTCCTTGCTGTGGGCCGCTGCATAATGGAGGGAATTCCATTAGCCGATATTCACTCTGTGGCAGACACGGTGCTGTACCTGAAATGGGCAGGGTTGCATCAATCCAACAGTGACCCCGAGAGGCCCCTGCCTGGGCTGGGGAGACTCAGGTCAGCGTGGTTTTCTTTGTCTCAGGCCCAGTCCAGCGTGGGGTGGCCCTGCTGCTTTGTTCTCGCCGACGGGACCCATAGGAGGGTTTCCCCATCTGAGAAGGTGGACACAGGCCTACTCAGGAGAAACATAAGTTTATGAGATTTTCCTTAACACTATAGATTTTAAAATTCATACTGGGGAGAAAAAGAAACTTTTATGAAGGAAGCAAATTAATTTGCATTTGACTGAAGATGCTCTCATTGATTCAATAGTTGGTTTGTTTAGGAAACTGGTCCCATGAGCAATTTCTATAGATTGATTGGAGCTTTCATCTGGGTTTGTCTGTAATGTAAATAGGAGCTTCTTGTGGCCCAGTGGCTTGTGAATTTTGCATCAGATTGTAGTCCATATTACAAACTGCTGCTTGAAAATTTAATTGATGAAACTGTTAGAAATTCCGTGCTTGTTTTGGAGCCCAAAGTAAGAAGAATGGAATTTTTTTCCCCCCAAAAGGCGTACAATTCAGGGTTAGACTGGGTGGTGGGGAGCCGTGAGCCTCCCCTTCTGCATGGAAGCAGGAGCATGGCCCGCCGGTTTCCCCGCAGTCCTTCGGATGGCACCGGGAGGAAAGGGAGCTGGAGGTCCAGATCCCCACCATGGGTTTCTTTCCCTAAGCCCTGAGCCTCTCACGTGGTCCTGAAACTGGGCTACCTGGAATCTGTGCAGCCTTCCTGCAGACACAAAGTAATTAACTGAGACACAAACTAGCTCGTAACTGAGACACAAACTAGCTCATGGCATCTGGTCTCTGGGTAGCATTTCCTGGTAGGAGCCCTTTGGATGATGTGAGGGGAGTCCAATCCCTGTTGCTTTGAGGACGAGTGTAATCTGATGCCGGAGATACAGGTTTTCAGTCAACTAAGCTTCATTGAAAGTAACAAAAAGGGGATTTTCCACGACAGAGCCCAGCATCTCTTCCCAGTGGGTTGCGCGCTGTGCGTGGGTGTTTCCTCCATGGGTGAAATCTGTTGGTGACGTTGTTCCAGACGCATCTAAAGTTCTACTGAGGGAATAGGTGAGGAAACTGTGCTCTGGGCTGCATGTCTCCGCGAGCCAAGTACATCAGTGTTTCTCTGTCCGAGAGGGGCCCTTGGTAATGCCGTTTCTGCATGTCTCCTGCGCCTCGGGCAGTGACCGTAAACGACCTTGAGGTCGCGCTCATGAAGGTTGGGTCTGTTGGACGTGTCTGAGGAGGCAAACCCTCAGCAAGTAACTGGTGCCTCCGTGGTGTGCACCCGCCCACAGAGCGTCTGCACGTTTCCAGGCCTGTGGACACAGCCGTGGTCGTCCTCAGTGATGAGGCTGAAGACAAGCCGTTTGCTCTCTTCTTAACAGCTGAGCAGATGATTTCTTCTGAAAGGAAAAAGCAAGTGATGCACACGAGATTTCTATTTCTGTCACTTGGATTTTGGCAGAAACAGCCGCTCGGAGGAGCCCCCCGGGGGCTGCTCAGGTCCTGCACCACATCACGGTGAAATTTCCGGGTAGATCTCGTTGAGGAGCATAGGTTGTGTTGTGGAAACGCTCTCCTCGTCGTCCTGTCATGAGAGCCTGGGGCAGAAGCTGCCTGTTCTGCAGAGGGCGTGGGTGGTAGTGTGGGTGGGCAGGCTCTGTCTTCCCTGTCCTGGACCCGCCCGGGTGGCAGGGTCACCACTTTTCGCCGGGGAAGTGGGGACGGAGGTCACACCCAAGGTAGGGCTGGGACTCAAAGCCAGGCCGTCTGACTCCGGAGGCCGGGTTCTTCTCACCACACCTGTTGTCTCCTTTTACCTGACGACTTGCTTTGTGATGATGTGTTGAACTCCTCGGGGAATCCGGAAGAGCTTCTAGACATCTACAGCCTCCCCCGAGCTGTGATGTCCACTGTGGTGGCCGGTCGCCAGGGGCTAGCGTAAATTTAATTACGGGAAGTAAATAGATTTGCCAGAGAAGTTAATTAATTGAAGGTTCGGTCCCTGAGTCACACTAGCTAGTTTTCAGGTGCTCGGCAACCCCATGTGACTGTTGGCTTCTGTTTGGACAGAGCAGATGTGGGGCCTCCCAGAGTAGGGGCGCCTGCACAGAAGGGCTGTGGGTGCGCTTCAGTCTTCGTGGCTGGGGTGTGGGTGGACGCTGCCGTGCTGTGCACGTCCGGATGGCCTCTCATCTCTGCTGAGCCACTCTTCGCCTTTTTGTTTGTTGGTCTCAGGTGGGGGATGGGGCAGCTCCTTGCTTCCCTGGCCAGGCCCCATCCCAGTGAGTCTCCAGTAGTATTTTGGCAGAGAAACCCTCGCTCACACTGTCCATACCATGTTGTGTTGACCTCAGATTGTGAGCACAGGTGGAACTCCGCTTTGATTCCTGGCCACACACAGAACCTAAACCGTTGTCCGTATTTCTTGTATGGGAAAAAAAAAAAAAGTTGTGTGCTTGCTAGTTTGAGTTCAGGGTATCTGCATTTGAAAGGAGAGATCCTGGCAACCATCTCTGAGCTGGGTCTCTGGTCCGCAGTGCTGCGGGCTTGGTGAGCGGGAGCACAGTCACCCATGTTAGGTGACCCAGGCCTCCTGGACATCTGCACCGAAAAACAGAGTTCCTGAATCAGGCTGGAGGCAGGCAGGGCAGGGCCCGGTGTGGGTGATGTGTTGGGTTTGGGCAGATGCACATGCGCCCCAGGGCTGCTGTCTGGGGCCTCTGCTCGGGAGGCTCTGGGCCGGAGGAGCTGCTGCCGTGGCCACATTTCCGGCGAGGAGGGAGAAGCCTGGTGGACCCCATCTCCAGGCGACAGTTCCTGGTATAAAGTCCACTTGAGATTTGGTCGCAGACTGTGCATGTGCTCTAATGACCTGCTGCGAGGGTCCCATGGCATCGATCACGGATGAGAGGCAGTGATAGTTATCAAGAGGCAAGGCATCCACGCCATCCGGGTGGAAAGTGGGGCGGTGTGTGCCCGCCCCAGCCTTGCCAGGAATGCCGAGCCAGGGCCACCAGTGCTCCGTGCCTTGACTGGCCTCCAAGTCGGATTCCTGCCTGGCTGGGCTCCTCCCAGCTGCGCCACCCCTCCCAGGCCTGGTGGGCACATTCCAGGCGGTCACTCTCCACTCCCATGCCAGGACCAGCTGCTTATTTATAGAAGCAGCTCCCCATTCTTTTACCTGTCGCACTGACCTCCTGTACGTGTGGGCACGGAGGCAGAGAGGGGTTCCTGTGTCGTCCTGACGTCCAGGACGCCCTGGCTGGCCTGGGGGCCTTGCCAGGAGCAGAGTGAGCAGGCAGAATACGTCTTCCCTCCCACGGGCGTGCACCTGACGTGGCTTCTTTAACTCGTGGCGGAATGTGCCAGTGTCGGCCTGGAGTGTGGGGCCGTCTGGGGCCCTGGCAACGCCATTTCTGTGAATCATTGTCTAATTTTACTTGTTAGGTAAGCTAAAATTTCCCGTTGGTTTTCCGGCAGGTCTCCTGTTGAGATACGCTGTGTTCGGGGATAGGGTAGTCTGCGGTCGAACATCCATTCCTGGCTTGGCTTAAGCAGAACTGTGACATGAAGTGTTGAAAGGTCGGGTTTCTCTTCATCAGCTTCTGGGAATCCACAGACCCTGGTGCTTGTCCATCACCACCTGTGAGCTTGAGAACCACCCATGGGCCCACACCCACAGGTTCAGAGTCCCTGGGTTTGGGAGGGGCGCAGAGCATGTGCTGATTTAATAGGCTCCGGAGATTCGGATGCCATGCCCGTCCAGAGCATCCTCTCGTTGACTTGCAGGGAGCAGGTGCCCTTAGATTTCTGCACACCTGTTCTTTAAAGTTCTTATGGAATGGAATTAGAAATCTTAAAATCCATTTCTTACAAATTGACGGTCCTTTCCTGTATAAAACAAGAACTAATGTTCTTCTGTAGATGAGACCACCCGCAACTCTGCTGTTGACCACCCTAAACCAGACACGTCTGTCTTGTACCACCAGTTTCACAGGCATGGAATGTTCCCTCGTAAGCAAGACCAGGGGAAGCGTGCGGCTAAAACACACCACTATCGCAACCAGTTCAAAGTGTACACCCATCTGCTGAGAATGGTCAGTAGTCATTTATTTTTTTAGGTTTTATTTATTTTTCGAGAGAGCGAGCACGAGCAGGAGGAGAGGCAGAGGCAGAGGGAGAAGCAGACTCCTCGCTGAGCAGGGAGCCCGACAGGGGCTCCATCCCAGGACCCTGAGATCATGACCTGAGCCAAAATCAAGAGTCAGACCTAAACTGATTGAACCACCCAGGAACCCTGGTCATTAGTCATTTGAAATAACTAAGTTTATTTAAGGAATAAATAAGGGTAAGCAAGTGCTTTCAGTAACAAACCAGTGTGTCTCATGTGAACCCTGACCCTTTCTGACCTTGAAGAAAGGACACTTGGCTCTGTGGGACTTGACCGTTCCTTTTCTTTCTCGAAGTTCTGTCTCTGTTCAGAGCAATGAGCAACTACATGTGGATTCTGATCCTTTCTGTGAGGACATGTGGCAGTCGCTCAGCCAGATCATGAGCAAATATGCCCCTGATGTGCGCCCGCCCATTGTGCTCTCCCGTGCAGTCCCCTCGGGGGACGTGGAGAAGTACCAAGTACAGAACATGCTCCAGGTCCCTCTGCTCTTTTGAAATAAAAATTCAAAGAAACAGTTTTTCCTCGATGTCCTGCCTCATATTTGACTTCCTCCTGGAGGCTTTAGGTTCTCCCGATCCTTGGGGGACTTCTTCCCAACGTCACATTCTCATTTAAAGATCGAGCTAAGCTCAATGTACTGGATTTAAAAATACCTTTACATATTGAACGTTTTATTTGTGAAAAATAGGTGAATGGGTTTATTTTTGGTGGTCACTGATATGATAGATTCTTAAAACAAAATAACAACAAAAGCAGCTGTGTCTGGAAAGCCCTGAAATTAAAAGACCCATTTGGACAGGATTTGGCCACCAGTTGTGAATGGCCCCAGGGCACACTCCACTGGTGGATCCGAGGGTCTGAAGTCACAGAGATGTTTTTCAACCTCTAGACAAAATACTGATACTAACTCAGCTAATAATTGCTGTGTGGCAGGCCCTGTTCTGGGAGACAGGGTTCAGTCACGGATAAGCAGCAGTTGACCCTGCCCCCACTGGGCTGCTTTTTCTCTTTTTTCTTTTTTTCCTTTTCGTTGAGTAGAAAGCGTAGAATGTTTCATTGCCCAGAGTAAGAGAATGGAAAGCAAGTGTTCAGATTTTCAATTGCTAAATCCAGAAAAGCTTCATGAGGGGATGTTTTAGGAAGTGTTGGTGAGACGGCTCTTGTATTTTAGGTATGCAGTGCTTCTTTGAGAAAGGCTGTGTGGGACCAGGAAAGTAGGCAGGCCTGGTTTGCCTGGGTTGGGGAGAGTAGAATGCCTGGAACAGCCTGAGGAATTCTGGCAAAGGGCTTCCAGAAATAGGTGAAACTTAGGGACTTGACATTTGTTGCAGAGAAGAAAAAAAATTGCCAATCTTGGGGTCTTTTGTCCCCTATATATGGCTGTCAATCAGTTCTGCCCTTAGTTTTATTTAGTTATATTCTTTTTTATTAGGTTTTTTGTTTGTTTGTTTGTTTTTTTGTTTGTTTTGATCCTTGTTTCTCTGTTTGGGAAATGTTAGCCACTCTAATAGCTAGGTACCCACAGCTCAACACTAAAAAAAAAAAGTCTTAAAAATGGCCAGAAGACCTGAACAGACATTTCTCCAAAGAAGACAAACAGATGGCCAACATCACTTGTCATCAGGGAAATGCAAATCAAAACCACATTGAGATACCACCTCACACCTGTCAGAATGGCTAAAATCAACAACACAAGAAACCACAGGGATGCGGAGAAAGGGGAACCCTTTTGCACTGTTGGTGGGAATGCAAACTGGTGCAGCCCCTCTGGAAAACAGTATGGAGGTCCCTCAAGAAGTTAAAAATAGAACTACCCTGTGACCCAGCAATGCACTGCTGGGTATTTACCCAAAGAAAACAAAACACTAATTGGGAAGATCTATGCACCCTATGCTTATAGCAGCATTATCTGCAATAGCCAAGATATGGAAGCAGCCCAAGTGCTGACCTATTGACTGATGAATGGATAAAGAAGATGTAGTATATATATACACAATAGAATATTAGCCATAAAAAAGAATGAGATCTTGTCATTTACGACAAATGGGTGGATCTAGGGAGTATAATGCTGGTGAAGTCAGTCAGAGAAAGACAAATACTGTATGATTTCACTCGTGGAATATAAGAAACAAAACAAAGACAAACCAAGAAACAGACTCTCAGCTCTAGAGAACACAGTGCTGTCCAGCAGAGGGGAGGTGGTGGGGGTGCGGGGAGACAGGTGATGGGGATGAAGGAGTGCATCTGTGATAAGCACAGGGTGAGGGATGGAAGTGTTGAATCGCTACATTGTACACCGGAAACTAACACTGTATCTTTACTTCAATTAGAAAAGCCAAGGAACATGAGACTATCCTGTTAAATAGTCTCAACTTTAGATTAAACTGAATCATTTGAAAGAAAGGGAAACTGTTTTGGGGAAAAAATTACCCTTTTTTTCCCAAAGATAAAAGGATGACTTATATTGTTTTCTGAGTTAATTATTAGATCGTATGAACTGGTTTTGAAAAGACACCATGGGAGCTGTTGTTAATTCAGGAAATTACTCTTGTTCTTAAAGTATCAGCTTTCATACAATGGACTGCCAGTATTTCCAGTCGGCTTCAACATTGCTTCCTGGACTGTTAGTGAATAAAGGACATCAGCTCCTTCCCTTCTCTGATACTTTGCAAGAGAAAAGTTCCTGACAGCTGAGGGAACAACATTCTGCCAATTTCCTCTTGATTCCAGAAACAGAAAACGTTGTCATCTTGTTAATTCTAGCGTTTACTTTTGGAAAGTTTGTACCATGAGGGAAAAGGTCACAGTGCTTAACAGGGACTTGAATTTAGGTGGAGATAGTTAAATATATTCTAATCGTATTTGTCTCTTAATATTTTTAGCAATTTTACATTGAATTTAGAACAGTGAGTCATAGCAGCTAAATGTGTTCCTACCTTTTCCTTTTCTGGTGCAATATTACTTCTGTTTATATGACGACCGTGATAGGAACCATGAGGATTATGCTTGCGATTCAGGGGTTTTCTGCTTTGAACATGTGAGGAATTTCAGGGGAACCAGTTAGTCATACTTTTAATAAATACTGCTGGGCATCGGGGTGAGTAGTGCATAACTGTATCATGGGAATGATAATCCCATGAAACGGTTATATTTTTATACAAGACTTCTGTGTAGTGAACTCCCTCGTGTCGTAGGAGAATATGCAGCAGGTTTGCAGGAGGTTTACCCCCAGAAAGTCTGTTCTGAATGCAAGTGTCAACGTATTTTTGAGATGATCTTTGTGCGTGGCTATGGGAGGGAGAAGGAGGGTCCTATCAGACTTGCTGATGAGCGTTTGTGCATGTTTCAGGGAGAACCGGCAGCAGCGTCTGCCCGCTGTGAGCCCTGCGTCCTCCTCTGGGGTCCTCACCCTGTGGGATTGTAGTGCGAGCCGAAGCCCTCACGGCAGGTTCATGCAGCTTAGTGACAGGGGGCAGGTGGCTTTGGAAACCTGTTTTGACTTTGTCTGAACTGGTAAAATGCTACAATCTTATTGTAGATTCCCACCTTATCCACCCTGAAGATTATAAATCGTGGTTCCCTGAGCGTCTGTTGATGAGGATGGCAGCTGTAATTTATTCGTGGAAATGGACACCGTCTGATGTGGGCTCATGGACATATATGGTTGTGAGCAGTCCTCTCCAAGTCCGCCTGAAAAGCTGGAAGGGGATTGATGCTCCAGCTACCGTTCGAGGCTTGTGGACTCCCGGACGTGTCCTTGCCATCCTCCCAGCTGTGTTTTCGTCGTAGCTCAGCAGGTGGTTAAGTGCTTTCTGAGGGCACAATGGTCACCCAGGTTCGAGGTGCAGTCTTCTCCCGTCTCAGGGTCCCATGCACGCTCGAATTGTCCTCTGGGTCCAGGTCGTGTCTGTGTCTTCAAGGCCTTCTGGAATGACGAGGAGGAGGGAAGGCTTTAGAAGCCTTAATAGCAGACCGAGCACCCTCTTCCCTTGTGCTGAAGAACCCCGTTAGAGTAAATAGGACGTTGTGGGGCCTGCTCTGTGCTCGGTCCCCGTACGGGACACCATGAAGGGCTCATAAGATGCAAGTCTGTCCTAGAGGGTTACCCCTCGGCGCAGAGCTCATGCACGCGTGTGTGTGTATGTACGACAGAGGATCCAGCATGTTGTGAATACTGGAACATATGGTTTTGGGGGTTGTTTTTTTGGTGTATTCTGGTTACCTGTCAAATAATTGCTAGAAACCCCTCTTTAGGCTCTAGTCAGGTTTCACTGCAACATAGTTCTTCCAGCTTGCCGCACCAAGATGGAAGAATAGCACGGTGATCAGATACGGTTGACGAATCAGCAGTCCCACAAACTTGTGTGCCGGCGTCTTCTCTGATTTGGGGATGGGTCTGGTTTCTGAAATGGAAGAAACATGACTCTTTCAGAGGGGTTTTGGCTCTTGTTAATCTTGTGTGGGAGATAGCAAGGAGTCCTTGAGAAGTGGGACGCTTTTGTTGATTCAAGGGAACTCCCAAGTCCCAGCAGAGAAGCTGGGTGGGCGGTGGCTGCATGGGGCCCCTGCAGAGCCTTCTGGAGGCATGGGGGAGCCCGCGGGCATGGGCACGGCAGCGGGAGTGCGGGCCAGGCGAGCTGTAGCCGTCTTTGATGTGTGATGTGCTCCCGCTGGGGGCTGTGAGGGGCGGGTCTCCCGTGGCAGGACCTTCCTTCCTTACAGAACTCACCTGGAAGACACCACTTAGGATTTGCAGAGCAGAATGAAGAAAACAGACTTGGTGGTTCACTTGTATCCTCACTTTCTGAAACTTCCCAGTGGCAGGCATTGCGGCTGGCTCTGGGGACCCATTTAGAAAGACCATGGCGTCCAGGTGATACCGTGGCGTGGTGCCAGGCGTGGACCTGGCCACTGTGGGCCCGGGATGGAGGGATTGATTTTTCACCTTGGGGTGGGGGTGCTTCACAAGCAGGGACCCCTGAGATGGGCTCACAACATTACATGTGCCCAGAAATGGTGTATTCTCAGAGGGTTGTTGTAGCCTGGGCTCGAGACCTGAGGGCCATTCTGCTCTGGTCCCCTCCGGTGAGATGAGTCTTGTTTTGGTTGTTGGGGGAATCCCCTCTGTCCTGGCCGTAGGGAGCATTCACACTTCTGTGTTTATTTACGAGTGTGAGAGAAATTCCCAGGAAGGCAGTTTTATGGCATAATCATTATGTGATCTTTGTGTCTAGATGAATGACCTGCAAGTATTGGTGGCCCATGGTTCACAGTTTGAGGAGGATCGATACCCCAAACAGAAGGGCTGTGGTTAAATCACATCCTCCTTTAGAAATGACTCTTCTGTGTCAGAGACCTGGTTCAGCAGCAACCTTCACATTCAGATCCAAAACGGGGATGATGAAATGTCACGGTTTCTGGTTTCCACTGAGAATTTGCCTCAATAACCGTCTTTTACAAATAACAGTTTATATATTTAGACCAGGGCTCAGGGCAGGGCATCCATGCATCTTGTGATCTGTGGTGACGTGATGTTTTTGGTCAGGGATTGAGACGTCACTGGATTTGGCGAGACAATGCTGAGTGGCAAACGGAAAAGAACATTTCAGGAAACTCTGGAATCTGGTGTGAAGCTAATAGATTTGGATTCTCATGATGTCCGAAGACCCCCTGAATGCCAGTAGTCGGGATGGTGGTAGGCGTCTGACTGTGCCACCTTGATTTCCCATTTTAGGAAGAAAACCTCACTTAGATCTGAAATGTTGTGTGTGTAAGTCCTGGCGTCCAACCATCTCAGAGCCCCCAACACTCTGCACTGGGGGGAGGAGGTTGTGATTCTCAGGTCACATACGGGAAGCAGAGGACCGACCCTCCACCACACACACACACACACACACACACGCACGCACTCTGGCCGTGTGCGTTCCGTGTACTCTCCGAGCCTCCACAAACAGCCGTCTGCCCCCGATACTTCGATGTTCTGTATTGTCATAAAGCATCACATTGTCCATGTCTCTTGATTGGCTTGCGCTTAGACTGTTCAGATAGCAAGGGCCCTCTCAGTGTCCTTGAACTATAATTTCTGTGATGGACTAGTATTGAGAATGTGCAGGAAAAGCATCAGCCAACAATTTGATAGGGTGAACCCTGAACATATGGCCTGGGCCTAAGTGAGAATTCATGTTTTCCTTCCCCCTAGATTTTGGTTTTGCAGCCCCCTAACTGGCCAGGGGTAGGTCATGTGTGGCCAAGTCCTAGGCAAACCCCCAAATTAACTAAATAGTTCTTGTCTCTATTCTTTAATATACTTTCTTAGTGTATGCGGGACCATAGAATTGAGAATTGTGTTTGTGGAGGAAATTCATTTCTGTAATTATGGAGAAATTTGTTTTGGGGGGAGGATAGTTCCTTTAAAAATTCCAAACATAAAGGTTTATATAATCAGGAAGCTGTTTTATTGTAGTGAGATAAGATTTAGCTGCAGTCCTAGGGATGGGTCGGGGAGGGGCCTGAGGTATGTGATGCCAGCTGTCGGCCAAGGAAGCTGGAGAGGAGGAGGGACCAGCCCTGCCCACACCTTGAATTTAGCCTGGTGAGATTCCTGATCTCCAGATCAGGAAACGAATCCAGCATTTCTGTTCTTTACCTCTGAGCGTTTTAGAAATAGCGACATCATATGAGCCTTTCCTGTCCCTTAAATGATCATGAGAGGTGGTTTCTAGGAAATAATTGGTAATTAAACTTCAGTGGAAAAAGAAAAATTGGACAGAAGTAGTATCTACTTTGGGTCTATTATTTGGGCCTTAAAAAACCCTATATTTTAGTCACATAGTCCCTTCCTGTTGTTGATGCGTTGGAAATGCTTGTTCAGGTCTCCTGGGAGACTAGGCTTTCCCGTACTGTGCGTTTACAATACAAAATTAAAGCTAATTAGAGATCCGCAGAAGTCCCGAGTCTGCACTAATTGAGGTTTGGGGACTGGGATGCAGAACTCACCCAAAGAACTGTTGGGAACAGTAAAATGGCAAAACTGGCTGGAAGTTGTCATTTTCCTATTTCATGTACTTTGTAATAACTAATGTTCACATAGGTTTCACATGTGAATTGACATGTTGGACCTTAACTGGGAGCATCCAACATCTTTCCAAGCAGATCGGTGGTGACCGGGCATTCCTGGGGCGGGCTTTAGTTTGTGTTAGAGGGTGTAGGGCAAGTTGTTGGCTAATTGCTCCTGAGAGAACTGTCCTTAAAAATCAGCACTGGGAACTCTCCCAGATGTCGTGTGTTTATCAGCTCCCAGTCACTGTAGGGTGGGATGTGAGTCACGTCCAGCCCCCCCCCCCCCCCCCCCCCGATCTCTGCAGCAGAGGCTCTGGTTCTGGGCGCACCTGTCTCTGCCGAGCCCTGTGCCCTGCTCCAGAGGAGTCCATCTGCATGTGTAGGGTTTCCCTGGGACTCTGGCCCATTGAGGAGCCGTGACTGGGGACAAGACGTTGTCTTGCGTCCCTACGGCAGAACCCTGCCCTTCTCTTTTGCCTTTGTTTCTGGGGGGGAACAGGAGCGGCATGTATGGGTCTGGGGGTCAGTGCCAGATGCTCCAACAGGAATGCAACATGAGGACTTTGCTCAGATGGCCTATGGGAGGGCTGTCGGTCGGCATGTGTTCCATACCCTACAGACCTTGATGTCTGACAGCAAGGAGCTCAGCTGAGCCCCGTGTGCTGCAGGACAGGTTGGCAAGGAAGTGCCCACACCTGCTGTGCTTCCTGGAAAGATCCCCAAAGACCGAAGGACCTGATGCCCCTGTGCACCCTCCATGCTCCGAAGCTTTGCGTCCTGGGTGATGAGACCAGCTGCTTGCACCGCTGATCAGTGGGAGCAAAGTGCTTGTTACCCAGACGCTGCAGGCTTCTCTCCATCCCGGGGACGCCGCAGCCTCACACCTTCTCTCCCTCTTGTGGACTTGCTGTTGCCTGCCCCCGGAACCCCTCTCAACAGAGCGGGGAGTGTGCCCACGTTCCAGACCACATCGGAGCGCATGGGAAACCTGCGTGTCTGGGAAGCGTAGTTTTAGCTTTTAGCTTCATCTGGAATTGAGATCAAGTGAGCCAATCCACAGCATCCGTCTGGATCCATAAACTTATTATAGTTCTAAAAGTAGTCATTTCTTAAAATAAGGTTTTAAAAAGTGGTCATTTCAGTTTTAAGAAAAATCAAGAGCATTTCAACTTTTCTCATGCCTTTTGACATCTAAAATGAGAATGGTGATTTTTGAAGCATGGGTGTATTTTTTTATCGTTGGGTGTTGTAAACCTTTATGTAGCTTTATTTTCGGTTTTGCCTGATGATCTAGAAATTTACCGAATACGTGGTGTGGTAATAATGCTAGTTATGTTTGTATGACTTTGTTTTTAGAAGCAATGAGAGTGTTATAATTTAAAACCTCTACAGTTGACCGTTGAACAGCATGGGTTTGAAGTGTGCAGGTCTCCTTACATGCAGATTTTTTCCGATAAATACAGAACAGTACTGTAAATGTGTTTTCTCCTAAGATTTTCCTTACATTTTGTTTAGCTTCCTTTATTGTGAGAATACAGTATATAACAGATATCATATAGAAAATATCGGTTAATGACTGTTCTCAGTAAGGCTTCCCGTCCATAGTAGGCTATCAGTGAAGTGTTTGGGGGACTCAGTTACCTGTGGATTTTTCAGGGTGCAAGGGTGGACGCCCAGCGCCCATGCCGTTGGAGGATCAGCTGCAGCACAAAGTAGGATGATTGGCTGGAGAAAAAAGTCAGCTGTTTGGTTTTCTTTTTAAGGACACAGGACGTAAGTGTAGACGAGTGAGTGTGGGCGGAGCGGTCCCCCTTTCCGGGCTCGGCGGAACCCGAGGGGGAGCACGGCCTTCCCGCAGCTCTGTCCGTCACGTTCATGTGTAACACGTCACCTGTGGATCGTGGCTGCACTGCAGCCTGATGCGCGCCGTCGTTCAGCAGGTGAACTCACGCTTGGGAGGGGTTTTCATGAGCGTGGAAAACATCGGTTCACGTCATCACCCAGCGCTGCTGTAGGGATGCTTTGAGGAGGCACTCTGGGTGCCAGCCGGTGTCTGCGTGCCCGTGCTGGACCCGCCTGAGCCGCCGTCAGACCCGAGGGATGCGTGTGTGGGGGCGCGGGCCCGTGGGAGCACCAAGGGCGCAGAGAACCTCCTCCCTGCGTCACTTCCCCTCCTGCTCTGCGTCCCCCGCAGGCTTCGCGCCGTTTCCCTCACGGGCAGCTCTTGCCCGGGGCTGGAAGGGAATGGGAAGGGCTCAGATGGTTTCAGAACTCACCGGGGAAGTCCTCTTGATTTCTGTGCTGATGAAAGTGTCTGTCGTCTGGGAAGGTGGGAGGAGGACCAGGAGAAGTCCGTGCTCCGTGGCGGCTGTTGGTGGGGGTGCTGTGGCCAGCAGGTGAGGTGGGGTCTCAGCTCGGGACCCCAGGGTAGCAAAATACCCCCAACTAGGGCTTTACCAGCCGGCATTTTGATTGCTCCCAGCTCCGGAGGCTGGAGGTCCACGCGTGGTCGGTTCTGGGGAAGGGGGTCCTCCTTCTGGTTCTCATTGTGGCCTCCCATGGCAGGGCGGGATAGAGGGGAGCCCGAGGGTGACCTATGGCAGCCAGCTCCCTGCTGCTTCTTGCAAGGGCACTAACCCCATCACGGGGCCCCCTCACGACGTCCTCACCTCCCAGAGGCCCCCCCTCCTAATAGTGTCCCGCTGGACGCTGGGCTTGAACACCTGAGTTCTGGGGGGATGGACACGGAGTCCATAGCACAGGGCACCTGCCCGCCTACTCTGCTCCCTCTGGCCCCTCACGTCACCCAGCAACAAGGCAGACTTTCTGAAACCTGGAGCTTCAGGGGGACCGAATCCCAGCCTTGTCCCGGGCGGTGCCGCAGGACGAGACGCGCAGTCTCCTGACTCCGGCCCAGAGTTCTTCCGTTTGTTCGGGTGCCCATGGGTGTGTCCACCACGTGCTCTGGAGACCGTGGCCTGGGCTTCTCCTCATGCCTCCCGACACCTCTGGGGAGCTGCAGGTCCCCCCATCACTTACTAGAAACCTGGGGCCAGCCTCCATTGCTGCCTTGCCGGATCCCACACATCCCGAGAGGTGGGCCAGGTGCTGTCCGTGCATCACCACACTGGACCCTCACGACACCTGGCAGAAATGAAGTCCCTGAAAAGCCATCTCATGCAATCTCCACCTAAAATTCCTGTGCATGTTATCAATCTGGAGGGTCCTGGCCGTGATTGTTAGGTGTGCAGCCCACCTCGAGCCTTGGGGGCGTGCAACACCTCTGCTTTGTGTGAGCTGTGTTTTACTAGGGAACCCGGAATGCCAGAATAAAAGTTTTGTGACCAAAGCCCTGCAGTGGGTGTCCGTTACCCGGACCCTCAGCAACGCGTCACCCACCCACAGTCCCAGTCCCAGGCTCCCTCCCGGACTTGCTCTGCACAGAGCCCTGTTGGCCCAGTTCAGCCCTTCCTCCTGGACTGGGGTCAGTGCGAGTCTGAGACAAGCAGGTACAGACAAGGCTTCGTACTGACCTCAGGAGCGCGCAGCCCAGCTGCTGGCAGACGGTCAGCCGAGGCCGTAGGCCTCTGTGTGGCCGGCACTCTGCCGCTCCCTACACCGCGTGGGTTCAGGTCATCCTGCAGCCTTCCCACCTGGGTCCTGGTGTTCCTGCCGTTGCCGGGGCAAGGAGCGCCAGGCCGCGGAGGTGAGGTGCCCTGAGTGAGGACAGGAGCCCTCCAGCCGAGGGTCGGATCCAGGCTGTGCGTGTCTGAGATTCGTGCAGAGGAGGGTGGGTGTGTAGGGTTTGTGTCGATGAATGCAGTGACCTGGACCCTTCCCCTTCTCTCGAAGCCCCATCCAGACTGTACCGGCTATCCGTCATTTCGACCAGGCTCAGGTTCTGCACTAAGGGTGGGCCCTGTACGTGCCCCTGTGAGCAGGGTACCAGCGCCCCTTGGCAGCCCCTGCGTGGGGACTCAGGGCCCGAGAGGGAGGCCCCAGCGCAGACCAGCAGAAATGCGTGTGGTGGACCCTTGTTGCATCACCAGCAGCTCTAACGACGGGACCCCTCCTCCTCAGTGTCTGAGCTGATGCACGTGAGCAACGGCAGGGGTGGGGGTGGGGGCAGGCCTGGGAAGGCAAGTCGCCATATACAGCGTGTTGTTTCTGCGTGTAATCCTTCGCCAAGAAAGCCTGTCCCTTCCCAGACAACTGTACTCCCTCGCGAGTCCTTAAGGAGAGGGCCCATCCCTGGGAGTGGAGGGATTGGGAGTGTGCGTAGTTTGTGGGTACGCACACGTGCGTCTCTGCCCCACCTCTGCATCCCACAGCAGTTAGTGGAAAACTTACAGAAGTTTTATGGATGTATCTCTTCAAGAACGTTCTAGAAAAGTTGAGGGTACTCCTAATAAAAGGAGTTAACTTCTGTTAGAGTCCCACATTTGGATTCTAAAGATACACAAATCAGTTGTAAGCTCTTCAGTCTAATTTCAGTGGAATTAAAGCGAAATATGTTGAAATTGTCTTGCAGATTTTGTTGGGTGGCGGTGATAAGAGGGAGGTGGTTAGAAATAATGCCTTGTGTGAGGAATACTGTTCCTTGTTTTTTGAGGGACATGGGGCATTTACTTGGCTTTTTTTCCCCTCCAGGTGAAAGCGAAGACAGAATATTTAGGTGACCCACGCTATGGTATTTTTTTCCTTTGTTGTTAAAACATGTGTTCTGTGGGTTCTGAAACCTCAGACTGAGCATTTTTTGACATTCCCATGTCTGTTCACATAAATGCTGTTGAACAGAAACGGTACTGTAGACACTTGAAGCTGAATAGGCCTCTCATTCTAAAGCACAGAGATGACAAGAATGTGGGGTTTTGTTGAGGGACTTTAAAAATGGTTTTAGCCTTTTTCCTGAGAGGAAAGAACTGATTACTGGTTGGATTATTCTTGTATTAGGAGGGATTCTGTATACAAGTGAAATTTGAAATGGCAGAGACAGAGTTCTTCTCCTGTCCTTTGGGAAGGTTGGTATTTGAGTTTGGGGATTCAATAAACCACATTTAGGTGAATTTGCAAAGCTTCTCGCCACTTAATCTCCTTTTAGTTTGTGTTTCTTGCTCGCAATCTAAATGTGTTGTTTTGAAACTCATGGTCTTTAGATTTCTTTATTATTCGTAAACTCTATGAGCTACAAAGACAGATGGGAGGTGGGTGGTGAGGAGTCAGGGCACCTGGTTTGCCCTGCATTTCCCCCGAAGGGCAGGCGAGTGACCTCCCGTGTGGCGTCTGGATTAGGTGGCCTGGACGCTCGTCCGCCTCTCTCCAGTTTCCATCCCTGACCTACTGTCCAGCAGGCGGGCTCCGTCCCAGCAGATTTGTTCCTCGGTATCTTTCTGGCAACAGGAGGAGGAACCCTCGCAGGAGCTGATGTTTCTGTGAATCCTCGTAACGCCTGTTTTCGTGGGTGTTGTGTTCCAGTGGGACGGCTCCGTCCTTAGCCTGCTCTGTGTGCACGGTCGACTGGTTCTAACCATTTCAGCGAAGTGTCGTTTCTCTTGACATCCGTCCGCCCACAGCTGGGGGAAACGGCATTTCTTCTGTCCTTCTGGGGCGAGGGGTCAGGGATTCTGGCTCTGAACTGAGTTCATGACCGGGAAAGGCGTGGTTTGTGGGCTGACTTGTTCCTTCTTACTTCTGGGGTGCTGGTTCCCTCCGTGTTTGCAGCAGGGGTGAGGGCCACGTGGGTCCCCGATGCAGACGTCTCCAGGAGTGAGGTTGTACCCACTGTAGACACAAGGCTGACATCCTTGGGCTTCCGTTTTGCCGGTGGTGGCAGACGTTACCTGTAACCGTTACCTCTTACCTGGCTTCAGGTGTTTTGCTCTGCCTCATCTGCTGTCACATTCACGCAGCAAGTGAGGGTTCTTACTTTATTCTCACACTTACAAACATCAAAACAGAAGCTAGGCATGGTGTGGGTTTTCTTTTAAGCCCTCAGGCCCTACTTGGCTTTGGATTTGGGGAATGAGCGTGTCCGCGGAGATGTGCAGCCATGGTGGCCCCTGGGGGTCTCCAGGGCACCGCGGAGGTTGGTGGGTGGGGACAAGGGTGTCCCTGTGGTGTCTGCATGGGATTTCAATGGTTTCTTTCCCCAGGTAATGCGTATCATAGTTGTATGTATGTTTTTTGGGGGTGGGCATTTGGATTTAGGGAGAGAAAATCCATATTGAGATTCTTCATTGATTTAAAGGCTTGAACCCCCCAGAGGGTTTGGGCTGAATTTCGGGATCTCTTGGAAAGGCAGGAAAGCGCTACCTTCAGCGGCCCTGGAGCAAGAGGGAGGGAAGACACCCGTGTGGCAGCGGCCGGCGCCAATGTGCACCTGCTGAGCGATGCTGATGATGTCTCACATCTGTTCCTTTTTTATGTGTGAGCTAAGTACTCTCTTAAGTTGATTGACTGTGGCACCTTTGGCTCCTTGTCTAGGAGGACATACGGGTCTTCCCCATGGATGAGTGGTTACCAGATTAGCTCCTTCAGCGTTGACCTGCCCGCGGGCTCCTGGTGTCCGGAGGGGGACGCCTACTGTGGTCCTCAGCGGTGCCGTGTGCAGAGCGTGACTTGAGCTCCTTGCGTTAGTGAGCTCTCTGGAACACGAGGAGGGCAGAGGGAGAGCATTCTGGCTGCAGGGCTGTTTGTGGGGCCGCGGCGAGCCCCCCAGGATGACTCCCAAGTCAGGGGCAGGTCCACACTCCGTCCTCACTCCTGGATTCTTGGTGTTTGCATGTGTGGGAAGGAGAGGAATTGGGGTCAGTCCGTCCCTTATGGGGGCAAGTTCTGCCCTCATGTCATCTCCGCTGCGATCGGTGATATTATTTATGTTCTTCTAACCTTAGGCTTATTTTATATAAAAATAAGAAGGGACAGAAACAGTTCAAGGACATTTAAAGACTTACATAATACAAGCCTAGTTTTATCATGTCTCGTTAGGAGCAAGTCAAGGAAACAAATTCATTTAGATAGTTAAAAATATCTTCACTATTTTCATTTTTGTGGCAAGCATTGATTATTAATTGATACTCAGTAAAACGTTTGTCATCTTTGTAACTAATGCTGTTGTGCATCCTGTTTGCTCGGGGTCTCCGAGCATGGCCCAGAAGGGGTAGGGGTGCTGGGTGTCAGGGCGAGGAGCAGACCACGGGTCGCCTCTGGGCAGCCTGCCTTCAGGGAGATAAGCTGGGGTGGATGGTGGGGTAGACTTGAAGTGCGGTTTGCGCGTGTCTGTCCTGTGCAGGCGGTGGACCTCGGGACGCCGGGCTCTGGGCGGGCAGCAGGCACAGCTGGAGGGGGAGGACGGACAGGCAGTAAGTTGCTGAGACAGGTTCTCTGGACGCCGCTCACCCCTCCGACCAGCTCCCTCCCGCGGCTCAGACCTTTCAGGGAAACTGTCCTGTTGTGGCTCCTAAAGTATGGCTTTCTTGAGAGTTGAGTAAAGATCTGTAGAATAAACAGGTAGATAATGAGCTTCCCGCCGTGCATGTGGGAAGGAGCTCCACACGCCATACAGAATGGAACTTCTGCAGGCCCAGGGGCTGGACGAGGACATTACCAGCAGGATGGATTGTCTGTGGCAAGGCCGCCTTCCTTTGCGGACAGCAGGGGCCTGTCAGGCAGCTCCCTGCACCCTTGCTGACCCGGTGATAACACATTGCCTGGTTTAAGATTCCACTCCCGGGAGAGGTTGAACCTGTAATTCGTTTAGGTATGAAGTCTCCGTTCCGTGATGTGGGCTTAGCACGAGGGACTCTATTTGGGGCCTATGTTTAGCATCCTTGATGAAAACACAAAGCAGGAAGTTGTCTGTGTGGGTTCCGAGCGTCGAGACCTGCAATTGTCATTTGTGGGCTCCTGGGTTAAGTCACTGCTTTGGGTCTAAAAACAGTTATTTTATGTAGGGGACTTCTTTTTCTTATTAAACTTTGTTTTGCTTTTTTGAGCAATAGTGTATCAACTCAGTTATTACCCAATCGCCTTGCCTGTTCACTGTGATACATTGTAATAATTTAAAAGAAGAATTCTGGGCTTTGTTCCAGCCGACTAGGGGCAGGGTGATGAAACCATGAGCGGTTCTGTTCTAGAATAGTGCTGTGTGGGGAGCTGTGACCCCAGCTGCGAGATGCATCCTCGGCCGGTGGCTCGCCGGGTCAGTCCAGAGTCTGTGAAATGCCACACCACGAGCATGGTGGCAGGACGGCACTCCGCACAGGTCTCGTCCCCTCCATGGATGCGGGGCCAGGAACTGCTCTACCAGCATCACGGTCCTGTTCCCACCAACGGCCCGAGGGATGCTCCGGAAGGAGGTGAGCTCCAGTCTCCTGGTGAGCTCCTTTCCACTGTAGGAACAGGCGCTGAGTGTTGTGTCCCTGTTAACCCTCATCTTATGGATGTGCCTCTGTGTCCCCGAGAGTCCCAGACGCTTGCCGTGAACTCCCCGATGGCCGGGTGTCTGCAGTCTGGGTCTTCAGCTGGTTTCCCCGTGGTCACGTGCCTGGCTGCTTCTTGTAACCTCCTCTAGAGGGCACAGTCCGGCCTCATCCCATTGGCCAGTTACGGCTGCTCTCTCAGAAGCCCTTGCAGGGAGCTGCGGCCCGCCGGGCCTGGAGCCAGAAGGGGCCCCTGTGGACTCCTTTCCCGGAAGCTCCTGCACAGGGGCTGGGAGCTGGGGGACTGTACCATGGCTACCCCCAGTCCCACTCATGAAGAAGGCACCCTCCACTGGGTCCTGGACGCCTCTCCACGGCACCCCCAAAGTAGCTGATTCTCGGCACGTACAGTGTGAGATTTAGGGCTGTTTTCAGGGCAGATAGCCCAGCATCTTCCGGGCCACCAGTATTGAAGCCCAGATGATCCGGGACAGACATCTGTCATAGCATAAATACAGCTCGAGCCCAGAAAGCTGGGCTTCAGGCCCCTGCCTGGGGGTTCAGTCCTGCTGTGATCTTGAGAAAATACCTAATCTTTCTGCACTCGTTTTCTTCACTCCGTATTGGTCCTTTCCCAGCGGTGGGGATGTCCAGTTAGGAGGCCCTGTCACTCAGGAATGGCGCCTTATGCCTCCCTCCTGTGTTACATAGAGAGCCGTGCGGGTCGGGGTGGGGTCTAAAATGGGAAGTTTCACATCGGGGTGTACAATACCTGTTAGAGGCTTTTCCTCCTATGAATGCGGGTGCAGGGATTTTGGGAACTTGTGCAGTTAAAAAAGGGCTTTTGTAGGGAAGAGTGTTGCACATAAACAGCTGACGTACCTTAGGCCTTCACCCTGTCCATGCCTGGCTACTTCCGCACAAAACACAGCAGGATTTTTAAAGTTCTGTCACTATGTACTGTACGCTCTTTTAAGTACGGGAACAGATCCTACATGTGTGCATTTAAGGGTTCCTGTGCGGCTACGTTGTTACAGTGAGCTGTGAGGATGAGCTGAGCCAGGAGAACTGGGAGTGGCCGCCATGTGGGCGTGGATCCCCAAGCTGGTGGCTCGGCTGGGTTGTACGTAATAAGTGGGGTATTTTCACTGCTGCAGAAAGTGGGCTTGCTGCGCCCTGTCCCCCAGGCAGTCACTCTCCGCAGACCCTCGGTCATCCCTGGAGGTTCAAAGGTGAACGACAGGACCTTCTCCCAGGGAGTGGACCTCCAGCAGGGAAACCGAGGTAGACCCCAAAGTGCAGCACAGAGGTGTGGGATTTATGTGTTCAGCACTTACTGCCCCTAGGGGCTCCATCTCACAATTTGTGAAGACCCTCAGGTGTGTGCAGAGGCTCGGGGAAGAATGACAGGAGCAGCTCCCGGGCTTGCCCAGGCACTCAGCCCGCGAGCCGGCCCGGCAGTGACTCCCGCCCCACGTGCGGGGCTCCCAGACTCAGCTCTGGAGGCTTGGCTGTGGGCAGAGGGTCAGCTCTGGTTTATTTGGTTTTCGTGCTGTGGAATATTCTGTTGTGGGAACATCCTGCACTCATCCCTTCTCCCACTGACAGACATTTGGACTGTTTGGTGTGTGTGGCTGTTCAAGGCAGGACTTCTTTGTACAAGATAAGAGTGTCATTATGTGATAACGTTATCTGCGAGGGAACGAACAGGAGCTCTGATGATACAGATGCTGTATTAATACCCAGAACCACTTTCTCATATTCAAACACGTATACAAGTCATCCTGACGTCCAAATGGCTGCTCAGATCTTAAATTTGTTAGTTTTATTATTACTTTGGCTACTTGAGCAAATGTATTACTTATACAGAAATCTGAGAATGTTGAAGTTACACATATAGAACAGAAAGAAACTGCATTTTAATTAATGCTCCCAAATGGACAGCCTGCATGTTTTTTCTTCTTATGTGACCATGGTGTTTTTCACTTGAGATGTAAAATTGTATTTGAATATACTTTTCTAGCTCTTCTGCAGGACTCCTCGTAGTTCTTCAGTGAATCGTAAAAACTGTACAGGAATATTCAGTATTTGCGGCACATCATTTCCCAGGACTCTGTGTGCCCTGCTCCCGTTGGCATTGGATGACTTCGTGGTCTTCTACTCAAGTGGCCTTGAACCTGTAGGGATTATGAAGCCCTGAGTGGATCTCTGAAAATGTCTGCATTTCACTGTCTTGCAGCCCTTAAATATGGGGGAGTCACAGAAGATGCAAGTTATTGCAGCTTCTTTTCTGTTGATCCCTAGAGTTTGACCTGAAAGTTCTCTTGCCTTGATGTTCCTCAAATTTGTTTCATCGACTTGTGCTTTATCCAACTAGGAGGGAAAGAAACGTAAAGGGATGCTGTATTCAGTCACCAGTCGGGCTCCCTGCTCAGGGGAGAGCCTGCTTCTCCCTCTGCCTCCCCCCTGCTTGTGTGCGTGCACACACTCTTTCTCTCTCTATGTCTGAAATAAATAAATCTTAAAAAGAAAAGATGCAAGTGTGGGCGTGTGGTTGGCTTACCAATTACACTAATAATGCAAAGTGCCTACATTATCTGGGATAAATGGAGATAATTATTTTGATTTTAGTGACAAAATGTATGGAATCCATGTTGCAGTGTTGTTGACAAGTGAAAGGTAAGAACACGTAATTGGTTGACATTCCTGCGTGATTTCCGTGGGCTCTTTGAGCACAGCGTAGGGATCTGTGACTACGGTGCGTTGACAAGCACAGTGAAGGAAGAAGAGTAGCTGAAGGTCCAGGCAGATCCAGCTGGTCCAGACGCCGCTTCCTGCCAGCCCCTCAGGCTCACCGTGTACACCATCATTGTACAGTCTGAGCCGCCTCAGGTGTGTGCAGATGACCATGGGTGGAGGTGGCCTGAGGGACGGAGAGCAGGGAGCTCTTTGTGGTCACTGAGCTCCCAGAATAGGAAGGGCAGGGCTGGGGCACCAATGGCAGTGAGCATTCGCTTCCAGGAACGGGGGAGGTTCTAGAAGATACTCCCGTCCAGAGGAGCTTGAACAGGATGAGGAGAAGGATGGCACTGGTTTTCCACCACCTCTGTCCTCCTCTAGGATGCGGGAAGGGGGGGAGGACCCTGCCCGCTCAGAGGTTGTCCCTTTGGGCACCAGGTCTGTACTTCCAGATCCAAGGAACAGGAGAGCCTTGACCGGGTCTCCTGCCATTTCCATGACACTGAACGCTTGTTCCGTCTCTAAGTCCGGTTTCCTGAGGGGGTCGGGTTTCAAGATGATTTCTTTCCTTCCATCATGCGCTTTGCCCAGCTTATCCACCACGCGTGAATGGCCAGGGACACTAGTTTGCTTTCAACCTGGTGTTTAACTCACCAAAAATAGTTCTCTGTCGCTCTTGACTCTTTATAAAACTCAAATGCTTCATGGAACGAGGATGTGCTGTTTTTGGACACAAGATACAACATGCCAAACGGCCACTGGTTTGAGAATCCCATTATTTTGCCTCAGACCCGAAGAGTGAAGATTTATGGTTAAGGAGATCCCTGACGTCTTTCCCACCTAAAAGAGTTTTATGAATTTTGTTTTAGGCTGTTTGGGACGGAATGAAAAGGTTGCGTGAAGAACAGTTCCAGAAACGTTTGGTGCTGTGCCCTCCATTCATCGGAGCGATTGTGCCTTTTTCCTCTGGTGGCCTTTTCGTGACACCCCCCCCCTGGCCGGGTGGGTTTTGTGGAGAGTGCAGGGCATCACTGTGGTGTTGTGTGATGGTGGGGTAGAGGGTTTGGCGGAGGAACTTTCTGGTAGCGGTTGGTTGGTGCGCATCAGTGTGTGCGTGTGACTCTCTTACGGGGGGATGTGTCCCCTCTACATGCTTCATCAAAATGGTGACGACTGCCAGAGCTTTTATTCTTATTGCTTTAGCAGAGTTTCCAGGTTTCTTCTCCTTCTACATTTAATTTCTAGCACTCTGAAGGCAGAGGAATGGACAAGCACTCCTCTGACTCACAGGGACCGAACACTCTGGTAGCAACAGTCAGGAGCCTCTTCCTGGCTCCGTGTTTCGTTAAAGAGGAACAAACCCCTCTCTGGATCAGTCGGGGCGGGAGGTGCCTGTTTAATCTCCACGTGAATGAATCAGAGTGGTGTTTATGGCAGGCCAGGAGAGGGTGGGCATCCGAGTTCTTTGTTGAACTTCCAGGGTTAGAAGGAGATGTGGAGCCTTGCGTTTGGGTCGTCATCGAGGGAAGACGATCAGTGTGTGGGTACCGGTAATCCCAGCCTTCCCAGGGCTGAGGAGCAGAGCTGTGTGTCCTAAGGTGCCTTCCCCCCGAGGCCGTGTCCCATGCTGCGCTCTTACTTGGCACCACGTGCTAGTATTATGCTTTTCCCGGTAATTACTTACCTTTGCTGCTCTTGTCCCAACAATCCAGCCCCTCGTTAGGGGACCGGAGAGGCCATCTGCTCTGAGGCCTTCGGGGGTAGGCCCTCAGCCTCCGCCCCGGTCCCCAGTTTGGTTTATGAAGTTAGTCTCAGGATCCACCGTTTAGAGGGAGAGAGTGCTTTCCTGCTCCATCAGGCTCCTTCTGCTGGGAAGGAAACCGCCCCAGTGTCTTTCCTGCTTCTCCTGCACCTTGCAGGTATTTATTACCTGGTCTTCGTTGGTCCACCAATCTTAATCTGCAAATATGTTCATATCGTAATTTTAATTAAAGGATTTTGAGTAGTTGTTGATGAATTTTGGTCTGTTGCTGAGTTGATGGTGTGTCTACATCGAGAAATTGGTTCTACACTGATATAGCCTTTGGAAACTATTTTGAGATGAATTGCTTTCACCCTGAATGTTGCTGAGTTTTACGTGTGTATTTGCCTGAGAGCTTTTAAGGCATTTTTGTCTTTCAGGGCTTCATCCCTTCCTTACAAGAAGAGGAATGGCATGTAGAGCGTTATTAGTTTGTTTTTGCTTCCAGAAAGTAATGTCGTTTTTTTTTTTTTCCACACAGAGACTCTTGCTAAAGTAAGTAGTAAATTATAATATGCTCAGGATGGAACATGGATCAATAGAATATGGAGTTTATAAATAGACCTGCATAAATATGGCCATTGATTTTTGACAAGGTGCAAAAGCAATTTGGTGGTCAATGGATCATCTTTTCAACAAATGGTGCAGGAAGCATTGGGCATCCATATACAACAAAGTGGAAAACCCCATATCCAGAAGTTAACTCTGATGGGATCACAGCTGCAGATGAAAACTCTGAAGCTTCTAGAACACAACATTAGAGAAACTCCTTTTAACCTGAAGTTAGAGTTCTTAGAATATGATGGTTCACAGGGGAAGAACATAAGTGGAGTTCACCAGAATGAAAAACTTCTGCTCTTCAAAGACATTGTTAAGGAAAACACAGAGGCCACCTACACGCTGGGGGGAAAATACTCACAATCACATCCCCTGCGGAGGACTTGTATCCAGAATTTATAAAGGACCCCCACAATTCAACGCTGAGGACACAAACCAGATCATTTCAGTGGCCAGAAGACTTGAATGGATGCTTTATTGACAAGGATGTGAGGACAGCAGACAAGCACAGGAAACCTTCGACAGGACTAGTCCCACGGCGTGCACGTTGCCGCCACGGTGAGGTGTGTGTGCACACCTGTGGACTGGCCAGCATGTAGGCACGGACAGTACCACATGCTAGCGAGGATCAGCACTGGAACTCTCGATGCTGCTGGTGGGGAGTCAGGACGCCACAGACGCTCGGGAAACAGCTTGGCAGTTTCTTACACAAGTGAATGTGCACTTAGCACGTGACCCAGCGGTCCCACTCCCGGACGTTTACCCTAGAGAAGCAAAAGCTGATGATGTTCAACAAAAACCTGTGCTCCAATCTTTGTAGAAGCTCCGTTCATAGTTGCCCAGAAGAGATGAGCAGATGAACTGGTTCCTCCTTCGATACGGTGGAATACTACGCAGCAGTAAAATCAAACATTATCGATAACAGCAGCTTGGAAGATTCTCAGAGGCAACATGTTGAGTAAAAGAAGACAGTCTCGAACATTTCATTCTATGAAATTCCATTTATATGACATTCTGGAAAAGGCAAAACCATAGAAATAGAGGAAACATCTATATTTCTATGAGTTTTGCTTTTTTAGATTGCGCATATGAATGAGAAGATACAGGATTTGCCTTCCTCTGTCTGACTTAGATCACTTAGCGTAATCTCAAGTTTATATGTTATCACAAAAGACAGGGTTCCTTTTATGGCTGAATGATATTCTGCCACGTACATACACTGCGTCTTTTTTATCCATTCACTGTTTGTGGACACTTAAGTTGCTTCTGTGTCTTGGCTGCTGTGTGACAAATCCTGCCGTGGACATGGGGGCACAGACGGCTCTTAGACTTCGTGCTTTCATTTCCTTCAGATAATACCCAGCAGTGCGATTGCTGGGGCACAGGGTAGCTCTATTTTTAACGTCTTGAGAAACCTCCATACTGGTTTCCAGAGTGGCTGCACCAGCTTACATTCCCACCAGCAGTGCGCAATGTTCCCCTTTCTCCACATCCCCGCCAACATCTGTCGTTTCCTGACTTGTTAATTTTAGCCATTCTGACAGGTGTGAGGTGGTATCTCATTGTGCTTTTGATTTTCATTTCCCTGATGACAAGTGATGTTGAGCACTTTTTCATGTACTTATTGAAGTCTTTTGACCAATTTTTAATTGAATTGTTTTTTGTGTATTTTTGTTGTTGTTGTTGTTGGGTCGTAAGAGTTCCTTATATATTTTGGATGTTAACCCCTTATTAGATGCATGACTTGCAAATATTTTTCTCCCATTCCGTGGGTTGTCTTTTCAATTTGCTGATTGTTTCTTTTGCTGCACAGAAACTTATCAGTTTGACATCATCCCATTTGTTTTTGCTTTTGTTGCTGTGCTTTGGTGTCAGATCCAAAAAAAACCATTGTCAAGACGGATGTCAAGGAGTTTTTTTCCCTTTATGTTTTCTTCTGGGAGTTCTATAGTTTCAGGTCTTACACTTCAGTCTTTGATCCATTTTTGAGTTAATTGTTGTGAGTTGTGTGAGGTAGGGACACAACTTCATTTTTCTTCATGTGGGTATCCAGTTTTCCCAGCGCCATTGGTTGAAGAGACTGTCCTTCCCCCAACTGCATGTTCTTGGAGCCGTGTCGGATGGTTGACTGCCGTATATGCGTGGATTTATTGCTGGGCTCCTGATTGCATTTCATTGTTCTGGGTGTCTGTTTTTGTGACCATAACATACTGTTCTGACTACTCTAGCTTTGTAACATATAGCTTCAAATCAGGAAGTGGGATGCATCCAGCTTTGTTTTTCTTGCTCAGTATTGCTTTGGCTGTTTGGAGTCTTTTGTGGTTCCATACACATTTGGGGGTTATTTTTTCTATTTCTGTGACAAATGTATTGGAATTCCAATATCGTACTGAATGTATAGATGCCTTTGTGTAGCATGAATGTTTTAACAATATTAATTCTTCTGATCCATGAACGCAAGATAGCTAGTTTGTCCTCAGTTGCTTTCATCACTGTTTTGTAATTTTTAAGAAACACCTGTATTTCTAATTTGACACAAAATGGAATTGGAATTCATGGTGATTGCATTTTTTTCTTTTTTCTGGAGTCTTAGTTGATAAGGGAAGACAGCATAAGAAAACTTGATTTTAAAACACATATTTAAAAAATCACTTTTAACAACAACGGCGACAATAGGGAAAGTTACCCTTACGTTATTTTTGAAAAAACTCGGTTTCCATAATAAAACTTTGTGTTGTCTTATTTTTATGTTTTGATGTGGTGAATTGGTGAATTGAAAGAAAAGTCACAAATGGTGGTGGTGGGGCTGTAGATGGGGGCAGTTCAAGGGGACGCGGATAGCCTGGTGGTCTGGAGTATTAGGTAAACCTAACTGCAGCTGGGAGGGGCTCTTGCCGTGCGTGCGGGCTGGGAGCGCTAGCCTCTGATGGGGGTGATTGTGTGGTTTTGGAGGGAGCTGCTCGGCGCTGGTCCCTTCATGAGGAGGCTGTCTGTCTCTATCCTCAGTACCTTGGTGTCTTCCCTGAAAGTGGTCAGCAAACGTGTGTCAGATCCCTTCCTGTCTGGAAATGTCAAGCCTTTGCTGAGAGGGGTGTTGGCATCGAGTCCTCGGAGGATAGGGTCTGCAGGCAGCCCTTACCCCCAGCACGGATTTAGCCGACACCGTGTGTTTTAACCCCGTGACCCTGGGAGGGAGCTACTGTTGTCATCCTCGTCTTCCTGAAAAGGAAATTAAAGTTTGGGGGGTTCAGATAGTTTGTCTAACCTTCACAGTCTGGCTTTAGAATTCACGCTCTCAACCGTCTCCAAACCCCCGGGTTTCCCCTGCTTCCAGGCAGCACTGGAGGGTTTGTGAGATGGAACCAGGACCTCCTGGGGACGGATGTAAGACATTATCATTTTGAGACCCATAGATTCGCTGGGCCCGGCACGGGCTGGAATGTGAACAAAGGTAATGCATATGCTCTGCTGGACATGTGTGCATTTTGTAAGTCATCAGCGCTCCTGAAAATCTGTGTTTCACAGTAGAAATTCTGCTTACTCAATATTACGTAAACAGGAACACGTTTTTCTGGTTTCTAGGTGGAAAGTTTTTTGAGCAACGGGGGTAGGTGAGCTGCACCATGTCACAGCCTAACGGGTTCTACTCTTGGTGACCGGTGACCCCTGGTGCTGGAAGTTTGCTCAGACACTGGGCACCCTCGAGTGTTGATTCTCTGCAGAGCTGGCCTGTCTCGAGCCTTGTTCCCTTGGGAGCCGAGGGATGGTGACTGGGAGTGTCTGGTCCAGAGGCAGGCCTGCATTGAGGGCTCTCGGCAGGGACGCAGGACAGTGAACCACCACGGGCACAACTCACGTGTTCCAGTCTTGGCTTCCCGGGTCTAACACACGCATGCACTGTAATCTTCTGCCAGTTTTTATCAACTTGGAAGGAAATTTGGGGTTTTAACAACACAGTACGGTACCAGACTCCTAGGCTCAGCCTCTGTGGAAACTTCCCTGTGTGTTCATTTTCTTTACCTGTTCAGAGAGGCTCACGTGATTGAATTCTCATTCTCTCCTGGAGATGTTTGGAGAGTTAATTGGGTAGAAACTTAGAGTTAAGGAAGTGAGAGAAAAAAGACCCCAGTGAGGAGGGAGCGTGGTGCCACCTTGGATAGCTTTGCTCTTGGAGGGGTGAGCCCTGAGCCCTTGCTCAGGTGCAGGGCTGTTCCTGTCCCATCCATGCTTGTGGTCCCCCTGCCCTCTTGGTTTGGAGGGCATAGTCTCTTAGGGGCCTTTTGGGGTCTCTAAAAGAGACTTTGTGTTCTGGCTGAGCAAATTGCTTTCCCCCTCTATATGGCAGTTAGGAATGTTTGATGCAAAGTGAACAAACAAGGTCCCCTTTTCCCCCAGTATTTTCATATGATAATTATGTGGATTTAGGTGTGGGTCAGGTTCATTCTTTAAGGGTCATGGGCTTATCATCCTTGGGTCTCGTAGTTGCTGTTATTGTCATGAAAATCCCCCGACGAATGCATTATACCACACTCCTCAGTTGTGGATGGCGCTCACAGATGTACCTGGGAGGGGCATTGGCAAGCCTGGGGACGATGGGCGCGGACACCGAGAAGCACCTGCTTCAGGCAGTCTTCGTGCTCCCTGTGAACTGACCCGGCCCAGCTCTCTGGCTCCACTGTCCTGAATGGTCTGGGCTTTAGGACGTGTGCCCTCCAAACCAGAGCCATGGTTTGTGGAGCTAATAAGGCTGTGGATTGTTGGTTTTATGGAATTATGTGCTGTAGGGTTTTTTAAAAGTAAAAGTGCCAGAGAGGGATTCGGACACTATTTGCTCAACATAATTCATGTCCAGTTCTTTGGGAACATTTCGACTAGAATGATAGGTACCCCACCTTGTTCACATATGCGCTGTTTGGTTCCCTTCACATTAGGTTGGAAGTTTCTTTAAGTGAGGGTTTTCTTGTCTGTCTTCTCCTTAATTCTGTTATTGTCCGAATCCTCTCTCTGCTCAGATTGTCTGTTGTCTCGGCTCAGGCTGCTAGGACCCAGCACCACAGACGGGGCTCAGAAAGAAGCACGGAGTCCCCCCAGCTCTGGGGGCTGGAAGGCCCGCGTCTGGGCGCCAGCAGATTCTGTGTCCCGTGAGGACCCTTCCGGGTTCACAGACAGTGTCTTCTCCTGTGTCCTCCTGTGGGGAAGGGGCGAGGGGGCTCTTGTGGTGTCTCATCATGGGGGCTCCACTCTCATGGCCTCATCACCCCCCAAAGACCCCCACCTCCTCATATCATCACCTCAGGGTTCAGTTTCAACATAGGAATTTGGGGGGAACACAAAGACTCATCTACAACATTGATACCCTGAGGCCTTTCCTTATCTTACGGACATGATGGGCCTGAAAGTCTGTGGAACATCCTGTTGGAGCCCCCGCCTCTCGTTTGTCCTGTTTCTGGACTCGCCTGGCATGTGCTAGCTGGTAGGGATCGCTTCACTTGTGTTTCATCACACGATGCTTCCGGAGGAGAGAGTAGGTCCCTTTTTTTTTTTTTTTTTTTTAAGATTTTATTTATTTTGAGAGAGAGAGAGAGAGCACGAGCAGGGGGGAGGGGTGGAGGGAGAAGCAGACTTCCCGCTGAGCAAGGAGTGGGATGTGGGGCTCGATCCCAGGACCCCGGGATCATGACCTGAGCCAAAGGCAGACACTTACCTGATTGAGCCCCCCAGGCACCCAAGAGAGTAGGTCCTTAACACACACCATGAATCGTCTGTGGCTGCCGTTGGACACCAGACGGCAGAGGTAAGAGGTGGAGGCTGGAGCCTTACTTAAAGATAACGACGGGAGAGCCCCACCTGGCCCTGGTCTAGATCCTGTGAAGACCGGCTCTCTGTCTCTCCGCAGGGTGGGTTTTGACGTCCGTGTCTAGTCTCCCATAAGCCCGCGTCTGCATGAGCTTCTGGTTCTCCTGGGGGGCGGTCTGCTGCATGGACACCAACAGGCTCACCTCATCAGCCTCCTGGGAACGGCGTCACCGGCCACCTGAGCAGCGGCCCTTGCCGGCCAGTGTCCGTGGCCTCCATGGTCACTGTCCTCCTGGTGGCTGCTCGCGGGAGCTGTGACAAGGCCAGTGTCTGACCACGTCCTCCTCCCACCCCTCCCTGATGCACTGCAGCCCACGCCACGTGGCCGGTGAGGAGCCTGTGTCCTCAACGGGGTGTCGGCCCGGACCCCACAACTTCTTTCCAAGGAGATGTGTGCGCCCTTGCGGTGGACTGCGTTTGGGACCCTGCTTCAGCAGGGTCACAGGGAGCGGGATGGAACAGAGCCTCGAACAGAGGGCGCGAAGACTCGAGCAAGAGCAAATGGGGTTTCGTGGCTTCTCTCGCGGAGCCGCACGCGGTGCTCCCCACCCTCTTCCTTTCTGGTGAGAGCCGGGCTGTGTCCCGTTTCCTCGTGGTGTGGCTGGGGCACTGGGGCGCTGGGGCGCGTGGGGCCGGGGGGTCTCACTGCTGCTGCCCGCGGCCTGTACCCGCCTCTGGCACACGGACAGGTGGCCCAGCCGCACCGGGGCCGGTGGGGTGCCCGGGAGGCCAGGCTCCGTGCAGGCCACCTCCGCCCTCGCGGGTGTTCCCCAGCAGTGGGCCCCTGTGTGCTGCCCCCGCCCCCGCCCAGCTGAGGTTGTGCTGCCCTGAGGGGCTTGGAAACGTGACTTAACTCCTCTGCAGTTCAGAGAGGATTATTAAATTTTAATGTGTGAATTGGTGGCTGTATTTTATGGCCTTTATTTGATTTCTCTCTTGGTTGATTTTCTTTCCCCGTAAGAGAGGAGGCATTTCAAGGGAGAGAGCTCGATGTGGCCCCCATTCTGAGGGTCTGGAGCAAATTCTGAGGGCTCGTCATAGAGGCAGGAAGGTAATGGGGAGCCGTTGCCATGGTTGTGCCGTCCACACTCGGGTGTGCGACTCCTGAGCAGGAGACCCCGGCCACGTGGGAATCGGAGGCTCCAGAGCTGTTCCAGTTTCCTCTTCCTCTTCCTGCTGTCATTGCCCCAAATGACTATAAATAATTCCTCAAACATTCTTGGAACCGATTTTACCACCTGCTGGCTCCTCATTAATGATTGAATCCATTTTTGAAGGGTGTTCATCCTAATTTGTTTTTCCTGCATGGGAGTTTTTAGCTTTTTAAAAAATCTTTTATACATAGAGCACGTAAGTATCTGGAAACCAGCTTTTCTAGTCCTGCTTCTCTTGGGCTGGGCTTTGCTCTTGCTGCTATTCGGTAGATGGGAGGGGGGCGTTCACGCATCTGCTGTCCAGTCGAGCCTGGAGGAGGCAGATGAACGTCTCTTCTCATGTCTGTGTTTGGTATTTTTTAGGAAGAGCTGCTTCTCCCTTATCTGGTGGCTTCTGGGTTTACAGCCCTCTTGGTTGATTTAATGGTCTAGTTGCAGGTGAGCAGCTGTGAGCATGGGAAGCCAAGCCTAGCACACAGGTGGGATGCTCTGGGAACCTAGGGTGATGGTCAGACAGAGCTTTAGAAGCAGCAGAATTTTCATAAAAGCATAGCTTAGTGTCGAGTAAACCACACTGTGGTACTATCCATACTAGAAAAAAAAAATCCCTTGTGCCTGGTAATAGGTTGTGTTTTAAATAAGCAGCCTTTCAGAGAACCATGTGTTCCAGCTATTTAAACCAGTCACAAACTGTAATGAAGAATTACTGTTTGTCAAGCAGTTTAGGTGCTCAGGAGACCAGATAAGCAGAAGGTCCTCAGCAAGCAGGCCTGGCTTGGGGGGCGTGTGCCCAGCATGTGCACAGACCTGTATGAAATGCACGTGGAGCCACGGGTGGGCGGGGCTGGCACAGTGGAGGGGCTTGGGATGCCGGAGACGGGTGGGGAGGAGGCCCCCTACGAGGCCAGCTGGACCCTGAAGGAAGTGACGTGCCTGTCCCCGTCGACACCATAAAGCAGTCTGTCCTGCAGACGAGAAACTGCATTGTCTAGAGGGGTAACCTGGTCTGCACACAGTTGCCCAAACACGCAGTTCCACATACGTGCACGTGCTCTCAGTGGGATTGAAAGAACAGTATGAAGCATAGAGAACACTAGGAGGTGAGACTTTATTCTTACTTTGTGGTAAGTGTTGATGCTTTCCCCTGTCAGTCATCACTGAGGGCGTCTGGTCTCCCTGCTCTGATTGATGGGGGGTGGTCTTGCTGGAGGAGGGAGAGTGGATTTGCACAGAGCTGGAGAACCACAAACCACACAGGATCTCCTTCTCCGGAATCTTGGGGGACTCACATCTGCAACATGCTGCAACCTTGTCCCTGCTGTGTGGACATGTGAGGCTTCACCCCTGTGTTGGAGGAGAGAGCACAAGACCGTGATGCCCGAGGTGCTGCCCTCCCTGGAGGCGGGGGCCTGGTTTGCAGGCCGTCTTGTCGGTGCCTGGCATCACCTGGGTCACGGTGAGAGTCGTCGGCTTCTCAGGTTCATGTACTTTGTTCAGGAAACTGGCAACTAGTGCTCTTTGGTTTAGAATTGCAACGTCTCTAAGACCCACATGAAAGTGGCCGCAGGAATTCCAGCAGATAATCCTTTGCCTGTGGAGACGCTGATTATGCTGGACGGGAAGCGGAGAACACCCGTCTCAGGTTTTCCAGAGGTGCTCCCTTCTGGAGAAGGGCAACCTTCTCCTTGTTTTTGGACCTATTATAACTCAGCTGTTGTCAAGCAAGGCAGTGGCAGGAAGACTTTCCAGTTAAAAAAATTCCCTTTATAGCCCTTTAGAATCAGGACAAGACACATCCAAGTTTGTGTTATATTAATTCTGTTTGGAATTTGTTAGACTCTTAGAAAATGGAAGAAAACAGTGTTCTCTGCCACTTTTGAATTGGGCCAGTAATGGAGGCCATACCCCTAACCCTAACTTTTAACTTCCTTTTTTTTTTTTAACGCTGTAATAAAACATAAAATGCAGAACAGAGTATCCTTTAAGATCTGTTGCTCACAATTTATGGGGATGAAGCAGGAGAATAGGGTCTAGAGACCCATTCTGCCCCTAACGTGGAGGGAGCTCAGACGAGGGGGTTTCTCTGAGCCTCCGTGTCCTCCTCAGGAATGGAGTGAGGGTAATGGTTATGTATGTTGTGGGACTGACTGAGATCATGCACCTGCAGCGTGTAGCCCAGTATGGTCGGACGGTGAATACCCAGCACTTTAGCACCCCCCCCCCCCC
>NW_022589736.1:3286812-3287893 GCF_004348235.1 Phoca vitulina | reverse complement strand
CCCCCCCCCCCCCCCCCCCCCCCCCCCGCCCATAGCCCTGGTAGACTTAGGACTAGAAAAAGTACAGCTCCCAGCTTAAAAATACTTAAGGGCTCCCGTGTGTATCTCTATGGAAAACAAAAATAATGTTTTTCTAAATTCTTATAAATTCTTTCATTCGAAATAGTTCTTACATATATTAATTTCCAGAAGGACTGGGGAAAGATCTCAAGCCCTCCTTAATCTCAGAATTTCATGTGCATGGTTTAACAGTAAATGTTTCTTTGTATTTTCTCCCTTATCAGAAGAAGGAAATGATGAATTCAGCAAGTTGCTTTTATTGACAGGAAAGGAAAAATAACATGAAACTTAATGTTGTTTTCCTTACATGGTTTGTGTGTTTGTGTTTAGCCCAAAATGTTACTCACTAAAACAGCTATGTTTCTGAGAAATGACTTACTGTTTAAAGTACCAGGTAAAAACTTGCAGTTTAAACTTGATCCAGTCCATGCCGGCCCCGTGGAATTCCCTTGTCTGTTGCTGAGCCTTTGTGACATGGTGTTATTCCTGAGCGGGGAATCCAGAAGTCTGTGTGTCTCCTGGTGTGGCTCTGCAGGAAGAGCTCGACCCCTGCTCCTCTAGCCAGATCCCCGTTGTTCTCCCCTGGAAGAAGGGTCAGAACAGGTCTTTTTTGCATTTTATCACCATTGGCTGCAGCGTCCCTTCCCCAACGCAGCCTGGTGTACTTAAACCACACAAACCCCAGGGACATGTGTCCTCGTGGTTCCTGTGCCCTGCAGAGCAGGTGCATATGCCAGTGCAAATTTGGGAGGATTTCCTCCTAAATCGTGCTGGGGAATCAGGAGTGATGGGCATCCTTGCCAGGCCAGCGACTCGCTCAGGCGCTGGGACCTCAGGCGCTGGGAGCTCAGGCGCTGGGAGGTCAGCAGCCCCGGCTAGGTCAGGCGCTGGGAGGTCAGGTGCTGGGAGGTCAGCAGCCCAGCTAGCTCAGGCGCTGGGAGGTCAGCAGCTCGGCTAGCTCAGGTGCTGGGAGGTCAGGCGCTGGGAGGTCAGCAGCTCAGCTAGCTCAGGCGCTGGGAGG
>NW_022589736.1:3275020-3286802 GCF_004348235.1 Phoca vitulina | reverse complement strand
TGGGAGGTCAGCAGCTCAGCTAGCTCAGGCGCTGGGAGGTCAGCAGCCCCGGCTAGCTCAGGCGCTGGGAGCTCAGGCGCTGGGAGCTCAGGCGCTGGGAGGTCAGCAGCCCCGGCTAGCTCAGGCGCTGGGAGCTCAGGCACTGGGAGCTCAGGTGCTGGGAGGTCAGCAGCCCCAGCTAGCTCAGGCACTGGGAGCTCAGGCGCTGGGAGGTCAGCAGCCCCGGCTAGCTCAGGCGCTGGGAGGTCAGCAGCCCCGGGCTCGGGCTCCAGGGCGTACATGTGTCTGTTAGTGGCGTTCTGACCAGCTTTGTGCTTTGCTCTTTCCTATGTGTGTCTCTTCGTAGAAGACAAGGATGGTTCTCTGTGGGGATGGAAAAGTCTAACTAGAAACTCTTCATTACACAGTTAAAAACAAACCTTGGTGAACAATTTCTTCCTAAACACCCTCCGTGCACAGGGCTCCTGCCCTCACCCCAGGTCATTGCCGTGTGCTGGTTCTCGTCATGCTGGGTCTGTGCCCGCAGAGCCGCAGGACTGCACGCAGTATGACTGTTACTGGTTACATCGCTCATAAATACGATGGACCTTTAACTGTGGGACCACTTTGTGAAACCCCACTTGAGCTAGATCAGCTTCTTTTCACGCTAGGGTAATAATTTTATTTAAAGTGGTATAAAGCTAATGGAATAAACATTTTTTTATTTGAATTCCTAGGAAATTTAAAAAATATCTAATACTAATTATCTAATTGTTTTCACATCAACATACTCCCTCATCAGCTTGATTCTTACCAATTATTCTTTCAATTTTTCTGAGTCCTGGCGTAATTGTTAGAGAATTCAGAAGAAAAAACTCCCTCTTTCTCTTTTTCAGCAGTCCCCAAAGAGAAAGGAGTGTTTTCCAGTAATTAAAGAAGGTGTAACTGATGGATTCTTTTACTCTGCTGCATCTTCCCTTCGCGTGCTGACAGAGCTCTGTGTGTCCTTGTTGCAAAGCAGTGCGAGCTTGGGAACCCTGGAGAACACCCCCCCGCCCCCCCCCCTGGAAGCTTCTGGCCACCGTCCTGCCGTGCTTAAGTCCCAGTCCTTCAAGTGGTCTCCAGAGACACATTTGTTTTGTCCTTATTACGGCAGAACTCTCACATTGTACTGAGATGCCGCTTGGCTTGTGGTCTTAACTGTGTGGGGGATTATTCTTTATCACTTACGCTGCAGGACGCGGGACCCGTCGTTTGGGATGATGGCTCTGCTGGCTGACATCCTTTAGAGGATATTAGTTTTCCACTTCTATTCTTCACATCAAAGCTTTGCGATAAATAGGCATTTTGCAATTCATTTCAGGATGAACCTGACTTGATCTCATAGTTCAGGTTTTCATTAAGCCTTTCATAATTTAACATAGAATTAATTCTGAAAGCAGATTGGGCAAAATCTTTTCTGATAAAGTTTATTATTACTTTGAGTACCTGGTATAAAATCCAAGGGAGCGGTCGGTATTCAAGACGATTGCTGATGAATGCGATGTTCTGAAGCCGGTGACCGCAGCAGTACTGAGTTACCTGTTTACTGAAGGGCTCTGTTGTGGGGTGGACAGAAGCACCCTCTCTAACCTCGGTGGGTCCCCAGTGTCTCCGCTCTAGGACTTAGCTACCAGCCTCCACTCACCTCGTGGCGCCTTCCTAGTTGGGTGCCTTCCTGATTCTGGAAAGAGCCTGAATCAGGGCTCCACAGTGGTGATGAGCAACCTCCAGACCTGGAGTTGGCCTTGTCTGTGGTCTGTGGAGAGACGGGCGAAGGACCGGGGCTGTGGGGGGGGGGGGCGGCAGGTGTCAGACGAGCAGGCTGTGGTGCCGGCTGCCCCCAGGATGGCCACTGGCACGGGTTCTCCGGAGGCGACCTTCACCACCTGCAACAGTGCATGTCCAGCGGCCCGCCAGTGCATGCTGAGCTCCAGTGGGCTCACCTCCGGGGCTGCTTTCTGTCCCCTTTCCCTTGTGTGGGAAGGCTCCAAACAGCAGAGCCTGGGACAAGACTGTCCCCACTTCCTCCTGGCTCAGCCCCAGGTGCAGTGACTGGGTGGCCTAGCCCAGCCTTGTCAGCAGCTCCTGAGGAGCAGGGGGTCTGGCCCGCCCGGCGGGTGCTGGCAGGGGGTGGCTTTGGGAAGCGCCCGAATCTGAACCAGGCACAGAATGCATTCTCCCCAGACCTGCTGTTTTTCTAAAAGTACTTCTATAATCAGAAACTGAGTTTCTCTTCAGGGAAACGTCTTGTACGACTTGTTTGCTGAGTATCCTCCAGACGTTCCTGATGCACAGAGTTGGGGTCTTTGAGGAGTGGCCCTTGTCTAAAAGGAATTTGAAGAAGATCAGGAGGCATCTCTGAGCTCCCATGCTCAGCTAGCTGGCTCCTCACAGGAGCGATGATAACGTGTTAGTAGCATTTGTTTGTTCAACAAGGGCAGTGGGAGACTTTAAAAACATGAACTTGGGGGGCGCCTGGCTGGCTCAGTCGGTTAAGCATCCGACTCTTGGTTTCAGCTCCAGTCGTGATCTCAGGGTCGTGGGATCGAGCCCTGTGGTGAGCTCCACGCTCAGCATCGAGTCTGCTTGAGATTCTCTCTCCCTCTGCCCCTCCCCCTGCTCGCCTGCTCGTTCTCTCTCCCTCTCTCTTTTTTTTTTAAGATGCTCTTTTAAAAAACAAAAAAACAAAACATGAACTTAGTTATTCTTTGAGCTTGGAAGGGTCACATTTTTTGTATTGTGAAGAGGGAAATCCTCACTTGTCCTCAGTCCCTGAATAGATTCCAGGGATTTTCCACCAACAAAAGGTGATCTGTCTGAGTGAGGGTCAGTGTGCAGGCTCTGAAATCATGGGACCTGTCAACTGACTTCCTAAAAAAACATGCTCGGTGAAGATGTTCCCGTCTAGCTAAAACATATCAAAAGCACAGGTTAAGTGGTTGTTGCTGTTGTTTTAGTGATTATTGTAGCTTTCCTGTTGCTTTAGGAGCAAAATGCCCCTTGAACAGGGCAGGGCTCATGCCTGTTCTTCCTTTCCTGTCTGAATATTTGATTTTGTCATTGTTGATAGTTAATGGGTGTGTAGTTAAGAGGATTTCAACCCAGGATTTGGCCCCAGGGGAATCTAGTGTATGGAGTAGTTCTGTGTCGAAAAGGCAGCGTCGGTGCTGGGGGGACGGAGGGCTGTCTACATGGCCTGCTTGTCAGGATGGACACAAAGGCCAGAGGTCAGCGATTTTGCACAAGGTCACGAATAAAGGTGGCTGCAAGCCCAGGGCCAGTGCCCCGGTGATCACACACAGCTTGCATCCATGCTCTTCTGGAAGAGTCTCTGTGGTCATTGATGATGGCCCTCTGGATTTTCCATGTTTTGGTTCACAACAAGTTTTTCAGTGAACTTTTTATTTGGGTGACGAATAGGATGGAATTTGGCTCTTGTAACATTTGGTTGTACATTTAATATGTTTCTGCATCAGGTGCTTTTCTCTTCAATATGATCTTAATGATAACAGTCATAGAGATTACTTGCATTTAGGGCTTAATATGACCTAAGCATTTGCACATTTAAACTCAATCTTAGGAGAAACCAGTGAATTAGGCAATGTTATCTTCATCTTACATAGAAAATGAGACTTAGAGATGAATAAATGTGCCCAAGAGCACGTGACTAAGCAGTGGGGGAGGGGGGGGGCTGGTTTCCAGCCTGCGTCTCTGCTCCATAGCAGGTGCCTTACCTCCCAGCCTTTTTCTTTCTGGACTTCTTACAACGCTGTCTTTACAGATTTTCCTCAACTTCCTGTGGGGTTACGTCCCCCCAAAACCCTTCTTAAGTTGAAAATATTGCAAGCGGTGCATTTAATACCCCTAATCTTGACCGTCCCAGCGTAGGCTCGCCGACCTGAAACGTGCTCAGAACACTTACATCAGCCCGCGGTTGGGACAAATCCTCTCCCACGAAGCCTACTTGATAACCCGGTGTTGATGGTCCCACGCAGTGTATCGAATACAGCGCTCACCGTGAAGAGCAGACGGTGGGTATGGGTGCGGGACTGTTGTCCGTGGATCTGCTGTTACTCCCGTGATCGCGGGGCTGACGGGGAGCCGCTCATGAGGCAGGATCGTCCCACTGGCCGCTAGCCCGGGACAAGACCCAAACTCAAAAGTCAAAGAATGGCTTCTACTGAATGAGTATTGCTTTTGCACCATCGTAAAGCTTGGACATTGGAAAATTCCTAAGTGGAACCATCCTAAGTCATCATCGGAGTACTTAAAATCCACAAGGGGAAGTAGCTACTTGTAAGAGCTCTTACCGTAAGACACAGGTAAAGGGTACTTCTGTAGAATAATGCATTGCCTTTTATCTTCCATGCGGGCCCTAAATAACGTCTTCCATGGCAGCGTTTCCTCAGTCTTATTCCCAAGCTGATAGCCTGCGAGGACGACCAGTAGCAGCCTCCCCATGTGCGCTCAGAGCCCTACGGCGGGAGTGACTGTGCAGTTTCGGAGTTTGTTCGAAGCCAAGTGGTGCTACTTGGTACTGAAGTTTGTGCAGGTGATTACACTTCAGAGGAGTGATTTGATTGCTTGTAATAAAAATATGAAATCATTCATACTTAATATAAAGGTAACACTTCCTCTGAAGTTCTTTTCCTTCCTCTGAAGTTAAAAAAGATTACATAGTTCTTTGTCCTAAGGTCTTAGATGTACAGGCACAACTTTATTGCGCTTTGCGGATTGTACATTTTTCACAAATGAAAGGTCTGTGGTGACCACGAGTCTGCTGGCCCCACTTTTCCAATAGTATTGGCTCACTTTCTCTGCCACATTTTAGGAATTATTGCAATATTTCAAACTTTATCATTATCATAGTTGTTATAGTGATCTGTGATCCGTGGTTATGACGAACACCTCAAGTGATAGCTGATTAGTGTTTTTTAAGCAAACTATTTTTGAATTAAGTATATTTTTAAGACATAATGCTATTCCGCACTTGATAGACTATAGCATAGTGTAAAGGTAACTTTTATATGGACTGGGAAACCAGAAACTGCATTTGACTTGGTTATTGTGGTCTGGGAGCTGTGCCTGTTGTTTCTTGGCATGGCCGGTCTCCATCGCTAAGGGATACTTATGGGTTCTCCCCCCGCCTGTCTGCTATTGGAAAAGTAACAACATTTCTTAATACTGCAGTGAGCATTTTGCTTATATTAACATGTAATAAAATAGGCTTTTTTCCCCCTACATTATAAAAGATTTCTTGATGATAAAAATGAGAATAGAATTATTGGCCTGGAAAGTGTGCAGATTTTCAAGGGTCTTGGTACAAATACTGAATTCCTCCCCAGAGGATGCTGTGTGCTCTTTATTCACTGCTTTGTGTTCCACGGGTTCCTAAGAAATCCTGTGGTGTTCCTTGCGTCATCCGAGGAAGCTGGATGTGTAGAGCTGCCTCTGGAAAAGTGGGAGAGGTTTCTGGAGAGAGTGTTTGTTTTGCATGTACTACCTGGCTTTTCAGAAGGAAATGGAGTGCTTCCCAATTAATACAACTGTGCTGTTTTCTCATTAGTGCGCTTAAATGGCGGAATGTTCCTTTGGAGGTGTTGTCATCATGCATTTCTGTGTATGTTACATTTTGTGGGGGATAAAAGTGGTCACTCACACAATCTTGAAGATCTGTAAGATTTTATAAACCTCCAAGATGTCCAAATGTCTGTGATGTCTGTGAAAATATAAGTGACTCACAAAATGTCCTAAATGCCTTTTATTATAATGTGGTGAATGGTTTAATGGACATACTTTTTGTTTACAAAGCAAAATCACACTTTCCCCCAAAGATACGATAGTTGTCATGGACATGAGAAGTTTTCTTGCCTGAGAGTGGAAACAGCATGTTGCTTTGCAACTAAATCATAGAAACATACATGCCCTCACTTCTCCTTGATCAGCAGGCATTCTGAGAGCCTGGAAGAGTTCCCTTTCTTCATAGCCGATGTTGGGGCAGCGCGTGGCCCCGTTCTATAAAAAACAAGAACAGGTAGAAACATGCAGCCTCGTCAGTGATTCCTAGGGACAGGACAGGGTCTCATGGCCAGGTGGGTGTGCATACTCAGTAGGAAGCCTATTGTTCTTGATATTCCCTCCACCCCAAAGTCACTAGGTTTCCTTAGGTTCTTGTCGTGAACACACTGTGGGTTTTCCAAAGGAGAATTTTCTGTATCTGTTTGAATTGGATCAGGTCCAAAGAGAATTCCCATGACAGGGAGCTCTCCCCCGATTTCCCTCCGACCAGCGAGGGTAGCAGGAAGTATCTTGTGTGGGTCGTGGTGTTCACAGGCCAGGGTCTGTCTTGTCAGAGTCAGGTCTGGACTCTTCCCTTGAGGTTCTCAGATAACTGTGGACACTTTAATAAGTGAACGTGTGCTCAGATGTTAGTAGATGTTTGCACTCAGGCTGCTCTCGGAGAAGCTAAATTGGAGAGAGTTGGGAGCTTGGGAGATTGACAGCGTCTAAATATGGGTTCTTCTCTCTAGCAGCATGACAGCACCTGGGAATAGGATTCACCCAGAACGTAACGACCACAGGTTCAGCTGCTGGCTTACTGCTCACATCCTGCAGACATGACCTTACTGTATATTCACTTACTCCCTCTTGGTTATTAATCCTATTCATAGCTTCCAATAAGGAATAATCAAGTCCTTTACTTAAAGGGTACAGTTTTATTTGTATCAAAAAGACATAAAGACAATATTGTATGAATTTTCCAGATACTGGTATGTTCATTTCTGATTTCCCCTCTAGGTGTCTAAGTATTGCAATTAAAAAATCTTCAAAAAAATCTCTAAGTGCATATTAGATTAGCAGCTTTGATGAATAATTTGATGGACAGTTTTCCTTGGGTAAATTTCCTTGGTTTTTGTTTTGCCAGAAACTCATTTATGGCAAAACAATATATCATTTATGTTTGGAAAAGACTTTGTGCCCTTATTTCTTCTATAGGGGCCACATTTATAGTGAAAATTGATGATATACTGTTCATAGATACCAGTCTCTCATGTAGAAAGTTTTAATTTTTTAAAAATATGAACACATGGGCTCTGCTTTTTTTTTTTCTAGCTTAATTCAAGAAGCAAGGACTTGTAAAAAGAATAACACAAATAGGTCAGAAAGGTTATACGTGCTGAGTGGCTGGCAGCAGGTGCCCTCGGGGTGCAGAGCCCTGCCTGGCTCGGGGCTGTGCTCTGGGCGTGGCAAGTGGCTTTGTCCTGGGACAGTGGTCTGTTTCTCCAGAAAATTAAGAATAATCTGACACACAGAATCTGCGGCTCAAGAAGCAGAGTCGGACCTCTGTCAAGGATGAATATTTGTCCCAAAGGCCAAAACATGAGGACATTTCTTTGCTAATTTTATAGAAAACTTACTGGACAGCTATCTGGCCTCACGTGTCTACTGCGTCAGGAAACATCTGAACTTCGTCGTCAAGCCAGACCTCCAAAGGAAGTGTTTTTACATTTTTCACGGTTTTTGTCACTAGTTGTAGTCATTAAAATTATTGTTTAAAACACTGAATTCTGGTTTAAAAAAAATTGCTTCCATAGAACTGGCAGCACTTCTATGGAGTGTCAAAGGGTAACATTAAGCAAGGGCCTTGCAGGGGCTTGGTGTGTCTGCTGTGCATGAACACGTGTGTGTATGTATGCCACATGTGCAGGATACCTGTGTGCACACTGTATATACGTGTGTGCGTTGTATTCCCACACTGGGCATGTGTACCGTGTGTACATTGTGCACACACATGTTATATGCATACATGGATACTGTATGTATATGCACCACATGGATCTAAGCTCTATATGTATACACATATACCCTACATATGTATGTACATTGTACATAGACTATGTATACTGTAGGTATATATGCATACACATGGGGTCAGTGCATGTAATACACTATGCATATACATTTTCCACTGTGTACTGTATACTGTATGTACATATACTGTGCACACTGTATGCACCATATGGATATATGCATATGCACTATATAGACACATGTATGTACTCTATGTGTATATTTGTATGGACACTGTATAAACTGTTATGCACTATATGGATATATGTGTGTAATATATACACATACACTGTGTCTATATGTGCATAGAGTATACGCTGTGCATATATTTTACATACATAGTATATATATCATGTATGGGTATATACTATATACATATATCCTCTATGTGCATACACTATGTGCATAGGGCGTCTATGTGCGTGCACTGTATACCCACCATGTGTGTATATATTTGTGGACACTGTATATGCACTACATGTGTATATATACTGTGTATGGTCCTAGGTTGTATGTCTATACACTGTATATGGTTATACGCTGTATGTACATGCACTGTGTGGGTGTGTATGTCTGCATCCTGCACATTACCAGGAACACGGCTCCCGGAGGCTCCAGTGAAGCACCATCTGGCTAGTGCGGGGATAGTGTAGGGTGAAAACAGTTGTTCTTTGCTACACAGGATATGAAATTTGGTGAGATATTGGACCTTTGCCGTAATGCGGGAGCCAGTCATATTGCAAAATTGACGTGTGTGTGTGTGTGTGTTCACGTAATCATCGTAATGGCTCTACAAAGTGGGTTTTATTCCCAGAAGGGAAGACTGAGATTTCCCAGGGACCAGGTGACCTGTGGAACCAAAGAACTGTCAATTCTCCCGTGTCCCTTTATTGTCTTACCACAGCCTTTGCTGGTTGCCGCTTAACCAAGTTGCCACCCACTCTGAAATGTGTTCGTCTTCCTCCTGCTGAGCTTTGTTCCCAGAGAAGCCAGGATGGTGTGTTCTTCGTCTTCGTCACTAAGTAGCAGAGTCTCTCTTATGCTGCTCCTATAAGCAGTTAAAAGTCAACACAGTATCTCTGTGTTAAAATTGAACACAGTGCATAAGCTTATTTTTAGGAATTGTTTGGAAGGATAAGTAAGACCTTCAGGGTGAGAGAAGGCTGGAGAGTATTTAAGTAAACAGGGAAAATAAATTTGTGCAAAAAAACATGTCCAAGATTGGGATTTGAAAGTAGGATGTCTCAAATGTTACATTATTTGTCTGCCGTTTTGGATTTTTAAAGAAGTTATTTCAGTTTGCCATTTCTTGGGGGATTTTACTTTTGACGGACTATCGCTAGGATATTCTGCTTTCTCGGAACAAAAGAACAGGCAGTCTCAAAGGTAAACTTCAGGTTCTATTTCTGGAGAAACAGAAGTTGCAACTTTTTAAAAAGACACTGTCTCAGCTCTTTTCTCCAACAGTTAAAAAATAATGTTTCGTCACAGCCAAGTTCACCTTACTGAACTACCACAAATTTCTCAAAAGTGTTCCCAGCCTCTTTATTTTGTCATTCATAATTATTTAATGTTTCACAGAAAGAAAATCTTACACAGGTTAAATTTAAGTACCTTTGAGGCAGGAGTTCCATAAACCACAGGGCCAATGATAGCATGGCAAACCCTTCATCTGACCTTTTATTCCTTTGACGAACGTTCACGAGTTCCTACTTTGTGCCACGCATGGTGTTAGCTGCTGGGGCACAATGCTGAGCCCGAGGTTCTGTATGTGGGGAGGGTCTCATCCCACTCAGTACATCAACAGCTGTATGATAAAGTGTAAGAAACCAGTATACAGATATTTTATGGGCACATTGAACATGGCATTGACCTGAATGTGACAGATTTTTCAGGTTTACATTTGCCTTTATTAATTTCTACTTATAATTCTGACGATTTTCTTTTTCTACCTTTAAAAACAAATCATTGCTAATCACCAACAGATTTGTGATAAAGTATATTTATGTGTTCTAAATCTAGTGATTTATTCATTTAATTGGAGGCTGTTCTCCTTGATAGGTACCACTAATATGTCAAAAGACGGTTCAGTTTTGCACTGTCAAAGGATCATTAAATACTACAGGGTGTATCCGTACTGGAATTTGCTCATTTATTAAATGTAAGCATTTTAGCTTTTGCTGATAGGCACACTGGAGGTGCAGGCATGATTAGTTCAAAGTTAGACATTTTGATCCATGTCAGGAGAATGCACAACATCACAACAAATGAAAATATTTAAAGATCAAGTACTTGTTAAGGAATTTGAGTAAATGGCATGTGGGCATTCCCTGGAGGTCTGTCTCTATTTGTGACATTCCATTGTGACATTTTTTATTATTTAGTCTCGAGGATATCTGGTTTTATTCAACTGGGGAGAAAGAAGGTAAACTGAGGTGAGCATTTACCCAGCCGCATACCACAGGCAGGCGCCGTGTGACCGACACGGGGCTCACCTGCATCCCAGCCGCTTACGAGGTGGGTTTGTTATTGGAGAACCTACAGGTAAGGCTTAGGGTGGGGGCTTGTGGGCAGGCCTGGAGCTGCTTCCTTCCTGCTGCCTCTCAGCACCCAGATAAGAACAGTTGTCAGAAGTCAGCGATGGTTAAATGCAGTGAAAACCACCATGTGCTGTAGCCTGCAGTGCACCAGCGTTTACCACACTGCCCTAGCTCATGGTCATGCCTGAGTAGAAGCCACTCTCCCTGCTTAGCATATGGGAGTACCAGGAAGGGAGCCCATTTCGTAAACAGCTGCTGGTTTTAACAGGCGTGGAACTTGCTCCGTGTTCGCGTATTTGGAGTAGAATAGTGTAGTTAGATAGAATACTGACCAACGAATGTGTATGGCAACTTTAAATCTCCACTCCTTTTGTACTAGATGTGAATTCTTGCTTCATGGCTGATGGCTGTGCCTATCCTGCTTCTGGAAACAGCCTCTCTGTTGGGGAGGGTGATGCTCCATACGATGAAAATTCAAAATCATTGAAGGTCTAACGTGTGGCTTTTAAGGCTAATCAAGTCTTGCTGCAGTGTGGGGATGGGTACAAGATTGGATTTCACAGACATTTTTCCAAAGAAGACATCCAAATGGCCAACAAACACATGAAAAAGTGCTCAATATCGCTCGGTATCAGGGAAATCCAAATCAAAACTTCAATGAGATACCACCTCACACCAGTCAGAATGGCTAAAATTAACAAGTCAGGAAATGACAGATGTTGGCGGGGATGCGGAGAAAGGGGAACCCTCCTACACTGTTGGTGGGAATGCAAGCTGGTGCAGCCACTCTGGAAAACAGTGTGGAGGTTCCTCAAAAAGTTGAAAATAGAGCTACCATATGACCCAGCAATTGCACTACTGGGTATTTACCCCAAAGATACAAAAGTAGGGATCCGAAAGGGTACGTGCACCCCGATGTTTATAGCAGCAATGTCCACAATAGCCAAACTATGGAAAGAGCCAAGATGTCCATCGACAGATGAATGGATAAAGAAGATGTGGTATATATATACAATGGAATATTATGCAGCCATCAAAAGGAATGAGATCTTGCCATTTGCAACGATGTGGATGGAACTGGAGGGTATTATGCTGAGCGAAATAAGTCAAACAGAGAAAGACATGTATCATATGACCTCACTGATATGAGAAATTCTTAATCTCAGGAAACAAACTGAGGGTTGCTGGAGTGGGGGGTGGGGTGGGAGGGATGGGGTGACTGGGTGATAGACACTGGAGAGGGTATGTGCTCTGGTAAGTGCTGTGAATTGTGCAAGACTGTTGAATCTCAAATCTGTACCGCTGAAACAAATAATGCAATATATGTTAAGGAAAAAAAAAAAAAAGATAGCAGGAGGGGAAGAATGAAG
>NW_022589736.1:3220657-3274920 GCF_004348235.1 Phoca vitulina | reverse complement strand
AAAAAAAAAAAAAAGATAGGAGGGGAAGAATGAAGGGGGGGAAATCAGAGGGGTAGACGAAATGAGAGACGATGGACTCTGAAAAACAAGCTGAGGGTTCTAGAGGGAAGGGGGGGTGGGAGGATGGGTTAGCCTGGTGATGGGTATTGAGGAGGGCACGTTCAGCATGGAGCACTGGGTGTTATGCACAAACAATGAATCATGGAACACTACATCTAAAACTAATGATGTAATGTATGGGGATTAACATAACAATAAAAAAAATTTAAAAAAAAGAAGATTGGATTTCACTGTTGTGTGATTCTGGAAGTGGTGTGTTTGTGCCCCTGGATTGAGTTCTCCCTACATGGAGAGCCCGTGGGGTACCGCTCTCTGCATTTCGTCTGGAGGGGTGAAATGCGCCCCACAGGGTCTTCCTTCCCTGAGCCCGGAGAAGGGGTGGCCTCCCTGTGGCAGTGCTCATGCGCACAAAATGACAGGCGCACTCTTTTCTCTGTGCTGAGGCAGCTGCTCCTTCTTGCCCACCCCACGGATTGTCCTCCCTGCGTCATTTGTCCAGGACGGTTTGCTGTTCAAGCTCGGACCCTCCTCTCAGATGTCAGGGCTGTAAGGAGTGCTGTTTGTTTTCTCTTTTCTGATAATGCAGAATTACATTGTTACGAGGATCACATGCGCATTGAACTACTGTAAATCTGGATCTCTCTTAAGGAGGGCTCTCTGTTTAAATTTCCACAGTCCTCTTTTTTCCCCCCCACCAATGAAAGTGACCTGGAGTCTTAGAAGACCCCGAAGACGATCAGTTGCTGGCTCTAGTCCCCTCCCTTACATCCCCCTTCCATTTTAAAAACAAGGCTGCCTTGACCAGCTGAAGGAGGTTTGTGCAGGTATAGTTAGTGCTAATGATTACTGGTATTTGAAAACATGACCCTCAAACGAGAATTTATTTTTTATAAAAGCAATCTCAAAGGGTCTTACTAATTGTTTTATGTATAGTTAGTGAATTGTACTCATAATAAACTTTGTCATCTAAGTAATTCTCTGGTTTCAAATTAGTGTTTGCACCTCATGCTCTAGAGTGTTTTTTACAAGGTAGAGTTGAAAACACGACCATATTAGATGGAGTGGGTCCCTTTAGTTCCACCCCTGTGTCTGTTTGTCTGTAAGCTGGAGCCTGCGCGCTGATGGGTCCCCTCAGTTTCTGAGCACCCAGCACCAAATCAGCTCCCCCGGATCTTCCCAGCTGTGCTCGGGGTATGGAAGCCATTCCCGCCGGGATGGTGAGAACAAAGAATCGGCATGTCGAATTTACTCTCTTCTCTGGTAAATGGAATCCTATTAAACCAAATATGTTTTCACAGCAGACTTTGAACATATAAAGCACTAAATGCTGAGAGGGGTCGTTGAGCAGTGAGGCTTCTCTCTGCGGCCAGCATGAAAGCTTTGGTATTGTAGCAACATCACAACAGCTGGCTTTGAGCATTCGAAAAAATGGTGTACGTACCACACTCTGATTTTCGAGAGCCTGCGTAAAAATCTCTGTGGTTATGCCACATTCTGTGTTTGTTAGCAAGAGCTTAATAATGTTGGCATTGGGGCAGATAATTTTTTTTTCCAATCAGCATCTCTTAAAAAGAATGTGTTGCTTTTCCCACAAGAAGATGAAACGAACATTAGCCCCACTTTCCTGGATTTCAGCCCACTACGATGACCCACCTGGGACTGATGCTTTCTTTCTGTTGCTCAGGTACCAGGCTTGGGTTTGGGACAGGGTCCTTTGCCTTGTCACATGCCCCACGAGGACGTCACCTGAAGGATTGTCTCCTATTTCACTGTTATCATTACTGGAAATGCTGTTTTCCAAAGAAGAGCCTACTGAATTTTTTCATCTGAATTTATATGTAATACAACAGAATAGTTGGCTTTAATAAACAATATGCAGTTCCCTCATCTCAATTATTTGGTTGTGGAAAAAGAGTCATGGAGATTTTCTTGCTATAATCTATGCTAGGAATTGTGCAAAATCTTTATGGAAAATAACTAGTCTGTTAGGTTATAGGGATTTATGTATAAAAAAGAGACTTTTATTGCTAAAAGGAATGATTATTGATGTGGGTAAGGGTTTAAACTTACTATTGACCATCTAGTCAGTAAGATACATTATAATGTGACTTTAATGTAAGAAAAGCATCAGTTTTTAAATGTTACCTGTGACATTTTTTTAGATTCTTCTGCAGGATAAGCAGAGCGGAGTGAACAGAATAGAATGTCGCCAGGAGGGCCATTCAAAATGAATTCAAACATCCAGAGCGTGAACTAGTTTTCTAGAAATGCCGTCCTGTTGTTTTTGAGTTTGTAGTCGGTGTCGGTAGGGTCCATGGTATGACTTCTGTAGGAACTTCAGAAAGCTGCTTTCATGAATAAAATACAGTATGTTTTTTCTAGCATTTCAGCTGTGAGTTTTGAGATGTGTGAAAACTGTTAACCGTTTCTTTTCCTTCTAGAATTACTTTGCTTAGTTTAGAAAAAGTATGTGAATGCCAACAACCATCTGAAGCAGTTAATCATAAAAAATTTAATATTCAGGTGTGGATGGACTGCCCACTTTCTCTGTATATCATTCTAGAGTCATGTAAATTTAACATTTTAGTCTTTTAGGAATATTGAAAATTTCCTCATTATTCCAACTTCTTCAGTGTATTGTTGCTTACAGTCTGGAACAGTTGGACCTCCTGATTGGGGTTCTGATTTGATTGCTGATAGCTGGGACTGTTTTCCATTTCCTTGGATGTGAGTTCTATGACTTTGACTTTTGAAATGATATGCTACATTTGATAATAGAAGCAATAAAACCGAAAGAGTTCACATCTATTAACATTTATGTGCTTTAAAGTGTCTCCTTCATAGAACGAAAATGGTACCTTTTATTCATGGGTTGATTGCATTGTTTTCTGTAAATATCTTTGTATTTCCACCTTACTCATTATTTGGGCATAATGTCCTGTTGTTTGTAGAAAATCCACAGTGGGACATCTGGGTTCAAGTGTTTTTTCTGCTCTGAGAGACGCCAATCTCTGGGCTACGTAGTCTAATGTGATTGGCTACTATCTAGTTGGACGCTGGAAAGAGCGGACTCCTGAGCATGCTGGTCTCAGGGTGGTGGCTCTCCAGATGTGTACCTGTGGGGCCTGGGGGAGCCGGTTCCTCACCTGGGCTCACAGTTAAACCCCGCCTACTGATCTTGGCTTTACGAAAGAAAACGTACATCTATACCTATTGGATTTGTATAAATTATGCTGAAAAGAGTGCTCCTTGATTATTTTGTCTTGGGGATTACGGGAGAGTTTTATCCTTGGTAATCTTAAATCCACCCACTGTAGGGTTGATCCACAAAGTGTTCACTGTTTTGAGTGTGCAGGCACACCTTGGAGATGCCTTGGGTTCATTCCAGACCACCTCAGTGAAACAGTATGCAAGTTAAATAGCAGAACTATACAATCTAGGAAATCAATCAATGTTAATCTAGATAATGTTTTGCAGAAATAGCCGCTTGCATCTTGAGTGTGGTTGATACATCCCGTGTGTCACCACCTGCCTTAGCAGCTGAACGTGCTACATGGGCACCTGCACACGTGACGTGGAAATCCTAGGGCAGAAGTCGGTTATGAGGCAGCCATCCAGGTGGGCTAGAACATATGTACTTAAATCAACTTTAAGAATAATCATTGCGATGAAAACACGGGATGAAAAAGATTTCCCAGTGAACCTAGTGGATCCTGCAAATGCGTTGGCTCACTTGGACTGAGACAAGTGAGAAACAGAAGAGGGGGGAGGACGGAACAGAGAAGGGAAAGGGAACCCAAGGACAGAGGCAGTGAACGTTACTTCTTTTGGGACGTGGTACGCACGGTTGGGGCAGGGCGGCCAGCAGAGGCAGCGGGGGTGGAGGCCGCTCTTCAGCCGAGTCCAGCTTGAGGAGTCGGGCTTCTGGGGGGCGTGCCGGAGGCCCTCTGATTATGGCTTCTCCTTCCTCAGTGGGTGACTGTCCACCAAAGAGATCATTGCCGTGACAATAGTCATTCGTGACGGCCGCTTGCAGAGACGCCTCTCCTCCGTCTGGACCGTGTTTATGCTGTGATGTTCGTCACGGTCCCCTGCGTGGCTTCTCCTTGGGAACGGAAGGGTTTAGCGGCATCTCCATATCGCCTATGGACTGGTTGGCCAGTTCAGATTCTTGAGTTCTTGGTGGAGAAAACCCGATGTGAATTTTGCTGGGCTCAGGTAGGTCCACTGTGGCAACACTGAGGTGATGTGCACTGCCTTCGTCATACAGGAATCTTGGTAAATGTTTTCTACTGAAAAAAATAGCCTCTTACCAAATAAAGCTGAATAAGGAATAGTAGGTTTTCATTACAGTGCAATGATCCTAATTTTCAGTGACCATAATGGAACTTTTTGTTATTACTAAAGTCCTTTGCGATCTTTCCATTCTTTGAAAGGAGGTATTTTGCTCATGTTAATTCAAGAATTAACTGGGGTGGGATAGGAATTTTTTAAGACAGGCCCCTCTCAGACTCTTAACTGGTCAGACGGTGCCGCACAGGAGCGTCTGAGAATCCCTGTAAGGTAGGGATAGCTGTGAACTCGGGCTGACGAGTGAGGGGGAGTCACTCCTGGGGTCTAGACGGCCTCCTGCATGAGGGGTGCTGGATCTGCATGGAAACATGGTGAGGTGTGGGCGTGTGGCTTGTGTGAAACCGCAAGGGGGGCATGGGAGCTGCAGGTTGTGTTTTGGGAATGGCTGGCACCCGGCCTGGCTGGGGGATGGGCTCATGTGAGGGCAGTGGATGTGGAGACTGGGGGGCTCAGGCAGAGGTCACCGTCCTGGCCCCAGAGTTGGGAGGGCCTGTGCTGGGCTCACGTGTGTGTCATCCTGGACCGTGCACTCAGGTGGCCTCCGCAAGGCAATTTCCTTCTCTACAAAGTGGACGTGGTAGAACGCACCGAGGGAGCTGAGCTGGTGATTTTCCCTCGCGGGCACATGCCCGCTCACCGATGGTGCCGGCAACAGGCTGGGCTGAGAGTGTGCTGCACAGAGCAGGGGAAGCGGCGCGGACTCAGGGGTGCAGAGCTGGGTCTTTGCTCGTGGGAGGACAGCCTCAGGGTGGCACCAAGTTCACTCTGGTCCGTGGTGTGCACGGAAATGCTCAGCTGCGTAAATAGTCCAGGGATGAGCTGTTCGGGGCCGTGACATAGGTCCAGGCAGAGGAAATGCGGCGAAGGTCTGGAGGCCGGGAAGAGCGGGGCTTGTGACTGCCAGGGTTTGTCGGCTTACAGAGCCGGGACGTGCAGGAGTTAGAGACTCGGTATGGGTGGCCGGGGGTGGCTGAGGGTGGGCCAGGGGGGCAGGTGCCCGCACGTTGGAGGTGCGCCATCACACGGATGGGCGCCTCTTAGAGCCTTCCATTACAAGTCTCGTCACCTGTTTCACTGTGGCCCCCAAGTCTGCTTGAGCAGGGTGCACACTCGTGTCCACCGTCTAGCTGCTTGGTGTGGTCCAGCCGGGCTTCGGGTCGTGCTGTGCTCGACTTTGAGCTGGTTCATCCGCACAGACGAGCACCTGTTGGCTATTCTGCCAGTACCTGTCGTTCCATATCTCAAACTCTACCTCTTCTTAGCTGAATCGCCTTTCTTCTGAAAGCTCCGACAAAAATCTGTGTTAAGGACAGGACCTTACGTTTCCACTTAACGTGTTCAGGAGCATCTGCCACAGCCCTGAATGTTCCAGCGTGTTGGTTTCAGAGAATCTGTGGCATTATTTTGTAGAAACGCTGTGGCTGGAGCCGGGCGGGCAAACTTTCTGTCAGGAGCCAGGGGGCACACGTCTTATGGTGTGCTGGCCACATCCGTCTCTGCCATATTCTTCTTTGTTTGCTTTTAAAAAATCTGTTAAAAATGTAAAATTCACCTTGAGCTTGTTGGATTTCTTTCATCGTTTGAAGACCTTGAATCGCAGTTTACTCAAGTTTGATGTTTGCATTTGTTACTTTGTTGCTTGGCTACTCAGTCACGTGGCAGCTTGGCAACTTCCCCTAAGAACCGTGCCCGTGCCCGTTGATTCCAGAAATGGACCTTGCAGCCAGCTTCCCTTTCTCGAGGCTAGTGTAGCTCTGGAGCCCAGGCTGCGGCTGACTTCCGTGCTGTGTCAGGCCCAGGAACGTGCACGGGAGGCCTGCGTCTCCCAGCTTGGTTGTCACTTCTCTAGGGAGTAGCTCTTGGGAACGTTTGCAGAAACACTCTGGTAGATCCACAGCCATTCTCTAGATGGGAAAGGAAGTTCATTTCTCCCTAAACACATGTTGCTGCCACATAATTTCTAGTGCTTCCCATCTACCAATCCTGCTTTATCTCCAGGTTTAGCTTCCTGCTCCCATTTGGAGCTGTGATACTTGTTGAAAAAAATAACGCTTTTTCTTCCTAAGTTAGAACTTGAGCTCTGATTTCAAAAGTGGATTATTATTTTTTTGAAGATTATATTTATTTATTTGACAGCTCACGTGCACACGAGTGGGACGGGTAGCAGAGGGAGAGGGAGAAGCAGGAAGACGTGGGGCTCGATCCCAGGACCCCGAGATCACTACCCGAGCCAAAGGCAGATGCTTAACTGACTGAGCCACCCAGGTGCCCCTCAAGTGGATTATTATTTACTTGTTTCTAGAGCCATAAAAACAAAGACCATTCCAGCAGGCACTCTGTTTTCCTTCCTCCACGCCTGAATGTGGGAAAGTGACTGTGTTTCTTGTTGACTGTTTCCATGCTGAGATTGGGTCTCCCTCCTGGGACCAGGCGGCATTGCTTTGCTTCCTCTTCCCTCACCTGAAAGGGCACATGGTAGGTCTGGGGTGCGACCACTCACCCTATTATAACAGGCATAATGTCAGCTTATAGAGCACCGTCCTCATCCTCATGTCTCCAGTAACCTGGAAGCTCAGGATGGTGACTGATGGCCCCAGGGCACCCTTTCGGTGCCATGAAGCTGGCCCCGGAACGCTGCTCTGAGCCTTGATCAGAAACTCTTCATCATGCTGATGCTCAAGGCGTGTAAGCCAAGCCGAGAACAGTTTCCCCAGAAACATTCAGATAACATAGGAAGCACTTTTGACTAAGAGAAACCTCAACCAGGTTAATTTTCTGCTGTTTCTCCCCTTTGTGTGAGTGTTAGCCACAGCATCGCAGTGAGCCAAAACCAAGAATCAGGCGCTTAACAGACTGCGCCACCCAGGTGCCCCCAAATATGTGCATTTCTAACAAGTTCCCAGGTTGTGCTGAGAACCACTGGTCTAGGCTCTGGGCAGCCCCCTTTATGTTGGAGTTTCGCATCTTAATTCCATTTATTTGAATTACTTTTCCTGAATAGGTCAGTTATCACAAATAGATTTAAACCCTGGAACATCAGTTGGGAGGTTGTATGCTCATTTCCTGGTTTAGGGAGGAGTGTTTCTCTGAACCGAGTCTTGATTCAGAGAAAGGGCATTTGAGGGAGAAGGGGGATGGGGAGCCTGTGGTATGCAGAGCTCCGTGCCTTCTCTGGTCCGGCACCCGGGTGGGCAATAGTCCTGGATTGTCCGGTGATGGGCATTTCCTCGGTTGAGGATGAAAAGTTAGAGGGCACGACTGTGCCCCCATTTGAGCTGCTCCATGGAGCTGGTGGTGTCCCTGTGGTGTCCTGCCTCTGTGGGTGAGGTACTCATGGACTCTGGGCTGCTAGATAGACGGGCTCATGTTTTCCACCTGCCCTGGCCTTCGAACCTCTGCTCTGGGCACCGGCAGCTAGAGATGGGCAGGAGTGGCAGCCATCCCGTCCCCTCCACACTGGCTGTCACTCCTGCCTCCTGAAGGTGTGACCACTGAAGTCGAAATGAACTGCAAAGGTAGCAATAGTACCAGACTGTGAGCACTATCTTTTTTGGGGATGCTTTTTAACAGAAAAGAAGAAAGGCAAGTGTAGAAGTAAAGGGTTCGGTCGTGTCTCCTGTTGGCTAATGTTGGTGTCACGTGAACAAATAAATAGTAGTACCATCTTCTAAAGAAAAGCACACGTTTAGACTACAGATAAATTAAAGGAAAAAGCGTAGGATTCCTTTTTATTTATTTATAAAGATTTATTTGAGACTGAGAGTGAGTGAGTGCAAGCAGGGGGAGGGGCAGAGGGAGGGAGAGAATCTTAAGCAGACTCCCCGCTGAGCAGGGAGCCTGACACGGTGCTCGATCCCAAGGCCCTGAGACCATGACCTGAGCCGAAATCAAGCGTCAGACACTTAACTGACTGAGCCACCCAGGCGCCCTGTAGGATTCGTTTTTTAAAAGCCCATTAAAAGTAGGCTTTTAATAAATGGTAGTCATGACTTAGTTTTAAATGGGCAAAAATTACACGATAGCTCTTTAGAAAGTGAAAATGTAAGCTATTGTGTTTTTTTGGACTGAGGATTTTAATATAAAATGCTCTAAAAGAAGCATTGATTTTTAAAACTTTATATATCTTTTAAAAAACTTCTTATTCCTTAAAATGTGTTCAAATTTTGAAATAGACCTCTTCTTTTTTCCTGATGTGGTTTACAAATCTTGTTTTCCATCATAAAGTGGCAAAGGCGCCAGGACGCAGGTCTTTATATGTGGTCGTGAGACGCCATCCAGCAAAGTAAGAGACCAGATGAAAATGCAGTGATGTGGATTTAATATATAACATCAGCAACAATGATTTAAGGACGTGGCTTTTGTACGAAGAGTTCCATTTTCCCAGATATATTCTAAGTACTAATCATTAATTTTTAGTTTATTTGGATTCAGCAATATTTCTGTTACGTTATTAAACTATCAGATACTTGGTAACAGAACACTGCATTGGAGAGTGTCTAATTCATGTGTTTCTCTTTGCAGTTGTCAGTTTATATAACTTTGCTTCTCCCTTAGGTTTTGAACGACTCCATGAGTTTGAAACTTAAGTGCATTTGGCGATAGGGTGTTAGAAACTAAATGTGCACGTGGCAAGTGGAAAAAGCATCGTTCTGTATCTTACTCCTTGAATACATGTGAATTCTAGGAGAAACTGGCACAGGAGGCTGTGGAAAATGCCTTCTTTTAAAATTGGAAAAACTGATTACTCCTCCTATACGTTGTTTAAAAAGCAGAACCAAAATGGAAAAGAAAGTTTCTGCCCTGATGCTGGTTGAAGACCGTTTCACTCATGTGGAAGGAGTATTTTTCAAAGTGTGAGTGGTGACTTTGCATTAGCATGTGTGTGTTCTTGTTTGAGTCTGTTACCCTCTTTTGGAACTCAGGTACTGTTTTGTATTTTTAGGAGTGGCACGTTTCCTTAAGTGAATTAAAAATTTTGGAGGACGATACTTGTTTTATACTTAACGATGTATGTGTACTGTAGTGTAATTCTTGGCACAGAGGAGACGTACGTGATTATCTACGCTTGGTCTGTGGACAGAAGGATGCGCTCTTCCCCCGACTTGCAGGCAGCTGGGGCCGTGATGCCGAGCCGGGTGGCCCACACAGGGGGTGTCCTTCCGGCTCCCCCCACTGCTGTTCCTGTCGGCAGTGATGGTGCGGTCCCATGCCGCAGCCACACAGCAGCTCGCTGCTTTTCCCCTTCAACAGAAGTAGGGACATTTGTGGCCGGTAAGGGGACCAAAAAAGTTTTTTCTGCTTCTGTTCATCTTTGAGAGGGCTTTGTGTGGCCTTGCCAGGTTTTGTAGTAGAAAACTGAACTCGCTCAGTTGTAATGCAGTTTTGTTTGAATATGATAAAAGGAGGTCAAAAAAAGAGACGAGAATGACTTTTATTGTCTGGTTGTTTGAGTTTTCCAGCAAGTCAGGTTGGAAAAATGTTTGTTTTCTTGTTTCTATCCGTATGTTTGTGAAATAGCAAAAGCAAATGGGTGTTTGTAGCCAAAGTGGCCCAAATAACAGCTATTTTTTATGTAATACCTGCTTTCTGTGAGGCACTGCTTGGAGTGCTTTAGGAGTCCTTGATTCGTTTAATCCTTCTAAAAACCTTGATAGTCAAATACTATTACTTGTATTTGCACATGTGAATTCTAGGTGTAAGTGGGATAGTAGGCTGCAGAAAATGCCTTCTTTTAAAATTGGAACTCACTTTACAGGGAGAGACGGTGATGTTAAAAGGGTACAAGCATGCTTTGGAGATATTGTGGGGTTGGTTCCAGACCCTGCAACAAAGGGCATATTGCAGTAAGTTGAATATTACAACAAAGTGAGTCAAATGAATTTTTTGGTTTCCCAGGGGGTGTAAAAGTAACATTTACACTGTATCATAGTCAAGTTAGTGTGCAGTAGCATTATGTCTAAAAAAAATGTAAATTCCTAAGTTAAAAAATACTTGATTGCTAAAAAGTGCTTTCAGTGGGTCATCATCACTGATCACAGATCACCATAACAAATATAATAATAATGAAGTATGAAATACTATGAAATTACCAAGATAGGACACAGAGACATGAAGTGAGCAAATGCTGCTGGAAAAATGGTGCCGATGGACTTGCTCTACACGGGGTTGCCACAAACCTTCAGTGTGTAAAAAAAAAAAAAAGGAAAGAAAAGGAAAAAGAACGTCTGTGAAGCTCAGTAAAAGGAGGTATGCCGGTACTTGCAAAGGATGACTAGAGCTTCTGTCCAAGATGGAGTGACCCCTAGCAGAGTCCCCTTGGTGCCTCAAACAAAGCCCTGGGCAAAGTATGTGGACAGTCAGTTTCCCAAGAACTGTAACCTAACAGATGGGAAGCGAGGGGTGAGTCCTGAGGGGACCTCTTACTGCCTTGAGGAGGTCCCTGGGCCTCAGGGCTGGGAGGGGACCCCAGCAGAGCCCCACAGAATTTCAGTGACAGGCTGATCAGTCCTAGAGACGAAGGAGCTGAGGTTGGCTCAGTGCATGAGAGCCAGTGAGGTTCCCATGACCCCCCCTCCATTAATGAAACAGGAAGGATTGAAATTCTTCCCACTGAAGACCTGCTAGTAAGCCGTATGGAGAATACCACGTCCCTCGAACTCCTTGTACCTCCTTGTACCCAACGTCTTGTCTGCATTTTCCCTGGGATCACTCACAGCACATCTCAGCGGATTCTACATCGGTTTGTACTGAATTAGTGTTTTCCCAGCTTTGGAAATACTCTCCTTTATAGTTGGTGCATCCACACTCTTAACTGTTCCTGAGTTATTGCAGACTCCGCCTAGACTCCTTGAGTCAACAGCTGAGCAGTGTTGGAACGATTGATTCATCAAGAGCCAAGGAAAGCTTGAAATAATTTGCCTCCTTCGTTAATAGTTGATGTTGCTCAGTGTTCTCCAGCGCTAAGCAGCCGCTCCTGCTGCAGGGTTGCTGCTCATTAGGAAGTTTATTTTCCTCTGGACACACTGGGTTCTCGAGTTCCTGCAATCAGATACAATCTAATTATCTCACCATCACTCAGCGCCTTTCCCTGCTTGGCTAACAAATGCACCTCAGAGACTTGGCCTGCAGGTTTAATTTTTTTTTTTTTTTTTTGGTCAGGTTCTGCTGTGATGTAGTGTTAGATTTTGAATTTCCTAATTTTTCTGTCTTTCCTGTGAGTTGGAAGTAGCGTGATGCGTGCTGACTTTGATTATGTTGGCCCCTATTGTATTCCTTGTCGCTGGGCTGTCCATGCATTAGAGAGCCTCCTGCTTTGCTCTTCGTTTCTGTAACTAAGTACTTCATACTCTTCTGTGCTTAAAGGGGGTGCATTTGAAATCCACTCTTTTTCTGTTTAGCTTTGATGTGATAGAGTAAAATATTGCACCTAGGGGTTTACCTGGCACTCAAAACGCTCCTGAGAGCCAGAGAGAGAGAGAGAGAACGAGAACTGCCTACCTGGCTTCCTGGTGAACTGGCAGCCCGGGGCCGCGAGGCACACCCAGCCATGGCAGAGAGACGCACGCGGTCACACGCCAGACACAAGTGGCGAGGCTGGGTCCCCGTGAGACTGCACTTATGGACACTTAAATTTGAATTTTGTAAAATTTTAAGATGTCACAAAATATTATTCTTGTGATTCCACCATTCAGCAGTGTAGGCACTGTGTTTAGCTCATGAGCTGTAGGAAAGCAGGGTGTTGACTGGACTGGGCCCCCAGGATGTGGTTTCCTGACCCCCTGGCTTAAATTAGTTTTGAGAAGGTCATTTTTAACCTGCTTGTATTCTCCTTTTCTCCTGAAGATGGATCTGACCCAGTTTGGTAAATTCTGTTATTAATTTTAGTTTTTTGGGGGGGAGGGGTGCTTTTTGGGACCCTCTCCTGGGGTCTGGAATGAGGCGTCTTGCTTTCCCAGCAGACAAGTTGTCCACGGGACCAAAAGGGAGGGTCCGTGGTCACGTGACTGAAGAGCTTCCCTGGCTGGGAAGGGCAGGTGAGTGCACGGACATTTTTGGGAACTGGGTCCCGGCTCCCAAAGCGAGAGCCAGTGTTATCGCAGGGGCTGACCACGCATGTGGTTGTCAGAGGGGTGAGCTCCAGGGGAAGCAAAAGGAAAAATACAAAATAGGGCGTTCCAAATATTCTGTGATGTGGTCAAGTTTGGGAGCTTTTGACCTGAGAAGCCCTAGCAGGTGCAGCTCGGCCAGTCCACCACCGAGTGTGTGTGAGTGAGTGTGTGTGTACACGCGTGTGTGAGATCACATGCGTGTGAGATCATCTCCTTCGGGCCGTTTGGAAGCCCCTCGCTGATCATCAGTCCTGCTTTGTGGGGCTTTTGTCCATCAGGGTACCTGCCGCCATCTGTTAATCGTGAGCTTTCTTCACCTCCAAGAAAAAGAAAACATGCATGTGAGAAAGTCCCAGAAAGTGATTCGTTGCGGAGGATACCATGTGCTAATTGATACTTTCTGAAATTAGCTGATCATTTTGGCAGTCGGTGGGTTGTCCAGCACGTTCCCGAGTTACAGCGAAGGGAGAAGGTTTCCTTTGAATCCAGCGGCCTAGGAAAGAAAACGATAGGCCCTCTTCCCTGAGATTGATTCAAGGGCTGCTTGCCAGTGAGCAGGAGGACACTTGAGAAGCCTGCATACCGACATGCTGGCAGTCGAGGACGTAAATCCTGATTGACTCTTAATTAACAGCCGGGTGTCCTCTACAGGTGAGCGTTCGAAGGACTCCCGTGTCGCTGGGTTTCGTCTGTCTTTGTTCCTCGTGCCAGCCACTGAATGCAGGCTAGCCCCGTCCACTGGCATCTCCATCTGCCCTGAATCCCTGGCCGTCCTGCGGCCTTCCCGCCAAGGCTTGCCTGCATCCACGCACGCGTGTCCTTCTCCCCATGGGTTTCCGTCTCAAGCCTGACGCCCGCGCCACGTGTGCGGTGGGCGCTCAAGACCCACTCGCATGGTGTGCCTCCTGCCGTGGGTACCTCCTGGTCCCTGCCACTAAATGGTCTTGGCTTCCCAGCAGCAGCCTCCCTCAGGCCTTCGTCAGGCACAGCGGCAGAGGGGGTGCCAGACGGGGCACATATGGGGTGCCGGTGGGACCGAGCCGGAGAACGGGAAGGGGATCTGGTCAAGGGCAGCAATCAGTCTTGATGTCTGTGTGTCTCAGGCTAACAGGCTAATCGGCGGATCGAGCAGCTCTCTCTCCTGATGTGACCCTGACCCCCAGCGGGTTGGGAGGGAAGCCCACAGGTGTGAGCTGAGCACAGCGCCCGGGCATGGTCAGGAAGGCCAGCAGGAGTCTCTGCAGGTGGGGTGTGCAGCCGCTCTTGGCTGGAGGTTCTCCCCAGACTGCAGAAGGAAGTGGGGTCTTGGCTTGCACCTGTGGCAGGAAGACCATCGGGAACTATTGTGAAGAATGCTAGCTAACCTGCAGGTCACACAGGCTTCGGGGACGTGGCGCCCTGAGGCAGGAATACTTGTCTGGGGCTAATAGGTTCCTTCCTGAATAGAAAACAAAATCCTGGGGCTGATGCTGTAGGGGAGAGAAAGCCATTTTCCCTCTACCCTTTGAGTTCTTAGCTGAGACCACCGTAACAAAAAAGACTAACAAGAGAAAAAGTTGAACGTGTATTATGTCACGTACACACAGGAGACGTCCAGGGAAGATGGGGAGGTGGCTGAGACCCAGGCTCCCATCCTGTCCTGAGACGGCAAGAGAGGGGGCCGGGGCCTCAGAGGAGAGCGGAAGGGTTAGGGAAGAGGGCTGGGTCCTTCAAAGAACAGGTGTGGGTGTGACCCCGACAGTCCATCTGGGTGTGGGGTTGACCTCTTGTCTCTCCGGGACAAGAGTCAGTCTTCCTGGCTGGTGAAGCTCCCGGGGAGGGGGCTGAGTAAACTGAGGTCCTTTTGGAGGATCTGTCTTCAGGCAGATGAGGGGAGTTCAGAGAAAGCCTCTCCCTGCACCTGCTGTGTTTCTAGTGCCTTCCGCTCAAATAACCAGTATGCCACAGCCATACATTTTGGGGTGGCACATCCTGGACCTCTGTTATACTCTGGGGTGATGAGCCCTGAGCTCCTGCAGTCCTACTGTGGGGTGATGTGCCCTGAGCTCCTGTGGTCCTACTGTGGGGTGATGAGCCCTGAGCTCCCACGGTCCTACTCTGGGATGCCATGTCCTGCCCTTCCTGGTTCTTTGTTCCGAGGCTCCCCCACAAAGACCAGACATCCAGGCCCGGCTATGTGCCTAATTACTGATCATCTCTAGGGTCTTGTGGTTCATTTCGCATTATTAAAATTATTCATTTCAGACACACAACTGCCTTCTGGACTTCTGGCCACCACGTAATAGAGCTAGTGCTCCCACAACGAGTTGATTATAATTCTAGAAAAACGGAGAAATGTCACTTTTTATTAGCTTGTGTGATCTCATAGATGCAAACAGACAACTCCCATACATGTCTAAAATTTTGAAAGTCTCCTTCGGACTCCTGGTTGGAGGCCACTGGTCTGGTCCCAGCACCTCCCTCTCCTGCTGAGGAGGACAGGCAGGAAGAGTCGGGGGCTCCCTCAGGGTCTCAGTGAGGGCTCCTGGGCTTCTGTCTCCTTCCCCGGGTTCTTCCCACTACATCCTTCACGGGACAGCCGTGGGGGAGCGTTGTTACATGGCCTGAACTATTAGCTGGCCAAGTGGATTGACTGACATTTTTCATTAGTTTGTTTCAATGTTGCCTGAATTAACTTAGAAAAATACCAGAAACAAATGCCTTTGCATCCGAATGGGACTCTTTGTTCTGAATGCTTTCTAGAGAGAGCACCCTTTGTTTGCAGAGAAATATCACAGTCTCAGAGCTGAAAATGCCTAAACAGGATTCTTGTCATACAGAGAAGTATCTGACAGAACATCTGACATTTGAGACACGAATTCATATGCACCTTATCGGGAGTGTGCTTTCCTTAACCAGGGATGGAAGAGTCCCATGGTGGTCCTTTGACAGTTGGTGGCCCCGTGCCCTGGTGTGCTCGCCCCAGCATCACACCTTGGCCCCTGCCGTCTCCTCTGCCCCATGTCTGAGTCTGGGAGCATTTGTCTTTATGTTTTGACGCCTCAGACCTTTCTTTTTTTTTTTTTTTTATTTTTAAAGATTTTATTTATTTATTTGAGAGAGAGAATGAGATAGAGCATGAGAGGGGGGAGGGTCAGGGGGAGAAGCAGACTCCCTGCTGAGCAGGGAGCCCGATGTGGGACTCGATCCCGGGGCTCCAGGATCATGACCTGAGCCGAAGGCAGTCGCTTAACCAACTGAGCCACCCAGGCGCCCACCTCAGACCTTTCTTGACCACTTACTTGAAAGGAGTTACTCCCAGGCGCCACCTACCCTAACTCCCGGCTGTTACCACTATTGATCTTCTACTGTTTGCTCGTTGTTTTCTGGAAGTTCCGGCTCCTTCCACCAGAATGGCTCCCTGAGAGCCATGTAAACAGTGGTGGAATCATAGTGGGTGTCTGATAAATTTTTACAAATGAATTAATGAATGACATGGGTGAAGAAAAGAATTGTGTTGATTCTCAAGAATTTGGTGAGCTCATAGTGTATTTGTATTAAAGCTGTCCTATTTCTGCTGGCTTGTGATCATCATCAAATTATGCATTGATGGTTTTTAAATGTGTGTGTGCCTGTATGTGAGAGGAACTGTCATTTTTGGAATAACATGATTAATGGAAAGATGGGAAAAAATTATGTTTCATAGGTAAAAAAACTGCCATATGAACTCTCTGTGAAGGGTTTCTAGAGGAAACACTCAAAGCAAGTGTTTCCATAAAAACCCAATCCAAACACTGACAACTGGTGGAATTTAAGTATAAATACAAAGCAGCACCAAGAATCTTTACATAAGGGTCATTTCACAAAACCTTAATGGTTTACCCCAATTTTCTAAGTAGCTGAAGAATAAGATTCTCTTGAAAACCACACTGAACAACTGATTTATTTCATGAGGTTAGCATTGGTCACTTCCCATTGTCCTCTATTCAGCAGTGACAGATGGCTAAATTTCCATGCCAACCTTGATAGTTTTAGATCTTCCTTTAGGTTGGTTAGAATATGCCAATAGACCCCAACTTTCAGACCCGCCTGGGTCACTACACTTGACTGAGCATCTTTCCTGTTTGGGTGGAAAATGTGCTTGTTGGTCAGGCCCTAATGAGTGGACGCGCGCAGAAGGAATGGTGTATCTCGTTGAGTGGAGATCCGTCATGAAGGTGTCCTGTTTTCGGAGAGAGCAAAAAACATTTCCTTCTTGTCATTTACAGCTTCCCTTTGCCACCATCTGATGCTGATCTTCCATGTAAGTGTTGACAGGTTTTAGGGGACCCGAGCCACCTGTGTCCCCCATCTCCTACTGTCCGTTGGCTCCGTGGACCTGTCTAGCGGGCTGGCCTCCCCCCCACACAGTGTGCCGTTGGCAGGGTGCTTTGTAGAGGGGCCAAAATCTCTTTGGACAAAGTTTGAATTTTCTACTGCAGTTCTTTGAAATTAAGTATCACCACAAATAAGGCAAACTCATGCACATCAGTACTGTGTTTAATGTGGCAGTTATGGTCCTATAATCCTATTTTTATGTATTTTTGAGTAATGAGAGAATTTTAGGTTTGGGGGTTGAATAAGTTCTGAGAAGCGTAACGGGTTTAGTTACTTCTGCGGACAGTTTAGGGCTTCTCCTTGCAAGTCAGGAATAAGGAAAGGATCCAGGCTTTTTGAGTTGGCTGTGTGACGTTGGGAACTTACTTCCTTGGAACGTGTTTCTTTACAGGGAAACAAGGGAAAGTAATTCCTGCCTCAAGGGCTGTGTGGGGAGAGCCCAGTGCCAGCCACAGCTCTGGCCCCAAGCCCTCCAGCGCAATCTCGTTTTTATTATATGTAATTCTTTGGTAACAGTGTGTCTGGCAGCCAAATGCATTATCTTTACAATTTGTAGAAAATTATATAAGGGAAGAAGTAAACGGGGACACTAATCTAAAAAATGCTAGGCACTTGGGCATTGTTCTTGAAGCGCTTTTATTCCTTCAATTCTGGCTGTGATGCCAAGTCTCAGTCATCATGGAGCCAAGACACCAGTGTCCCCGGGGAGCCTCCCCTTTCCCCGTGCCCCCGCCTTTCTCTCCCTCTCTGTCTCTGTGTCTCCCTCACACTCTAACAGAGGCCCAGACATCGATACTCTCCAGCTGCCCCTTTTTAGCAGTTGGCTGGGAAACCGGAGGGAAGGGGGGCCCGGTTACTACAGAAATACAGGGAATTGAAATAGAATGCGAGCTACTTCTGTGTCTTGTTTTTTTATTTTTATCTAAGTACAAAAGACAAGTGTCAAAACACAATCACTGTTAATTACTCCACACAGACTCTGGGTTTGGGGTCTGCTGTCAGAGCTCCAGGAGTTTTGAGGATCTTGGCCTGAGCCCATGGGTATTTTTGGCGACTCTACTACTAACCGTTTAGAAGTACCATAGGAAGAATAAAGGAAACATTTAATTACGAGCTCTCTGATAAAAATTCCAGAAATCACGTTTAATAACAATTTTTCAGATTTATCCATAGACAGGTCTTGGTTTAATAAATATTTATGGCCCATCTCTGCTGGATGCTGGAAACGTGATAGGAAAGGCAGAGCCTCTGTTCTGGAGCCGCCAGGGTCCCGAGAGGCAGGTGGAGAAGGGCCGGCATGGGTGATGGCGTGTGCGGTGCAGAGGGGATCCGGCCCAGTGTCGGTGGAGTGGATGCCCACACGTAACTGTTCCCATTTTGATGCATTCATTCACCTACATGCACCTGTGCAGACCTGCTCTTATGAGATCATATTTTTTCACCTAACATTATATTGTGAATATTTTCTCATGTCTTCAAATGCTCTGTGAAAAACAAGGGACTCTGGCAACCTTTGAGTCACTGAGAGGAACAAAGTGTTGCTGGGGCTTGGAGCTCCTTGCGTGGTTCTGGCCGAGAACAGAGAGGGAGGTCGAGGCAGGTAGTGGCCTGTGTGTACTAGTTATCTATTCTTTAACCAGTTAACCCCAAGCACGGTGACCTAAAACAATGAACATTTGTTATTGCACGGTTTCTGTGGTCCTGGGTCCAGGGGTAGCTTTGCCGGGCAGTTCTGGCTCGAGACGCCTGCCAGGCCTGCGTGCTCCTCGTGACTCTGTGGGGTTGGAGGTTCTGCTTCCAAGAGGCGTCCTCACCACCTGGGCCTCTGCAGAGTTGCTGGGCTTTCCCCAGAGCTAGAGATGAGAGAGCAAGAGAGAAAGAGAGAGCACAAGCAGGGGGAGCGGCGGAGGGAGAGGGAGAAGCAGGCTCCCCACTGAGCAGGGAGCCCGATGTGGGGCTTGATCCCAGGACCCTGAGATCATGACCTGAGCCAAAGGCAGACACTTAACTGACTGAGCCACCCAGGCACCCTACAGTCTACTCTTGACACCCCATGCCATGTGCCACGTTTTACTGGTCACACCACCCAGCCCTGACACTGGAGGGAGGGGAACACCAGGACATGGGATCATCGGGGCCATCTGGATCTGGCTCCCAGGCCACATAGGATTTTGGACATTATCTTAAAGTTAAGCCTGAAAGAGTTTTAACTGGGGTTTGATCTAATCTGGCTGGAATATGGAGAATAAACAGAGAGGCTGCAGGGGACATGCATGGGGTTAGCTATAAACATCAGGGTCCTTACGGGGGCAGGTGGATGGCTTCTGGAGGGGGACCTGCAGAGTTCTGTGGTTTGATGTGGGAGTGCTTAGGAGGGTGTTCCCTCGCAATCATTAAGGCATGCGTTTGCTTTGGGTGGTCAGTTGTTTGGCTTGATGTTCCAACTGAAGATCATCTGTAAGGAAGGAGGCGTGGAGGGTTCATGGGGGGCTCTTCCAGTGATGGAGGCCAGCAGCATCCTGAGGGTGGAGTCGTGGCTTTGCAGTGGCTGGAGGTGCAGATCTGAGAGAGCTGAGGGACAGGGGTTGGGCGGGAGAGCGGGGAGCAGGAGGAGAGTCCAGGCTTGCTTTGAGCACCAGGCGGACGGCGGTGTTATTTCCCGAGGTGGTTTGTGGGGGATGAGTTTGAGGGCGGCCTGGACAGACTGAGTTTGTTGAAGTTCCTTAGAAATTTCCTGCTGGAGAGATCCGGTGGCTGGTGCGTTGTAGGGTCCTTCTTCTCAGGGAAGGTCTGGGCTGGACACAAGGACATCCGTGGGTGCTCAGGATGGAGGAGAGGGGGGTGGAAGGCCCCAGATGGAGCCGAAGCCACAGTCCTGTTTCCCCTCTGACTCCACTGTTCTTCCTGGAGCTCCGTGTCCTGAGTGCGCTCCGGGTCGCATGGCTTGAGAATCTCTGGGAGCAGTGGGCAGGACAACATGTCTGCGTGGACCCACTGTGCGCTTATCAGCATTTTCTGTTTGTGTTTGTTTCCTTGTCTTGCATATCAGATAAAATGGTTACATTTTGAAAATACACGTAACAGTAAGAATAAGACTGGGAAAGAACGTAGAGTGGGTGCATAAAGGGATGAAAAGCTGGTGTTCAGGACGGGAGTCAGATGCTGAGTGGGTCTGTCAGTGCAAGCACGGGCGTCGATCGGGTCCCGGAGATGCCCACCAGCTGCCGGAGGTGCGGGCGGCGGCGAGAGACTGCTGGGAGCTGTCGTGGGGAATGCAGCTTTGCAGTGAGTGTGCTTGATACCAAAACCGTGCACGGATATTCTGAATACTGACCAGAGGTTCAGGAAAGAGGGGACTGTGTGGTGACGTGTCGGAGCGGTGGTGATGGATGGACGTCGTCCAGCGCTCCAGATGTACCAGAGACTTGGTGGGGTTAGGACCCTGCCAGGCTCCACCCCAGACCCCTGCAGAGCCCGTCCTGCCCACCTCCCTTGGGCCAGACCAGCATCACTCCAGTTCCTTTATCCGAAAAGTGATGGAATTAACACCCGCCTTTTGGTTTTTTTGTGAATTAACTGACACAAGGAAATACTGTACTTTTGTTCCAAGGAAGGGTTGGTGGCACTGTGGGGTAGGGACAGCGCTGATGAGAGGCAGGTCCTCAGGGCTCAGCCTGTCCCGGTCCTGGGCTGCCTCCGTGAGACAGGGTGTCCCTTCTGGAGAAAGGACCAAGGGTCTGTAGTCTGGTCCCCGGCTGCGTCTACCTGCGCTGAAGGCCCCTCTTGAGCCTGGGGTCACTTGCAGGGTTTCGTGGCCACGTAAAGAACACAAAGGACCAAGGCTTTTAAAACCCCAATCTGTGCATATTAGTTTAAAGACGTAGGTTCTGACTCTGGGTCTGGGCTGGGCCTGGCCTCCCGCATTCTTGAGCACTCCCCAGAGACCCCAGAGTTTCTGTCCCTGCACCAATTCTCTGGTGGGGGTGTAGGGGGAGGAGGGCGGGCAGGAAGGCGTTCAGCAGAGAGGTGGTAGGCCAACCACTGAGCCTCGCGGCCCGGTCAGCAGGTCCGTGAAAGGAGCACAAACACGCCCGTCCCACATGAGCTGGTTCAAGTGAGAAAGTGTCCGAGGGACCGTCCGTGTTGCGTGGACGTGGGGCTGAGGGCGTGTGCCTTCCTGGCCAGCCCCCTTTGTGGATGACCCTTCCCACTGTTGCCGGGGCTCAGAGAGGAGTGATGTCCAGACTTCTCGTGGACCCAGAATCTCCGTCTCTGAGGCTGAAGCTGCACGCGGGATCTTCTTCAAGCTCCGAGGGGATTCGCGCACGACATGTTCCTGCTTCACTTCCTCGTTAGCTTTTCTTCGTCTTCATCACACGTGGGCAGCTCACGCCGTGAGGCTTATCGCGTTCTGGCCCCTGACGGCCAGTCGTGGGCCCTGCAGCCGTCACCATGAGTGTCCCCTCAAGGTCTGGCTGCTTCTAGCAGCCAAGCAGTCGCTGTCTGGCTGAGCGGGGCCTGGAAGGAGCAGGGCAGTTCTGCTTCCTCTCCCACGTGAGGTTCGCCTCCGGGACACAGGGACACGGAGCTCCATTCTGGGGCTGGTGCCGGCGGGGTCTGGGATGACTTACTTAGAGCCCTGCAAGGCTACACTATAAATACACGTGATGTAAGGCGAGAACGTTTTTGAAGTGGAAGGCGCCCGCAGTGGTACTCTCTCCCTGCAGACGTGGGCTGGGGGAAGTCCCTGGTGCTGCTCAGAGCTGGCTGGGATCATGGGCTTGGCGTGATGAGGCCACCTTGGGGCCCGGGGCCTTGCTGGTCCACTCCCCTAGGAGCTCGAGGTTCATGTGGATGTCGGAGCCGACGAGGGCCCTCCGCCCCGGGGCTGGGCAGGGACGAGCTCGCCGACCTTGCTCCTTGGCTTCCTGTAGGATGACGGGGTCCCTGGATGTCTCTGCTTTGCCTCTGGAAACAGCTCACGGCAGATCTGTGCTCTCTCCCCCGATGGCCCTTCAGCTTTGGGACAGCTGTGACCTGTCTGCAGGCCTCCCTGCTCCCGCTGTGGGCCACAGGACACAACTCCATGCTCTGTGCTGTCTCAGTCCTTCAGGCAAATGTCCTGCAAAGCAGTTCACTGGAAACTAACCTGTAAGGCACTTCATGTTCCAAATCCAGCTTCCTTTTTGTTAGAAGGCCGTTGAATCGCGCTGATGAGAGTGCATGGACCTTTAGGGCCAGCTGCCTGGTGCAGACCTTGGCTCTGAGCCTCCTGACATTCGTCCTCCTGGGCCCGAGACCCGCATCTGCACGTCGGAACGCTTGTGCCATTGGCCTCGTGGGGTTGGGTGAGGATGGAACCGCGGCAAAGCTGGGCATTCCTGTGACTCAGCTGCAGTCACGGATCAGACTTAACACAGAGGTGTCCCGAGAGAACTCGGGATTAGTGACCTCAAGCCCTGGGCCTGGAAGGAGGCGAAGTCACGTCTGACCGGACCGAAGGAAGGGCCCAAGGGGTTTCTGTGAAAACAGGCTGATGACAGGTGCAGCGTCAGGTGGGGGCCCGTGTGGTCCTGCACTCCGTGGATGGAGTTGGTGGGATGGGGTGGGGGTGTTCTCTGAAGACTGTAGCCCCGGCTCCTCTCTCCTCCAACAGCGGGGTGAGGACTCTCATTATGGACGGCATGTTCATGGCCACGTGCATTTGGTTCAAAGCGGATGGGTCTTTTGAACTTGGAGTACAGAGCGATTACCCTGGGAGCTTGCTAAGGCCCCCATTAGAGCTCAGATGTAGCAGGTCTGAGGTGGGTCTGTGTCCTTGCAAGGTGCTTGCGTGCAGGTGGCCAGTCCCCCAGAACACCTGTGGTCACCTGAATGTTCTGCATCTCCAAGGTACGAATCCTCCACCTTCCCATTCTTGTTTTTGTCTCTGCCCCGTGACAGGGTCGTGCCGCCAGCCCACAGCACTTCTCGGGAGCGGGAGTGCACAGCCGACCGCGGGGTGTGTCTCATTGCTTAGCACCTGGTGGCCCAGGATGTTTCTGTCCTGAGGATCCAATGTTTCCTTATGCCTCTCACTTACGACAGACTTGGGTTATTTGAGTTTTGATGCACAGCAGTGTCCTTATCCTTGTTCTTAGTTGGTGGTAGAGGAACTGGAAAGCTGATGGGGGAGCTCACGCTGCCGTGAACGCTCGCGGGTGGTCAGACCACAGGGGAGCAGGACCAGAGAGGAGCAGGTTGACTCCCTGTGGGCAGGAAAGGGAGAGATGCCTAGGACATGGATCGTGGAGACAGTGTGTGCAGTAGTGAAGTGTTGACAAAAACAAGCCAGAATCCTCCAGAATCCTGCGTTGCGGGTGAAGAGGTTTGCGTTTTGCGGGCTTGTTTGCATTTGTAGGTATTTGTGGGCTTGTATGATCCTGGAGGTGTTAATGCACAATCCCCTGGTGATATTTCTCCATCTTGAGGCGCCATGTTGAATCCGCTGGGCGTAGCGGGGGGGGGGGGATCCGCAGCAGGGGGGGCGCACGGGGGGGGGGGGGGGGGGGCTGCATCCAGCTTGCTGCCCCCCCCGAGATGCCTGGAGGAGTGTCTTCCTCCCAAGACTGACACGGTGGTCCCCCTGCCCAGTTAGGAAGGGATGAGGCCATTACCCGCGCTGCTGTCCCCTGGGAGGCCCTTGTCCTCTGCTCCTGCCTCAGCTGTCATGCACCCTTCCAGGCGCCAGGAACCACCTAGGACGGGTTTCCTCTCGGCTCCGCTCTGCCCCGCCTCCCAGAGGCACAGGTTCCTAGTGCAAGCCAGTGAGGATTCCTCCCCCAAAGGCTGTTATTTTTATCACAGATCGGAAAGCATCTGGCCTGGGCACGGGGACTCTGGTTCTAGCACGATTCCTGCCCTGAACACGGGAAGCCCTGCTTCCTAGACTGTTCCTGCACCAAGCCTCCCGTGGACTGACCGTGGGTCCAGCCACTCAGCTTCTGCCAGGAACCAGGAGCAGGACAGGAGGTAGAGACACCTAGTTGCAGGTCATGGCTCCCGGTGCCACGTTCCTCAGAGGGGCCCTGACCATGTGGGCATCGCCGTGGAGGGAGCCCAAGCTCAGGGGGTCGGGGCCAAGGGGAAGGTGGGGAGAGGGCTTCCGGCAGCCCCGAGCCTCTGCTTGAGAAGTGGTTCTAGCTTCGCACTGGGACGTCCTCTGATAATGTCCTCCGATTACGTGGGCTTCCTCTGTGACAGTGGTGTGTGTGGCCGTGCGAGCGGCCGTGCGTGTGGCCGTGTGTGTGGCGGCTTAGCCACGTGTCCGGGGAGCAAAGGACAGAGCTGCGGAGGGTTCTGTGTGACACTTCCCAAGACCTTTGTCAGCTTTCCGCAGGCCAACTGCCTTCAGACCTGGCTGATCCAGGATGCTTTGTCACCTTCAAAGTTGCATTGAAGGAATGAAGGAAACCAAATACGATGATATATTTTGAATATTTCATGTATTTAATATATCCGAATACTTAAATACTTAATACATGAGAATAATGAGGAAGGACTTTTCCCCTCCGTTTCCAAAGCAAAGGAATAAACAACCCTTTTACTTGGCAGGGACTTTACTACGTTTCTAAAAAGGCAGCAAGCACTGTTCCTAAAATAGTACCATCTGTTCCTTTGCATAGATCCTATTAAAATCCCAGCTATATTTCTACTATCTCGATGTCACAGATTGCAGAAAAAATTTTTTTCTACGAGAACTTCATGATGCTTTCCTTCTAAATAGCGAATAGAAAGTGTGGAGAGTCAATCTCAGAAATGAGCTATAATTCCTGGTCTCTCGAGAGCTGCCATTGACAGCCTCCATCAGCTACAGCAGAGTGCGCGTCACCACGGCCCCAGGCCGCAGCGTGCACAGCGGTGCCGGAATCACCAAGACAATGTGCAGAGATGCAACAGTCTTCCCTCTAGTTCCCAGGTGCGGCTTGTCTCATGTAGGAGCAGCTGTGGCAGGCTCGACGGGGCATCCAGAGGGACGCACTTCCTGGGGGCGCCTGCTGGGGGCTGCTGCAGGAAGTCCTCATCGCATCTGGGGGAAGGGACAGCGATTCGGGAGGCCTGGAAGGCTCCAGCCTGCACCCCGGTCATGTGCTCTATTGCATGCACCCCACATCTGTGCCTGAAGAAATCAGAGCCGACCTGTCATGACTCTCCGAGCCAGCTTCATGCTTAATTCTGCTCCTGCTTAGTTAAATGGTGCTTATGTGTCTGTACGTCCGTAGGATGGAGGGAGGACCGATGTCTGGATGGCTCTCAGGGTCTTGAATCTGTTGTTGTTTGTTGCTGAGTACTGTGCTGATGATGAATATACACTAACTTTTCTCTGTGGTCCATGGAAAATGGGCAGGTGTACATTTTCCCAGAAGGTGGTCCTGGTCAGTTGAGACTGAACTTTAGTCAGTTAACACTGGGAATGTTCTAGAGCAGTTTGAAAGTCGTGCACTAGTGCTATGTAGGGGTCTGGCTCTCTTTGCAACATGCTCTGGGCTCAGCACATGCTGGGGGGTGGATGTTGGGGCAGATCACTCCGTGTGCATCAGAGTTGCTCCCATGGGTTTTCTCCTTGGAAGGCAGTGGGGTCTCCTTAAAGGCAACGTGCATTCATGCTGGACCCGACTGAACCCAGCAGGAGGTGGGAGCTCCAGGCATGGGTCTGAAACCAAGACCTCTGTCCCTTTAAGAAGTCCATGAAGGAACTCGGGATCCTGCCAGCGCGCCAAATTTGCTCAAGAACAGAGGCCAGGCCAGCTGAGTGTAGACGTGGAGGCCGGACCCCTGACTGCCGTTCTCTCTGTTGTGCAGGACATTGTGACAGTGGGGCTTGTCCGGTCTGTCCTTCATCTGTGTCTGGGGCAGCTGCTGGGCACCAGGCTCTGTGGGCAGGACAGGCAGCAGGCCCTGCTATGGGGGTGCTCAGTGTTGAGAACGGGCAGGGAAGCTCTTGGAGAGGTGAAGGAGGGAGGAAAGTGCCCGCACCTGAGCCCCGGGTGTTGCCGAGCTGAGGGGTGGAAGCCGCTGGTGGAGTCTGAGTGGAGCACCCGAGCCGTCTGGGTTCCCCATTCCTGCGTGTCCTGGGGATCATCCTAAATTTTAAGGGGATTTAAAAAAAATTGTAGGGGAGGAGGCTGGGAATTTGATTTTGTTTCTGATTTTCTACGACTTCAGTTTCCATATCCCTTTTCCTGGGCTTGGAATGGGAGCTGCGGATATTTGTGATACAGAAAGAGGAAAGACTTTCGAGAGACCGAGTCCATACGAATCTGTTTGTTGTAACTGCTTGGGTTATTTTAAATGGGAAGAATGCTGATGTCTCCAGTAAACAGAACACTAGTAGCTCCATCTGCAGATCGAGAGGGCCCCGAACGGCGCCATCCCGTGGAACGTTCCACAGTGATGGAGACGCAGCCCTGGGCACGGGATTGCTGCAGATACAAAACCAAACCTTACATCTTAATTCACTCTAGCCACCTGTCACTGGTGGTTACTGCTTGGGACGACCCGGTCTGGAAGATGGTTTTGTGGCAGTCACAGCGTTCCATGTGATGATGTGGGCCCCTTTTTAAGCAGCAGGTGCCCGTGTTGGTGATGGCCCACGGCCCGCGCAGCAGGCGTTGGTGATCGGTACTCCCAGATACTCGGTTCTGTGGGGGAAACCTGCACTTGCCGCGAGCCTTCAGGGCGAGACGGGGAGCCAGGTGAGGGGTCCCCCAGCTGCTTCCCCAGGGGGGTCCCTGGCGTCTGAATGCAGGCTGCACACACCACCCCCTTTGATGCTTTTGGGTGTCAGGTAAGCGTGTTAGCTTCCTTTGCCTGTTTGTATGTCTCCTAGCACAGGGAGTCCTCTGTCCATACGTGTGTGTGACATGCATTCTCCACGGGGTGATTTCTCCTTGGGGAGGTCTGACCGGTGGCTTAGTAATGGCTGTGTCCCCCACAGGCCTCTGTGCGTGACTGGAAAGGGCACGTTTCCTGGAGGCAGGGGAGGTTATGAAAACACACGTCTAAGAAGGCTTGTGAGGGGTGCAAATAGCACCTTCATACACATGTACATAATGACTCCGTTTCACAGAGATGGACATTTAATTTGGGGATAGCTAAAGCCATGGTTTGTGTTCTGATTTTCCATCGAGTGGAAAGTAAAAGTGAACAGCAAAATCTACACCATCTTCCCACTCACATCTATGTGGGGTGGGACAATTGAGCCGTGAAGCTTCTCACTCTCATCTTGACTGACTCTCTCTCTCTCCCCCGTCTTCCTGGGGGTGAGTCGAGCTGCTCCGGTTTTCTCCTGCCAGCCTACTGTTCCTTGGTCTCAGAAGTGTGCTATATTTGTACCCTGCTTTAAACGTGCACAATGGCCTAAATTGCTGCTTTCCGTTAGAGTTAGGTATAACGTTTTAATTACAGTGTCACCAGTAACTCAGCTCAGACAGCCCCTGCCTCTGCAAGAGCAGTGCTTCCGTCAGCGGGGGGTTGGAGGATGGCCACTGCCTCCCTCCCTCCCGTCACTGCCTGCTTCCGGAAGCACAGAGTGTCCCGGGCCCGAGCTGCTGAGTGGGGCTTAGAGCCGGCCGAGCACGGCTTCCTGCTTGCCGTGGCGCGGGGGCCCTCCCCGTCGGGAGTGCGGACTTGCCCACGCCGGTGGGTTGGAAGCTGCCTCCGGGGACCCCGAGACCCACGGGGGTGGCCGGGGAGGAGGGGCCACTCACCGCCGTCCACCCTGAGCAGGCGTCCAGGGCGTGCGCGCAGGAGGCCACACACTCTGTGGGTCCCTAGTGACAGAGCGTTCGGCAGACTCGGCCACTCAGTCCCCGTTCTGAGCGGGCAACGGGCTTCACACAGGACCAGCTTTGGGGCTGCGTGGGGAGGGTGAGCATGCACGGAAGCGAGAGGAGGTGTTCCAGGCCCAGGGAGGAGTGGGGTGTGGAGGGGAGGACCGGGCAGGGCACTGCAGACCCACTAAAGAGGGGGCCTGTGCAAACCCAGTCCTGTTTATGTGCTCAGTGTTCACGTAGTTGTGACTGAGATATACGTGCGTGCATCTTCCTTGTCGGAAGGGCATGGTCACCTTCGATCTGGATCTTAGGCTTCATATTTATAACACGGTGGAAGTAATGACACCTGTGTTCATCCCCCGAGTTAATGTGTGTAGAGAGCCTGGTCACCGCTCACGGGCCATGTGACATCAGTCATGGACCCAGAGCATCGCTGCCTCCCCTCCTCGTTCACAAGAACCCCGAGTGTGTGTTGGGCACCCGCCATGCCACCACGAAGTAGCATTTTCCCTGTGCCACCCTGCTGTGGCCATGGGATTGGGCTAAAGAGGAAATGTTTGCCGGCTCTGGGAGGCTTTTAAGGTGTGGGCACCTGCTTTCCCAGGTGGCTGGAGCGCGAGTGGCCACCATGGCCTGGAGGATTAGGGGACACACCTGGGGCTCTGGGCTGGGAGGGCCCCCAGTTTTGTCCATGTGAGCAAGAACGTACCTGAGTGTTGTTGAAGCCACTGGAACTTTGAGGTTTTTGTTCTGATCAGTTGAACCCAGTCCTGATGGATCCAGGTCCCATGACATAGAGGAATGAATTTGAAGTCATTACTGGTCTGATTTAATGAAAGCTTGTTTATACGATTAAACATGATCTGGAGAATGGAATTTGAGTCAAGCGAGTGTGTTGGCAGGAGAGGGGGTCTCCAACCTGCTCCAGTAGGGAGCACAGTGATGGACAGGTTTTGTATGTTTGTAACGAGTTCAGTGTACGTGAAATTAGAAGGAATTATAAAAATCTAAGCTGCTGGTTGTCTTCCTCACGGTATGGACATTCACGCTGATGATACGTAAAAGCAGGGTGGGCAGGCTGCAGACGTCGGGCCTGAATCAAGCTGGTGGCGCCGACAGTGCTGGCTGACTGCGTTCTTCCCCGGCACATACTCGCAGGAAGGAAGAAGGAGGAAGGCCAGTTTCACCCGGAAAGACACTTGACGAAACAGTGAAAGTTTGCTTTCATTAACTCTGAACGCCCACGTTTCCTATTCCGAGCAATAAGATGGGGCGTCTGCAGGAGCTCAGTCTGCCACATCCTGAGCGTGCGGTGGTCTCAAGGACGAGGACTTGGGGTGAGCTGAACTGGCCACTCTTCCACGGAGCAGCCTTTTTCTGCTTAAAAGGTTGACTTAGTCTATTCAGACTTAGGTATTTGCAGGTGTTTTCTCAAAAATGAATAGATTGACTCTTTCAGTTCAAGGAGAAATAACCTATCATTTGTCCCCAATGATAAAATTCGACCTTTCAAGTGAATATTAAAATTTTGGAGATCTTGTATTCACCACCATTTACTATGGGATCAATGGTGATTTTCCTACGTGTGATTTTTTTTTTTTTAAAGATTTTATTTATTTATTTGAGAGAGAGAGAATGAGAGAGAGCACATGAGAGGGGGGAGGGTCAGAGGGAGAAGCAGACTCCCTGCCGAGCAGGGAGCCCGATGCGGGACTCAATCCAGGGACTCCAGGATCATGACCTGAGCCGAAGGCAGTCGCTTAACCAACTGAGCCACCCAGGCGCCCTGATTTTTTTGATGTTACAGGATGAACGGTGTCAACGTTTGGGGACTGTGCATAATTTAGCAAATCTGGGTTTTGTAAATGACCGGTGTGTGGTATGTTAGTATGAGAGCCATGCGAAGTGCAAGGTGATCAATGAATTTGAAAGAAATTGAAGATTCCCCGTGAGATTTCAGATTGCACGTTCCAAACAACCGTTAAGCAAAGTACCAGTTATTAAATTTGATGTAGCATCACGGATGAATACCAAAATAGTCTGGGGAAAAAAATGAAGTGTCTCTACGTTTTCCAACTCTATACTAGCGTGAGGCCTGATTTTCTTCACATACTTCAAAATGACTTACTGCAACGGACACAGGAGTACAGACGAGGGTCCTCCTGTCCGGTATCAGGTCAGACATTAGAAATCTGCAACAAAGTAGCTCATTGCCACTTAACCCTTAACCTTTTTCATTTTGGAAATTTTTTTTCCTTGAGAGTGTTTATTAGCATGTAGTGAGTTTATTTTAAAATGAGTTAATGGGGTGCCTGGGTGGCTCAGTCGTTAAGCATCTGCCTTCGGCTCAGGTCATGATCCCAGAGTCCTGGGATCGAGCCCCGCATCGCATGGGGCTCCCTGCTCAGTGGGGAGTCTGCTTCTCCCTCTCCCGCTCCCCCTGCTTGTGTTCTCTCTCTCACTGTGTCTCTCTCTCTCTCTGTCAAATAAATAAAATCTTTAAAAAAAAATCAAAATAAAATGAGTTAATATAAACATAAAATTTTTCTGTTATTTCTAATTTGGTGAATATTGATATACCCACATGAAAGCTTTTTGTGATATTCAGTAATTTTAAGAGTGCAGTTTGAAAACCACTGGCCTAACACTGAGAGCAAGTTGCCCGCTGTTAACTAACTTCTAATCTGTTGCTGGAGGAATGGTTGAAGGCATGACTCTTTTTCATAACCCAGAATATTGTCTATTCTGGGCACACTGTGGGAAATAGTGCTAGTCATGTAAAGGTCCTTGGCGGAAGAAGTTTTCTGCAGACTGTGTTTGGAAAACACCGGATGATGCCAAACCGTTGAAAGGCGCACATTTGCGGAGATGATGTTGTAGAGCATGGCTCACCGACAGCCTTGCGGCTCGCCAGAATGGGGCTTTTCAGGATGAAGGAAAGAACTTTGGAATAAAAGTTTATCAGTGCCCCGAGAGCTTTCTTTGCTTTTAAATTTGTGCAAGCCAGGGGGTCCCTAAGACCACCCTCAGGTTCAGTGATTTGTGAGGACCCACAGAACTCTTTATGTTTATGATGGGTTCCAGTGAAAGGAAACGGGACGAAATCATCACCGGGAAGCCCACAGGGGGCAGGTTGAGGGGAGGTCCAGGCGTGGGGCCCCCAGCCCACTGCTCCCACTGAGTGTGCGGATGGCACGAACCTCTTCTGACAACATGCATGAGTGTGACCAGCGGGAGCTCACCCGGCCTCGTGTCCAGACCGCCCGCATGCCTGACCTCTGCCTCCAGCCCTTCCAGGGTCACGACCAGCCAAGGCCCTGCGGTAGCCCACACTGTGGGTGTTGATAGTTGGCACAGCCCGAGCCCACAGGCCAGGCAGGACCCTTGATCAGCAAGGACGTTCTAAGGGCCCAGCGGTTAGCTCCCAGGAGCCTGGGACAACGGCCGAACCTTTCACTGGGCAAGGTCAGTCCTTACTGCAGTCTTTTAAATTCTCTGAAGGTTAAAAATGAAGTAAAAAGCCCACACAGTCCTGACAGAGAATAAAATTGGAAGACCAGCACTTTGCAATTTTAAAACTTGCTACAAAGCCCCAGTAATCTAGACAGTGTGGTCCTGGCGTAAGGACAGACAGACTGAGCAATGGAAGAGAACTGAGACTCCAAAAGTAAATCCAGTATCTCTGGTCAGCGGGTTTTTGACGAGGGTCAAGGCCGTAGGCCAAGTAGTGGGGACAGAATGGTCTTCTCAGCAGATGGTTCTGGCACGTCCGATACTCACATGGAGAGGAAGGGAGTTGGACCCTAGTAAAAAAATTACTCAGTGGACGCCTGGGTGGCTCAGTCGGTTAAGCATCTGCCTTCAGCTCAGGTTATGATCCCAGGGTCCTGGGATCAAGTCCCGCATTGGGCTCCCTGCTCAGCGGGGAGTCTGCTTCTCCCTCTCCCTCTGCCCCTGCTTGTGCTTGCTCGCTTGCTCTCAAATAAAATCTTTTAAAAATTTACTCAAAAATGGATCAAATGTAAGAGCAAAATCTATAAAAAACGTTTTGTATTGGTTTACTAGGGTTGCTGTCACAGACCACTCTAGACCCAGGGCTCACACACCAGAGTTCACTGCCTTGAGTCCTGGGGGCTGGGAGCCCCAGGTGCAGGCGTGCGCAGGGCTGGGGTCTCCCGAGGCCTCTCACCTGGGCGTGCAGACGCCGTCCCCTCCCCGGGTCCTCACGTGGTCGTCCCTCCGTGCATGTCTGTGTCCTGCTCTCCTCTTATAAGGACTCCAGTCAGATTGGATTAGGGCCCACCTAGTGACCTCATTTTACCTTCTTTACTTTTTTTTTTTTTAAAGATTTTATTTTTTTGACAGAGAGTGACACAGCGAGAGAGGGAACACAAGCAGGGGGAGTGGGAGAGGGAGAAGCAGGCTTCCTGCTGAGTGGAGAGCCCGATGCGGAGCTTGATCCCAGGACCCTGGGACCGTGACCTGAGCCGAAGGCAGATGCTTAACGACTGAGCCACCCAGGCACCCCACCTTCTTTACTTTTTTAAGGACTCATTCTCTCTCCAAATAGCCTCATAACTAGGTCCTGGACATCTGGGACTTCCACATATGAATTTTTAGGGAACACATTTCAGCCCAAAACAACTTTAGAAGGGGACATAGGTGAAAATTGCTGTGACCATGATTCCTCAGGGATATGACCTCTAAAGCACAAGCAACCAAAGATAAAAAATAAACTGGACTTTATCAAAATTAAAAGCTTTTGTGTTTCAAATGACATCAGGAAAGAGAAAACAACCTACAGAATGGGAAAATCGTTTGCAAATTAAATTTAATAAGAGTCTAATATCCAGAATACATGAAGAAGTCTTCCCACTTAACAGTAAGAAGAAAACTAACCCAATTTAAGAATAGGCAAAGGATTTGAATAGACATTCTTCTAAGATATACAAGGGTCTTAAAAAGCACATGAAAAGATGTGCAGCATAATTTGTCTTTGTAGAAATGCAAATCAAAACCACCATGAGATAATACTTCACACCCACTAGGATATCTATAATCAAAGTACAGGTCCGTGACAGCTGCTGGGAAGGACATGGAGGAGTTGGAGCCCCCGTGCACTGCTGGGGGGGGGGGGCATGGTGAAGCTGCTTTGCAAAGTTGTGCATTTCCTCAGTATGTTAGCAAACTACCATGTGACCCAGAAATTCCATTCCTGGGCGTATGCCCAAAAAACTTTAAAACGTATGTCCACACACACAACGTAATGTGCATAGCACCATCATTCATAATAGCCAAAACGTAGAAACAACCGAGACGTCCACCGGCGGCTGAATGCATAAACAGGAGGTGGTCCGTGTGTACAATGAGATGCTCCCACGATGTGGATGGGCCTTGAAAACGTTCTGCTAAGTGAAACAAGCCAGGCAGAAGAGGTCACATGTTGTATGATCCCATTTATAGGAAATGTTTAGAACAGGTAACTCCGTGGAGACAAGGCAGTGAGTGGTGGCCAGGGCTGGGGGTGGCTGGGAGTGGAGGTGGGCTTTCTTATGCAGAGGGTGAAAAGATTCTGGAGTCCCTGGGGATGGTTGCATGACCTTGAGAATATACTAAAAATCACTGAATTGCATGCCTTTAAAGAAGGGATTTTGTGGTTTATACATGGTGTTTCAATTAAAGAAATTAAGATCTTCTTTGCTGGTGTTGATATTTTAGAATACGGAAGGTACTGCATACAGAACTTGTTACCATGGAAACCCTGTCCTAAAAATCATTAAACGTGCTCCATCTTCACGGATTTTAAACTGTGTATCTGGCATAATCGATGCAGTGAGCCATACCTAAGCTATTTCTATCTGACATAAAAACTCACTGCTGTTCTCCGTACGCAGGGAGAATGGGCGTGGGAATGCGAGCTGAATTCTACGCAGAAGGAAATTTCTCTTACCCGAGTGGCCGTCAGTACTGCGGCAAGCCGCGCGGTCACCGTGCATTCCTTTTATCTCCATGGCAACAAGAGTTGGCACAAGTAATCACGGACATCTTTCCCACAAGGTTCCCAACAGGGCTGCCCACCTCGTGTGCTCCGCGTGTCCCCTCCGCGCTGAAATAAGTAACGGGATTGCGCAGGTACCCGCAGACGGGGGCAGGGGTCTGGCTGAGGCCACGGGGGTGGGGGGCGCGGGACGGCTCGCGGGAAACCTGACTGCAGGGAGGCTTCAGGGTGGGACGGTGCAGGGGACCCGGGCTGCTTGTGACCCTGGCCAGGTGTCCTTGCACCTGCAGTTGTCACTGCCGCTGTCCGAGCCACGTGGTCACGGTGCTGCCACAGGGGTGCGTGGCATTGATGGGCTCCGAGGAAGGCAGCCCAGATCGTTGGCCTGTGCTTGACAAGCGTGGAGGCCGCCGTCGGGGCTCGGGGGTGAGGACGGTGCCCTGCGGCTGCGCCCCCGGCCCACCGCTCTGACCTTTCTCACGCGGGTGGGGGAGACAGCGATGGGAGCGGCTCCCTCGGTGTCCTGAGTGCTCTGCTGGCCGGAGCACCGCTGGGCAGGCAGATCCCGTGGAGATACCCGCCGACCATCCCTGACGCCGCCCCGGCCGCCGCAGCCTGGGGATGCTCGGAGGAGGGTGGCGTGTTGGGCATCACAGAGCTGAAGCTCCCTGCCAGTCCTTTCCCAATTTGGCTGCGATCAGGGCCACTTGGAGGCTTTTGGGGAAGTCATCTTCGTGGCCTGAGCCTCCAGGGACGCCTGTGCTTTGACAGGACGTGTCCGCCGGCTGGCGTGCCATCCTGCTCTGACCAGCAGAGGCTGGGCAGCTAACGGGCTGATTTTCTCAGGCACCAGGCAGACGTGCTGGCTGAGGAGACCTGGGCTGAAGGGCGCCCCGCACTGGAGGAGGAAGACTTCCCGGAGAACAGGGTTCGGTTGGTTTCCTTTACCTGGAAGATCGCCCCTTCTGCTGCTCGTGATCATTCAGGAGCTGATGTGAGCTCCTCCCACCCTCCTCCTTGTCCCTGTCAGTCCCGTCACCCAGACACCTCGTCCACGTTAGGCTACCTGGGAGCTGTCCGTTCTTGGTGGAGCTGTTCTTGAAAGCAGCCTCTTCCCATAAACTGTTTTAATGTCAGCCTGGGGTTTCTTTCTGGTGGTTTTGTGAGACTGAGAAGTGTGTTTTCTCTTTCAGGAATAAGACATATCCTAGCGATTGTAATCTATTTAACCATGAAACTCACAGTGGTTTTTAAATGGTGTGCAGAAAAACGCTCATTTAAAAAACAAGTATTTGATTATTTGAGCTATCGATAGGGACAGAATCAGGGCACCCCACACCTTCAGTCAGATTGTTTTCAGGTGTTACTTATTTGGCTTTGGAGTGTCTTTCTTTTAACTAAAATGCTACAACTCGCATTTTCTGGGCTTGGTTGTCAGCCGTAGGGGTCTGGGAACGGCAGCTGTGAGATCCCCGAGGTCGATTCCGTGAGGAGCCTGATGATGGCGTCTGTGTTTCCCAGTGTTGGAGGTAGAAGCTCTGAAGGATGAGTCTGCTTTCCACCTGTGCAGCTCCGGGAGGAGACAGGCAGAAGGTCTGACTGTCGAGGAATGCGCTGTTCTCGGCGCTGTGCCGTGTGTTACAGTTCTGAGTCTGTGCCCGGCAGTGCTGTCTGTGCGGTCTGGTAACGGGAGGGTTAGGAAGGTTCCTGCCGTCCCGGAGGTGAGACTTGCACAGTGGACTTTGAGTCCAGTGTCCAGTTGTGGCTGTAGCCTGTAGGCAAGGCCTCGGGTGGGCGAGCCCTCGGAGACGGGGTTGGGCGAGGCGGCGTGTGTCGAGGGCGGCATGGGGCCTTGGCTGAGCTTGGACGTGCTTTTGTGGAGATGCCAGGGGACAAGGAGTCATCAGGAACAGGGGGCCAGGCAAGGGGCCAGCAGGTGTGCTAAAGGCTGCAGACAGAGGAATGCTTGCGTCGTTTGGGAAGGCAGCCTCCCAGGCCAGCTGTGCCCGGGGTGAGGGGACCAGAGGGCTCACAGGCCAGTCTCCCTGTGCCAGTCGCGCAGCTTATTAAATCAGCAGAGAACAGGCAGCGGAACGCGGGGGTGGAGGTGGGCTGTGATCACGCACTCAGGGAAGGGAGCAGTCGGGTGGGGGACCTCCGTGCTCGCGCCCTGGGGGGGTGTTGATTTTTGTCCTGTGCCTCCGAGCACTTGGGGTAACAGTCCGCTTGGAAGAGCCACAGTGGTCTTGTGCCCATCAGCCCAGCGCTGCTTCTTGGGCAGAGAACATCTGGGGCCACGTAGAGGGTCGTCCGTGATGGCAGGCCAGGTAAGGCCTCGTGAGCACCCCGTGAGCGTGTGTCCGATCCAGGGGCCTTGTGAGCATTTTCATGTCACTTCATATTTACTTTCTGGCTTCACCTAAAACACCTTTAAAGATTTTGCCTGGGTTTGGGACCCCTGGGTGGCTCAGTCGGTGAAGCGTCTGCCTTCAGCTCAGGTCATGATCCCAGGGTCCTGGGTTAGAGCCCCGCATCGGGCTCTCTGCTCTGCGGGGAGTCTGCTTCTCCCTCTCCTGCTGCTCCCCCTGTTGTGTTCCCTCTCTCTCTCCCTCAAACAAATCTATAAAAAATTTAAAAAGATTTGCCTGGGTTTGACAAACCTCAGGTCCATTCATCTTTCATAATAGAACCAACAGTTTTCAGGGCTTCATGCGTCTTAAGATGCAAGAAATGGAGACTATGTTATAGATTACATTTTATTTGAGAAAATTTTAATTTTTTTTATTGTAAAACTGACATGGCTGAAAAGCTACCCTTTTCACCGTTTTTAAGTGTCCCGTTCAGTGGCACTCAGCACATTCACATCGTGGGGCTGCCGCCTCCAGAACTTCCTCCTCTTCCCAGGCTGAAGCTGCCCCATTAATCACCCTGGCCGCCAGCTCCGACCACAGACTGCTGACGAGGCTCTTCAGAAGGAGGCGGTGGACGGGGTTCCTGGAGGGCTTGCTGTAGGTTTGAGAAGTATTTTAGGTTTTTGTCTGTTTGCATAGAAGGTGGTCACGTGGTGGTAAGTCCCTGGGGGCCTTGGGACTTGTTTTCCTGGTGTGAACTTGGCTTCTGACCCGTGTCTTCCGACCCATGTCCGAGATCCTCACGTGGGGATGACACTGCTGTTGCGGGAATCCTGAGCCTGCTCTCTTTGCAAGTTTCTCCTCCAGGTGCGCGAGGTTTGTGATGAACTTCTAGCCTTGAAAGGAGACTCCGAATCGGAATGTTGAAAACCTGCACATCACTTCAACGACTCCCCACCTGTCCGCTTAGTATGAAACATGGGGCTTGCTCCCCAGTTTGCTCCGTGCTGTGCTTGGTGTTGCGGTGGCTGTCAGTCTGCCCCACAGTTATTCCCGAAACCCCAGAATGGAGGAGAAACAGGCCGGGAGCTCTTCTGAGTATCTGGTTTCTCAGTATCTGTTGCGATGTCAAGCGTTTGGTATGCATGGTTTTTGTGATAGGTTTCACACTCTGGTGAGCTTTAAAATAACATATTTCTGCATTTTGAAAGTCTGCTTTATTCTCTTAACCTGTAATATTGCTGGTTCTCAAAACTATTGGTTATTTTTTAAAAACCAAACAGCTCTCTTATAGTGTGAATGTGATTTCTGTAAGAATTTTAGTTTTAAAAATTTGAGGTGTAAACTTATGTGATGATTAGTTCAGTAATTGGACAAAATTACATTCTTTGGATTATATTTTGCATGAAAGTAAACACGGAGCACTTCTGGGAAAGAAGCACGTATCAAGTCTCTGGACCAGGACAGACTTACAGATGAAGAGATAGAAAGTAATTTGTTAATAAAAGATTAGTGATATTCTCTGCCTTCAGCTCAGGTCATGATCCCAGGGTCCTGGGATCAAGCCCCATGTTGGGCTCCCTGCTCAGCGGGGACCCTGCTTCTCCCTCTGCCTGCTCCCCCTGCTTGTGCTTGTTCTGTCTCTGTCTCTGACAAATAAATAAAATCTTAAAAAAAAATTAGTGAGATTTGTTACATAGAACCTTTTAAAAATCTTTATATTTCCAAATCCAACCCAAACAAAAACCCGTGCATCTTTTCTACACTGTGACCTGTACATAACTTTAGGTGCAGCGTTTGAATTGGTATCACGTTTTCCTTTTTACAAGCTCCTTGTCTTCCCTGGATTTTGTTAGGGGAATAAAACTGTATAAAATCAGAAAAAAAATCCAATACAGTGAATGAGGGGTTAATACTACATGAATGGTTTGTTCCAGCTGGTGAGAAATGCTGGAGGACTCTGACAGTGTCATGAACAAACACTTCACAGCCGAGGTCGTACGGAAGATCAGAAAACACAGAGAAAGTTTTGTCATAATTTACATCTGTGTGTTTGCTAATAACAGCAATATTTTTGCCCCTCTAATTGGCGTATTTTTCAAAATCACATTACTCTGGACTTATATTGATACCGTTGGTAGAATTATTAATAGGCACAATTCTTTTTTTTGTAAAAACATTTTTTTTAACTCTAAATCAGAACTATACAACTTTTGTGCCCCTTCCTGGGTGTTCTGAGGTTCTTGGACGGAGCTTCTTAGATGAGGTCGAGGAATAAAAGCAAACCAGGTGAGTGTCTCCAGCCTGGATCTGAGCGTGGCTGGCAGTCCCAAACTCTTTATGTTTCCTGGCTTTGAAACTCCGTAATAATCACCCCCCTCTCCTCACCGTGGAGGGACTGAGCTGCCAAAGACTCAGAATCCTGGTGTTTGTGGAGACCCCGGGGGCCTTCGTCACGGGAGGCCTGCCCTGGTCACGGGAGCCTTGGGCGGCAGGACCGAGCTCACTGGGCCTGTGTCCGGGGCTCCTGGCTCCCTGGCTCGCTTTGTCCTGGTTCAGGGAGAAACAAGGATATGGTTGAGTGGGGACGGTGCCTGTGCCGTCGGGCGCCCTGAGTCGGGGGGCGCTGCCGGCACAGGCTGCGGGGGAGAGAAGGTGCCTGGGGTCCATGCCTGCACCACAAGGCGTGTTTCTGACGGGAGTTAAGATGCGGCTTTACACGGTGCTTTGGGGGGCGGGGAGTGCGCACCTCTGAGAATTTGTACAGAAGGACTCCAGAGCAGACCCCACGGCAGGCCCGGCATGGCCCGTGTCTTCTCCCTTTCTGTCTTGTGTGGCCTTACGTGACTGTGATTGGGGTGTTTGGTCTCCTCATTGGCCCCCACCCTGTGGAAGGCCCTCCTCTTCATCGGTGGGTTCCTGGTGGGCGTTTAATGAGACACGGCGTTGAGACCTAGGGACCGAAATGTTTGGTTCCTCTCCCATTATTGCAAACGAGTGGCCTCCTAATGGAGTGTGTAACTCATTCTGGGAAAAACAAAGACTGAAAAATTGCCGTGTTAACTGATGATTTTTAGGTGGGGACTTTGAAATACTTAAAAATTGAAACTAAGACCACAGCAACTCAAGGGAAAGAGTGGTTTCAGGCCTTTACCTGCCCTCCCCAAATCGCACACCTTCTCTTCCCTGTTCACGTGGACGCTACATGCCGGCAGGAGGGCTCACAGATGAGACACCCCAAAACAACGCACGGCTGTCCCTGCCTCCGGAGCTCAGCAGACGACAAAGAATTCACGGTCCCTTCAGCCGTTTCAGGTCCTATCCCACGTCCTGTGCTCTGTGAATGGGAACTCTTGCGGAACGAGGCTCCTTGTGGGGGGCGGGGGTCCCATGTGAGATTATCCTAGATCCAGTAACTGGTGTCCTTAGAAAGGGGGGAGGTTTGAGACCCCGTGACGCACGGGCCACACAGAGATGGAGATGCAGCAGCGCTGGGAGCTGGGAGCGGTGGACTGATGCTCTCCCAGTGCCCGTGGCCAGAGCGCAGCCCTGCCCGCCGGGATCGCAGCCTCCTGGCCCCAGAGCTGAGGGTCTCGTGGCCACCCTCGGAAGCTGTCACGTCCGTCGGAAAACATTGTTTGCTCTAGGATGAATGTTCGCGTGAGGAATGGGAGATAAATGTTGAGAACATGGTGCCGGTGAGCATGTCCCGTGTGTACAGACAGGTACATGCAGAACGCACGCATTGTGATGGAAGCTTTCATTCTAAGAACGTAGCACCACGGTCAGTGTGACGCGTGAGGCCATGCTTCCCGAGTGAAGACCGGTCATTCCTCGAGCAAGGCCGTGTGCGCTCAGATATGACGTGGACAGTGTGGCCGGAGCCCACATGGGCCGCTGGCGTGTCTGGTACCAGACCGATCCATTTTATCCGAGTGGTTAGAGTGGTAACAGTGAGTGAACAGGAATCAGCGGGTCAGTGGAAGCCGTGGTCCCCTGTGCTGGTCATCCTGGCTGTCCCCGCATGTGTGTGGACGTCCCCCATCTCTGCAGGACACGACGCACTGACGGTCTTTAGCTCAAGGTAAACTGGGTGAGAGAAACCGCGTCTGTCATGAGAGTTACCACCCGGGGTTGACCTCCTTATGAGGGGTGTTCTGGGAGGAATCACGGACTCCCAGGGCTCAGGCAGCTTCAGATTGTCCTTGGAGGTGGGCAGGGATGGCCACCAGGTTCCCCACAACCAGAAAAAGACTCTTGCCTGTTTTGTAAGGAGGACTATAATTTAAACTCACAGGCCGTCCAGCAGATGAGAAAGGCCATGCAGTGGAATAATTCTGAGGCCACAGGGCACATCAGCGGTAAATCTAGGCTGGAAGGGTGCAGTTTCCTTCTGTTAGGTCATGATCCAAAACCCCCGAAGGAGTGAGACGCTGTCCATCAGCAAAACACTCCTGTTCTATTTCTCAGGTTTTCAAAATAAAGGAAATAAACCTTTCTTTATGTAATAGACTCTGGGTAGGGGGTCTGTATCTGTAAGGTGCTGGTCTGCCCCAGACCAGACTCCTCTGTCTCACTGATCTCTTACCTGCCAGGGCCTGACCAGCAGGAAGGAGGGGAGGAGACGTGCCTGTCCCTTAGGGGGAGAGTGTCCGAGCTGTGCCCGCCCGTCTCAGGCCCCTGAGCACCAGGGCCACCTAATTGTACAAGAGGGAGCGACGTGCCCAGGTGGAGTTTGAGGTCTAGGGGTAACCAGTGGGGTCTTCTGCAATATGTCAGTATGACGGGTCCACACTTCCCTTATCATTAAGCACCAAAGAAGTGATTTTGGGCTTCATGATAGATTAACTATTAGAAAGGATTTTCATTTTTTTAAAAGTAAATTGTACCCCCAGTGTGAGACTGGAACTCACAACCCCAACCAAGAGTCACAAGTTCTACCTACTGAGCCAGCCAGGCACCCTAGAAAGGATTTTGAAAACGTTCTTAGTGCTTTGCACCCTCAGCTTCTTTGGACTTCACTGAAAATGACATTTTGTAATTCCGATGCTCTTTGTGTCTGTGTTGAACGTGTCAGTCCTCTGCACAGTATTTGACAAGGCTGTTCAGCGTTGAGAAGAACAAACTATTTTGAAGGACTCGAGCACTTTGTTTTAGCCCTGGGGCCCCGTTTGGTGGCCGTGTGTGTATCGACTCCTCCCGACCCTGTGGAAATCGGTGCCCCTCTGAGAAGGTGCTCAAAGGGGACAGGCTTGGCGTGGGGAAGCTGGTAGCCTGGCTTCCAGTAAATATGAGCTGCCGAGGAGCGTAAACTGCTTCTTAACTTTTGTTGGTGAGGATTTGAACATCAGAACCTCACTACCTTTCTTCCTTCACCGCCTTTCTTCGGCTGTCATGGGGTCTTACTGCATTTCCCACTGGAAGTTCTGGTCCTTGCTTTGGTATCGACCTTAAGCCAACATGGCCAAGAATCAGGGAAGTCTCAGTCCGCTGTAAGAGCCGGCTGAGGCCCACGTGGCCAAGCTCGCACGGTCAAATTCAGGGATCTGGAGTCTAAGAAATATCGCTTCTAAGTGGACCAAGACAGATCGCGTAAGTGGAAAAACACCCCTGTTCTGACTCTTTTGCCAGTAAGAAGCACGGGGGCAGGTCACCCCCGTAACAAACGTTACGGACGAAGCCGCCTTTCTGCTCTGGCTCCGGGGGGGCGACTTATTTGGGCTTTCCTGCGCTGAGAGGCAGGAGGCAGGCACAGGCTCTGCTGGGGAGGCCTGGGATCAGTGGATCGCGGATCTGGGAGTAGCTGCTGGGACTTCCCTGGATCGGCATCAGTGGGGATGTAAGGCTCTGGATTCGGACTTCCTGTCAGGGTTCGTGGACTGACCGTGGACAGCTGTTTCGGAGTCCCTTGGTGGAGGAAGATGCATGACGACGTAGCCTCAAGCTTCCTCTGGTTTAGAAAGTGCATTCAGTCGTTTAGATCAAGAACGATTGGTCACACTCAGAGAGGTAGCTGCCTCGGTTGTAGGCCACAGGCTCCGGGCTGGTCTCTTGGAGTCTCGGGGAGCCCTGTATCTGCCCAACGTGTCCGAAATATACGTTACAGAATTACAAGTACTTATGGCCTGGTGGTTAATTTCTGTCACAGAATTTGGCACCGTGGAGCATGGCCAGGAGCCCACACACGGGCGTGACCCTTCATCGTCACCAGGAACTGTTGCGTGATCGGGCACGTGGCTCTGCCATCCACACCTTTGGAGCCTTCCATGCCTCCAGGCCTGGTGGTGCTCACAGAGGATGCGGTACCTGGGTGCATCCTACAGTCCACCCCCCGAAGAATTCACACACGACTGTGGCTTTCCTTCGGTCTGCACCTGCCCGGTGGAAACAGCCTCCCAGGCTCACCTGCCAGATTCACCAGCAGAGCGAGCTCCGGGCGAGCTCGGGAAGCACTGAGCTGTCACGTGGTGTCCAGCACGTGGGAGGCCCTGTTTTTGTGCAGCTGGACTAATAGCCATTCATTCCCTGTCTTACCTGTTACAGTTTAGTAATAGCATGGTTTTGGACTCCCCCATGAGGCTGTGCCTCTTCCAGCCCCGCAGGCACGCTGGTCAGCCTCATACATGCACTTGCCCCACAATCTTTCCCTTTGGCCTCAGGTTCTGATTAGAAGAGCAATTAGGAAACGGGGTATTCTTCTGTACATTAAAACCAGAAGCTAACCCATTGGGAGGTTTGTCCCGCGTCCAGAAAGCTATTTTCAATCAAGCATCTATCCAATAACCAAGGCACCTGATCAGTCCTTCTCACCCTCCACTTGATAGCTGAGAAGGCATTCATTTCGAACATGTTCTAATCCATTGTGGCATGTGATACCGAATCCCAGGAAGCAGAGATACACTGTGGGTTGGAATACCATCCACCGTAGCGAGGTGGGAAGCTTCTGGGCTGACCTTACAATTCGCTGTCCCCTGGCCTGGCACCTAGGCTAGCCTCAGCCACAGGGGGCTCTCTCAAGGTAGCACCCAGAGGGCACAGCCCTGTTGGCAAAGCTTCGGCAACACTACAGTGTGAGTCGGGTCCCGGAGACTGACCAGTCGGGGGGGGGGGGGCAGGATAACTGGGGGCCCAGCCTGCCGGTGTGCAGTGGTGGAGAAGGGTTTGTTAGCAAGGAAAGGGAGCGAACCCGTTGTCTCCCCAGCGAGGAGACCTTAGCCGTATAAAATGACAGCACAAGACTCTTACAGGTGTAGCACGAGGTTGGGGGGGGTGCCTGAGGGCACACCACTGATTACTGGAAGAAGGAAGAGAAATGCCCATCGTTCCCTCTGACACGCTTACTGACCTGTGGGCGTTCTGGCTCTAATCTGGGTTTCTGGTCGTCCTCTTACCCGTTTCCTCCTTTCTGGAGTACGTAGTCAGCTGTTTTATTCCCAAGCAGGAGTAAAATACGGTAAAACAGGCCGTCGGTTGAGAAATAGCTTTTGTGTCTTTTAAGGACAAAAACCCAAAATGAAGCAAACGGGCAGCCACGTAAACAGCGAATAGACTTGGGATGTACGTGGAGTCACGGTAGGACTTCCTCTGTGTCCCTGATTAGGGACCACCTCCCCCTACGAGGAGGACTTGCTCAGGCTCTGTAAGTTGGAACTGAAATAGGGAAGTTTCAGTGAAGCAGCAGGATGGGTATTGTCCCGATCCAGGAGTGCTGGTGGGACCACGGGTGCCCCGTTGAGAGGTGGGGCGAGAGCACTGGGGCGTGGCTTCCGCCCTGCCACTGGGAGCTGGGGCTGCCGCACAGGGGGTAAACGCAGAAGAGTCCCTGCCTGCGGAGCTGTTCGTAGGTGACGGGGACGTTTGTGGGGTTGAACTGGCTCACCCGGCTCCTGGGGAGTTCAGGTGGGCTCTGACTTTGACAGATTCTCAGCAGCCCTCACAGCTGATGAATTAATGCACACACTTTGGGAGCTGCTGACAGTGCTTTTGTCTCCTGGTCATTTGGGAGCCCTGGGAGATGGGCACAGCCAGGGTGCCTCCGTGCTGGACGTGGCGGGCATAGCCCGTGTGCAATGGGGTCCCGTGGAGGTGTGTCTCATCTCAGACCAGCAGCCGAGCGCGTCCCCAGCGAGGGGTGTCTGGCCAGTGCTTTCTGAGCTCCTGGGGAGTACACGTGGCCTTGTTTGTGCGTCCATGAGCAGGGAGTGGGGTCCAGCGTGTGTGCCTGTTACCGGGGGGCTGGACGGGGCTGAGACTGCGTGTCCACGGGCGAGAGGAGCGGCGAGTGTAACAGAGCTCCATCCTGCACGCAGAGGGCACCCTTGCTGTGATGGGTTGCGGATAGCCAGTCCCATCCGTGCACTTTCCAACCCAGATGACGTGCAGCAAACACGATGTGTCTCCACTGAAAAGCCATGTGCTCTGAACTATCACAGTAACTGGAGGGGATTGTGTTGGGAACAGAATTAAGTGAACAATGGAATTGTTTTCTTCTTTAATTGTAAAATATACATAAAGTTGCCGCCATAACTGTTTGTGGGCGTAGGGTTCACCCCGTATATAACCCCCGTAACTTCCTCTCCCCCCCCCCCCCCCCCCCCCCAAGCCCCTGGCGACTGCCGCACTTCCCGGCTCTGGGATCGCAAGGGCTCTGCCTCGGGTGAACTCAGCAGTACAGTCGAATACGTCTTCTGTGTCTGGCTCATTTCGTTCACCATAATGTCCTCAAGATTCATCTGCATTGTAGCATATTGCAGAATTCCCTTCGTTTCTAAGCCGAATAATATCCGTTGTATGGAGCAACTGCAGTTTTTGGATCCGTTCATCCATCAGGGGACACTTGGGCTGCTCCGACCTCTTGGGGGTTGTGAGTAATGCCGCTATGAACACGCGTGTGCAGATCTCCCTGCAGGACCCTGCGTTCCCTTCTTCTGGGTGTGGACCCAGCCGTGCCGGTGCCGAGCGACGCACGATGGGTCTCCGTGTGGGTGAATTCGTGGGGTGCTTGAGGGCTAACGTGTCACTCTGGCTCCGTGAAGCAGCCTCTGACTGGGGTAATGGCAGGCTGCTGTAACCGACATGCAGTCACACGAGAGCTAAGAAACCAAGCAGTTTTCTCTCACGTGAGGCTGGTGATCCAGGTTCCTTCCAAATCACCACTCTGCGTGCCCGAGGGACCCGCCGTCCTTCCTAAGCTGGCGCTGCCCTAACGCTCGGGGCCAGAAGGGCACCATGTCCCCTTTTGCGTCCTTCCCGTAAGTGGCGCGAGGCATGAAATGCAGCCCCATGCGCTGGGAGAACAGCCGCAGCTGGTGTCCTGAGCGGGAATGAGAGGAAACAGACCCATATGCTGTGAAGTTTCACCGTTTTCCTTGCAGGCCGACTCGATTTCCTTAAGCACTTCCCACTGTCCAGTTGAGAGAGCCTTGTTTCCAGGCTGACCGCTTACTGATCTCCTGACAGCCCATGTGTCTACCGATCTTGGAGATGGCCTGGACGGGCATGAGCCGCTCAGTCTGTCGAGCCCTCGCACTGTGTGTTCCATCCATGTGGCTCTCTGCTCTTCTGTGGGAGGCGGGTCCTAGCATCTCTTCCGTGGAAGTTACTTCCAGCAAACCTTTCTGAGAGTGGAAAGAAGGGAGTCAAACCCAGATCTTCTTATTTTTAAATTTATTGCCCCCAAAAGTCACCCTAGAAGTACCAAGATCATTAGTTTAAAAAAAAAAGGTAGTGGCAAGAGTGAAGGTGGGAGATTTCTGGATGATTCTAGCCGATCAGCACTGCGTGCTGACGAATGAGCTGGGAACCTGGGTCAGGAAGGTCGCAAGGACGGGCCCATCTCTTCAGGAGCCATCAGTCAGGAGAAACACTGCACACGCAAAAGATAAATGGTCATAGGTGGTCTGTCATCTTTGCCCGGACACCGAGGTCATTAGGACCTGAGTTATGAATTGGGTAAAGTTCATGAAGGTGTCAGAATTCAGGCCAAACGGGGATCGCTGAAGGCTACCCAAGACCCACAGGCCTGGGACTAGGGTGAGGGAGACCCAGGGGAGCGGCACAGGAGGCACGAGGTTGCCGAGCACCTGCTCCGTCACGGCTGCTGAGGTATGTGGCTACCCTGGGTGCACAGTTTAAACACGATTCAGATTAAGTTAGGGCTCCAAACCGCACAGCTGGGGAAGGTTGGGGCAGGGACTGAGGCCGCCTCTCCCTCGTCAAGACGACACTGCGTGACGAGGGGACCGGTGTGGGATGAGTCCCCACATTCGCGCCAGGGACTCACCTCGAGAAAATGGGGCTCCAGGTACTGCAAACACGAAGAGTAACTATCAGTTTGGTTTTTGGGTGTGGAGTCTGATGTTTTGATGTAAAGCACAAGTGAAATGCCTTTTGGAAGTTCTCTGGGTCGAAATAGTTAAAGCCACGAGTGTCGACGGGTTCTCGAAAGTAGAGAACTCAGAGAGAACGTACTTTTGTTGTGAAATCCATTACATTAGGCAGTCTTTGGGGGGCATTTTTATCTCTAAAAATGTTATAAAGCTAGTTTTGTTAAAATGTGAAGAAACTCTCCGACTGTGGGTCCTTAGTGGAGTGGGCCCCGGCACGCGGTGGGGGGACCAGGGACCACACTCCGGGCCCCAGGTGGGCGGGAATGGGATACATGTCAGCACCTGTCAGAACTCCCCAGATAGGAGCGAGGCTGCTTTGGGCTGCTGGGCTGCTGGCTCACCTCGTCTTGTGAAGGTGCGTTGTGCGTGTCTTGCGTTTTCTGCATTTGACCGGAAGCCCGGGTCACTGCTCTTTCAGGCCGACTCCCTCGCAGACTTACCTGAGCTCTGCGTCCACCCTGCCGTTCAGAGCACGAGACGCCCAAGACGCTGGGGCCAGGGGACGAAGGAGAGTCTGGTGCCCGCTGTTCATGGGGAGGGGGTGTGGGGCAGGACATGCTCCTCCCCGCTACCCCACCCGGGCGACCGGACTGCAGAAGCTTCCGGAAATGCAGATTCCTGGGCCCCCCTGCTGGATCAGAATCAGTTCATCCAGCCCCAGTGTGAGAACCACCCTGGAGTCTGGATTCCTAGGCTGAAGCCTGATACCAGGTCCCAGGGAGATTAAATGTGCCAGCAACAGCCCAGCTGATAACAGGTGCTCAGTGTTGGCTCCGTTTCCCTGGCTTTTTACCGGCTGCTGTCCTGCCATCCTTGACCTCTCAGGGGTCTCCCTTTCCAGGCTCCAGAAGCTTCCAGAATCTCCTGAGCCTTGTGCAAACTCCCCTTCTTTAAGCTGGAGACGTTTCCTCTGGTGTCCACACTCGCTATGGGAAGCGATGTGTTGCTTTTCCTATTCTGTCGAGTCCCTGGTTTCTCGACGGTACTGCTTTCCACTGTTGTCCGTCAGAATGTACTTATCTGTGTTCTGTTATAGGTTAATCTGCCTTTGTAGTCCTGGGGGCTTCTGTCTCCACTTATAAAAATTTCCCTCAAAAACGGCGTTCTGAATCGCTGGTGGCGCACAGCTGTTTGTGACTGGGACGCCGCCTACCCCAGTCAAAGTCTATTCCAGTTTGAGGATCTAAGAGCTTTAGGAATTCTGAAAATACAAAATTAAAATGACCGCTCAGTTAAACAGGTGTTTTAAATTTGATATAAAGCAATTAGTCACCGAGTTCTTACCCTGGGTTTTAAGGACGGGCCTCGTTAGGAATGCTTTCCTGGCATCTGGTGCGTTCCACCCAAGTCGAGGTACGTGGGATATTTTAGTGTCGTGCGGAATGATCTCATTCGGCAAATTCTGGATTCAGTCTCGATCTTCTGACCTTGGAGATGTGGTCGTGTCTTAAGCTTTATGTGATCTTTGTCTGGATTGTAGGCACGCCTCCTTCTTCCGAGCGGAAGGACATCGACAATATTATCCTGGAAAACACTGAGGGTCCTTCAAGCAGGTTTCCCTAATCACTGTTTCTGTTTCAAAAAATAAACTCAGTAGTGTTTGAACCAATTACCCGTTATTAATGTTGGCTGTCGAGTTAGTTGGTTAGTTGTTATCGAGTTTCTGAGTAAATGTGATTATTTAAGATGGCAGTTCAGAGGGCGAGAGCACAACACGTACCTAGTTTTCAGAATAAAATGCTGACACTTGGGAGAACTGTGTTTTGTTGCTACCCCTTCACATTTTCATCTCCATATGGAGCGGGAGGGCCAGAACCTCCCTCAGAGACGTTTGATCAGTGAGATGAGTTTGGCTGCCAGATCTGAAGATGTTTCTGTTTGGGGCTTATTTTCTGTTACGTGTTTTTTTAGGTTTTCTTCTAGTCAGATACCATGTCTAAGCTGCTGTGATTTCCTCCGTGGCCACGCGGACAACTGAGATTTTCCTGTGGTCTTGGGCTTTGCAGCGCCTCCCAAACCTGAGAGCAGCATCTTGCATTTCTTGCTGCCACATTCTCCATCTCACACAGCACATTTCAGGTTTCGGACACAAGTTGGTCTGGTCACTTCTGGAAGCAGTTGGTTGCTCAGAATAGCCTGAGATCGTCCCAGGACGTCTGTGGTCTGTCAGTCCAGCATCCCGTGGGTAGAAGCTGCTCCTTCAAGAGCCCAAGCATGGAAACCTAGGCCTGGGGCCAGGGGCTCCCTGCAGGGCACTGTCTACAATACCCTGGAGTCCCAGCTCGTGAGAACCAGGAGATGCAGGACCAGCCCTGGCCACATGGTCAGTGTCTGTCCTTGAGCTGCTGTGGGATCCCGTGGCCCCACTCCTCAGTGTCTGACGGTGTTAGGCTTCCCTGAGCTGGGGAGTCTGAGATCTAGGCTAAGAAGTCCCGGTGTGTGCTCCCAGGCCTTACACAAGGTAAAAACAAACCCTACAACCATGCAAATAATTCAGAGCAGTGTGGATTCCTCATTCAAGGCAGTTTCCCAGTTTCCCAGTTAAAAACCTCTGATGATGACAGGCGTTTGCCACTAGTCAGGGGAGCGTGTGAGGCTCTCCTGTGGGTCCTTTTGTGGCGCAGAGGGAGCTCCCAGCCGGGACCCAGGCCAGCCTTGCTCCTCTCGGCCAGGGAGCCCCCTTGGTATGTGTGACTGTGCCATCAGCCTCCACAGCCTCCCGCCTGCCTCATCAGCCCTTCCAGACCACAGGCCCTATCTGCCTCGAGTGGTCTCCTCAGGAAGTTGTAAGGGCCTAGAGATGCGGTGGAACATCCAGGACTCTGACACCAGCCGAGCTGGGGAGGGTGTGGAGCCACAGGGACACTCGCCCACTGCTGGTGGGCACGCAGACCGGGGCAGCCACCCTGGAGGACGGTTTGCTGGCTTCCTACAAAACGAAACGTCCCCATACCACACGATCCAGCGATCGTGCTCCCTGGTGCTCACCCAAAGGAGCTGAGAGCTTACGTCCATGGTGACCTGCACACAGATATTTCCAGCAGCTTTACCCATAATTGTCCAAACTTGGAAGCAACCAAGATGTTCTTCAAGGTCGATGGATAAGGAAAACTGTTAGTACAAAGGGATAATATTCAGTGTTAAAAAGAAATGAGCTTCAAGCCTTGAAGAGGCACAGTATGAACTTGAAATGCATGTTACTAAGCAAAGAGCATCCGTCTGAAGAGGCTCCATCCTGTGGGATCCCAACTCCGTGACGTCCTGGGAGAGGCTGTGGAGACCGTGAAAGATCAGGGGTTGTGGGGGGCTGGGGGGCTGGATGGCGGAGCGCGGAGGGTTTTTAGGGCAGTGAAGCTACTCTGTATGATCCCACAGTGCTGCACTCATGTCATCATACGTTTGTGCAAACCCATAGAATGACCCTAATGTAAACTACGGATCTGGGTGGGGGTGACGTGTCTGTGTGGGTTCACCGATCATGACAAATGCACCATCTGGTGAGGGTGCTGATGGTGGGCAGGATGGGCATGCTGGGGAGAGGGGTGTCCTTCCACTCAGTTTTTCTGTGAATCTCAAACTTTTTTTTTAAAGATTTATTTATTTGAGAGAGAAACAGAATGCATGTGTGAGCGAGGGGGAGGGACAGAGAGAGAGCGTCTCAAGCAGGCTCCCTGCTGAGCACGGAGTCCAAAATGGGGCTCGATCCCAGGACCCTGAGGTCATGACCTGAGCTGAAACCAAGAGCTGGATGCTTAACCAACTGAGCCACCAAGTTGCCCTGTGAATTTCAAACCGTTTTAAAAATAAGGTCTATAGGGGTGGGGAGGAGCCCCTCAGTACTGGTGGGATAAAGTCTGTGTAGGGGTGTGTCCAGGATTTCCCTGTTAATATACACATACCCAATTATCCACAACCCAACCTTTTCAGCATTAGCTGCTTCACTGAGCAGTTACTCACAAAGTCGGCGAGCTCTCCGGAGCTGGTGGGATGCAGAGATAATCTTGCCCTGACGTCTCGTCCTCCAGGTAAAGTGACTTCCAGGGTCACAGCTGGAGTGTGGCCAGCAATGGGTCCAGGTGGCGGAGATGCCATTAGACCTGGAACGCTTTTGCTCAGGGTTGGCAAGGTTTTTTAACTCTTTTAGTTTAATGAGCTGATCTGTTTTTGGGTGCCAGGGGTACACAAGCTGCTTTGTCTCTGACGTAGGGACTCAGAAAGCAAAGCCTGTTAGTGGGCGGTATTCCCCCAAAACCAGAACCACAGCAAAGGATCCTTGTGTGCAGGGCTCCTGGGTGGTACATTCGGTTAAGCGTCTGAGTCTTACTTACGACTCAGGCCGTGATCTCAGAGTCGTGGGATCGAGCCCCACCTCGGGCTCCACGCTCAGTGCAGAGTCTGCTTCTCCCTCTCCCTCCGTCCCTCCCCACCGTGCGCTCTCTCTTTCGCAGATAAATAATAAATCTTAAAGAAGAAGAATCCTCATGTTCAATGCAGCTTTGCCCAAACGTAGGTGGTGGGACTCTGCACAGCCTGGAATCACATGCACTGGTTTTCAAGAGCTAATGTTCTGTTCACTTTAAATCCTGTGTGGATATTTATTTACCCATGGTTGGGTATTTGGGCTCGAAGATTTGTGAAGAGGCTGACATTTCCGACGTGTGTTTATGTCCACCGCTGCCCCTCATTCTGCAACGGTCCTGTGTAGTAGTCTCGATCAGCGGTTGCCTGGGGGCTTAATGCTTGAGTGATGTCTAACCCCGCTGAGCTTAACACTTCTCCCGTAAGACGTGACCACACGGCGACCACGTAGTCAGCGGGGCACGCTCTACAGATGTGGATTAAAGGTCCTGTGTGTTACGCAAATGCAGGCAACACACCTAAAAACCACGGAAGGAGACTCAGAGCTTGTAGTCTGTTACCCTTCAGATCACGTACCTTATCTGGGAAGGCAAATTTTTAAGAAGCCCAAGATTCTGTGATTTTGCTCCAAAGCAAAAGTTCCGTGGTGTATAGAGGCGGCAGAACAGAAGGGTCACGGGCTTTGGGGTGTTGAGCACCCCGGCTCAGAGCACCGAGAGGGGTCGCAGGACGCACGGGGCCCAGCAGCGGAGCGGACGGGGCCGCGTGTGGCTGTGGGCTCCCGTTAGGCTGTAGTGTCCCCACAGTCTCTGGGGAGAAGTGGTCTCTTCCCACAGAGGACACAAACTGCTTCAAGTGGGATACACAGTCTGTGTGAGTCCTTAGAAAGCTGTGGATGTGGAGACACTATTTTTGTAATACATTTAAGCTTCGTTTCTAATTTCTCTTCCCTGTGTTAAATCCCTGATAATTGCCAGCACGTAGGTGCGGGTCTTAAATACGATGCATACGACGGTTTTCTGAAGCTCTCAGTATTGCTTAAAAATCATTCAGTGCTCAGTTTTACTTCTGATGATTTTGGTCAAGGTCTCTCTGTTGTGCATTTCACGGCGGAGTTTCCAGTGTGATCACTTGAACAGCGCGGCTCCTTGTCTTGGAGCTTGGTCCGGCGAAGGTCCTGTGTAAAACCTGCCCAGCATCTTCGCTTGCCCAGGTTAGCAGTCCTTGCTCAAAATCTCTACATCTTCTGAAATTTCATAGCCTTCTCAATCCTGTTGCATGACCTTTCCATTTTAGTACTATTCAGATTTTTTCAGAGTGTAAAGTTGGTGGGTGTGGTGATCATGCCCTCGGTTGTTCATGACTGTGTTTTGGGGAGAAGCATCATTTTTCTGAGGTGAGCTTCACACTTTCTCTGTGACCCTCCAAGACTGGTGCAAGGCTCTTTTTGGGGGAAGCAACCATTGAGGGTACCTGGTCCGCCTCAGCATGTGGGGGTTCAGGTCCCTTCCCTTGGTGGCGGAGTCCACCCGCCTCTGACACGGCGAGGGGTCGCAGGGAGGGGTCTGAGTGTTTGTGACTGCACCCAGAGAAAAAGCATTGAAGGCAGCAAAGGCCGCGCCTGTCCCTGACGTGCTCGCGCGCCCTCGGCTACTAGGGAGGGTTTGGGTTCTGTCGGGTAACAAGCCTGACTCCCATGGACCTGGTGGCGAAGGCGGTTTATCGGGCCTCAGGAGGGCTGTGACGCCGCACCGTCTAAATGGAACCTCGTCGGGCACCCGTGGTGTGGCCAGTGCCCCGCGTGTCTTGGCCCCCCGTGCGTCTCGCCGCGGGAACGCGTTGCACGGTGCTATAGCACTGTAGCCGCTGCCTGTGGCCCCGCGGCAGCCTCCGTGGGCTCGCCAGCCCGGGAAGTCCCAAAGTCGTTCAGGTTTCGGGTGTGACCTCGTTTAGCGGCTCTGTGCAGCCGCCGCCCCGTCTGTGGCGCCTCCCCATGGCTGCGCACCACTGGTGGAGGTCCAGACGGGCCCTGAGTGTGCCCCCAGGACCCCGGGGCAGGCTGGGGGGCTGGGCAAGAATGGCAGGTGCCTGGGCGCAGGACTCGGCAGGAGCTGGAGCAGAAGCACCGGGCTGGAGGCTGGGGGCATAATGAAGAAGAGTCTGCATCCTGTTAGCAAAGTGGCGAAGAGGTGTGGACTGGATGTGACCTGGAAAGTCCACATGAGCCCCGTGGGCAGAGCCTGGGCCCCAGGTCACCGTGGGTGGTCCCATAAAGTGATGGCTGCCGAGGCCGGCAGTCTTTGGACAAATGGAGTCCATTGATCCAGAGCGACATCCTTTCTTTTAACAGTAACATGTGCTTGTTTAAAGGCTGATGGGGGTGAGCAGCGGGTTGCTCAGAAATCTTGTTGTTGGCGGAGTTTTAATCAGACCCGCTCTGGAGCCTCGCCCGGGAGAGGGGCAGTCGTCCCCGTCAGGGGCACTGTGAAATCTGTCCTGTGTGTAGGTTCCTGACTTAGGTGTGGTTTTCCGCCAAACTCAGCCCTCGGGGGGACGGAGCCTGAGTCTGGACAGAAGCAGGAAGCGCCGCGCTGGGTGCTGGTGTACCCCCGAGTCAGAGCGCTGGGCTTCAGGCCCCACGGAAGGCCCCGTCTGGGTACACACCACTGTTGGGTCTTGTGACAGCCCTCACTGACGGTGAGATCTTGCCAGGTGGGGAGGGGTGGCAGGGGACTGCTGTTGGCCCTTCAGGAGGGCCCCGAGCTGCGCGGGGACTGCAGCCTGAAATAGGGTCCCACCTGGTTACCAGGGGGCCCTCGTTGGGAGCCGGGGTGTCTCCGGAGCTAGAGGAGGGGAGGGCAGATGTTAGTGTTTTCCTCTGTGCGTAGAATTCCCTCAACGTCCCCACCCCAGCCCTGCTTCTGGAAGGTGTGGGGGCCGTGAATTTCCCGAGCAGAGAGCACCATGTCACGATGTTTGTTTTCAGTATAGCTGCACTGAGGGGCTGCCAGGTCTCCTTTGGCACCTGGGTGTAGGCAGGGCTCGCTCTCTCTGTGTCTCTCTCGTTGTTGGAAGCATCCGTCGGTGGCTACTGATCGATAGTAAAGTGACCTTTTATGTGAGCACAAACAGGGTGCCTTTAGAGAAACTCAGTGTAACTTAGGCGTCCGTGAAAAGAGAGGGCTGTCTCTGCTAGGGACACACCTGTTTGCAGTATTGATTTTTGTTCCGACTCTGATGGAAAATGATGAATGGCTTTCAGTATAATCTTTTAAAAATTTATTTAAAAGTTGTCCCCATTTTGCTTTGTCTCATGGTTTATTTTCCTCCTCGTGGTCTGGCTATAATGAGAAATTGTCCTCATCACCAAGAAAGCCTGTATTGAGCACCTGTTACTTTTGGCTGCTGAGGTGTAAGCAGGAGAGGTGACCCTTGGCCTCAGGAACTCTGAGCAGGGGGCACGTGGAGGCGGGGGG
>NW_022589736.1:3216797-3220257 GCF_004348235.1 Phoca vitulina | reverse complement strand
AAGTGGCGATGCGTCTTATAACTGGTGTCGTAGCTTGATTAGCACGTTTCGCCCTTGGCGGTAGGTGGGCAGGTTAATGGTGAGATTACTCCGTGGAGACAGTGGACCCCACACGGGGAGGGAGGGGAGTGTGCTGGGCCAACTGCGGGCTTGCACAAGGACTGGGGGTTGCAGAGTCCAGCGTGGGGGTGCTCCCGGAATCTGTCATCCACAGGCACTGCCCTGCGGGACCTGAACTTGTGTCTTCTCCTTTTAAAATCCCCGAAGCAAAGAAAAAGCCTCTGGAAGGGGCGAATTGTCGCGTGTGATGGCCGTCTCTGGGGAGCCTTCTGGACAACTCTGTCAGGTTGCTGACTGCCTGGGAAGTGGGGTCCACCCTGTGGAGGCGGACTGGGACTGGACGTCGGACTGGTTTGCACGGGGACTGTGGGAGCTCAGTGCAGGATCACAGAGATCCAGGCTGTGGCGGGGACACACTCGATGCCGTGTCACCTGTGGTACCCTCGGGAGTCCCTGTGCGAGTCTGTGGCTGTCACGTTGTCCTCCCAGCTGCTGAAACGCAGGGCTTAGGATGTGGTCCCAGATCCTGCGCAGGCTGAAGACACCGTTTGCCTGCTGATTTGATGCTTGCCGCTTGGTGTTATTTCTAGGTCAAGGTGGTGTCTGTGGGCAGGTGGGTATACCCACTCTTGGCAGAACATGGTTGGGTTGGCCCATGTTCCCCATGTTGTCTTAGTTCCCAGGAATCCCCCTGCTTCTGCTGCTTGTGATTGTCTTGTGTTGAGATCCTGAGTTAATGTGACTTGTATTAACCTGAAATCTGAATTTGCTGCCTCTTTTTTAGAGTAAGTACGTTGATACAAACGTTGTGTTGCTGTTGAACCAGAAAACAGGGAGTTTGCTGATGAATTGATCAGGAAATAACATGCCGGGTGGCAGCATGACCAACACCCAGTTCTTGGTGGGGATAGCTGGGCTCCCCTGCCTCCGCGGGCGCAGGCGGAGCTCGCCCCCATCTCCACGGGCGTGGGTGGGGCTGGCAGCCTCCCCCCACCACACACTGTGCTCCTTGAGGGGCATGCACTTTACACCTGAGCATGATGGGCAGTTAGCTTGGAGTGTAAGATGATGTCAAGTGAGGACAAAGGACAGCTACAGAGTGACCTTGGCTAGCTCGCACTTCACACAGTCTGACGTTGAAATTCACCCATGTGCTGAGTTGTTGCTAAAACACACAATAAATGATGTATCCTCACTGATTTCCAAGGCAAGTGGGTCTCTAAGTGGGTTATTGAACCGGGAAGACTTTCTTTAGCCTGGTTGTGCTTGTGGGCAAGTCCTGAGCTGCTGGGGACGACAGAAACCCACCTTCACCTCTACCCTCTCCACCTCCTGCTGCCCTGTGGCAGCCAGGCCCCAGATAGCTGGCTGGAAGATCGGATTCCAGCGGGCTTTACGATGACCACCCAGGGTCCAGTCCACCTTAGGAGCAGAAGCTATTCTGCCCAAAGGTTCTCCCTGCCCCCACATCAGCGGGATCCAGTTTTGAGCATAAAAAAGGTCTAAGGTCATAGCCGTACAGCTGAACGCTACATATGAGCCCGTTTTCTGTTCGTCCCTGTGAGCCTGGACGGAGTCCTGCGCTGCTGGGGAGTGTTTACCACTGTGTGCACAGAGGGGAGCAGACCTTTCTTTATCTGTGGCCCTGAAATCAGATGCAAAACTCTTGCGTGTGACCGCTGGGGAGGTGCTTACAGATTTTTTTGAGAGCTAGGTTCTTATTTTTAGATATCCCAACCTCTTTTAAAACTGCCCTCACTTACCAAAAACAAGCCTACATATGAAAATCAGTTTTGGAGTGGAGAGGCATGTACTTTAGCTGAGTAAATACTAACTGCATGTTAAAAATAACAGCCCAAAATTACCGTAGCACCAGCTCTTCTCCAGCCTGCATTTTTATATCCATTTATGGTTATTCTTTCAGTATCAACATTTTAAAAGATTTTTGTGATACTTTTAATTATGGACAAATTACTGTTGAAATTCTGCATTTATAACATTTTAAAGAACTAATTGGGTTATATTATTTCTTAACTTTTCTGGAGGCATTTTACAAAATTTTACATAATTAATATTTATCTCTTTGCCAGCAGTTTTTTTTTTTTTCAGATCAGAAACCTGAAAGGAAGCATTCCTTATCCATTCAGTGATATTTAACTATGCGACTCTTAGTTTGTGAACGTGAGAACAAGATTATTGTGCATCTTTTGGGATAATTCTTGCTTCAGAGTGATAATGGTAAATGTGAAAATTATGGAACAGCTTGTTTCTCCGGGAATTAGCATTTGCATGCTCACCAGGTGGGAATTCTTGAAAACGTGGACATGAAAAGATTAAATTATATTCAGTTTATGTAGAAAGGAAATGTTAAAATCCTTTGTGGCACCACCATGGTTGCTTAGCTACAGACGTGGGGTCATCGCAAGCTTAGAACTTGATCGGTCCATCCTCGGAGGAAATACTCCCAAGTAAGCACAAGCATCCTAAGTTCTGATATCCAGACTCCAGAATGTCAGGTGAGCGGGACTGGTGGTAATTAGCACAGGTGTGTTGGCATTGTTGTGCGGGAGTCCTAACTCTGTCTCCAACCTGGAACAGGCATCATGGGGGTGGGGGAGCGGTGAAGGCAGAAAGGGACAGAGAGGTGGGGAAAGAGGCAGCCGGGCTCACGAGGGTTGGCGTCCAGGAGCCCTGAGAAAAAGGGGGAGGCAGATGCCCTCAAGCTGGAAGGTCAGGGACAGTGAACAATGTGGTCTGCAGTGGCCTAAGCTGGCCCTCCAAGTGTGAGCACACCTGGTACATGACCTTTGCCCATGGGGAGGTGGTGAAGGTCAGTGCATGGGGACAGGAGAGGCCCCAGAGCTGTCCTCATTCTCTGACCTTCTCACAACTGTTGAGCACCAGCAGGTGGGGAGCATGGGACCCCCTCAGCTTCCTGCGCTGTGCAGGGTCTATTGGCCATGCCTCAAACACACTGGACATGGGGAATAGAAACTCTGGTTTAACAGCATCCGGGAGAGGCAGCTCTTAGTGAGGGAACACGTTCCTGGTGGGAGCATCCAAACAGGAGGAAACCTAGAGACTCGGTGTGTGTCTGTGGTAGGAGGGAAGACGGTGTGTGTCCGTGGTGGGTAGGAGGGAAGACGGTGTGTGTCCATGGTGGGATGGAGGGTGGTGTGTCTGATGGGACGGAAGGCAGTGTGTCTGGCGGGACAGAGGGCAGTGTGTGTCCGTGGCAGGAGGGAAGGCAGTGTGTGTCCGTGGCGGGAGGGAGGGTGGTGTGTCTGGCGGGACAGAGGGCGGTGTGTGTCCATGGCGGGAGGGAAGGTGGTGTGTGTCCGTGGTGGGACGGAGGGTGGTGTGTGTCCATGGCGGGAGGGAAGGTGGTGTGTGTCCGTGG
>NW_022589736.1:3167413-3216697 GCF_004348235.1 Phoca vitulina | reverse complement strand
GTGTGTGTCCGTGGCAGGAGGGAAGGCGGTGTGTGTCCGTGGTGGGACGGAGGGTGGTGTGTCTGGTGGGACGGAAGGCGGTGTGTCTGGCGGGACAGAGGGCAGTGTGTGTCCGTGGCGGGAGGAAAGGTGGTGTGTGTCCATGGCGGGAGGGAAGGTGGTGTGTGTCCGTGGTGGGACGGAGGGTGGTGTGTCTGGCGGGACAGAGGGCGGTGTGTGTCCGTGGCGGGAGGAAAGGTGGTGTGTGTCCGTGGCGGGAGGGAAGGCGGTGTGTGTCCGGTGTGGGATGGAGGGTGGTGTGTCTGGTGGGACGGAAGGCAGTGTGTCTGGCGGGACAGAGGGTGGTGTGTCGGTGTGTGTCCATGGCAGGAGGGAAGGCGGTGTGTGTCCATGGTGGGACGGAGAGTGGTGTGTCTGGCGGGACAGAGGTGGTGTGTGTCCGTGGTGGGACGGAGGGTGGTGTGTCTGGCAGGACAGAGGGCGGTGTGTGTCCATGGCAGGAGGGAAGGCGGTGTGTGTCCATGGGGGGATGTAATACGCATCACTCAGTGTATGACACGGACAACCCTTGTTCACCCATGTGGCCCATGCTCCCATTACTCGTGCCCATATGTGGAAAAGACAGTGTTACTGGGGACTGGCCCATTTTCCTGTTTTCTGAGTGTTTGGGCATTTACAGTTTACGTACACCCTGTGTCTGAATTTTTACACGACTGAGCTTCTCAACCCTAAGACACCTTTGTGGCCCCCACGCCAGGCTGCACGGGGAGCGAAGTCCTCACCCTCAGTGTCTGCAAATGCCTGTCTTTTTGTATAAATTTTTCTTTTTTGGAACTTCCAGTTAGTGCCTTTTAGTTAACTAGCTAACTGTTGTGAGAGCGCCCCTACCAGCTATCCCCGCAAGTGCACACAGTTTCGTGTTCGTTTTCCTCTGATGAGTATTTTATCAGTGTGGATATTTGTGTGGATGCCGAATCCCGGGGTGCTGGTGTCGTGTGTCCTTCATTCGCTCTTCGTTGTATTTAATGACTTCTGTCGAGGTGTGAAAGGCCAAGTGCCAGGTACAGGCCACAGGGAAGCTTGACCTTGGATGTAAAGCCCTGCTCAGCTGTGTGTTGCTTTTGAGCAAAATTAAGTGGAATCTCCATTCCCAAGGGAAACAGATACAGACACACGACCGGAACCACTCAGAACATGAATCTTTCAGCTTACATGAGGTCCAGGAAAGTTAGTTTGCAAAGTTTAACCTTTTCTCTTGTAAGTCTTCAGTAACTATTTTCTAGAGGTCGTTGGGTGTCAATATATTTCTTGTGCATAAAACTAATCATAAATTCACTAAAACTGATGACTAAAAATGGAATATTAATTTAGCTGTATTGCTTCTGAAGGAAAAAATACCCAATGTAAAATACTGGTTATGTGTGCTTGCAAAGTATAGTGTAGGATTCTCTGATAATGCACATGGTTTTAACATCTACCTTGGTTAGTAGTTTCAACCTGTAGGAACAATCATCTTACGTAGTTTAGGGTAAAACTGCAGATGTGTTCATGGTGTTTTTCTTCCTTAAACAAAGAAGATATCACTCTTCTATGCCAATGTTAATAGCAGGAAGCTGGGTTTTTTCCCCCCATGATTAAAAGTAAATTTTCAGAAAACCCTTTTAGCCTTTATAAATTTAATTTACCTTAGTGTCCCTCTAGGATAAAAATCAGAAACCAAAATATAAAAGTATTTGTGGGCTGCCTTTAAAAACTTAAATTAGATCACAAAGCTATAGTAATCAGAATGGTGTGGTGCTGGCATGAAAGCAGACATGTAAATCGATGGAATGGGATAGAGTTCAGAAATAAGCCCACACGTATATGGTCAGTTAATTCATGACAAATGAGGCAAGAATACATAATGGGGAAAGGGTAGTCTTTTCAATAAATAGTGTTGGGAAAACTGGACCCCTTTCTTGCACCATGCACAGAAACTCAAAATAGATTAAAGACATAAATGTAAGATCTGAAAACAAAAATCTTAGAAGAAAATAGGCAGTAAGCTCCTAGACATCAGTCTTGGTGATGATTTTTTGGATTTGACACCAAAGGCAGAGGGAACCAAAGCAAAAATGAACAAGTAGAACTACATGAAACTTAAAAGCTTCTGCAGAGCAAGGGAAACCATCCACAAAATGCAAAGGCAACCTATGGAATGAGAGGAAATATTGCAGACCATCTATGTGATAATGGTCAGATATTATGGCCAGATATGGTCTGATAATGGTCAGGTATTATTGATATCTTGATAATATCAATATGCAAAATATAGAAAGACCTGATGCAAATCAATAGCAGTAATAATAATTGCAATAACAATGCAATATTGCAATAATGCAATAACAATGACGTAACAAATGGACAGAGGAACTGAATAGATATTTGTGCAAAGAAGACATACGGATGGCTGAGAGACATGTGAAAGGATGCTCAGCATCACTCATCATCAGGGAAATGCAAAAGGAACCACAGTGAGATATCACCTCACACCTGTCAGAATGGCTAAAATCAATAACACAGGAAACAACAGGTGTTGGTGAGGACGTGGAGAAATTGGAAACTTGTGCACTGTTGGTGGGAATGCAAGCTTGCGCAGCCCCTCTGGAAAACTGTGGAGGTTCAGGTATTATATAGTCTAGCAATTTCACTTTTGGGTATTTTTCTGAAGAAAATGAAAACACTAACTCAAAAAGATATCTGTACCCCGAGTTCACTGCAGCATTATTTACAACAGTGAAGATATGGAGGCAGCCCAAGTGTCCAGTGATGGATAGATGGATAGAGAAGATGCAGTATAAAAATGCAATGGGGTAATAGCCGTAAAAAAGAATAAAATGCTGCCATTTGTGGGAACGTGGATGGACCTCGAGGGCATTATGCTGAGTGAAATAAGTCAGAGGAAGTCTCTTTCATGTGATATGCCTGTGTGTGGAATCTAAAGGAAGCTCATGGATCCAGAGAGCAGATAGATGCTGCCAGAGGCAGGGGGTCGGGGCTAAATGGGTGAAAGGGGGTCAAGGTACAGACTTCAGTTATAAAATAAGTTGTTGGGAGGTAATACACAGCGTGGGGACTGTAGTTCATATTTGGTTGCATATTTGATAGCTGCTAAAAGAGTAGATCTTGGAAGTTCTCATCATTAGAAAGAAAATTAAAAAGTAAAATAAGTTTTGATGCCATGTGCGTTAGGAAGATAAACATTCATAAGTGGAAAATGTTTAAGAGTCCATTAAGGGCAGTTGGTGAGCAAGCATTGGGAGAAAAGCGGTTTGTCACCCGCCCCGTGTCTGTCCCTGTGATGGGTGCTGTCCGTGGTGGGTGCGGTCTGCCTGCAGGGTCTGAGGGAGCCTGGGCATAAGGAGCAGGATGAGCTGCTCCAGGGTCCCCGAGCACATGCAGACGTGAAGACATTGGCCCTGCTTCTCCGGGGAGAGGTTAAACACTGGTGTAACTGGTCCTTGTAGTGGACGCTGTAGAAATCCTTGAATGTGTTACATCTGACCATCTGCTCAGCAATCCTGTGTCCTTCGAGCTTGTTGGCTGCCTGGGTAACCCTCGGGGAGACGTCTGACGCCTCGCGGAAGGGAACCTCCCTGCTGGAGGCTGCATGGACCTGGGAATCCGTCCTCCACACTTCCCTAAAGATTATACACAGCTCTGAGTCTGTATGGAACGGGGAAAACTAGAAACTCAGAGGGGTTTTCTGTTTTGTTTTCTTAAGTAAATGCCGAGCTTTTCTGTTTTTACTTTTCTGTATAGGATCTGCAGTAAAGTAGCACATTGGCTTGGAAACAAAATCATTACTTACTTTATGGTGAATCTTAAGATTATGGTTGTTTGGTAACATTTTTTCCATTAAAGAGGGCACAGAATTTTTCTCACATGTAACTCTGATCAGTCGGCCAGCCCTGCCACCCATCATCTGAGTCACTGACAATCAGCCCTTCAGCAGCTGGGGAGAGCGCTTCCTGGGCAGCCCTGCACCTGTGAGGTCTGGCCTCCTGGGGATTTCCTGATGGGGGAGGCTGCCGTCCCCTGGTGGCAGGCTGGGGTCAGCCCCTGGAGGCTGCGCACCGGGGATGCTCCTTGTGGGGGGGGGGGGTCCTGGGTCAGGAGGTGCTGCGTTCCGGAAGCAGCCGCACAGTGTGTGTGTGCACATGTGTGTGCACGTGTGTGTTGCGAGTAGCAGCAGAGATTTACGTGCCCCTGAGACGGCGCGCACAGGGCACACTGATGTTGAAAACGTGCAGGAGGACGTGGATTTGGCCATGCTGCGCCTCATGTCCGGGAGAAAGCCCTGGTTTTAAGGAGGTAGGTGTGACGAACACGGGATGGGAGGAGTGGTGTGCGTGGTGCCCCAGTGTGACTGAGTCCTTCCATGCCACCATATAGGATGGTCCGAGTGTCGACGTTGGGTCGGGTCAGATACCCTTGATCTTTACAACATTTGGTTGGCAGCCGAAGAGCAGACAGGGAGTGATGCTGACTTCAACCCGTGGGCATGTGGGGCATGTGAAGCCGTCCACTGTCGTTCGCACCGTCGTGAGACACAGTTGCCAGCTTTTCCAGCCCCGTCTCCTCCTGTCCTTCTGGACTTGGGTTGCATCTCAGTGGAAGAGTTTTTGTTCAGTTTCTCTTTACTGCTGAACTGGTCCTCCTGTCCAAAATACCAGCCACTGCGTGGGTGGGGTGGTTTCACTGCGGCTGTGTCTCGAAGCCTGGCCGACAGGGTCACAGAGCAGACCAGAATGTTCCGGAAAGCAGAAAACTCTGGAAGGGGGAAATGTTACTATTCGCTGGCCCTCGGCAGCTCGTGTACGTCAGTAGTACGTGTATATTCAGGGTAAATAGGAAGCTCAGCAAAGAAGTTTGAGTAAAATAATTTCTGAAAGCAAAACAGACAAGGTGGGAGCAAGGGTCTTGGAGGTGACGGATGGGGTACGCCCCTCAAACCCTCCTGTCTCCAGGTTGGGGGTGATCACATGCAGCTTCCCTCCCAGATCTGCTGCCTACTGAGGATTTGCAGGTAAAGTCATGGCTTAGCGCTTGGAACCTAGTTAAGAATTCAGGAAATATTAGTTATCCTTGATGTCTTAAAGATCCTCCAAGACAAGGATTGGTACGGATAAATCTAAATGTTAGATGGTCGTGCTGCTGAGCACTATGGCGGTAACCTGGCTTTTGATTTGTCTGATCCGTTGCAAACTCACACTCACCCTGGTTCCTTCCTGCCGGGCTGAGATGTGCCATGCTGCTGGTCCCCTTCTGTTGCTGTGAAAGCAAGAACCCTTGACCTGGAAGCAGGTCACCACGGTGGAGGACCGTGAAATGACACCGTAGGACCTGCCTGAGGCACCGTTGGAGCACCTCCGTTCTGAGCTGGTCTTTACGTGTGGACCACAGGTGCAGGGTTTGCTGGAGTCCAGGGTCCCGTCTGTCCGCCGTTCTTCAGACGCTCCTCCCCTAAGAAACACTCTTGCTCCCTGATCTCTGGTGCACTCCAGCGTCCTCCTGGTACGTCTGCCCTCAGAACCCAGGACCTCAAGTCACTGATCACTCGTTAACCTCGTGGTCTGTTATGATGCGCTAACGGCCACCAAGAGGCCAGTCGGACTCCTTAGCAGAGAACTGTCCCGGTCTTACTGCTTCTGGGAACCATGTTCACTGCCAAGAGGATCTGCAGGAAGGCCTTCTGGCTCAGTCACCTCAGGATTTCCCGTGGCTCCTACCACAGTGATGGCATCCCGTTGGTGCCTAATCCACGGCATTTGCATGGACTAGCCATCCATCTTGGCGAGCCCTGTCTTGGCTGGCTGTGTGTGCTCGGGGGAATGTCTGTGACTTTACAGATGAGTGTGTGAATGGGGTTGTGTGTGCAGGGGTGGAGCGTGGTGTGGGACGGGTGGCAGGAAGGGCAGGCTGGGGAGCAGTACCCCGTCCCTGGAGCTCCTGCTTCTGCAGAGCCAGCTGCAGATGAGGGTCTGGTACCCCACCTCCTGCAGGCCCCAGCAGGAAATCTACAGAGGGTTAAGTGGGGCACTGGCCAAGTGTGGGTCTCCATCTGAATGAGGGTGCTCAACTGCGTCTGCCTGTCGCCCAGATTCTGAGCACAGGGCAGGTCCCATCTGCGGAGTTCACTGCATGTGGTCCCTACCTCGTCCAAGTTTGGCTGAGCTCCCACCATGAGGAACAGACTCTGGTGCGTTATTAGTGTTGATGGGTGGAGGCACCGTCCTGCAGCCCCATGTCAGGAGCCATCATGGTGTGGGCCTGTGTTTGACAGAGTGGGAGTGTGGACTTTGAGTCCTGGGTGAGTCCCTGCTGCACCGCTTACCTGTGGACCTTGGAATAATGCCTTAGTTTTTCTGAACGTAGGTTTTCTTGTCTGTGGGACAAGGTTGTCAGCAGCTAAGCCTGAGACATTAGCGTGTGTGAAGGTGATGCCTGGCTCTTGGAGAGAGCTCCGTGGTCCCTGGTCTTCCTCCTCCATCATCTTTCCACCCTCTTGGTTAATCAGTGTCTGTAGGAGTCACCAGTGAGTGGACAGTCGGCGGGAAGCTAGCGGGGACGAGGTCACCGAACCACTGTGGTGCAGGGGAGAGTAACGGAGCTCCGCATGGAGGGCTAGGGGCTGGCCAGCTGGGCCCACACCAAAGGCTGTCTGCCCTCTTGGGAAATGACTCCTACATTTTTGATCACACATCGTGATCATCCTTGGCAAGAAATACTTCAAGGTGCCTTCTGCCTGTTCATCAGCTGTGGATTTTCAGGGGGATCCCTTGCATGAGCTGGTTCAGAGTATGGGGGACATGATGTCGGCCTTCCAGCCGGGAGGGACTGCAGTGAGGGCAGGGGGACACCCAGGCCAGCAGGGGTGAGATGTGGTGGGGGGATCTCCTCCTCTGTGTCCCACCCCTGCTAGCTAGGCTCAGGACCCGGGAGGTTGACCCCACCTGTGTGACAGTGGCTGTGAGTGGCTCGGCAGCGTGACATCTGGGGGAGCTTGGAGCAGACAGTCTGGGCCCCTGTCTCTGGCCCACCACGCAATGTCTCTGCTTTTCCCGGTGGCTCATGCTGCGTAAGCTGCGGTCCTGGACTGAATTCTGCAGAATCAGGAACCATGAAAACCCACAGCTCTGGGGATGTTGGGTGTCTTGGTCTTGTAAGTCTCAGAGCTTCCAGAGCAGTTTAAGTTGGGGGCACGTGCATGTCTCTTCTGGACGCTGTTAGACATCAGGATGCCACAGAACACCAGCATTTCTTCCTATTCTTGGCCAAACAGAAGGTGCTTTAAGAGAATCTCACGATGTGCAGCGTGTCTCCATTTGCCCCCCGAGGACCTAGGGATGGTGGCCTGGGCCTCTGCTGGACCCTGTCCCCACAGGGTCCTTCTGTGAAGGCTCTTGGGGAGCGGGCAGAGCAGGCAGGCCTGTCCGTTCTGCAGCAGATCGTGCTCTGAGCAGCTCTATGTATGGTCCCTCCCCCGACCCCGCAGGGCCCCATGAGGGAAACATGGCTGGGATCCTCTCCCTTTATTTCTGGGGAGATTGCCACTGAGGCGCATTGGCTCTGGGCAAGGACTGGGCAGGCGGGGAGCTGGGCACACACATGCAGCGGCCCGGACCCCGAAGCCTGGCCCAGCCTGCCGAAGCGAGGGACAGGTGCCGTTGGCAGGCACGGATGGGCTTGGGGAGAAGGTGGGACCCCCGCAGGTATTCCTGGAAAGGGAAAAAGAGCTTTCCATGTTAGAAAAACGGCGTGGCATGGCTGAGTCAGGGCAGTGAGCCAGCCAGGAGGGGGATGGCCAGAGGTGGTGGCTGGCAGGGGCGACGGGCTCGCAGATGCCCCAGCTGAGGTGTGTGGCAGCCCTTGTGGGCTTGGCAGGGGGACGTGGAAGGAACATTGTTGGCGGAAAAATGTGCTTTTGGTTCCTTTTCATTGTTTCTTTTAAAATGTGGGCAGCCTCAGGCGAGTGGTGGAGGAACAGCTTCTGGTGGGGAAACTGAGGCGGGAGGTCATGCAGGCCTCCCAGCGCCACGTGCCCGAGCTCTCAGGGCCAGTTTTGACATGGACTCCTGGGCATGTGGGCTGCTGCTTCTCTCCTGTGACTTCTGGTTGGCTCCACCTTCTCGGAACCTTCGCGTCCGTCCGAGAGGCTGGCCTTGCGCTGTGTGCCGTGACCGATTGGCCCGGATGCCGCCGTCTCTGACTTCCTCCTTAAAACACCGTCGGGGAACTGTTCCTCACATTGTTCTTGGGGGCACGGCATCTGGCTTGCAGACGTCATCCGCGGAGGTCTGGGGTCCCAGGGACTGGCCTGCGCTGACCCCACAGTGGCCCCAGGTGCCTGGACCCGCCGGCTCCGAGCTCCATTTCTGGATCGGCTCAGACACGGGAGGGGCTGGGAGTGGACGCTTTGTGCTGAGTGGACACACGTGTGGTCTTTCCAAGGGGCGGAGCTTCTGGGAAGTCCCTGGCAGTTGTAAGGTTCTGAAGGACGGCCGGGTGATCCTGAAAGCATTAGTGGTTAGTCCTGGCATGCTGGCCACGGCCTGGCCACGACCACATGGCCACGCTCCTTCACCATCGTGTGTAACCAGGTGGATGTCAGGGGATCTGGGGCCAGAAGCTCGTTTTCTGGTGTGAAGTGAGAACTTGGAGCAGCTCATGAATGAACATGGACCCCGTTGGCTCGCGGCTGCGCTGGGGGGCGGGGGGCGGGGGGCGATACGTGGCTGGGGGTGATGCGTGGCCGGGGGCGATGTGTGGCCAGGGGTGATGGCACGGCCAGGAAGCACGCAGCTGGCTGAGGGTGTGCTCAGGTAGGAGTGGGCCCCCCAGGAGCCCCTGCCACGTGGCCTGCATTTGTGCCCACGCAGAGTGGCTCGTCCTTCCCCAGGAAAAGCAGAGAACCAGCCACTGGCGTTCCAGGCTGTGGCTTCTTCCGCTTTGTGGTCAGCATGTCACTCAGTGCCCTCCATGCAATTTAAAGTGAACTTTGTGAGCATGTTGCCACGAGCCTGGTGGTCGGGGGAGCCAGCAGGCCACAGCAGACCCCCTGGGGGCCACAGCCAGGCTGCACTTTGGCCACGGGAGCCGCGTGGACAGTGGGGGCCCAGGGACAGCACAAACCAAGGAGGGTGTGTCTGCGGGGCCCCTGTCCTGCTCGGGAGGAGGAAGCAGCATCCCCACCGTGGGTGAGCAGATGTGGGTGCTGCTGGAACAGCCCCACAGGACAGTCCACGCATCTGTCAATAGCGCTTGTGATTGTGGTGAGGTGGACGGGCTCTGTGTGCCATGGGGGGGGTGGGGGTGGCAGCAGACCCGGATCATAGCCCCGATGCCCCACTGTCTGTGCCCCTCCCATGGCCCTGGGTTCCCCGACCTGCCTGCGCTGTCCAGCAAGCCGCGTGTGATGGCCGGCCAGCGATTCTGGGCCTCGCTGAGCAGGCGCCGCAGAGGGCGTTTTGCTTGCGGTCACCTTGCCGGCTGGATCTACGCTCAGACTTGTTCGATCAGAAGGATAAAGTATTTGTGGGAATAGGTTCATTTTCAGATGAAGTGGATTTCCATATTAAAACAATTTTAGAGCAGTTTAGAACAGTGGAGACTGCGGGCTTCCCCCCACACCCAGCACCTCTGGCTGACGCCCCACGTTAGCGTGGCACATTTGTCACAACCCGTACGTGAGATTTCAGGGATTTCCTCATTTTCCTGCCACAGACGGTGTCTGGGGCAGCACGTGATGTTTCGGTGTCCTGCCTCCTCCCTCCTCTGGCCACCGTGGGGTTTTCTAGGACAACCCGTGATAGAGACTTGACTGGGGTTATGGGTCTGGGGAGGGAGACCCTGGGGGCGAATGCCGTTCCGGCGACATCCTGTCAGGGATGGGGCTTCAGGGATACGGGACGGTCGTCGATCTTGACCCCTGCAAGGCTAAGGTCAGATGTGCCTGATTTCCCCAGCAGGCGGGCTGCGAAGTGTCTACCCGGCCGACGGTTTGTGCGCGGGAAGCCACGTGCAAGTGTCTGTGGCCGCGCTGGCTAGCGTGCCCTCAGTAAGTGGGCGCACACAGCACCGCCGCCCCACTGGGGCCGCCCAGAGCCTGGCCAGCTTGCCTGCACGCTGCCTCCTGGGGGAGGCCAGCGTGGAAGGGATGCGCACCATGTGGCCGCAGTCGTGTGACGGCGCGGGAAGGGCACGCCCGTGCCGCCGCACACAGATGAACGTGCTCCACGGCATGAAGAGTGCATTGTCCCTGGGAGCGTGCGGCTGCGTGGACGGCCACGCTAGCCCTCCGTCACGTCGTGGCGCACAGCCTTTACTGCGGATAGCTGACGTCACCCCGAAACAGCAGTGACCCAGACCTCGCCCCTCTCCCAGACGGCACTCCCTGCCAATTCCGTCTGACCCGCTGGTGTCCCTTCAGCGGGGGTGGTTAGAGCACCGTGCACAGGGCCTAACCTCTCTCCACCTGGCCTCTGGAGGAGGGGTCTGCACTGGGACGTGGTCCCCGCTCCGCCTCGGCCGGCGCCCCCACACGCAAGGTCCTAGACTGTGCCTGCAGGGCCGGCGCGGGCAGAAATCTGTTCCCTGTAAACTGAGGAATGCAGGACCCACGAAGGTAACACTCGGAATCACGGTTTTCCTGATGAGGTCGGAAAGGCAGAACGTGAGGGAGTCCATCAGCGGCTGTATGAATACTCAGAGCGTCGGGACGGGTCTGGGACGGGACAGTGACATAACTGAGGTGCGGAAGCTGGGGCACAGGCACGGGCCAGGGCTGTGGCTGTGTGGTCACATTGTGGGGCCCCTGGGGGTGCAGGCATGGACCCCTTCTCCATCACCATCGATCCAGGGGCTATGGGCACCGTTCACAACACGTTGTGAGGAGTCCCAGGTTAAGCAGGAATTCAGAGGAGAGGCTGAGAATACTCTCAGTGGGAGAATGTGTGGGACCTTCTGGGTGGGAGACGGTCAGAAGCGAGGGTGAAGGCTCACCAAGGTCGTGGCTGGGAATGGGGGTCAGGGAGAACGTGGCGGGGTACGTTGCCCACATTGGAGGTCTACGCTCACCCTTGAGGATTGCTTCCATCCGGAAAGTCGATTTATTTCTAACTGCTGCCTGGCTGTTCAATGTACCGTTTCGTGTCCGGTGCCGCTCAGAGCCGATGTGTGAATAGCCATGTAGGTGTCCCTGCAGCATCCACTCAGAGCTGAGCTCTGGGCAAGAGAGCCTCCCGTGGAACCCGGGCCAGAGGCTCTGTGTTGTGTGAGGACAGGCAGGTCAGGTTCGGAGCCTCAGGTCCCTGTGAGGTGCATGAGCAACACTGACCTTGTGGGGCGAGAGCCCTGACATGGGCGTCACCCCCAAGCTCAGTGGGTGGTTAACCGTTAGAGCATCCACGTTCTGTGCATTTGTTCAGCATGCACTGAGTATCCACTATGGGAAAACAGTGTGAGTGAGATTCCCACTCTTAACCTCTCTGGGCTTTGGTTTTTCAGCTGTTAGCAGTGTTCTCGGCACCAAGTTGTGGGGCAGACGAAGTAACACCTTTGAAAGGCTTTTGAAACTCTGGCAACACACAGATTTGGTGGTGACTTTATCACCAACGTAGCCTTTACTGTATTAAAATTTGGTAACACACCAGCGGTTTTTTTTGTTTTTGTTTTTTTTTCAGTTAATGTATTTCCTTTATTTGGTGTTCCTTTCCTTGGCAAATGACTAAAAACAGAAAACTGATCGGGCCCTTGAGGGGAAGATTTTATGTCCCAGAGCCTGAGCGCATGGAGTTTGGGGTCAGATGGTCAGGGTTGGAACCCTTGGTCCCCCACCAGCTAGATTTGCAACCATCCTCCTTGAACCCCGGAGAGATCTCCCCCATAAAGTACGAGCACTCTCAGGTACCATCGGGATTGCTGTTAAGGATCAAAGGAAACTGCATACAGCAGGTGCTCACCAGATGCAGTGCCTGTTTTGTGTGTAGGATCCATCAGGGAAGGAAGGCGGCAGAGTCCAGGGCCCCCTGCTGGTGCCTGTAAGGTGCTCATGCTCAGGTGTGTTTTGATCTCAAGTCCCCAGCTGTCTAAAGTAATCTCACACAGTTAGGATCTAGTTAAAGATAATGGGTTTTGGATGACTTTTCCTAACTCCAGCTGCTGTAACAAATCCCAGGATTTTAACGGTCGACCTCAAACTCCTGTGGAATTCTTGGCCAGCAGGTGGCCTTAGGCATGCCTGTGGGACCAGGTGCTGGTGGCCCGGGGTCCACCTTCCACCTTCGTGGTGGGCTCTGCACTCAGGCAGCATGGGGAGGGACGGGCTGGAGCCAGCGCCTCACCCATCACGGCATCACCACTTGACTGATGAAGCTGACCAGTCCCACAGCCACTCCCGGCACACGCCGGCACATGCCTGATTCTGTGGAAGAAGCTGGGACCGCAGTCCAGCTGTGCAGGAAGGAGCGAGACCAGGCTTGGGACTGGCCCGTCACCAGGTCGCGGGAGGATCTGAGGGCTCTGTGGATGGTTCCACAGAATCCGAAGACCACGAAGGCTCTGCATGTTTCTCTGTGGCGGTCCGTGGGGCTGGGTGAGGAGACAAGGTTCGTTTCCTTTCTGAGGAGTCCATGTTTGTGTGCCAGAGATCACCCCGGCTGCATCCCGTGCCAGCGCCGTGGACCTCCTCTTGGTCCTGTGAGGCCACCGTCCCTTTCTCAGGAAGGGGAGAACCGAGCTCTTGGTGACGAATCGGAAGTAGGACCGTGAGTTTTCATGGCTACCACTCGAGGTCCACAACTGCTTTTCCTTTCCTGTGTCTCTCTCCTGTTTCTCGCCTTCTGCTTCTCTCATTTGTGGACATTTTAAACACGCTTACATGTAGCTCCTGTTGATAGGCACGTTCCTCTTCGCCACTTGTGTTCTTTCCCTGGTTCTCACCACTGAGAATTTTATAATGATCCGTTCGTGTTTGTGTCACTTTCCCTTCAAAAACACAGGTAATTATAATTAGAATTGGACGCTGGAGATAAGAAAGGTCCCGCTATGGAGAGATGTGGACGGTGGTGTTCATGTCACAACAAGTTGTCCGGGCTTGAGTACAACTGTGTTCTTGAGGTTTTTTGAATTTACTTCTTCACATAATGCCTTCAGAAGCGTGTTTTTCAATATTTATTTTAGAGAGAGAGAGTGAGCAAGGGGAGGGGCAGAGGGAGAGGAGAGAGAATCCGCTGAGCAGTGGGGAGACTGACGCAGGGCTTGATCCTAGGACCCTCAGATCATGACCTGAGCTGAAATCAAGAGTCAGAGGCTCCACCGACTGAGCCACCCAGGTGCCCCAGAAGTGTATATTTAAATGTGCATGTGTGGTTCTGCCAGGGCTTGGTGAGCTGGGGCCTAACCCGGCTGGCCTCCCACTCTCGCTGTTGGGGTGTAGAGCGCATGTGGGAAGTACATGGGGCACGTGCATGGAGCGTGCGTGGGGTGCGTGCGTGGGGTGCGCATGGAGCGTGCATGGGGCACGTGCATGGAGCTTGCGTGGGGAGTGCGTGGAGCGTGCGTGGGGAGTGTGTGGAGCGCAAGTGGGGCGCCTGCATGGAGCGTGCGTGGGGTACGCATTGCGCGTGCGTGGGGCACGTGCATGGAGCGTGTGTGGGGCGCGCGTGGGGGTGGTGTGCATGGGGCGTGCATGGAGCGTGCGTGGGGCGCGTGTGCTGCAGCCAATCAGGTTTCGAGAGTGTTTCTCTTCCATGTCTCGGCGCACCACGTTCCCCCAGGGGTCTGTGGTTTATACAGTAATTATTAGAGGACTGGGTTAATGAGATATTCCAAAGTGTAAATTAAAATTCTCAGTTTTCTCCCCTTTCCTCCTGAAGTTACTGGCTTCTACTGCAGCCAAAGTGTCAGCCCTCCTGGTTTTTCCATGACAACTGAGTTTGTAATTTGTTTCATTAGAGGGTTTTTAAAAATGGTGACTGTACTTCATTAGCTGTCTTTGCCTATAAAGTGCCAAGAAGTTGATAAATAGGCATGATCTAAAGAGAACCACTTTTTAAAAGGCTTCAGTTTAGCTGCATACACACAGACGTGCACATACATGCACAGAGATGTGTATACACACATGCACATGTAGACACAGACACATGCACACACATGCAGAGACATACATGCGTATACACACGTGTGAACAGAGATGCACAGAGGCATGCCCAGACACATGCCTACATACATGCAGAGATATGCACACAGACCTCCACACAGGCACAGATGCATGCATACAGAGGTAGACACATGCACATATAGACATGCACACACTCACACATACACACTGACATGGCAGATACACATGCACACACAGACATGCACAGATGCATACATATATACACACACAGATACACATGCCCCCACATGTATACAGTCACGCACACACAGATACAGACAGAATTGCGTGCATACACACATACTGTTTTTTCTTCCCAGGATTTTAAATGTTTAATTTGAGTAGCAAACTTTATACGAGAGACAGGGGCAGGAAAACAGTTCTGCCGTGGTTTCTTCGAGCCTCACTGAGCCTGTCTGCTTTTCGTAAATCTTACACACTCAGTTATGCTCGTTTAGACTAAAATCCTGCATTCGGGGGATACGGAGGGTTAGAGTACTGGCTGGTATTCATCCACGATCGTGTTCCGGCGAGTCGGGACTGAGTGTTTCACGAGTTTGTCCAGATGTGTCTCCCGAGGGGCTGCGTGTGGGAGTGCGCTGGACTGCACACCGTGGTGGCGCCATATTAATGACAGTCCTCACCCAGCTGTGCCCCCCGCACACGAACGGGCTTAGCTGCCACACACCCCCGCCCCGTTAACCTCCGTTCTAGCTCCTCGGGCCAACACTCGATGCTGTAGATGCCCGTGGTGCTCTGCTGTAGCTCCCTCCCTTTTCTTTGAAAAAGAGAACCACTCACCAATCCTTCTTACTCCTTACAGTGGTATTTTGTTGAGGTATAATGGACATGCAATATCCTATTAGTTTTGGGTGTATTTGATATTTTTGTACATTATGGAATGATCCTCATGATAGAGTGCATATTTAGTATACTTACGGTTGTCACGATACACAGCAAGAAGGGAAAGCTTGATGCGTTTTTTCTGGGCTGGGGCTGTGCTGCGAGAGGTGAGGTTAATAGATCGAGAAGCTGGCGGCCTCACCCCGATTGTGGCCGGCTTGCGTGTGGCCGCTCAGGACAGAGGCAGCCCCATCTCCTCTGCGGCGTGTCCCCAGCTCGTGTGTTTGTGGCTACATAGTGTTCCAAAGGGGTTGGAGCTATTGAGGAGTGTTACTAATCCCTTTTTTGTTTATTAGGTGTTGCCTTTAAAAGTTTGGAATTGTAATCGCTCCTCAGAGCTCCCGGTAGCCACGACAGACACGGGTGCTCTCCGTGTAGCTGGATCCCTTCCTCCTCCGGGGCGGGCCCACTCCCGAGCGGCGAGCAGGTGCTGCAGCAGAGGCTCGGATGCATGTCCTGTGAGTGCCTGGCCTCCTGGGGCAGGAGTAGGACCCCGTTCACCTGCAGGGTCTGCTAAGTCACGTCCTCAGATGTTTGAATGAATGAAGGCATTAAACCCAGCACCACTCATTCACACGAGCTCTGAAAGGAGCTCTGAGTGTCAAGAAACAGAAATGTAAAGAGCTTCCCTTGGGGTGCTGTTTGGGATGCTGAGGGTTCGCCATGTAAGGAAAAGGACAATGCAAGCCTAAGGTGTGATGTCTCAGGAATTTTGGTTTGTTTCCTCTTTTTAATATGAAGCTGAAAAGAACCAGGTTAGCTGTCACGTCTTATTACTCAGTCTTTATGTTATGCTTCCTTTTAAAAAAAAAAGGAACATACACTGAGTTATTTAGTTGCCGAGTAAGATAACACAAAATACCAGGAAAAAGTCTCATTATTCATAATTTAGGTCACTGAGTTTTCAGGGTATTTTCCTCCGAATTGGCATCCTGTGGCTTTAGGATCCTGTTTTTATTCATCTTTTACTGACTTGATTCTCACGTGGATGCTGGCAATGAAATCCTCACAGTTTGGTACTGAACCACACATTGTATTTTCACCCCAAAACTTCAAGGGCATAACAGCAGGTCGCAGTGTGTTTGGGAGGGCTCGCCCTCGCCCTTCTGCGTGAAGGGATCAGGAAGCAGCTCTGACCTGAGGTGTGGGAGCAAACACCCTCCTCCTTGTGGTGGCTGTCCTCCTGTGTCTGTTGGAGTGTGGTCTATATCTTCTGCAGAGCTTTTGAACAGATTTCTGCCCAGCAGTGATTTGATAATGACTTACATGCATCATGGAGCCTGGGGGATAAATATTCTCTGTTGTTCGCTCTTACTCTGGTCAGGCAGGCACTGGGGGTGGAGGCTGAGGTGTGGGGTCTGCATGCTTCCAGAAGACGAAGGGGGAGGTCTTCCTGTGCAATGGTCTCTTCGTTCACAAAGACAAACCAGTTTTATCTGTTACCCAAAAACAGAAAGGAGTTGACTTTCTCAGTTAAGCGCGATCAGGAAACCAGAGTGTAATTCTCAGGTGAAAGAATCACCGTGGGAATATGCCTTTTGACTTGGCTTTGAAGTCAGAGACGCAGAAGTTTAGGCTGAGTCCCTGGGTCCAGACGGAAAGCCATTATGGGCTGCAGAGTTTATCAGGTGTGTAGAGAGTCTTTATGAAAACCTTAGGGGGAGAACAAGGCAGGAATATTCTTCTTGAAAGGAATTAAAAAGTGTTAGCAGTGCAACCTAATTTTCTGTGAAAGGTCCATCAAAGTGTATGTCCCTTTCCAGTTGAACAGGAAGTTAAGAGCTGGAGAAATACTTGCGAATGTTGTTGAAATTGTTTTCTCTTTCCTTGTGCACAAACCATGGGCTCTGCAGGTGCCCAGCTGGGTGCTGTCTGGGGTAGGCAGGTGGTGCTCTGAGTGGGGGACCCCTCCTGGTTTTCTGCCGGCTTGGAAACCCCATGCCTTATAGCACAGGATGCCACATCTACTCTTCTTGATAGGATTTTGTCTTGTTTTTAAAATTAACATCTAGGGAAGGGAAAACTAACTCTCTTTTTGGTGTCCAGATCTGTGAGTTTTCTTTTGCTTACTGGCAAGCTGCTTATCCACACCATGGAAGGGTCTGTTCAAGCCTTTGCCAGGTTCTTCATGGGGATGCTGTCTGTCCTTTGTTAGAGGTGTGGTTTGAAAACACTTTCTCCTGGTCACTAGCTTAGTTTTTATTCTGTTAGGAGTGCCTTTTTCAGAACAAATTTCTAAATTTTAAAAAAGTCCACTTTTTTTAATGCTTCTATTCTTTGCTAACCCAAACTCGTGACGATTTTCCCGTGTTCTCTTCTAAAATTTTAGTTTTGTTTTACATTTAGATCTAATGCCCATTTTGAGTTAATTTTTATAGAAGCTGTGAGGGTTAGCTTGAGATTCTTTTTTTTTTTTTTTTTTTTGCATATAGATGTCCATTTATTCCAGCACCATGATGAAAAGACTCTCCTTTCTCTATTTAATTCATTTTGCACCTTTGTCAAAAAGCAATTAGTCGTATTTGTGTCTATTTGTAGGTTTGTTTGCCAATACCACATTGTTTCGATTATTAACTTTGTGATAAATCTTAAATCAGGTAGTATGAATTCTCCAACTTTATTCTCTATCAATTTTTTGCAATTGTAGTTCTTGTGACTTTTCATATAACTTGTAGAATTAGCTTGTGTATATCTAAAAAAAAATTCTGCTAGGATTTTAATTTGATCACGTTCAATCCATCCATTAATTGGAGAGTATTGACATCTTTATTATGCTGAGTTTTCCATTCCATGGACACGGTGTGTGTCTCAATCTGTATGGATCTTTTTTTATTTCTTTCTTCCCCATTTTGTACTTCTCAGCATACAGATTCTCCACGATCCCACAGATCCCATACACATTTTGCATGTTTTGTTATATTTATAGCTAAATACTTCTTGTTTATATAGCTACTGTGAATGATATGTAAATGTAAAACGTTTTTAAAATTTTAGTGCCAAATATTTGTTGCTAGTATATAGTAATATGATTTGATTTTGTATGTCGTGACCTTGCTAAAGTCAGTTAATAAATCTAGGAGTTAATTTTGTAGATTCCTTGGGATTTTCTATGTAGGCTTTTGATTTGATAGATTTTTCTTTTTTTCTGTTTTTAATTTCTTTGATTTCTGGCTTTCATTATTTCTTTGCTTTCACTTGTTTTGGGTTTATTTATATATTTTTTTTTCTATTTTCTTAAGGTCGAAGCTTAGATTAGTGACTTGAGACCTTTCTTTTCAGATAGAAACCTTTAATGCGGAAAGTGTGCGACTAATCACTATTTTGGCTATATTCCACACATTTTGGTTTTCATTTTTGTTCAGTTGGAAATACTTTTTACTGTCTCTTGAAAGTTCATGGTAGGTTTGTGCAGTTCATCCAAATCTCATTTTAGCTCATTTAGCAATCAAGATTCATGCAGGCTTCCTTCCAAATTTTCCCTCCTAATAATCTCACTTTCTGTGCGGTGACCAGTCGTTAGCAGTGGTGGAGCTTGACATGCAGGTGGCTGATGCATGGCATGTGGATGATGGACAAGTTGTTACCATGGGAGAATTTGGATTCAAGTGCCATGAGGACAAGGGTTTTATGTTTTGCATTCTGCTGTTGCCAGGTCCGGAGAACACTGCCTGGCATGTAGCAGGTGTGGAAGGGAAGTATAATTTCACTTTTGTACTTTTCCACCCTGGCCCTTGGCTTCTCTGAGCTGCTTCGCTTTGCAAGCTAACCTGCAACATGACCCCGTGTGCAAGCCAGTTTTGTAGTTTGATTTAGACTTTGGTTACTGCTTATTTTTTCTTATTTTATATGAAGTGGTGTTTTTTTTCTGTCTTTCTTTGTGCTCCTCTTTCCTCTAGGGTTGGGATATAGGGTGCCAACGTATGTTACTTTGTAAAGATTAAAAAATTAACTTTAAACACCTGTGTACTCAAATATCCAGCAGAGGTTTCTTGATTCCGACAGCCTCAGTGAATAACATGTATTTTTAATAATTGCCACATATTATGTGCCGGGACTATCCAGATGTATCCAGATGTTGTATTCCCAACAGCTCGGTATTTTTGGCTTTGCTTGCAAATGAGTTTGCACACAGGAAGCCTCAGCATGTTCGCTGCAGGAACTCCTGCAGCTCATTGGTCTCACAAAGAGAAATAATGACTGTATAAAATTACCTGAAATAACTAGCCCATCACACGTCTACATGTCTTCCAGTATATCTGCCCTCCTTTCTCCTCCCCAACCCCCCAGATCCTTCAAATTAACAGCAGTCGTTTTTAGAACTGAGCCATTATTTTAGAAAGCAGGATTAAAATAAATAAATGTTTATGTATGTGTGTATATGTATATATGTATGTGTATACATGTATGTATATGTATTTATAATTTGAAAATAAAATGATTTAAAAATCTTTGCACATTCTGTATCTTGACACCAACAAGAGGGAGGTCGTCTTCAGCCATTCTCACTCTTTCTAACACAAACTCCATCTCTAGTTTTGTTTCCCATTACTTGGCCAGATGGGGCAATTTAAGAATGTCATTGAAATCATTAACTTAGTCACTACTTTGTTTTCACTTTTTGTTTGTTTGTTTAAAGATTTATTTATTTATTTTGGGGAGAGAGAGAGCACATGCACACGCACAGCGGGGAGGGGCAGAGGGAGAGGATCTCAGGCCGACTCCAAGCTGAGCAGGGAGCCCAACACAGGGCTTGATCTTACGACCTGAGATCATGACCTGAGCTGAAACCAAGAGTTGGATGCTTAACCAGCCGAGCCACCCAGATGCCCCTGTTTTGACCTTTAAAAAAGTTTCAAAGTGAAAATAGAACTGTTATTTACCGAATCTTTCGTTGAGCAAACATTTAGTGGTGGGGCTGTTTTCTTTACTACCCTCTACCGATTGCCTGGCCCATCGTAGGTGTTAATAAATATTTGCTGGATGAAGGAATGAATGGGAATAAAACTCCGGACCCTTTACATGGTGTTCCGAAGTTCTGAGGTCAAGATTGGGTGCAGGTGAGGGCCACAGTTGGGCGGGGGGTCCTTGCTGAGCAGTAGCATGGCTCCAGTCAGATTCTGGGTCTCCTGAAGGTCAGGGTGACTCTGTGCTGTGTTGTACTCCATCCGAATGTGGAGGGCGGTGCGGCTCCTCGCTTCAAGGAGGAGGAGCGGCGGGCTTGCATCACCATGCCTGACCATCTGGAGAAGTGGCCGGTTTGCTTTGCTCAGAGTTGCCTGCAGAGATGCACTTTGCCATCTCTTGAGGCTCAGAGGCACCAAGCATTTCCCTCCAGCTGATGTATCTCATGTTACGACCAAGAACCATTTCTTGGATGCAACAGTTTGTATATGTCTTCCCTCATTCCCTGCCCTTAGTGAGACAGGACGTGGCCACGGGCCCAAAAGAGTGGTAGCAACGAGACCACATTGCCACAGACAGAAGGGTCCCAGGTCCACCTGCTTCCACTCCCTGAGCAGGTGGGTGCGTGCACAGACGTCACAGTCTCTTTCTGCATGAAGAAGAGCTCAGCACAGAGCCGGCTAACACGCCTTCAGCAGCCGGGCCAGAGGGAGAGTGCCTTCCAGGGTGCTCCCTATACCTTATAAAGCCATCAGCTTAGAGGGACGTTAGGAAGGTTCCTGACAGCCGTGAAATTCCAAACATGGGAATGATTGCTTTGTTACACAAAGCATTCGTTCCAGCTTCAAAAGAAGAAATAGTCCTGACACCAGGAATGGAAAGCATCCTGCTAGGCTGGTCTGTTTACCCTGAATGATCCCAGCGTGGAGGTAGCTCGTGGCATGCAGTCCACTCTGGGGCACGTCCGGTCACCTGGAGATCCCATGGCTGTCCGCGCTTTCCCATCTCGGTCATGCATCACAGGGCGGGTGGCTCTGCACAGATCCCCGGGGGGCCCGAGTTTCTGGAGTGAGGCCAGGTCGGACAGATGGGGGCCCTGCAGTGTCCACTTCAGTCTGGCATTTGCTTGACCTTCCCTTTTCTAGGACTTGGGGTTTGCTTGGAAGTCTGGGCTACGGTATGAGTAAGAGGATGCTTCCTTTGGGGAAGAGAAGAGTGATCTCCGTGTTACTCAGCTGTGTATTGGTGGTTTTGCTTTACTTGGGTTTTCATTTTAAATTTAAGACTTGTCTGCAAATCTTTTCTCTTTGTAACAGAACACATGACTTTAATTTCTCCTGCTGAATTTTAAGTCTTAAAGAGCTTCTTTAAGGATAATAATTTAAATACTTTTGATAAAGTGGAAAGTATTTCAAAAGATCACTTTTATTTTCTCCTCACTGAGGAGAGATGATTTCTGCACTTTTCTGTCCTGTGTCCTTACTCCTGAAATGAAAGGGTGTTAGGTGGACAGGTGTCTCGAGCTCAGAAGCATGGACATACACCATTTGGGTTGTACATGGTGAATACTCAAGCACGGGGTCCTGTGGTTGGTGTCCCTGGACTAACATGGTCTTTCGCTTCTGCAGTGAGCAAGCATTCACCAACCTGCTGCCAGCTGTGGGACAGTCCTTGGGGCACCACAGATGTTAAATAAACTCTTGCTTAGGCACGTGACAGGGAGGATGGCTCCTCTCGCAGACAGCCTTGTGCCTCAGATTTACAGTTTTACCCTGAAGGCTGTGTGCTCGTTGCAGATCCAGGGTGAGGAGGAGAAGGGGGCGCCCATCAGTCCTTCAGCCTGAACTGATGGAAGATGATGGAGAAGCTGTGTTGTCATGGTGACATCGTGGCGTTGAATGTAGGTCAGCCTGGGGTGGAGCCCCGGGAGTGGTCCAGGAGGGCAAGTTGTGTGTAAAGCCAGCCCCTTGGGTCCATCCTGTGTGTCCCTTCACCCTTTTTCCTTCTGCCCATCCGTCTTTCTTCCATGTATCAATCATCGATCTACTCTTTCTCAACCTACCTGCACAAAAATCGTCACTGGATGCTTCAGAACCAGGGCCAAATGGAAGAGCCCCCAGCTAGAAAGTCTGCTCATATAAATTTGCAGAGAGAGGTCGTTACCGCTAATCCGTGGGACTGCTGTCTACCAGATGCTCAAGTAGTTGCAGAGTTACAGATAACAGACTTTCTCCACGGAAGAGAAAAGTAGCAAGGGCATTTTCAGCCCTGATGCTTGGGGTGCCCGAATGACCCCGGCCCCTTGCCACAGGCACTGGACCCTCTTGGGGAGCACGCGCACCAGCTGTGTCCCAGACACGTTAATAAGGGGGTCATGGAGGGTCCTCTCCAGTGACCCTCTGTTTGCCCTGCGGATGCACGCAGACTGCGTCCAGCTGGTTACTGGAGTCGCTCTGACATCCGTGCACAGTGCAGCTTGTGAACCAGCGGGACCGGGGCTCGGCTCTGCAGGACGCTGGCCCGTGAAGGCTTCATGCCCTGGGTTTGAGGATAAGCCGCTCGAATATGTGACAGAAACCGTAAGCAGCCATCCAGGCCGCGTGAGGAAAGCCCAGCCACGGCTGGAGCCAAGGCTGGGAGGGCCCTGACGCGGGGGGCGTGTCCTGGGCAGGTGGCGGGGTCACCGACCGCATCCACACCTGCGGGGTGCAAGGTTCCAGGTGTGGCTTCGATGAGAAGTCGTTTGAGATTTGGTCAGGGTGTGTTTTCTTCGTAGATCTGGGGCCCTGGGCGAGAAACATGAGCACGATAGGTGTCTCTTTCTTACCTGTGAAACCTGTTGTTACAAGGACTAAAGGTATTCAGGGTCGTGGGACAGTGGCTGGGAAGCTTGTGTGGGCGCTGCGGTCCAGGTTGTGGTGCACACGAAGGAGCACAGCTACGTGCCCGGCAAGCCTCCTTTGCAAAAACAGTCCACAAGCTGCATTTGTAGTTGGCGACCCCTGATTTAGATGAAGTTACCGAATAAAAAGTGTCTGTCTTTCCACACTTACGGGTTTTAAGAGCTGTTAGCAACCTGGGGTCTCTGAGAGTGGTATGTGGAAATCCCCTGTGAGCCGGTTGCTTCTGAGCATGGTTTCATAGTGGGGCCAACATGACTCGCCCGCTCGGAAGCAGGGACTCCTCCCGCTGCCAAGCCCTTTCTGCGCGGGGCTGGGGACTTGCGCAGGGCCGGGAACTGTGTGGATGTGCCTTTGCGGGACTGACCCTGACCTCTTCCAGTTCCATGGACAGTCCTGGTTTCACCAGGAAAAGCCTTGTTTTCCTGAGGCCTAAGGTCTTACTAATTGGAGCTTCCCGAAGTAAGACAGTAAAAACTGAGATTCCTTTGAGGTTGTCCTATGCCGAAAATTAAGTGAGGACCTCCTCCCCCCATACTTACATGTTCTTCTGGGACTTTTTAAAAGATTTTATTTGAGAGGAGAGAGCAAGAGAGCGCATAGAGGGACAGTGAGAGGAAGAAGCAGGCTCCCCCCTGAGAGGGGAGCCCGACTCGAGGCTCGATCCCAGGACCCCGGGATCATGACCTGAACTGAAGGCAGATGCTTCACCAACTGAGCCACCCAGGTGCTCCTGCAAATGTATTTCTATTCCTTATTTATTCATTCATTCAAAGTAATCTCTACGCCCAACGTGGGGCTCGAACTCTAAGAGTCGCATAATCTATTGACTGAGCCAGCCAGGTGCCCCATCTGAGACATTTTTAAAACATGAGCTAAATTTTGGGTGCAGCGCAAACCGTGAAAGGTGCTGGCTTACTCAGGCTGGGATTGGGACTGGAATTGTGCAGAGCCGCTGGGAGGCTGGGGGATGGCCAGGGAAGGGGGCCGCTCAGGACCGCTGTGGCCCCACGGTCCGCCCTCACCTGTGTGCCCCTCTGCCCATCCCTGATGTCCTGGCCCCTCCCTTGCAGGGAGCAGACGGGCTCTGAATTGGGGAAATGCACTGCGGAGGATGAAGGAGCAGGAAATGAACTGGTTCCTCACCGGCACTGTGCTCAGAGAGCAGTGGGGGGAGCATGGGGAGTGAGGGACAGGGAGCCCACAGGGAGCTGCTTCTCAGGGTCCGCGGGGCTGGGAGAAGCCTCTGGTGTCTACTGCCATGTCCTCTAAGGGCAGAACGTTCCTCTCTGACTGTGAGCAGGACTGGGAGCTTCGCTGTCCCCTGCGCTCAGGCAGGCTGATGTGAAGCAGCCTGGGGGGCCTGTCCGCCTCTGACCCCCGACCCCACCTCCCCCGCGTGGTCCCCGCTAGCCACAGCACTTCCCTATCCCGGTGGTGTTTCTTCTGCAGATTGGTTTTATGCTGTTTCCTCAAAGATGTTTTCTTGTCTTTAACGTGACAAGAGGTGTACTGGTCGTGGCCAGGAATCAGAAGGTGTGACCCGTGACCAACACTTCTCAGCCAGTGTCCTAATTCGATAACTTAGTCCTTTTTCCTGAAATTGCAAACACGCTCCAGAGTGTGTGTGCACATGGGGTTTTTGGTTATTGAGATTTTAGGCATCCTTTTAAAATGGGGAATTTGAGAGGCGCCTGGGTGGCTCAGTTGGTTAAGCATCTGCCTTCGGCTCAGGTCATGATCCCAGGGTCCTGGGATCGAGCCCCATGTCAGGCTCTCTGCTCAGCGGGGAATCTGCTTCTCTCTCTGACCCTCCCCCTTATTCGTGCTCTCTCTCTCTCTTGCTCTATCTCAAATAAATAAATAAAATCTTTAAAAATAAATAAATAAAATGGGGGATTGGATGGAGCATGTCCAGAAGCAGCCGAGCAGCCTCAGTGCTGAGGGTGGGTGTGGGCCCAGCCGTAGTGCGTGTTCACCGGAGGGCCATGCGGTGAGTGTTGCTCATCGACGGTGGCCCGCGGACATGCTGATAGCATCAGGCTGCTTGCCGGTTGATAGCGGACAATGTTTTCCACAGACTTCTGTTGTTTAAAACAAGGTGTGCGTTTCATGGGGTGCACACGACTCACAGTGGGAGCTGTGAGTTTGTCGGGTCAGTCAGCATACACTCAGGGTGCTTTATGGTTTGCTCAAATTTAGTGAGCGTATGTCCTCAGAAAAAGCAAATTCCCCAATCTGTAGTTTTATTAAAACTTGACTGTTTAGCTCTTCGGGGAATGATGATTTGATCAGAATATTGGGGGAAAAAAAATGCTACAAAATATTCAAGGGCAAAACCGGCATTTTGTGTATTAGCACTTAAAATTAGAAAAGGCTGTTGTGTGTTCCACGGGTTGCTTTGTCCTAGGTACTGAGCACTTGGGGAAAACGTCAGCGTGTATACCCCTTGCTTTTCTGCATGTGAACCTCTGGCTTTAACATTTCAATTTTTGCTTTAAGGATGAGCACCTTGCTCACATACTTTAGATTTCTGTAGGTCCCACATTCTCTTGCTTTATTTCATGTTTCATTTGGTCTGAGTCACCTATTTTCATAAACACCCGAGCAGTTTGGTGTCCTTGGGACTGCCCAGCCGGGTTGGTCCGTGGAGGAAGATGCTGGTCAGCACGGTTTGGGTGGCTGTCCCCAGCATCGATGCCTGCAGTGTCCCTTGGCTAAACTAGTGAGAGCCATACAGACTGGAAGGCTTTGTGCTCGGCTGGTGTGAACAAGATCACAGACTAATTCTGCGTCCTGTGGGAGCCGAGACCTCGCAGGGAGGGGCTGGGACAAGCAGGAGCCTACCAAGGATTTTTATGTAACTTAAATGACTATTTGAGGGCAGGGGAGGGCCAAGGTGAATGACAAGGTCCTTTATTCTTTAAATTATAATTAAAAGGCAAACAGAAGACACAAAAGATGTAACTTGTGGTGTCTTAGAATCTGAAGAGCGACCCACTCGTCACTGAGGCCATTCTGAATGTCTCTTTTCTTCTCTTCCAGGTGACATCACCCAAAAAGGGTATGAAAAGAAGAGGTCAAAACTCATCGGAGCCTACCTGCCCCAGCCTCCGAGTACGTACCCTCCATGAGTACATAAAGCATCTGATTTTAAGAGTTCAGTGTAACATGCAGGAGAAACCGCTGAGTGCAAACCCTTTCTCACGCCCAATCTGCACAAAGGTCACACTTCTGATGTGGCACTGGCCACACAGGACTCCTCTGTGATTGCACATGTTTTGTGGACGCAGGAGGCACATGGACTCTTCTGTAAATGTGCCTAATTTAATAGGTATTTCATCTACAAAAGGCAAGAATACATCGATTACTCTAAAATGCTTATTATAAACAAATATGAAAGCACTTATGATGTAAACATGACTTTTGGTTTAGTGAATTAAAAATTATTGCCATTGACTCTAGTTTAAATTAACCCAAGGTTTTTGTTGCTGTCATGAGGGGGCAGATCTAGAATCTAGAGTACCCCGCGTGGGGCTATGACTTGGTAAAGGTTGGTTGTGTTCTGAAATGTGATCATAAAATGCTGTGGATTCTTCCCTGAAGTACAAAGTCTGTTTCATTCAAGTGTTTCCTGGGTGCAGGTTTGTAGACTCTCTGTGCACTTGACCTGCGTTCTGCACATTTCAGGAGAAAACATGCTCCCAGGCTGGAGTTGTGGCCCTTTAGTTCTGATTGAAGCATAGTTCAATTGGAGGTGACCCTGAGAATCTGCTAGGTTTTAGGAATGGCTTAAATCTGACCCAAGTCCTCAACGAAAAAGGAAAGCAACCTAAATTTTACAGGTGCTTCCTGAACTCTATAGTTTTCACTGTTGAAACGATTTGTTTCAAGCCCAGCTCAGGAGCTTCTGGTAGAGAGGTTTACGTCTGCAGGTGCGCATGGTGCACAGACCCACTCTGTCCCTCTGCCCTCCTATGACACCCCCACCTAGTGTTCCGTTAGCATGGTGAGGGGTGGTTCGTACAGCTCACAATCCAGGGAACTGAATTTGTGTGTGGAGTTTCTGTTGTGCTTGTAGTTTTGTTTTGATTTTGTGTATTTTTCTTTCTTTGCTTGATATTTGAGAAAGTTAACGTGAAGGTGGACCTGTTGTGTTGGCCTGACTTAGCCGATGGGCTGGATTTCCCTGTTGTCTGGCTTCTGGAAGGAAGAAGCTCTGTTCTATTCAGTGAATTGAAAGTGAGTCGGATTTTTGGCTGGCGGACACCCACGTGTGGAAGGCTTTTAGAGCAGATGTGGGCAGATGACCAGACGGTCTTCCAGCAGGACTGCCAGGCTGACGGCAGACTCCGTGGCGGGTCCGTGTGATTCCTTCCTGCAGGGACTGCCCCCACGTCTTGGAGGAGGGCTGCCGGGGCGGACTGTAGGCTCCTGACATTGTGGGCTTTTAGTTTCTGGGACAGACCAAACAGAAGTGAAACGGAAGCAGGTCTGTGCATTCCCAGGAGATGCTGTTGAGCCGCGGCGGTGCGGAGGATGCGGCTGGCCGTGCTGGCTGGGCGTTGAGGGTGGCCCCGTGTCGCGTGGTCCTTTGGTGTTCTTTGTGCTGTTCTGCATGGGGGCGGCAGCTCTGCTCAGTGCTGTAACAAATTTAAAAAAAAAAAACCAAAAGTTTGCATTAATTAGTTTTTCTCAACTTGTTACAGCAGCGAACGGAGCTGCCGTGGTCCGGTGTAGACTGCAGCACAGTGAAGGAGCCCCGGGAAGAGCGCTGCACTCCGGCAACATCGGGGTGTGTGACATCCGAGAAGCCGCGGTCAGAGAGCGGGCGGCCAGCACCGCGGGGAACCGGCCGCTGTTTTACTTTCGCTTCGGTGAGCGCACTCCACTGAGAGAGACCCCCCGCAGGGCCGGAGGCCGACCTCCCACCTGCCGTGCTGTGAACTCCCCGTGTGGGCGACACTAGAGGGTTTTCTCACACAGCCGCGTGCGGGTGCAGGCGGGGTTCCGGGCGAGCCCCATCCTCCCGACGGGCTCCCGCCACTCACTGGGGGCCACGTGTCCCAGTCCCCACACCCCGACTGTCCCGCTGCCTCAGGGCCCAGTTCGCAGTCTTTTCTCTGAAGATGTAATACTGTGTTGTACAACCCTATTTTCACAGTTGGGGCACCACTTAGAAACACTTGAGAAAGAAGATTGCATGACAAACCCTAAAATTCTTGTTGCAATGGTTGGTCTTCCACTACCGTGGGGGTCTGGTCTCCTCGAGGGAGTATCGGGCCGCCGTGGCCCTGAGCTCTGCTAGGGAGCGAGGTCCACATGGCAGCACGATCCTGTTTCCAAACGGAAGTAGAAAAATCGAGCCAGTGATTGTACAGTGTATTCTCAGAGGTGATGGGCCCATTCGGAGACCACAGTTACTTTCGTGGGCAATCTTTTGAATATAAGAAGCTCAAAGAATGAGTTCAATCCATCTTTTAGTACAAGAAAATGAGCATTGGTACGCTTTAGGTCTATCTTTAGGGATTTATCCCAAATAAGGGCCATTATTTGAAAATCATGAAGAAATAAAAAGAGATGTATGTTGCCTTGGCCTTAGGGTCTCAGACGAGGCCTCTGCTGGGGCTCCAGTCCCTCTTCTCTGGGCCCCTGATGGGGAGGGGCAGGTGGGTGAGGGGCCAGTGGAGTCGGGCGTGAGCTGTGGGATCCGCTTCACAGTTCACAGGAGCCTCCCGCACCTGACTGAGACGTGAGGAGGAGGCAGCCTGCTTGGAGACGCTGCTCTGGGAGCCTTGTGTCCCGTTCCCCCCCACCGGGCCCCCCGGGAAGGGAAGGCGGGTTCCCCATGGTTCTAGACTCAGGAGAGCAGATTCCAGCCAGTTTTGCAGTTTTTACTGCTAGTCATTATTTCTGAGAAATCATGTGAATGGTCGTTCATTCTGTAGAACTCTGGGGAAGTAGCACGAGAGCAGAGGGTTCTGAGTCCGAGCTTGCTTTCTTGACGCGCCCAGTCTGAGAAGTGACGCTTTTGGTCTAGGATCTCAGGAGAAGCGTCTAGTGTGTAGTCAGTCACCTTATTCTGCTGAGCACGTTCCTGTAAGGGCGTTTGTGTTTTGTGAACCTTTTTTTTTTTTTAACATTATTTTTATTTGTCAGAGAAAATATTAACACTTCTAGAAAGTATTCTAAAAACATTTCTAAGATGTCGTTTGGGACACACAGTTCTGAATTAGAGTGGCTTGTATGGGCATTTGTGAGCACTCGGGTCAGAGTCCCGGGCGTTAGTCCATCCCAGGGAACGTGCTGCGGAAGCAGTCTGTCTCCTGGTTTTCCTCTCTGGACACCTGGTGGTACCAGGTGCCCCAGAAGATACGTTGTCTTTGGGGAGCGCAATGTTGAGTGCTTCCCTAAATCTAGAGGAGAAAAACTGTGCCAGGAGCTAGAAAGGAAAGAAGGAGTCAGGAAAATACGCTAAAAATCATTTTCAAGAAGAAAATATTACTTAAGACTGACCCATTGGGTCCTGGTCCTAGTGTCTCTTTCATTAATCCCCAAACCTGATAAAACTTTAAAAACAGAACACAAACCCACTCGCTGCCAGTCTCTGTGGGCACATCTGAGCACCAGAGCTGGCTTCGACAACCAAGTCCCTGCTGCTTCTGGGACAAGGTCATGCCGTCAAATTCCACTGTTACTGAAATAGAGTTCCCAGGACCAAACAGAGTCCCTGTTTCTCACAGCAAGTATGTCAGGAGATAGACTTTCCCCGTGACTCTGTGCGTGTTTCTCCGTGGAGGGTGGTTTCTGTAGGGCCGGTCCCGTGTGTGCCCATCTTGCTTTTCCATCAACGGCCAGGTGGCGTTCTGTTCAAGGATTTCCCATGACTGTATAGTTACAGAAATCTTGGTGGATTCCACTCATGAGACCAGAGGGCAAGTCTGTCTTCTCTCTTCCTGCTCCCCGGGAATTGGCCATGGGATGCGCGTGAACAGCCTCCTCGGTGGAGGGACCTCTTGGTGAGGGTGAATTGACTGCGTTTGCTCCTACTGAAGGACGCCGAGGGCCCTGCGCGGAGCGTAGCCAAGTCTGCGTCAGAAGGTTTTGCACACAGAAGCCCTGGCCCCTCTTCAGCTCCATGGGCCTTCCTGCTGCTGGACGGTCCCGTGCTCCGTTTCCAAGGGTGGCCTCCTGCACCTGCTTGCCCTCTCTCTGCACCAGCGCATTGTTCGAAGCCCAGCTCCCATGTCACTTCTGCAAGGATCCCTGGGGTTAGGACAGGCCCTCTGGTCCCGCTCCTCACAACATCCCACTTCTCCCCGAGGAGGTAGGCGCTTTCAGATATTTGCAGAAGGATGAACCAGTAACCGTCTGCACGTTACAGACCGGCTGCTGGGCTGTGGACGCCCTGTCAAATCCCTGCTGGTGTCAGGTAGGGCCCTGCCCTGCGTCCTCCTGGCCACAGCGCCCACGTGGGCACCAGGCCAGTGTGTCCAGCAGGTGCTGGTGGAGCAGGGAGCACTCAGAGCCGGCCCCGCCGAGGGCCGAGCCAGCGTGTCTGCGTGGTGCTCAGCTCTGCGTGATGCCCCGAGCATCCAGGCAGACGGACCTCTTGTGCTGGAGGCACAGCTTTGTTTTGATTTCCGATCTGGATACTTGTAGATGGTGACACATCGTGCTCCTCACTGTTGCCATATCTGAGAGGTTAAAGGAGAACACGATTTGGGGCCTCTGCACATTCTAGTCAACTGAATTGTATTTTATGATCATTAATCCTGGATTTCAGCTCAGCATCCCCGGTGTTCGTTGCTCTAACTGCAGACACACTGACGTCGTTTTTCCTGGGACAGGCCCATATGGAGGCGGCAGCATCTGAAGCCCAGCCGCCGAGGCTCCTGCTGGGTCCCCAGGTTTGTGAAGGAGTCTCCTTCAAGGGGCAGAGTTCAGAGCTTGTGAATTGTGCCCTTTCTGGTCTCCCGGATGATGAGGCATGTTCCTGTCTTGTGTTTAAGGATGCAGACTGCAGTCAGGTGCCGTTCGAGCCTCAGAGAAGAAAGCGTGTGGGTGCTGTGGCCTCCTGAGCTGCCCCTGGCCGGGTCTCTGCTCCTCCGGTGCCCGCTGCACACCGGCTCCGTGTCTTCATTCCGCAGCAGGAGTTAGGGTCTCCCAGAGTGCAGTCCTGGGCCCGGAAGCCACGTTAGCCCATCCCCACCAGGGCTTGAGGGACAGGCTCCTTGGGGACCACCCCCACTGAGGGGTCATGCCATGCTGTCTGTTCATGACGGACGGGGTGTCAGGTGCAAGCTTAAACCCCGGAAGAGAAAACGGGTCTTTAAATCAGGTTGCCGGTCTGTGACTTGGCGTGAATCTTTTCCAGATGGACTTGCTGTAGGAGCTGAGCCTTCCTCAGCGAGAGGTGAACTACCCGTGTCCTAGGTGAGCTACCCACAGTCGTGATCTCAGTGCACAGTTTGCTTCTCTCCTTGGCCGAGCTCTTGTTCTATCACACGCAGCTGTGGGTTTGGTCAGATGGATTTCCCGTTATTCTTAGTGGTGTCCTACCCGCCGAGTTCCTGCTTCCCCATACCAGGGGTCACGGGAGCCAAGAAGCCTCCTCCCGTGCAAGCTTCTGCAGCCTGAGCAGAGCTGGGAGTGGGGTCTGAGCGTCCACCTGGGCAGCGAGAAAGATGTCTGCTTTGGAACTGGCTCGTGTGGGCATCTGAAAAACGCAGACATTTGCAGCCCCGCTCCTGACCTCGTGCACTCATTCCCTTCTGAGCTTCTGTTGTTACTCGGTGAGCAAAGAGCACCCATTGGATGCACGTCAAGCTCTCTAAAGTTCCAGATCTTCTGCACTTTTCCACAAAATGAGTCTCTAATCAAACTACAGTATATTGACAGGAATACGGTTAGCAAATTCATACTGATTTTCAGCAAGAACTTCGGTTATGAGAGGCAGAAACAAGAATCAGGCTGACAGTTGGGGCAGCTGTGGAGGTGATGGAATTTCTTTCTGTGCTGTGTTCTCGTCTGAGTCCATACAAAGGAAACGTAGTAAGTTTCTCATCTTACGTAACAACGGTACTGCGTATCTTCTGCAAAGGCTTGATTGCACTTATTTTAGAAGTAAGTGCCGCTATGTGAGAGTTAATTAAGTACTAGAAGAGAAGGGGACAATTCAGAAATCGTTTTTGTGTAGACTTGAAACGTGGAAAAGCCCTCCGCAATTTCACCAGGTTCCTGAAGCTGGATCCACGTGTGTAGGAGCCCCAGGGCGGCTGTGAGTTCCTGCTGGGCCCTGGGATCCACGGGCACTGAACGCGAGGGGACAGGACCAGAGAGGCTTGGGTTCCAGCAAGGGCCTGAGGGGACGTCACTCACACGTGACCGTGTCCATGTCTACTCCCAACGTACACGGAAGCTGAGGTAGCAGCTGAGACATTTGCCCAGTTCCACGCGGACTAAGAATAAGACCAGAATTTGGATCAAGGTCTTCTAGTTTTGAATCCCATATGCATTTTTACTGAAGTCATCTTCCACAAATCCTTCATGATTTCTTTTGAAACTATGTGGAAAACCACGGCGTTCTCATGTATTTCCCTTGCTATCTGAATTTAGAAGTCTTGATGTTTTCTAGAACATTTGACACCCAGATGAGCCAGGTGGTCTACACGGCAGGTGTCCTGGCCCGAAGCAGACAGCATGTCAGAGCCGCAGAGCCCCTGTGGCCACATTCCTGAGTGAATGTGAGGACTGTCGTGGTTTCCAGTGTCTGGCACTGGAATTGGTGGGTTGCTCAGGGGACAGCACTGTGTTGTTAGGGATTTCCTTTGCGGAGTCCTTTCTTCCTCATGTGTTGGAAGCAATTGGGACGGACTCGCGTGTGGCTGTCTGAGGACATCGCTGGCAGAGGGCCAGGGTCCTGGGCTTGGTTACTGTCTCCCTGCCTGGCCACCTTCCTCTTTCCTCTTGGGCTCCTCAGGTTCCTTCCTCTCGAGCCCCTTTGCGGTTCTCGAGGGAAATAGAAATCTCACTGAAGGCCATGTTTGAACTGACGCCTGATGAAAGCCTCGCAAGGCCCTGCTCACGCCGTGAAGACCAGCCGTGTTGGTTCAGTAGCCCTCCCCAAGGTCCTCCCGTGGGCCAGGGCAGCGTTGCCCAGGGAGGGGATGAGCAGACAGACGTCCTGGCTCCTGGGTGAGAATCCAAGGAGCACTCGTTGTCCGCCAACCTCACAGCTGTTAGCTGCCCCGATTTCGTTCCTGGGCAGTAGTCTTGTCCTGGGAAGGTCACTGGGGGATGAGTCGTTTGGCAGCGAGATCACGAGGCCACTTCTCTTCCAGGGACGAGGTAGACTTGCCCTTGTGACAGTGTTACTGCCCAGCATGCAGAGCCCAGCAGCCTGTGACTTCTGCCCCGAGGACCGAGCCCCCAGCGCACCTGGGAGCACCGGGAGGGGGCGCCCGTCTCAAGGGAAGGGGCAGCTACCCGTGAACATTCAGATGCTACTTAGAATGGCAGAGTTGTGTACAGACGGGAAACTGAGGCTCAGGGTAGCTGGGCTCTAGAGCCCAACGTGTCCCTGGTGCCCTGTCCCTCCATTTACATGGGACCTGAAGCTGAGTCTCTGTCTGCCACGTGGTGCTTCATAAGCGTGGGACGGAGAGCCACTCTCCATCCCCGCCACACGTTTGCCTGAGAAGGATTAATCTTTGCGCGCTGGCTTCATGTGGTTTTGGAGGGCTCCCCCACTTCCCTCGAGACCCCTGGCCTTCCAGTGTCCTCGCTCAGACCTGGTCCCCACATTCTGTTGCCCACGTTCCAGTGGTCCCGAGAGCTGGTTTTCAGTCGTGGCGGGAGCCTGGGCCCTTGGTGCCCTGCATCCTGAGTTCTGTGTGTTCTAGTAAAGATGCATGTGCGCATGCCACCTGACACCCAGCGGGAAGGACCCCTCACTCATTACCTCAGGGTCCCCCTGTGCGGACAGGTGGAAATTCTAATCTGGAGTTGCTGCATATTTGACAGAGGGCTTTTCCTTGTCAGAACATACTTTAAGCTACTTCAGATTTCATTCACAGTGAGGGCAGATAAAAATTAATGACAGAAATGTGCACACCAATATTTTAGCTTTTTAAAATGCCCTGTTGCCAGTGAGCTGTTGAAGGTATTCTCCTTTTGTTAGTTAACTCATTTCTCTCAAAACTTGTGTTGTAAGCTGTGTACTTCAGCCTATGAAGGTAAATGTCCAGTGTTTGTGTGCAAAATTAGCTGAGGACAGGCGTGCAGGTCCTGGTCTGTGTGCCGCGCCTGCGTTTCCCAGAGGTGCACGGCCACAGGGGACCCAGGTGGGGTTAAGGTTAATGGAATTCCGGGAAGTGTACTTGAATTCCCGAGGTCTGTAGCAGGACTGAGAGGGAAAGCTGGACTTAACTGTGTGTATAAATCTGTTAGACCTTGGCAGCTTGAATGTGCACATTTAGCTCCTCTTCTTCCCAGAACCGCACCAAGATGTGTCTGTAAGTGGATGAAGTGTCAATCCACAGGACAGACGGATGGGAGAAACAGTGGCAAGTTTTTGTGGTATCGGGGTCAATGATGGGGATGCAACGTGTAGCAGATGGTGCTGCTTTCATGGGCACCAGAGGGAGAGGATGAGGCTTGGCATCTAGGAAGCAGGTGACCCACGTCTTCCCCACTCCCCCAGAGATGTTTGTTCTCTGGAGAAATAGACCTGAGAACCTCGGGATTTGGGGTGCAAGGCACTGAATCCGAGCATGTGCCCTGGAGAATGAGAACAGCTCCAGCCCCGAATGATTCACAAGACAGGAGAGCGGAGGTCTCTTCTTCGGGTAAATGCAATAGCTCAGGTAAAACATCTGCTTGCTGGCAGTAGGTCTGGTGATAACCCCACCACAGGAGGAAGACAGACTCGCAGCTTCTTCGGTGGGAGTAAAGAAAAAATTGTGCAAGTTGACAGAGGAGAAAAGAAAACAATAAACAGATTTTTCATGAACAGAATACCATCAGAATGACATTTGACTTCTCACCAATAATTGGCATGAGAAGCCATGAATGCACATAACTTTCAAATAAATCGATTTTTACACATTTTCCAAATTTCAAATTTATCTGTAATTTTGCTTAGATGTCTAGGCAAAAGCAAGTTCCAGGAGGAAGGGATGCTCTGTGGTGGTTGTAAAGCAGGTCTGGACCAGCCAGCCTGGATTAGAGCAGGAGGGGATCCACGAGGAGGGTCTTCAGGGAAAAAGAATACCGAACTAAAAGACTGTCCCCAAGTTGTTGGTGATTGCCCATGGGGGAGAAAGTGTTGGAAAGGGTTTCAGTTCTGTTGGGATATTTTGAAGGAATTAGCAAGAGGTCCATTGAAAACCAAGATGATGGAACCAAAAGATGCAAATATTAACCCAGGAATAATAAAAAAGTCTAAGATAGAAGGGTGTTCACGGCACACTACTGACTCATGATCTAACTGTGGTACAGTGAGGGCCACACTTCTGTAAAGAAGTCATGTGTTGTCTAAAACGGGCAATTAAGAGGGATCATAAGCTCATGTTTACAAACACGAATGTAAACACCAAATGACCACCACTTGTCATTATGACTTAATAGTACTCCTTGATTTCATAAATTCTGTGCATCTGTTTGATGAGATAGAGTAGTTTTTTTTAAAGATCATTTGCAGACTATAACTGGACAGGGTTTGGCAGCAGTGAGCTGCTGTGTCATCCAGAAGTTTAACAATGTATGTTGGTGTGCCTACTGGATGAAGCGCTTGCAGGAGCTCGCCGCGTGACTGTGGCGTGGCTGTCTCCTGCACAATTCTAATGCAGTTAACCGAATGCAGTTAATCTGCAGTTAGTTAACCTATCGTGTCATTAACCACAAACATGCCAGCAGGAGCTGAGGTGCAGCGAGATGCCTGGCTGGCTCAGTCGGTGGAGTGTGCAACTGTTGGTCTCAGGGTCGTGAGTTTGAGCCTCACGTTGAGCATGGAGCCTACTTAAAAAGAAAAAAAAAAGAATTGAGGTGTAGAAATCACCAGCACAAGAGAAAAATTACACCCCTGATATAAATAACCCTCATGGGGCCATCACAGAAAGCCTAAACAGTTTCTGTTAAAATAGCCATCACTGGTTTACTTTCTCTACCAAGTATTGCTGGTCCTTTTCCGAAGACTCAGCAGTTAATGTTTGATGCCCAGTGCTCCGAATTTCTTTACTTCTGCACCGTAATGATGAAACCTTTCCTGCTGTACTTACTTAGTTTTATGGAGATGGTGCTTCCTGCTGCCCGAGTTCCCAAGTGTAATCGGTATCGTGATCGCCAGATCTAGGTCAGCTTTTGACAAATACCCGTCAAATTAGTTTTATCTGACCGTTTTATCCTTTCAGGTAATTCGTCATGGCCATATGGAAATAGAAATTTTTCAGTTATTTCGCATCAAGGGGAGTAAGATTCAGAGTTAGAAATTTTGAATGAATAAAGATGAACATTCATGCACAGTCCTGGTTACCTGAATTGTAGCGTTAAGATATCCTATAAGATTTATTGTAAAGGTAACCTTAATGGTAAATGTAATTTTAAATTTCCTCGAGAATGAACATAGCCCTTTCTATATGTTTGTTATATAAAGAAGATCATAACTTGATTCTTTGGGCTCCATTTTTCTTATGGCTGTTCTAGATGTGTGGGATATAAGGGAGCCTGTGCGGGGGTCTCTGAAGGGTAGTGTCGGGCATGAGTCTTCCCCTGCCTGGGACACTTCTCCCTTTCCTGTTCAGTGTCCATGATGTCCCCTGGCCCCCGTCCACGCCCTTGCATGCTCTAGCTTGGCTGTGGGCATGCGGTGAGTCAGGGCTTCATTCTACCAAATGATTTTACCAAATAAATGAACTCTGGCTGCCGAGTAAAGCCTTACCTTACTTTGCTGTTTCCCTTAACCCAGGGGTGGATCAAGCATTGCCTCCCGAGCGCCGGGCTCCCGTCACTCCTGCTTCTTCCACTCGCTATCACCGCCGAAGGTCCTCAGGGTCACGAGATGAGCGCTATCGGTCAGGTAAGGCACCAAGTGGTCGTGAGGTCACTGATCCCCCGGTCTGTGATGGTGATGGTGAAGTGGACGGGCAGGTGCATGTCTGCAGCAGCTGCGTGGGTGTGAGGCAGGAGTGTGGTACGTTTGAATGTCCTTTGGTTGGTTGTGTGATCACAGGTAATGACATCCTGGCTCCTAAACAAATATACCCTCAGGGGTACACATTAAAACTCAGTAAACAGTAACTCTTTTCACATTTTTAAAGATAGTGTCTGCTATTTAGAATTTCATAACAATTGAACAGTAATCTCTCATGAGCCAAATTTTGCTTTTTTTTAGGTGTTACTATTCAGCAGTTTGGTTTTACTTTGTATTTTCTTGGTCGCTATTATAATTTTTTTCCTTCTCTTTTAACCCCAGGATTTCTGTTTTTCAAGTAGTTTTTAAAAAAGAAAATCCTTAAACTTTCCCATGTTTTTTCTTTCCCTTGTGTTTTATGGTGCTGTGTACAAGAATTCTGTCTTGGTAACTTTGTTCTATTATAGCCATCACCCAGGTTTGGTTGGCTTACATTTCTATCATTAATTTCATTCTATTAATTTCTCTCATCAGAAAACTTGTATGGTGATTAATATTTTAATTACATTTTTAGAGATTTTTTTCCAACATCTACATTAAAGTTGCTTTTTCCTGCTTCCCTAACTACAGTTTTTAAGGAAAATCATCAGTAAGTGTTGTTGCTAGGACTTCAGTTCAGGGTGGATGTGGATTGCTAATGATGACAAAAGATTAACACTTCACTTTATATTTTGCAGAGCACTTTCACAAGTACTATCCCACTTGGTTTTTACAACAAACAGGTGAAGTACTTACTGCTCCTTCGTGTTGCAGAAGAGGAAGCAGAGGCTGTGGGATGAGGCAGCTCAGGCAGTTGACACCAGGGCTGGGCGGATCGACCATGCTCTTGGTTCTGTTTCACGGCTCCTTCCATTAGCAGGGTGACAAGACAAAACCCCCACCCTTTCCAGTAAGGAGCCATCTGCCTGACTTCCTGGCTGGGCTCCTTCCTAGGAGGGAGGGAGGGGTAGGGCAGACCTTACAGCATCAGGGTCTCATCTGGGGAATGAGAGTGAAGGCTGAGTGCTGCCCCTTGGCCCCGCCAGCCCCCCAGATGCCTTGATGTGGGGACAGTGTGGGGATGGAATGAAGCAGGAGCTTGTTCTCAACTCCACCTTCTGTTTTCCAGAGATATTGGAACACCCAGCATGTCTCAGGAGCCCATCCTCATTCAGGTGTCTCAGAGGCCTCTTTCAAATAGTTAGGTGGGTAGAGGCATGCACACAGGTGCTGTCAACTTACTGTGAAATGCTTCAGTTACCTCACTTGTCCGGATACTACCATGTTAGTGTTTTATGTATGTACACACGTAGTCACGCATACAGCAGATGCAAGTACAGACACATGCAGACATACAGAATCACACATACAGTAGACACACAGGTAGTGACACATGCAGACAGATACAAAGTCACGTGTACAGTAGACACACATGTAAACACATGTCCATGCACACACAGCCCCCTGTATGGTAGACACATATGTGGATACACATGTGGACACAGACACATGCCTGTAGATATATACATAGGTATGCAGAGCACACACACAGACACACGTGTAGACACATATAGATACATATGTGGACCTAGAGACATGGACATGCAGACACAGGTAGACATGCACGTGTAGACACACGTGTGGACACCAACACACAGATATATGTAGATGTGCAAACATGTAGACACATGCAGGCATGCAGGCACACACACGTAGACACACATGTACGATCATCAGTATCTTTAGTTCTCACAGAAACCAGTCAGGTGATGTTTTTTCCATTTTATAGATGAGAAACAAAGTTCAGGGAGGTGTGTGGTTGTTAACGGTAACACAGTGAGTACCTCATCAAAACAGGATGCAAATCTAGCTTTGTCTGGCTCTATTATCTGACTTCTTCCCACATAGAAGTTTGTAACTTGTGTCTTGTTCTAAGCTCTTTCTGTTAAATTTTTTTTTTTTTAAGATTTTATTTATTTATTTGACAGAGAGAGACACAGCGAGAGAGGGAACACAAGCAGGGGGAGAGGGAGAAGCAGGCTCCCCGCAGAGCAGGGAGCCCGATGTGGGGCTCGATCCCAGGACCCTGAGATCATGACCTGAGCCAAAGGCAGTCGCTTAACCGACTGAGCCACCCAGGTGCCCTCTGTGTTAAACTTTTTAAAAATTTAGATGGAAATTAAGACCTAGCACAGTCTGTTTCCTCCATTACCTGTCTTTCCTAATGATGAGGGGTGGGGCTGATAAACCCTGATGTTTTCCTGGCCTTTGCTAAGGCATATTCTCCAAATCCTCCTGGCTGCTTTAGGAGACAGACCAGGTGCTGGTTGCCTCACCATTTTTCTTTCAAGTAAAAGTCTGAGAGCTGTTAACAAAGTAGGAAACGGTGCTGTCTTGGCCTCAGATGCATCTCCATTCATCCTTGCAGGCTGCCTCCCATCTTGGAGAGTGGAGGAGTAGATGTGGGAGAGAAGTGTGGGTGGAGGGTGGTGAAGGAGAGTACGAGAACCTGCAGCAATGCCCTCTTAGAAGAAAACTGCAACTGTCTCAGTGTAGCCCACCTGGAGCCTACTTAAGAATCTCTGTTTGCGTCAGGTAGCATCCCCATGGGGCAGCAGACACGGGAACACCTGCTGCAGTTGGGGTCTGTCTTTCCAGTTAGAACCCCAGACCCGGGGATGAGCTTGGAGCTCTGCCTGCTTTGGGCTAAGGAGCTCACAGTCCAAAGGAAGAGCCAGACCAGTGACCCAAACATGGGTTAGCTGGTGACACTCCTCGTATTCCAGCAGTTTCTGCTGCTCTCGGAGTAAGATTCGCATCTACCATGTCCGTGGTCTGGCTTCCCATTATTCCAACCACGCTGGTTTTCTGGATGTTTCAAGCATGTAATTGCTATGGGGCCTTTATGCTCTCGGCTGCTGCTGCCTAGAATGTTCTTCCCTCAGATACATACATTGCGTGTTACCTTTCCATCAGGTCTCTGCTCAGGGGTTACTGTTTTCGTGAGCCTTCTCTGACCACCCAGTTAAAATGGTACGACACAGTGTCACCTCGCACAATCCCTACGCTTCCCCTCCTGATTCATGTATGTCCATTGCAGTTATCACCTCCAACACTGTCAGTCATCCATCTTCCTACCTACCCACCCATCATCTGTCCATCTACCTGTCTGTCATTTCGCTACCTACATCATCTGTACGCCTCTCTGTCGATCTGCCTGTCTACCACGAGAGCACGAAGCTCACAAAGACAAGGATCTCTCTGTTCATTCACGTATGCTAAGGATCTAAAATAGTGTGTCGTTAATATTTTTGGAAGGAAGGGAGGGAGGGAAGGAGGAGAAAAAGCATAGTTTGGGGGAAAGCAAGAAATTAGGTAGGATGGGCCAGATTTTAAGGTCTGTTGTGTACTATGCTTAGAAACTTAGACCTTATCCTGAAGATGTCAGGGTATCACTTGAAGATTTTAGGCAAAGGCACAAGAGGAGCACATTTAGGGTTTAGGGAGGAATTTGGTAGCATTGTGGCATGTGATTTACAGGCAGAGGAGTCAGATCCTGAGATTGATGCACATTTAGATGAGTCAGGGTCAGTGAGATCTGACCTCCGTTTAGAAGGTAATAGCAGTGGGGCATCTGGGTGGCTCAGTCAGTTAAGTGTCTGCCTTCGGCTCAGGTCATGATCCCAGGGTACTAGGATTGAGCCCCACATCGGGCTCCCTGCTAGGCAGGAAGCCTGCTTCTCCTTCTCCTGCTCCTCCTGCTTGTGTTCCCTCTCTCGCTGTCTCTCTCTCTCTCTGTCAAATAAATAAATAAAATCTTAAAAAAAAAAGGGTAATAGCAGTAGGACCTTGAGGCCGAGTCAGCGTGGGGGTATGTGAGGGTGGGAACGCGTGGTGATTCCTGCATGTGTAGACCACGCAGCTGCATGGGTTATGGTCTCCAGCTCTGCTTTAGAGGATTAAGGTTTCCATTTGTAGGTTAAAGATGGTGGAATTGGCCCTGCTGTTCACTTACCATGTAGGGAATACTATGAAAATGGTATTCCATATAGACTATTTTCATTTCGAAAAATTCATACTCCTCTCAACTTTGAATAGGTAATGACTACTTAATTTACATATCGGAGAAACCTATCCAGAGGCTCTTTGTGTGTGCTTGTGAACCTCGATGGGGCTCTCATTTTCTAGGACCAACACCGCGCCTCCCCTGTGTCTTGTGGCAGCCACCCTGAAGGGGAGCTAGTGAGGACCTGGGGGTCATTATCAGCCTCCTTTGATGGTCTCGCCACCTTATTCTCTGCTATTTCTTGTTGTTAAAATAGGCTAGTCCTGAGTTTTCTTAATTTAGACATTTCACTAATATACTGTGAGTTACTTTCCCTTTCGGTGTATGTCCCCAAATCCTTCTTTAAAATGTGGTATGAACTCTGAAGAGCTTAGTGTGGCCTATTACCAGTGTACAGGTGTCAGGATTTTCTGGTTTGTGTTTTCCTGAGCCAGCATGAAAGATTTCAGACACTCAAAAGAAAGTTTTGTGGCCCTCTGGAGATTTTGCTTTCTAAAATCCTTAGACCACTCAGCTTGCAGTAGAAGTACTTTGGATGCTTCAGTGACCAAATTATATCAACCAAGAAGTAATTCTATTATCTCTTAGATAATTACCCTAATTAACAATCAATCCAGTCAGCCATATAGCCTCAAATTTAATCTCTCTTGGCTATACTTTTCCATTTCATTTCCAAACCCGTGGCCTTCCGTTGTAATGAACTCCTACTGGAATTCTTTATTATAGTGTGTACTTCTCCTTTTTTAAATAACTCTATTTGGAAACTTAAATTTGATTTGGAGAGTGAATTAATGAAGAGGCATATCCTGAGTACCTAGAAAATGTCAAACTCTGTATTAGGCACTTTATTACTTTTACTTGATAAGTCTAAATTAGAACTTAAAGGAATTCTAGCTGTTTTTTATACCCTTTCCCCCCGACCAGAAGCCCTAGAAAGGAACACTGAGATTTGTGTTGTTTCTATTCCTACCAGGACCAACAATGATAAGGAAGAATGTTCAAAAAAACCTGCAGCATACAATTTCCTAATATGTTTAAAATGGTTGTTTTGTCTCTTGGTGAGCTGACATATAGCTTCAGAAAGCACATCTCTGGGTCTGTATGTGTGCATGGACCAGAGCCGCTGCCTTCCCCGGGGCCCAGCCCTCACTCCAGGTGGGATGCCATGGAGCCCAGTCTCCCTCCTAGACAGCAGACCCAGACAGGCTCCAGGGACCCAGGGGGACCCCGAGACCCTCCAGGGATGTCTGTGAGGTCAAACTCTTTCTGGACTAACACTGACATGATTTGCTGTGTCCACACTCATCCTCTCGTGAAGGTACATGGATTTTTCCAAGGCTGTGAGATGTGGTGATACTGCGCTCTGACAGTTGGTGCAGACGGTGATTGTGAAGTCTTGCATTTTAAAAAGTTTGTCAGTTTACTTTCTATTTTTTTTTTAAGATTTTATTTATTTATTTGAGAGAGAGAGAGAGAGCGCACATGAGAGGGGGGAGGGTCAGAGGGAGAAGCAGACTCCCCGCTGAGCAGGGAGCCCGATGCGGGACTCGATCCTGGGACTCCAGGATCATGACCTGAGCCGAAGGCAGTCGCTTAACCAACTGAGCCACCCAGGCACCCTGTCAGTTTACTTTCTAATACAGTAAGTATCAAAGCATTAGTCCTAGAAACTAAAGCTTTTTAACATTTCACCAATTTTTAACAGCTTAAAGTGTTCTTTAGGTCCAAGAGTTTGAGAACCACTGCTTGTGACTTGTAAAAATGAAATTCTTCTTTAAACCTGGAGACACTGTGAACTACAAGCTTGTACATGTGAACCCACCCCTGAGGCTGGTTTTGTGCTGGTGACGGTTTAGAATCTGAGCTGTGGCAGTGCTCAGCTGCTAGCCGTAAGGGCCTGCGTCCTGGTAGCCAACCAACACGTGTGCGGTTTTGTGTCCCGAGCATTTGCTAAGCAATGTAGGTGAGACACGAATACAGAAGACATTGTGTTTGCTTCCAAAGAGTGTATTTACCCTGTAGTCAGTTCTTACTCGACATTAAAGTTTAATTTCCTACACTGAGAAGGTTTATCTTTCTCTAGTCAATTTGAATTCACTGATTTTAATATGCTTACCGACTCTGCAATCTGATTCTCTCTGAACTAAATGTTTTCATGATTTAGTATAAATCTGAAATAACGTATTTTGTTACAGTAGAGTAAGAGAAGAATGCACTAAATCAAACTGCATACTCAGTGAGATATTCCCAGCGAAGGACAGGCTTATCTGTATCGAGCTGCACTGTCCAGTGTGGTGGACCTTTTAAATTTAAATTAATTTAAATTAAATTTAAAATTCTGTTCTTTTGCTTCACCAGCCACATTTAAGACAAGCGGCTACTACACTGTGTAGTGCAGGTGTGGAAATTTGGCACGGCAGAAAGTCTTATCCCACAAGGCCACTCTAAAACCAAGGCTGTGGGAGACTTGGAAGGAAGACGGAAGATGCATTTGAAGACAGACTGTAAAGGCCTATTTGTTCAAAACTAATGAAAATGAACTCAACCTTGATACCCGTGCCTAGTCATTTAAACAGAAAATGGCATGGTTAGATTTGCATGTTGAAAATGTCAGTGTGGGATAGATTGGTTGGATTGGGGTGGGTTCCTGGCTGAAAGCAGGGACACGCTAAGAGGCTGTTGTATTTTGGGTGAAAACAGTCAAAATTTGCATGGTGCACTAAAGTAGCACTTAGAAATTGATAGCCTAAAATACTTACATTAGGTAATAAGAGATCCTGGAAACTGAAGAAATAAGGATTTAATTTAAGACGTTGTAAAAGGAAAATTGAATTAAGTCCATAGGAGGGAGAAATGAGAAAAAACAGAGTAAGATGGAGTAGAGGAGATAGTCTTGGCTCCATGCCAGGATGCCGAGGAAGCATGGACTTTGTCACATGGATCCTTAAAACAAGAAAGAAGTTTAGAAATGGAAACCAGCCAGTTGAGTTCAGCTGGATCCCAACTTTGATCCATCAGTGAACTGAAGTCATTGGGAAAACCACTGCTCCAAAATTGGGGGTGGGTAATGTCAGTGGATAAATGGATGCCCTACAGAGAATGTAAAGGCAGTGCTGGAAATCAGAGACACTGTAACAGAAATGACGAATGGGCTCATCAGTGGACTGAAGGTGGTGAGGTCAGAAATTCACATCTACATAAAGAAAGGGGAGATGTTAGAGAAGGATTACACCAAGACTAAAGAGAATCTGTTGTTTTTATAATTCTTAATTGCTCTTACAGATTAAAGTTTGTTCAGAGTATGGGATGCTTGGGTGGCTCAGTCGGTTAAGCATCTGCCTTCGACTCAGGTCATGATCCCAGGGTCCTGGGATCAAGTCCCACATCGGGCTCCCTGCTCAGTGGGGAGCCTGCTTCTCCCTCTGCCTGCCGCTCCCCCTGCTTGTGCTCTCCCGCTCGCTCACACTCTCTGGCAAATAAATAAATCTTAAAAAAAAAAAAAGTTTATTCAGAGTAACGATAGGAACAATGTATTGGGTGATTATAGCGTATGCATTAGTGAAGTGAATGGCAACGATGTTATAGGGGGCAGGAGGGCGGAACTGAGAATATTCTGTTATGAAGCATCAACTTAAGGACAACTACTTGAAGAAGTAAAAAACATATAATTGATATGCCAAGAAAGGAGTAAAAGTCAGATCATATACAATACTCAGTTAAAACTAGAAAATTCAGAAAAAGAGTGGAAGACAAAGAACAAGTACAATAGATAATAGTAACAAACATGTTAAATAATAATCCAAACAGACGAATCACTTTAAATGTCACTGACCTAATGCACCAATTACACCATCAGAGTAGACTAAAAACACAACCCACTACATGTGGACTATAAGACATGCACTTTAAATATAAAGACACAGATTAAAATTAAAGAGATGGAGAAAAATATACCAGCTAACACTAATTTAAAAAGCTGGAGGAGCTACATTAATTTCTTATGGGGCAGACTTGAGAGCAAGAAAAGTTATCAGGGATTACATATGATAAAGGGGATGATTCTCTAAGAAGACGTAATTCTTAATGTGTACATGCCTAACAAAATATCACAATCCATGAGACAAGAGCCATAAATCTGCAGACATAAATAGGCAAATCCACAGTTACAGTGGAGCTTCAGCATCTCTGTATCAGTGATGGACAGATCCAGTAGGTAGCAAATCAGTTGAGGACATGGTTGAACTGAAGAGTTCACCTGGATCAACTGGATTTAACTGACGTTTATAGGGCATTCCATGTAACAACAGCAAAACACACATCCCCAAGCTCACACATAACAGTCACCAAAATAGACCACATCCTGGGCCATAAAACACACCTTAAATTGAAAGGAATAGGAATAAAAATATGCTGTCAGGGCACAGTGGGATTAACCTAAGAATGCATGACCAGTGACTGGAGAATTCCCACACACTTGGAGAGCAGACAGCATGCTTCTGACGAGCACATGGATCAAGGAAGCCTAAGAAACTTGTAAAATATTTTGAACTAAAAAGGAGAAAATACAAGTGATCAAAATTTGTGGGATGCAGCAAAAATAGTGCTTACAACCAAATGTGCTGTAGCCAGTGTTTATGTTAGAAAAGAAGATCTTAAATCTATAAGCTTCAGCCTTAGGAAAAGAGCAAAGTAAATCTGAAGAAGAAAAATAATAAAACTTAAAGGAGAAATAATGAAATTGAAAAGAAGAAATCAGAAAATAAAAAAGCCAAGAACTGTTCTTTGAAAAGATCAATAAATGATAAACTTCTGACCAGGTTAACTAAAAAAAAAAAAAAATTAAAAATCACTAATACTAGAAATGAAAAACTGACCATCACTACTTATTCTATAGACCATAAAAGGACAAAGGAATATTACAAACAACCCTGTATCCACAGATTATGGAGATAAAATGGACCCCATTCCTTGAAACACACAATCTGTCAACAGTCACACAAGAAGAAGTAGACAATCTGAGTAAGGCTATGTCTATTTAAAAAATGAATCAATAATTAATGACTTTCCAAAACAAAGCACCAGGGTTACTCATGAATTCTACCAAACATTTAAGGAAGAGATTATACCTCTCTATATATTCTGTTCCTGCAGATAAAAGGAGAGGGAGTGCTTCCTAAGCATTCTATGAGACCAGCATTAACCTGATACCAAAACTAGACAAAAGCATTACGAGAAAGAAAAACTATAAACTACTATCTCTCATGAACATAGATTAAAAAAACTCAACAAAATAGCAAATCAAATGCAATAGTGTATAAAAATTATACACCATGACTAAGTGAAATTGAATTTATTCCAGGTATGCAAGCTGGTTTAACATTCAAGAATCAATTAATGTAATTCATCTCATCAACAAACTAAAGGAGACAACTCTTTGACCCTACCAATAGATACAGAAAAAGCATTTGACAACATCTAACGCCCATTCATGATTAAAAACTCTCAGCAAACTGGGAATGCAGGGGAACTTCCTCAATTTGATAAAGAACATCTAAAAAAATTTCTGCTTAACATCATACTTAGTGGTGAGAAACTAAACAGTTTACCACCAAGATCAGGAGCAAGGCAAGGATGTCCCCTCTTACCACTCCTTTGCCACATTGTACTGGAAATCCTAGCTAATACAATAGGACAGTAAAAGGAAATCAAAAGCATACAGATTGGGAAGGAAGAATTAAAAGTTTATTCACAGATGATATGATTGTCTATGTAGAAAATCCCAAGCATCAAAAAATCGAAGTAATAAGTGATTATAACAAGGTTGCAGGATAGAAGGTTAGCATACAAAAACCAATCACTTTCTTAAATACCAGCAACAAACAATCGGAATTTGAAATTGTCATTTACAATGTCATTTACATCAGCACCCCCAAATGAAATATTTAGAACTCTAAAAAAATGTATAAGCCTATATGAGGAAAATGATAAAAGTGATAAATCATAAGAACTAAATAAACTGAGAGAGATTCCATGTTCATGGATAGGAAGACTCAATATTGTCAAGGTGTCAGTTCTTCCCAGCTTGATCTATAGATGAAACAATCCCAGCCAAAATCCCAGAAGTTATTTTGTGAATATCAACAAGTCAATTCTAAAGTTTATACAGAAATGTAGAAGACCCCAAATAGCCAACACAATAAAGAACAAAGTTGAGGACTGATGCTATTCAACTACAAGACTTAATATAAAATGAGGGATAGTACAGACAGATATTGGTGAACCAATAGACATATAGATCAATGTATCACAGTAGACAGCTCAGAAATAGACCCACAAATATGGTCAATATTGACAAGCAAAGGCAACTCAATGGAGAAATGATAGTCTTTTCAACATATAGCACTTAATGTAGACACAGATCTTAAACATCTTAAACCTTTCACAAAATTAACTCAGAATGCATCATAGACCCAGGGTGCCTGGGTGGCTCAGTTAGTTAAGTATCTGACTCTTGATTTTGGCTTAGGTCATGATCTCAGGGTTGTGGGATTGAACCCCATGTTGGAAGTCTGTCCCTCTCTCTTGCTCTATCAAATAAAAAATTTTTTTTTAATTTTTTTTATTGTTATGTTAATCCCCATACATTACATCATTAGTTTTAGATATAGTGTTCCATGATTCATTGTTTGTGCATAACACCCAGTGCTCCATGCAGAACGTGCCCTCCTCAATACCCATCACCAGGCTAACCCATCCTCCCAACCCCCTCCCCTCTAGAACCCTCAGTTTGTTTTTCAGAGTCCATTGTCTCTCATGGTTCTTCTCCCCCTCCAATTTCCCCCCCTTCATTCTTCCCCTCCTGCTACATTCTTCTTCTTTTTTTCTTTCTTAACATATATTGCATTATTTGTTTCAGAGGTACAGATCTGAGATTCAACAGTCTTGCACAATTCACAGCGCTTACCAGAGCACATACCCTCCCCAGTGTCCATCACCCAGTCACCCCATCCCTCCCACCCCACCCCCCACTCCAGCAACCCTCAGTTTGTTTCCTGAGATTAAGAATTCCTCATATCAGTGAGGTCATATGATACATGTCTTTCTCTGTTTGACTTATTTCGCTCAGCATAATACCCTCCAGTTCCATCCACGTCGTTGCAAATGGCAAGATCTTATTCCTTTTGATGGCTGCATAATATTCCATTGTATATATATACCACATCTTCTTTATCCATTCATCTGTTGATGGACATCTTGGCTCTTTCCACAGTTTGGCTATTGTGGACATTGCTGCTATAAACATCGGGGTGCACGTAGCCTTTCGGGTCCCTACTTTTGTATCTTTGGGGTAAATACCCAGGAGTGCAATTGCTGGATCATATGGTAGCTCTATTTTCAACTTTTTGAGGAACCTCCATACTGTTTTCCAGAGTGGCTGCACCAGCTTGCATTCCCACCAACAGTGTAGGAGGGTTCCCCTTTCTCCGCATCCCCGCCAACATCTGTCATTTCCTGACTTGTTAATTTTAGCCATTCTGACTGGTGTGAGGTGGTATCTCATTGAGGTTTTGATTTGGATTTCCCTGATGCCGAGCGATATTGAACACTTTTTCATGTGTCTGTTGGCCATTTGGATGTCTTCTTTGGAAAAATGTCTGTTCATGTCTTCTGCCCATTTCTTGATTGGATCATTTGTTCTTTTGGTGTTGAGTTTGATGAGTTCTTTATAGATTTTGGATACTAGCCCTTTATCTGATATGTCATTTGCAAATATCTTCTCCCATTCTGTCAGTTGTCTTTTGGTTTTGTTGACTGTTTCCTTTGCTTTGCAAAAGCTTTTTATCTTGATGAAGTCCCAATAGTTCATTTTTGCCCTTGCTTCCCTTGCCTTTGGCGATGTTTCTAGGAAGAAGTTGCTGCGGCTGAGGTCGAAGAGGTTGCTGCCTGTGTTCTCCTTTAGGATTTTGATGGACTCCTGTCTCACATTGAGGTCTTTCAACCATTTGGAGTCTATTTTTGTGTGTGGTGTAAGGAAATGGTTCAGTTTCATTCTTCTGCATGTGGCTGTCCAATTTTCCCAACACCATTTGTTGAAGAGACTGTCTTTTTTCCATTGGACATTCTTTCCTGCTTTGTCAAAGAT
>NW_022589736.1:3160882-3162413 GCF_004348235.1 Phoca vitulina | reverse complement strand
TTCCTTTCTGGTCTATGTTGCTTTTAGGCTCTCTCTTTGCTTAGAGGACCCCTTTCAATATTTGTTGTAGGGCTGGTTTCGTGTTTGCAAATTCCTTTAGTTTTTGTTTGTCCTGGAAGCTTTTTATCTCTCCTTCTATTTTCAATGACAGCCTAGCTGGATATAGTATTCTTGGCTGCATATTTTTCTCATTTAGTGCTCTGAATATGTCCTGCCAGTCCTTTCTGGCCTGCCAGGTCTCTGTGGATAAGTCTGTTGCCAATCTAATGTTTCTACCATTGTAGGTTACATATCTCTTCTCCCGAGCTGCTTTCAGGATTTTCTCTTTGTCTCTGAGACTCGTAAGTTTTACTATTAGATGTCGGGGTGTTGACCTATTTTTATTGATTTTGAGAGGGGTTCTCTGTGCTTCCTGGATTTTGATGCCTGTTTCCTTCCCCAAATTAGGGAAGTTCTCTGCTATAATTTGCTCCATTATACCTTCTGCCCCTCTCTCTCTTTCTTCTTCTTCTGGGATCCCAATTATTCTAATGTTGTTTTGTCTTATGGTATCGTTTATCTCTCGAATTCTGCCCTCGTGATCCAGTAGTTGTTTATCTCTCTTTTTCTCAGCTTCTTTATTTTCCATCATTTGGTCTTCTATCTCACTGATTCTTTCTTCTGCCTCATTTATCCTAGCAGTTAGTGCCCCCATATTTGATTGCACCTCATTGATAGCCTTTTTGATTTCGACTTGGTTAGATTTTAGTTCTTTTACTTCTCCAGAAAGGGTTTCTCTAATAACTTCCATGTTTTTTTCAAGCCCAGCTAGTATCTTTAAAGTGATGATTCTGAACTCTAGATCTGACATCATACTAATGTCCGTATTGAGTAGGTCCCTGGCAGTCGGTACTACCTCTTGTTCTTTTTGTTGAGGTGATTTTTTCCGTCTTGTCATTTTGTGCAGAGGAGAATAGATTAATGAGAGAACAAAATGCTAGCAGGGTAACAACGTCCCCAGAAAATATACTCTAAACAAATCAGAAAAGACCTGAAGCAGTGGGAAAAGAAAGGGAAAGAGAGAAAAAAGAAAAGGAAAGAAAAAAAGAAAAAAGAAAAAGATAAAGATAAAAACAAACAAAAGCAGAACAAAACAAAACAAAACAAAAACAGAATGTGATCAAATATGATCAGGCTGGATTATAGATCAGTGCCACACACTAGATTTTGGGTGTATTTTGGTCTGTTAAAAGAAAGTCCCTCCCAAAATTTTAAAGAAAGAAAAACTTATATATGTACAAAAATAAGGGTTGATATGATGAAGGGATGGAATATGACTGTAAAGATGGAAATTATAAAAAATTTTTTAAAAAAGGATTTGATAAGTTGTTTGAAAAAAGAAAGAAGAGGATTAAAAAAAAAGAAAAAAGGGAGAGAATGTGATCAGGCAGGGGAGTAGAAAAAAACCATACACTAGAGATTTAGAGTATATTTTGATCTGTTAGAAGAAACTATCTCAAGATTTTAAAGAGAGAACAACTTATATATATAT
>NW_022589736.1:3087848-3160782 GCF_004348235.1 Phoca vitulina | reverse complement strand
TTTTTTTTTTTTAAAAAGGGATTGATAAGATGTTGGTTGAAAAAGGGAAAAAGAAAAATTCAAAAAAAAAGAAAAAAGGAAAAAAGAAAAAAAGTTAAAAAAATAATAATAATTAACTTTGAAAGACTAAAGAATCATGGTAAAAAAGCCATGAATTCTATGTGCAGTATTCCCCTAGCGCTGGAGTTCTGCCGTTCTCATTGATCGGTAAACTTGGTCTTGGCTGGCTGTTCTCGCTGATCTTCTGGGGGAGGGGCCTGTTGCCGTGGTTCCCAAATGTCTTTGCTGGAGGCAAAATTGCCCCGCCCTTGCCGGTCCGGGCTAAGTAATCTGCTCGGGTTTGCTCTCCGGAGCTTTTGTTCCCTGCAAGCTTTCTGTACAGCTTTGGAGGCGGAGAGTGAAAATGGCGGCCTCCCAGTCTCCGCCCCGGCGGAGCCGAGAACTCGGGGTCCCGCTCCTCAGCGAGCCCCCAGAGAAAAGCAGTCAGTCACTCCCTTCTCCCCGGCCTCCGGCCACACTCCGCGCTCACCCGGCCTGTGACCGCGCCTTTCTATCTGGCACCCGACCCCGGGTGGAGTCTCCAAACCCAGCAGATCCCCGCGGTGCGCTCCCGCACCTCTCCTCCCGGGGGAAGAAGGTGAGTCTCCCCGGATCTGCCGCTTGTTGGGTCCCTGCTGGAGGAGCAGTGGCCTGACTGTGCCGCGGATCACGGTTTATAGCAACCCCGAGCTGAGAGCCCGCGCCTGGGCTCCGTCTCTGCAGCCGGCTTCCCTGCTCCGATACCTGGGAGCTCTGCCACACTCAGGCACCCCCGGTCTTCCTGTGACCCCGAGGGTCCTGAGACCACACTGTCCCGCGAGGGTTCCACCCCCCACTTCGCCACCAGAGTGACGTCCCTCAGCAGAGCAGACTTCTAAAAGTTCCGATTTTGTGCTCTGCTGCTCTATCACTTGCCAGAAGCGGCCGACGGAGGCCCCTCCCCCGCCGTCTATCCTCCCGAATATCGCCTCGGATTCACTTCTCCGCACGTCCTACCTTCCAGAAAGTGGTCGCTTTTCTGTTCAGAGAGTTGTTGCTATTCTTTTCTTCGATCTCCTGTTGAGTTTGTAGGTGTTCAGAATGGTTTGATCCCTATCCAGCTGAATTCCTGAGAGGAGACGAAATCCAAGTCTCCTACTCCTCCGCCATCTTGCTCCGCCCCCCCATCAAATAAAATTTTTAAAGAAATGCATCATAGACCCAAAAATAAACCAAAAACTATAAAATTTCCAGAAGATAACATAGGAGAAAATACAGGTGACCTTGGGTTTGGTGATGACTTTTTAGGTACAATGCCAAAAGCATAACCCATGAAAGAAAAAAGTTGATAAGCTTGGCTTCATTAAAATGAGAAATGTCTGCTCTGCAAAAGACAGAATAAAAAAGGTAAACCACAGACTAGAAGAAGAATCTTTGCAAAACACATTTCTGATTAAAAAAACAACAAAAAAAAAAACCTAGTATCCAGGATATACAAAAAACTCTTAACACCATGAGTAAGAAGTGAGTGGAAGATCTGAACTGACCCCTTCCCAAAGAAGGTATACAGATGGCAAATACACAGAGGAAAAGATGCTAAACATCGTATGTCATTAGAGAAATGCAGTGAGATACCACTATTAGAACGACAAAAATTCAGGACTTTGACATCAAATGCAGGCGAGGATGTGGAGCCACAGGAACTCTCACTCACTGCTGGTGGGAATGCAGAGTGGGGCAGCTACCTAGGAAGACAGTCTGGCAGTTTCTTACAAAACATACTGGAACCATATGATCCAGCAATTGTGTTCCTCAGTATCTACCCAAATGAGTTGGAAGTATATCCATACAAAAATTTGCAGCATTATTCATATTGCCAAAACTTAGAAGCACCAAGATGTCCTTTAACAAATGAATGGATAAACGTATTGTGATGATATTACTTAGTGCTAAAAAGAAATTATCAAGCCTTGAAAAGACATGAAGGAACTTTAAATCCATATTACAAAGTATAAGAAGCCGATTTGGAAAGGCTCTATACTGTGTGATCCCAAATACATGACATTTTGGAAAAGATAGAAATATGGAGTCAATAAAAAAATCAGCAGTTGCCAAGTGCTCAGGGGAAAGAAGGGATGAATAGGTGAGCACAGAGAATTTTTAGGGCAGTGAATCTATTTAATATGACACTGTGATCATATACACATGTCATTATGCATTTGTTTAAACCCATAGAATGTACAGCACCAAGATTGAACCCTAATGATAACTGTGGACTTTAGTTAATAGTGTACCAACATTGCCTCATCAATTGTACTGCACTAACGTAATATGTCAGTTTAGGGCAAAAGTGTGTGTGTGTGTGTAGGTGAGGGGGTAATGAGCACACTGCACTTCCCCCTCAATTTTTCCATAAACCTAAAATTGCCCTAAAAATAGAAATCCATTAATTAAAAAAATGAAATAAAGGATGATGATAAAGTTTAGAGGATCGAGAAAGACAAAAATTATTTTTGGAAACTACTAATAATATTGAAAAACCTGCAGTCAGAATGGTGACAGAAAGAAGTAAATGATATAAGGAATTAAAAATGGGACATGTTACTACAGATACATCAGAGGGGGAAAAAGATAGAATAGTGTGAATAACCATATGACAGTAAATTTGAAAACTTAATTAAATGGACAAATTCCTAATATAAAAGCTTGAAGAAATGGAAACTTTGAGTAGTCCTATGGCCACTAACTAAAAGGAAGCAGTCGCTAAAAACCTTTCCACAAAAAACACAGCAGGCTCAGAAAGCTTTATATTTAAGTTACACCCAACTTTCAAGCAATTAATGTCAGATTCTATACGAACAGTTTTAGAGAGCGGAAAGAGAAGAGACCGGACCCTTTCCAGTTGGTTCTAGGACAGACGCATGTGTCATTGTGGACACAGTGATGGGAAGGGAAAATTGCAGGTTGACATCTACCTGGAAACTCCAAAGTAATCTCTAGATTTTTAGAAAAATGAGGGTTTAGTCTGATGGCTCAATGTAACCTAAACAAAAATCCGATGTCTGTATATTAACAAACATGAAGATGTGACTTAAAAAGTTGTATGTACAGATTTTAACATGTTAAAATTAAATGACATTTTCAATTGCATTGAATATTTCTGTTGTTTCCTGGGGATCTTACTATTCTTAAAAATTTTTCCCAATAAATAATATGAAAAGAGTCCATAAATGAAAACAAAACAGAAAAGCCCCAGCAACTTATAAAGAACCTAATGAAAATGGAAACAGAAGATGTGCAAGACTTTATGGTGAAAATTATAAAACTGTAGTTGGAAGTGGTTAAAGAAGGCTAAATGAACGGGTGCACTGTGATAATGGACGGGGACTCTTGATCGTGTAGAGATGTCAGTTCTGCCATATTCAATTCTGATAAAAATCCTCATGGGGTCCTCCGGAATGTGAACGGACTGGAATTTAGGTGGAAAAGCAGGGGCCAGGGACAGGCACGAAGTAATGAGGAGAGAGGAGACACGGTGGACGTGCCTGAGCAGATCCCAGCATTTTGCTCCTAGCAGGAAGCCAGCCAGACAGACCATGTCCCCTGAGGTTGTGGCAGGGACCTGAAGCTCGGGCAGGCGAGGAGCAAACGTGCCTGGGGACGGCCCTTCCTGCTGTCGAGGTGGGCGCGCTCGCTGGAGACGCACTTTGCCCACCATCCCTGCGTTCTTGCCTTCACTCTTCATTTTTACCCAGTGCCCCAGGCCTCTGCCTCCAGGTGCGTGTTCTACCCAAAGAACAAATAGCTCCACCATGAAAGAGACGCGCACGGACGGCCGCTGGATGGGAGGACAGGGTTGTGGCAGCAATGGTCCGAGCAAAGCTTGCCCCAGTTGGCTCCCTGGCGCGGGCCTGGTGTCTCTCGTGCTTGACATTCATCCTGAGCAGTAGCGGATTGAGAGATGAAGGTGTGGGGCAGGTGTGTGCGTTACTGTGGGCCAGGTTCCGCCCCAGGTCCTTCAGGGTCCTGACTCCTCCTTCCTCCCCAGAGCCGCCCCTGTGCATGAGGACTCTCCTTTTTCCTTCTTTCTACATAGGGAAACCAAGGCACAGACAGGTTCAGTAGCGTGCCTGAGCTCATGTAGAGGAGCTGGGATCTAGACCTGGCCTTACCTGCCCCGCTGTTGTGACACAGGCGAGCATCCTCACAGACGCTTCTCTTGGGTTAATTCACTTTTGGTTTAAAGTCAGACAGCTGTCCCCTCCGCGCCCACATCCGTGTTACTGACGGTGGGATGCTGAGGACTCCGTGACCAGTGGGAGGTTTTTGACATCAGGATGAAGTGAAGGGGGCACCCATCAATTTTTCTTGGGATTTAAACCCACAGATGTGCATAAACACACCCTTCCTCTGAGGGGTGAACGTGTCCTGATCATTTGTATGTTGATTCTCCAAATGCCCCAGTGCTTGCTGTATTGCAAGATACGAGTTTCTTCCAGGGTGAACAAATGTACAGTCTACTGAAGGAAACCAAGGGGAAAGCGGAGTTTTCTGTTCAGGAAATTATCGGGATCTTCCTGTTCCAGGGCCTCACTGAGTCTTTGGAAGGGACTTTTCTCTCGTGGCAGAGAACAGACCTATGACCTTCAAGGTGCAGACGGGGGGCGGCTGGGGGAGCGGGTCCTGGGTCCCCAGGCCACATGCAGGTGGGCGTGGGGAGTCTGTGTTAGGGCCTGCCTCCCTGCTGTCTGTTCCAGGCCCCGCTCCCTGGTTTGCCCCGTGGCCTGTGATGTGTGCCTTGCGGAAACACCAGCATTGTGACCATGTTGCTTCGAGAATTCGGGCTACCCATGCGCCAGGATGAGGTGGAAACTGCCAACAGTCAGGCTCCTTTGGGCCTTTTCAGTTTATTGCACACCTGTTGGACCAAACCCACTGTTTGACAGTATCGGTGACAGCGACCATTGTTAATGAGCGTCTGCCATGGGACGGGCAGCGCAGGCTTGCTTCGTGTGTCGTGTCGTACATAATTCTCTCATTAACTATAATCTCTTCCCATTTTACACAGGATCAGAGTGGGGCTCAGAGGGGTTACAAAACTTGCTGCGTATTTCATAGCCAGTGAGTAGCAAAGCCTGGATTCTGATCGCAAAGCCTGGCTCCCACGTCAGTGTTTAGTCACGTCCCCAGAACTATGGGGACAGCTTCTGTTTCTCCATTTCTTATAGCCTCCTGCCCGGAAGGCAGGATATCAGCTCGTGGAACTAACTGGAAAGAAAAACTCTGAACGTTTCTTTGAGGAAACAGCAGGTGGAGAGATTGTGAGAAGTCAAAGAGTAGGATCAGGCCCGCCTTTCCATCCAGTTGGGAGGAGGGGAAGCTGTGCTCATTGACCAAGTCACCATCCACAGGGATGACGTTAGGAAGAGGCGTTTGCAGGGAGTGGAGCTGTGTGAGGAATTTCGTCAATTCTTCTACGACGAGACAGCATTTCTGTTTCTCCAGCGCTGACCTAGTCCCTGGTTTGTTAGCACCTCAGTGCATTAGGAAGTTCTGCTGAAGAGCTGTCCCTTACCAGCGTGGGACTAACACCAGACATACCACATTCTGCACTAGCACGAGTGATCTGTGCATTCACAGCTACGCTGCCCTCACATGTCTCCTTCCCCTGGACAGAGGGACGCTCTGTGGATGTTAGCAGGAAACCTGTGAAGGGAATAAACCCTGAGCCAATAAGGCAGAGAAATGAAGGAGAAAGAGGTTTGCTTCGTTTTGCTTCGTATTTCCGAATGTGCCACATGGCGCTGCCCCTCCGGCTCTGAGTTCATCCTTCCTTGCCTTCTCGGGCAAGGGCAGATCTGGGCCCTTGCACACCCTTCCTTTAGCTGCGTTAGTAGCTGTGGGGGTGTTTCCTGGAGGTGGTTTTCCTGCTGGTTCCCATGCAGTTGCCGGGCCAGCGTCTCCAGCAATCCACCCCCCTGGGCGGTTTTGCAGGAATCCCTCCCGTGAGGCACCCCTGCAGCTTTGGGTCACTGGCAGCATCTACATCTCTGCCCTTCCTGCAGCACCCCTGCCAAGTCCGCCCTCAGACAGCCCTTGACCCTGCATGTTCGGTGTTTTCCGGCTGTGTCTGCTTCCTTCCTCTTTGCTTCGGTAAGCTACTGATGCCACCGTGGAATCCCAAACTGAAATCATGTTCGCTGTCCATGAAATCACTTCCTGGCCCCTTGGCGAGCAGCCTGGAGTGTCTTGGACCTGTTTTTGGTCCTCGTCTCCATCGATATGTAAAAATTCCGGTAGATAATGGGGGAATGTGCAGCTCCAGAGCCAGATTGTCGCGTGCATCTCCGGGTGCATGTGTCCATCTCCTTAAGTGTGCCTGTTGCTCGGCCCCTCACAGGAGTCCCCCCCCCCCACCGTCACCCCGCCCAGTGCAGCCGGCAGTTCTCGCCGCCTGTGTGCTCCGCACACTCGCTGAAGAGATGGTGTTGCTCGCCTGTACCTGGCATGCTCCATCACCCCGGCCAGCCTCTCATTCCTAATTCGTGTGGCTAGCTGAAAACTGCCTCCGGGACCTTTGTGGTGCAGGTTCCATGACCCTTGATCGAGGCCGTAATGGTTTTCCTGTGCATCCAGCTGCTGGACTCATTCATAGCCTCATTTTAGGAAATGCGGAGCTTTCAAGGGAAGGCTGGTTGTGTAGCCGCCCACCTACCCATATTTTCCTCAAAGTTTTTAGTTTTGTGAGCTCTTGTAGGATTGGTCTGGCTTTTAGGCTAAGAACTATGAACTTATCCTCAGCTAGTACCCCCTCTCCTATCTCCTGTGCACCCAGTTCTGCCTGTCCCTGTGTCCAGGGCCCTCAGCACTGCCCGGGCCTTCCAGGGGGTGCCCATTCGCGTTGGCCTGCGAAGAAGAAGGATTTGTCCCTTGCCCTCTGGCCAGTGTCATCCCCACCTCCACTTGCCTGCAGGCTGTTAGATGTGCAGAAGCTGTGACCGGGATCACTGTGGGTGGTTCTCATCCCGGCCCCGAGCATGGCATGCTCCCAGCCCTGTGGAGGGGAAACGGGAGAAGCCAGGTCAGAAGCCCCGGGAGATGTATGGTGACACGGGTCTGTCTGTCCCCCACAGCTCACTGTATTTTAAGACGTTTTTCCAAACAGATCTGGTCACTCTGGGGTGTGGGGGGGTTAGTTGTTCAGCATTCTAGGTAGTAGTCTAGGATACCAGGGGTTACGGGGGCAGAGGGGGGCATTCAACACTGCAACGTCTTAACACAGGGGAATAATATATTATTCAAAAGGGCAGGGAACTGTTTGGGGTGATTACACCACGTGCTGCAGGAGCACATCTGAAGCTCCAGGAGAGTTCATCTCTTTCCACAGCTTGGCCTTGTTTTGTTTGGACTGGATCAGCAAGCTCTCCACAGGGTCTGGGGGACAACACTATAGTGCCGTTTGGGGCGGGGTCGCCCTGTTATTACTTAACATTATGATCCAGTATGCAGTCTGATGGAATCTTCTGGGCACTACTGATACATATTTTTAAATGTTTGTTATGCCGTTGTTTTGTCATTAAGATAGAACACAGGGTTGCTTTTTTGAAAATTTCGTATGTATCATTCAGTTTTGCTGTAAATAAATAACATTTTCCTGCCTTACAGCAAACGTCTATTTCTGACTCATGTCAACTGTAGGTAAACTCTTGCTTTCATTCTGGGGCCTAGGCCTGGCTGGGCATGCCGGTCTCTGTGTGATTGAAATATTTGACGACTTCTATTCTCTCTCAGTTTTGTGACAAAATTTAGCAGACCTGTGTGTAGTACCTTTACTATCCATCTTTACTAAAATGATCATTTCATGTAAAAAATATAATTTTTTTATTGGATTGCCAAAGTAATTTATCCTCAAAGCAAAAACCTTAGCAGATATCAAGAAGAATGAACAAAAATCAATACATTATAATTTCATTATTCTGAAATGACTTTTTTTAAAGATTTATTTTTTTATTTGAGAGAGAGAGAGAGAGAGCACACAGGTGGGGTTGGGAGGACAGAGAGAAAATCTTCAAGCAGGCTTCCTCATGACCTGAGCCGAAATCAAGAGTCAGAGACACTCGGATGCCCCTGACTACTCTTAGTATTTCGGTGTGGTTCATTCAATTAAAAAAAAAATTTTTTTTTAATAAAATGACTTTAAATACAAGAATTTTAATTATATAAAGAGAAAATCTTGAAATCAGAACAAAGCAGATTATATTAAAGGAAACAACAATGTGATTTACAGCTGACTTCTCTTTAGGAGCAGCATCGTTACAATGATGAATTAAAAAAGTGCCAACACGAAATTCTATGATGACCAGAGCATATGTTTTAATGAAGGAGAGTCTTCAGCTCTGGTGATGGTGCGGTAGGTTGATCAGATACCTGTGACAAGACCCAGAGCACTCCCTCTTCCCGTGTGTGTGTTGTTGTTGGTGTTGTGCTTTGGAAGACACTGGAGAGAGTAAGCAGGCAGAAGGGAAGAGGAGTCTGCCCCTGATATTTAGGAACTAAACCTGGGAAGATCGGCAGTGCTAAGGACAGGGTCTCCAGTGCACAGGTGAGCTGTGGCCGCTGAAATTCAGGCTCTCTGGCTTAGGCTGTCAGAACCGACAGGTGTGGCCAGCAGACCTGAACTATGATACATGGTAAAGGATACAGCTCAGGCTAAAAGGAAAGAACAACAGGTGGAATTCATATAAAAGAATGAAGATATCAATTTTTTCTTAATTTCATTAAAGTAACTATTTGCAAAGTCTTTTCAGTTGGATGTAGTCTTGCTTGTTTCTCTCTTGTTGCCTTTGCCTAAGACAGATCCAAAACATGTTGCTTAGGGAGCTTACTGCCTATGTTTTCCTTTAGGATTTTAATGGTTTCAGGTCTTACATTCAAGTCTTTAATCCATTTTGAGTTGATTTTTGTGTATGGTGTGAGATAGTGGTCCAGTTTCATTCTTCTGCATGCTGCTGTCCAGTTTTCCCAACATCATTTCTTGACAAGACTGTCTTTTACCTATTGCTTTTTCTTGCCTTTGTCGCTGTAGACTAATTGACCATGGATATGTAGGTTTATTTCTGGGCTCTCTGTTCTGTTCCATTGATCTGTGTGTCTGTTCTCATGGCAGCGACATACTGCTTTGATGACTGTAGCTTTGTGGTGTAGTTTGAAATCTGGGAGCATGAAATCTCCAGGTTTATTCTTTCTCAAGATTGCTTTGACTATTCATCTTTTTCAGTTCCATACACGTTTTAGGATTTAATGTCTAGTTCTGTGAAAAATGCTAGGTAAAGCAAAAATTACATTCTGTGGTGGTAGTTATAAATGCCATTGTAAAAATACACGACAAAAATAGCACAAAAGATGGAGATAAGTGGAATTCTACTGCAAGTTTTTTGTTTGTATTGTTTTGTTTCACCAGATGACACAATATTAACTCTAAGTAGACTGTGTTCAAGAAACATGTTGCAATTCATGGGCACATGGGTGGCTTAGTTGGTTAAGCATCTGCCTTTGGCTCAGGTGGTGATCCCAGGGTGCTGGGATCGAGTCCTGCATCTGGCTCCCCGTGAGTGGGGAGCCTGCTTCTCCCTCTCTCTGCCTCCCTCTCTCTCTGTCTCTCATGAATAAATAAATAAAATCTTTAAAAAAAAAAAAAAGAAACATGTTGCAATGCCTATACCAGCCATTAAATACAATAAGTGAAGATACGGCTAACAATACAATAAGGGAACTAAGATGGAATACTAAAGAAAAAACTTGGTTAAGCCCAAGGTAGAAAGGAAAGGGGAAACAAGAATAAAAACCCAGGGCACCTGAGTGGCTCAGTCGGTTAAGTGTCTGCCTTCGGCTCAGGTCATGGTCCCAGGGTCCTGGGATAGAGTCCTACATTGGGCTCCCTGCTCTGCAGGGAGTCTGCTTCTCACTCTCACTCTCCCTCCGTGCTCCACCCACTCTCTCTCGCAAATAAAATCTTAAAAAAAAAAAAAAAAAAAAAACCCAGTGGGACAAATAGAAAATACCAAAAATCAGATTTAAGCGTGTTAAGTGTAAATGGACAAAAGGCAGGGATTATCAAAGTAGATTTGAGAAAATCCAAACTCAACTATATATTGTGTATAAAAGGTTTACTTTAAAGGAAATGGTTTGAAATTAAAATGATCTTAAGGGGCACCTGGGTGTTTTAGTTGGTTAAGCATCTGCCTTCAGCTCAGGTCATGATCCCGGGGTCCTGGGATTGAGCCCTGAATCGGGCTCCCCCCTTGGCAGGGAGTCTGCCTCTCCCTCTCCCTCTCCTGCTCCCCCTGCTTGTGTGCGCTCTCTCTCTCTCTCTCTCTGTCATATAAATAAATAAAATGAAATAAACGATCTTAAGATACCAAATAACAAAATCTGTGGAAAGGAACTAAAACAATGTATAGAGGGAAATATACCCCTGTAAATGCTTATGTTAGAAGAGAACAAAGGTTAAAATCAGTGATCCAGGTTTCCACCTTAAGGGGCTAGAAATTGAAAGTTAAGCCAAAATAAGTAGAAGGAAAGAAATAATAAATTAATAGCAAAAAGCAATGAAGTAGAAGAAAAAGAAAACATTGTTTCTAGCAAGGTCAAGGAAAAAGAAAAAAATACAAGCAGCATCACAAATGAATAAGTTGATGTTACATATAGATATTAAAAGGAAGATAATATCATGAAAAATCTATGCCAGGAAATTTCACAATGATAAAATGGCAAAATGGATAAATTTCTTGAAAAACACAACCAAACCAACAAAAGACATAGAAATTTTGAATAGTATTTCATCTATCAGAGAAAGAGAATTAATTATCAAGTATCTTCCCATAAAGAGAATTCAGGCCCAGTTGGTTGCACTAGTGAATTCTATTCTGTATAAGGAAAGAATTTATAACATTGTTACACATTTTGTCAGGAAACAGAGGGAGAGACAACATAACGAGTGGAGTACAGACAGACTCACACCTGTTTGGAACACAGTGCTGAGAGAGATTTGTTCTCTAGTCCATGAGCGTGGACTATCTTTCCATTTCTTTGTGTCATCTTCAATTTCTTTCATCATGGTCTCATAGTTTTCAGTGTACAGGTCTTTCACCCCCTAGTTAAGTTTGTTTTTGGGTATTGTATTATTTTTGGTGCATTTATAAATGGAATTGTTTTCTTAATTTCTTTTCGCTACTTCATTATTAGTGTATGGGTATGCAACAGATTTCTGTATATTGATTTGTATCCTCTGACCTTGCTAAATGCATTTATAAGTTCTTGTAGGTTTTTGGTGGAGTCTACAGTTTTCTATATATATTATCATGCCATCTGTATACACTGAAAATTTTACTTCTTCCTTACCAATTTTGATGCCTTTTATTTTTTTGTCTTGTCTGACTGCTATGGCTAGGACTTCCAGTACTATGTTGAATAAAAGTTGTGAGAGTGGACAGCCCTATCATGTTCCTGACCTTAGGGGAAAAGCTCTCAGTTTTTCACCATTGAGTATGATGTTAGCTGTGGGATTTTTTATACATGACCTTTATTTGTTGAGGTATATTCCCTCTAAACCTACTTTGTTGAGGGTTTTTATCATGAGTGGATGTTGTACTTTATCAAATGCTTTTTCTGCATCTATTGAAATAACCATATGGTCTTTATCCTTTCTCTTGTTGATGTGATGTATCACATTGGTTGGTGAATATTATTCCTGGGAATAAATCCCACTTGATCATGGTGAATGATTTTTTTAATGTGTTGTTGGATTCAGTTTGCTAATATTTTGTTGAGGATTTTTTGCATCTGTGTTCATCAGAGATATTGGCCTATAGTTTTCTTTTTTTGTAGTGTATTTTGTTTTGGTATCAGGGTAATGCTGGCTTTACAGAATGAGTTTGGAAGTTTTCTTTCTTCTTCCATTTTCGGTAATACTTTGAGAAGAATAAGCATTATTTAAATCTTTGTTAGCATTCACCTCTGAAGCCATTTGTCCCTGGATTTTTGTTTGTTGGGAGATTTTTGATTACTGATTCAATATCATTGTTAGTCATTGGTCTGTTCAAACTTTCTATTTCTCCCTTATTCAGTTTTGGGAGATTATTTGTTTCTAACAATTTATCCATTCTAGGTTATCCAATTTGTTGGTGTATAATTTTTATAATATTCTCTCCTAATCCTTTGTATTTCTTTGGTGTTGGTTGTTATTTCTCCTCTTTCATTTCTGATTTTATTTATTTTAGTCCTCTCTCTTTTTGATAAGTCTGGCTAAAGGTTTATCAATTTTTTGATCTTTTCAAAGAACCAGCTCCTGGTTTCATTGATCTGTTCTATTGTTGTCTAAGTCTGTTTCATTTATTTCTTCTCTAAACTTTATTATTTCCTTCCTTCTGCTGGCTTTTTTAGGCTTTGTTCGTTCTTCATTTTCTAGCTCCTTTAGGTGTAAGGTTAGGTTGTTTATTTGAGATATTTCTTGCTTCTTTATGTAGTCCTGTATTGTTACAATCTTCCCTCTTAGAGCAGCTCCTGTGGCATCCCAAAGAATTTGGACCATTGTGTTTTCATTTTCATTTGTCTCCATGTATTTTTTTTATTTCCTCTTCAATTTCTTAGTTGACCTATTCATTGTTTAGTAGCATGTTTTTAAATATCCATTTGGGGGCACCTGGGTGGCTCATTCGGTTAAGTGTCTGCCTTTGGCTCATGTCATGATCTCAGGGTCCTGGGATTGAGCCCCATGTTGGGCTCCCTGCTCAGCGGGGAGCCTGCTTCTCCCTCTCCCTCTGCTGCTCCCCCTGCTTGTGCTCTCTCTCTCAAATAAATAAATAAAACCTTAACAAAAAATATCCATTTGTTTGTGTCCTTTCCAGATTTTGTCTTGTGGTCGATTGCTAGTTTCATAACATTGTGGTCAGAAAAGATGTGTGAAAGGACTTCAATTTTTGAATATTTTGAGACCTTGTTTTTTGGCCTAACATGTGATCTCATATGGAGAATGTTCCATGTGCACTTGAAAAGACTGTATATTCTGCTGTTTTTGGATGGAATATTCTGAATCTCTCTGTTAATTCCAGCTGGTCCAGTGTGTCATTCAAAGCCACTGTTTCCTTGTCGATTTTCTGTTTGGTGATCTGTCCATTGAGGTAAGTGGGGGTGTTAAAGTCCCCTACTACTATTGTATTACTCTCATTTTTTTTCATTTATGTTTGTTAATAGCTGCTTTATGTATTTAGGTGCTCCCATGTTGGGTGCATAGATATTCACAATTGTTATGTCTTTTTGTTGACTGTTGCCTTTGTAGTGTTCTTATTTCTCTTGTTATAGCCTTTGTTTTAATGTCTATTTTGTTGAAGTATTGTTACCTCAGCTTTCTTTTCACTTCCATTTGCATAAATGTTTCTCCAGTCTTCACTTTCAATCTGTAGTCTTTAGGTCTAAAGTGAATCTCTTGTAGGCAGCATAATATGGGTCTTGTTTTCTTATCCATTCCATCACCCTCTGTTTTGATTGATAATCATTTAGTCCATTGACATTCAAAGCAATTACTGATAAGTATGTACTCATTGCCATTTTGTTATTTGTTTTACAGTTGGGTTTGTAGTTCTTCTCTGATCCTTTTTCTTTTCCTCTCCTGTCTTGTTGTTTGATGTTTTTTTGTTTTTTGTTTTGTTTTGTTTTGTTTTAGTGATATGCTTGGATTCCTTTCTCATTATTTTTTGCGTATCTATTAGTTTTTGATTTGTAGTTACCATTAGGTTTATATATAATATCCTGCGCATATAGCAGTCTATATTAAGTTGATGGTTGCTTAAGTTTGAACCCATTCTAAAAGCACTAAATTTTTACTGCCCCCCCCCATGTTATCGCACATGATGTCGTACTTTACATCCTTTTGTGAATCCCTTGACCAACATATTTTATAGACGTATTTGATTTTCTTGCTTTTGTGCTTTAACCTCCATACTGGTTTTATAAGTGAGGAATCTACTACTTTTATTGTGTTTGTATGTATCTGTGAAATTTTTTCCTTTGCTAATTTTCTTACTCCTGGTTATGGTCTTTACATTCTAAAGAATTCCCTTTAACATTTCTTATATGGTTGGTTTAGTGGTGATAAGCTTCTTCACCTTTTATTTGTCTGGGAAAATTTTTATCTTCTTCTTTTTATCCCTTCTAAATGATAACCTTGATGGATAGAATATTCTTGGTTGCAGGTTTTTTCCTTTCAGCACTTTGAATATATCATGCCTGCAAAGTTTCTGCTGAAAAATCAGCTGATAGTCTTATAGGGTTTCTCTTGTATATAGCTGTTTTCTCTTGTTGCTTTTAAAATTCTCTAATACCATTTTTTTGCCTTTTTAATTATGCTGTGTCTTGGTATGGATCTCTTTGGGTTGATTTTGTTGGGGACTTTCTGTGCCTTCTAGATCTGGATTTCTGTTTCCTTCCCCACATTAGGAAAGTTTTCAACTATTATTTCTTCAAGTAAATTTTCAACCCCCTTTTCTCTCTCTTTTCCTTCTGGGAATCCTGTAATGCAAATGTTATTATGCTTGATGGTGTTGCTGAGTTCCCATAATCTGTTCTCCTTTTTATTATTCATTTTTCTTTTGCTTTTCAGTGTGGTTGCCTCCATTACTCTGTCTTCTAGCTTACTGATACGTTCTTCTGCTTCCTCTAGTGTGCTCTTTATTCCATCTAGTGTGTTTCTAATTTCAGTTAATTGAGTTCTTCATGTCTGATTGGTTCATTTTTCTATTTTCTATTTCTTTTTTGAGGGTCTCACTGAGTCCTCCACTCCTTTCTCAGGTCTAGTGAACATCTTTATGATCATTACTTTGAATTCCGTTGCAAGCATATTGCTTATCTCCATTGAGCTCTTTTGCTCTGAATTTATCCTTTTTTTTTTTTTTTTAATTTTTTTTTTCCATTTGGGACATACTCCTCTGTCTCATTTGTCTCAGTCTCTGTGTCTGTTTTCATTTGTTAGGAAAGCAAGGTATGTCTCCTCATCTTGACAGTAGTGGCCTTACGAAGAGGCCCTGCTGCCCTCGAGGTGTTGGACGGTGTCCCCCGGTCACCAGAACCTGGCACTTCAGGTGTCTCCTGTGTGTGTTATGTGCATCCTGCTGTTGTGCTGGAGCCACGTTTGCCTTCCAGTCGTCTTCAGTGACCCTCTTTGCTTATCGTGGGTAGAGTTTGGTCCCTCTGCTGTAAGGGGCCAGTCTTGGCTGCCTTGGGTCAGACCAGATGCCTCCTCTTAGCCTGTTTGCTGGGCTGAAGTCACACCGTACTGCACAGTGCTCTCCTTGCGCTGGCCCCTAAGGGGCTTTCACTGGAGATGGGCCTGCAGTCGGGCCAGATCTCTGCCCCCACTTTGACTGTTGAGGTTGCAGTAACCAAACTCCAGGGCTCTCTCTTGCTGCCCCCTATGAGGTTTTTGTTGGCGGGTGGGGCTGGCAGACCAGATGTGTGCCCGCAGCCCACTGCTTGGGCTGCAGTTGAACTGGTGTGTGTGGTTATCTTCCCCTCTCTCCATGGCAGGTGTCCCTTTGGTGTGGTGCTGGTCACTGCAGGGTTGCTTGCAGAATGAGATGAGGAAGGTACTGCTCTGGATGGACTCCTGTCCTGTGGGCAGGTTGGATGGGGCAGATCCAGAGGATAACGCAGTGGTGGGGCCTTGGGTGTCAGACCCGGATGGGAACTGCAGCCACTTGAGAGGGATGCCTGCAGAGTGGGGCAGGTTGGGTGGAACGAGCCTGAAGGAGAATGTGGGATAGGGTGTGGTGTACTGTCAGCAAAGCTAGGTGGCCATTGTAGCTGCTGGTTCCTGTAGGTGTCCGGGTATCTAGATGGTGGGCAAGGAGAGAAATGGTGCCTGCCAGTTCTTGTGTTCTGGGAGAAGTCTCCTAAAGGTCTCTGTCCCTCCTGGGCATCATCTGTGATTAGTAAATATACCCTTCCTGTGAACCTCAGGAGTTTTTCATACTGCTATTTCTATGTTATATCTCAGTGGGTTGTTTGTTCTGCTGGCCCTTCAAGGGCAGGGACTGTTTCATATTGCCCTCAGGCTCTCCCAGACGTACACCTGCTGGTCTTTAAAGTGCCCTGAGTTAAGCCCCACTGATTGTAAAAACTCACGAAGCCCAGCCCCACTGGTTTTCAAAGCTCAGTGTTATGGGGCCTCATCTTCCCAGTGCAGGGTCCCCCATGTCAGGGGTGGCTGGTGTGGGGTCTGTTCCTCTCCAGTCTCCACACTCGTGGTCTCCCTCCTGTTTGTGGCTAGTTTGGTTCTGGAGTGGGTCTCTGCCCCTCCTCCTGCTCCAGTGTGGCCTACTGTCTACCATCAACTGTGGAGAGCCTGTCCTGCTGGTCTTAGGGTTTTTTTCTGGTTTAGTAGTTACACTGATGTGGCTGTCATCTAGGTTTATTCACAGGACAAGATGAGGTTGGAACTCTTCTACTCCACCATCTCCCGTGGAAGTCTGAGAAATCCCAATTCTCGGTATTTATTTGAAAGAATTGAAAGCAGGAACTCAAACAGATATTTATACATAAGTGTTTGTGACTTATATTCACAATATAATTATGACTTATATTCACAATAGCCAGGAGGTAGACCCAACTTAAATATTTATTGATGGTTGAATCAATAAAGAAAATATGTTATATCCATATAGTAGAACATTATTCAACCTTAGTGAAATTCTGACACATGCCACAACATAGATGGACCTTGAGTACATTATGCTAAAAACTCTAATGCTTCCAGAAGAAAGTAGAGTATCTTTTGGACCTTGAGGTAGGCAAAGATTTCATAGACAGCAGTCAAAAAGCACTGGATAGGAAAAAAAAATAAAGCAAATCTCATGAAAATTAAAAATTTCTCATGTGGTACACTGGTAGGGGTATGAAGGTGAGCCACAGATTTAGGGTAAATATTTTCAAAACATATACCTAAAAGTAACTTGTAGCTATAGTATGTGAAGAACTACTATAAATCAGCAATGAAAAGGCAGCTCAAAGGATGGACAAAAACTTGAACAGGTACTTTACAACAGATGGGTGTACTCAAGTCCAGTAAGCCCAAGGGCAGTGCTCAGCTTAAACCATCAGGTGAATGCAAACCTAAATCCCCAATGAGATTCCCTTTCCCAACCACGATGGTGTCTGCTGTGGAAAAGATCGAGTGTACCAAGTGTTCTAAAGATGTGTCAGGACTGGAGTCTCATACACGGCTGACGGAGATGTGAACTACCATAACCACTTGTGAGTGGTTTGGCGATTTTTTTAAAATTGAAACCTGCACTTACTATATGGCCCAGCAATTACATATTTAGACATTTAGAGAAGAGGAATGAAAATGCCCACATAAACACATGTATGTGAATCTTTGCTGCAGGTGTTTTGTAATAGCCCAGAACTGGACATAATGCAAATATCCAACAGCTGGAGAAGTATGAATGAATTACAATATATTCCTATGTTGTATTATGTCTCATCGGTAAAACCCTGTGAAGTATTGAAACATGCAGCCACGTGAATGAATATATCAAGCAGGTCGCGCTATAGCATAGTATCTATATGGTCATATAAAGTCTGTGCGATTCTATTTGTATGAAGATCAAGAGCCAAGGCAAGCTTGTCAAAATATTGAACAGTAGCTGTTTATTCAGGGTGGGGGTTGATTGGAAGGACACACACAGGAACTTTGGGTTGATAGATATGTCCTATGTCTCAACTGGGGTAATGGTTCTGTAGATAGATTTCCATCTATTAAAATTTATCAGTTGTACTTAAGATCTGAACATTTCACCACATGTACATTTTACGCTCTCTCCCCACACCTGTAAATTAATACTGATCTCTGTTTAATAGCTTTCCTTTTCATAGTGTCTCTTCACACTTTCTATAGAAGAGATGCAGGCTGCAGGTGGCGCATGGGGGTGGTTGGGTGGCCTCTGTTCTAAACTGCTAACCTGCTGGAGTTTTCCTAGGAACAGCATGAGCGTGGTGTGTTTGGTGGTGAAGGGTGTGGATCCTGGAGGTGTTCACACCTGGGCTCACATCTAGCAATGCCACTCGCCACGCTAATAACTGCAAGAGCTTCGTACCTCTGCTTCCTCGTTTGGGAAATCGTGGGAGTGCCTCCTCGGTGGGGTTGTGTGGAAGATTGCGTGGAGCCGTATCGTGCCTGACTGCTGCCTTCTTGCTGGCTCCCGGCTTCCACTTGTCCTGCGGCCTTCTTCACAGCACCCAGAACCCCCACACACTCAGATCGTGGCATCCCTGCTTAAAATCCCCAGTGCCTCCCTGTCAGACGTACCTGTCCCACCTCAGAAGCCCTCGTGCTGGTGCGTCCCTCCGCAGGGCAGTGTCCTCTCTGCCCACCACCTGCTCATTCACCTTCCACACCTGGGAGCTGCATGTTCTTGTGTCCTGGGAATTCTCATCTTTACAGAATGGCTGTTTATTCTTACTCTTCAAATTTCACATCGACAGAACTCTTCCCTGGCCTCACAATGAAGTAGGCAGTCTGTTTATCCTGTTTTCATTCCCGCCCTAGATGACTGCCTTTTGGGTGTCCCTTACCCATTAGCAAATCAGCTGCGTGAGACACAGCTCCTTGTCCACCTGATTCTCCACTGTACCCCCCGCCCTGAGGACGCTTACGAAGTAGGCGTTCAGTGACTCTTTGTGAGCTGAATCCAGGAGGTTAATATACTGAAATGGCCAAACACAGCGACTGGCCCCTGAGAGTCTGGTGTTAGTGGAAATCATTGCTGCAGCCGGCGAGGTGTGACCTGCCCCCTTAACAGAACGTAGACCTGAACCCCAAAGTTTGAGGAGTGTGAGAAGAAATACCCACAGATCACCTAAGAAACAAAAGTCACGCAGCACTTTGCAGCCAGTATGTGATTATTTATACAGGTTCTAGGGTAGAAAAATGAGTAATGAGAAGTCTGAATGAGTTTGAATGTCATTTCCCTGCAGCTTTTAATCCAGTGATTTTATACTTCTTTTCCTTCCTTCCCCACCCGTCTGTTTGTGCCAGTGTCTGTAGGAGGATCAGCTGTTTCACAGGACCAGGCCGAAGGGGAAAAAAAAAAAGGCCCGGGGCTTTCGGGATGTCCCTGAACAATGGGGTGATTGAGCTCTCCTTTTGTTTTAGACGTCCACACAGAAGCCGTGCAGGCGGCGCTGGCTAAACACAAAGAAAGGAAGATGGCGGTGCCCATGCCTTCCAAACGCAGGTCCTTGGTTGTGCAGACCTCGATGGACGCCTACACACCTCCAGGTGAGCGGTGGGCCCACTGTCCGCTTCCTAAAGTGACGAGCGAGCCTGGGAATTAATTCACCACTAGCTCAAGCAGTCCCGGGCTTTGTAGCTTTCAAACTAATGGTACTATAATTCAGATTTTGTGAACCGGAAGTCCAGTATGTGCACTCCAAATTAAACTTGGAAGGAAAATGAACATTAAGTATGTGTCTATACAAATACGTGTTTTAATCTTTTCATTGAGATTCATAAATGATACAGCCTTTAAAGTCTCATAAAGTTTTACCTGATCCTTCATGTAGCAAAAGGGAAGAGTTTGTGCCTCCACAGTTATAACTGAAGTTGGACTTCTCTTCTGCCTAGATTGGTCTGTACATATTCTCAAGTCCTTCAAAAATAAATATGCCATGAGGTTGTATTGAGAAACCAAATGAATTGAAAAATTTATGCAGTTACCTCAACTTGGAGTCCTCATCATTTTCCTGTAATGTGCAGGTAGTATTTTGGTCCCTGGACAATGCAGTGTCTGTCACAGTGCTTATTCTGTGGTGATGTGAAAGCAGCCACAGGCAACAGATCAGTGAGCGGCTGTGGCTGTGTGCCAATAAAACTTTATTTACAAAGACACGCAGAGGGCCAGTTTGGTCCACACGCCTGCTGACGACCCCAATCTAAATGGTTGATAACTACCTAAGTTCTCTGCTTCATTTTACCTAAATCATTATAATCTTTGTTTTATGATCTTCAAAACCAAAGTAAAGCACAAAGTTAAATTATCCAGGTACCTTTAGAAAACATGAAGGATCGAGCCTAATTTATTTGGTGTTTTTTCTGTGAATCAGGTTCCAACATTATTCATGTTGTTGCCACTGTGCCTTTCTGCAGACCTAAGTTACCTTGCACAATAGGAACAGAGGAACGTATACAACACTTTTTCGAGTATTTTGACGTTTAGTCCTGAGTGTTTGCAAGCAGTGAGAGTAGCAGAAGCACGCACTTCAACTCCCAAGATGCACACAACATAGTGATTCAGCATTTTTGCTCCTGTGATACATGTAGTCACCCTGTCAGCATTCGAAGTTAGTGCAGACTGTCGACTGTGTTCCCCACGCTGCACTTTGCATCCCCTGGACTCACCTGTTTTATAACCAGAAGTTTGTACCGCTCAGTCCCCTTCACTTGTCCTGTCCATCCTCCTACCCACCTCCCCTCTGGTAACCACCAGTTTGTTCTCCATATTTGAGTCTCTGGTTTTTGTATGTTCATTTGTTTTGTTTTTTTGTTAGATTCCATATGTGAGTAAAAACATACACTATTTGTCTTTCTCTGACTGACTTATTTCACTCTGCATAATGCCCTCAAGGTCCCTCCACATCGTAGCAAATGGCAAGATTTCATTCTTTTTATGGCTGAGTAGTATTCCATCGTATATATACACCACCTCTTTATCCATTCATCTGTCTGTGGACATTTGGGCTGTTTCCATATCTTGCTTATTGTAAATAATGCTACAAAAGACATAGGGGGGGCATATATCTTTTTGAATTAGGGTTTTCATTTTCTTCTGATAAATACCCAGAAGCAGAATTGCTGGGTCATAGGGTAGCTCTATTTTTAACTTTTGAGGAACCTCCATACTGTTTTCGAGAAGGGCTGCACCAGTTTGCGTTCCCACCAACAGTGTAAGAGGGTTCCCCTTTCTCCACATCCTCGCCAACACTTGTTATTTATTGTCTTTTTGATATTAGTCATTCTTACAGATGTGAAATGATACATGATTCTGATTTGTATTTGCCTGATGATGAGTGATGTTGAGTATCTTCTCATGTGTCTGTTGGCCATCTGCATATCTCCTCTGGAAAATGTCTGTTGAGGTCCTCTGCCCATTTTTTTACTCAGATAGTTTGGATTTTTTTTTTTTTTTTTTTGGTCTTGAGTTGTATGAGTTCTTTATATATTTTGGATATTAACCCCTTATCAGATACGTGATTTGCAAACATCTTCTTCCATTCAATAGGTTGCCTTTTTGTTTTGTTTATGGTTTCTTCCACTGTGCAAAGCTTTTTAGTTTGAGAGTCTTAATTACTTACTTGTGCTTTTGTCTCCCTTGTGTGAGGAGACAGGTCCAAAAAACATTGCTAATATGTCCCAAGAGTCTACTGGCTATTTTTTTTAGGACTCTTATGGTTTTCAGTGTCACATTTAGATCTGTAATCCATTTTGAGTTTGTTTTTGTGTATGGTGTAAGAAAGTGGTCAGTTTCATTCTTTTGCATGTAGCTCTCCAGTTTTCCCAACACCATTTGTTTAAGAGACTGTCTTTTTTTCCATTGCATAATCTTGCCTCATTTGTTATAGATTAATTGACCATATCAACAGGGATTTATGTCTGGACTCTCTATTCTATTAATGTGGTGAAAAGTTTTATTTTGTACATATTTTTGTAACAAACAGAATGGATTTACAAGGATAACAAACCCACTTAAACCAAGTGTTTAGAACTAGACAGTATTCAAGGAGATAGACATTTTTCTGAGCTACTTTTTTATGAAAAATGATGAGTTTAAAATGCAAGAAGCAGGGCGCCTGGGTGGCTCAGTCATTGAGCGTCTGCCTTCGGCTCACGTCATGATCCCAGGGTCCTGGGATTGAGTCCCACATCGGGCTCCCTCCTCAGCAGGAGGCCTGTTCTCCCTCTCCCACTCCCGCTGCTTGTGTTCCTGCTCTTGCTATCTCTGTCTCTGTCAAATAAATAAATGAAATCTTAAAAAAAAAAAAATGCAAGAAGCAATGTGATTATTTATGTATATGCTTTTTCACATGTTGAATCCATCCTCAGAAATGTTATTTTGTCATACATGATGAAAGACAAAACTTTAGAAAATCAAACATTGTACAGATATTTTTGCAAAATATAAAAGAACATTATTGGAAATGTTATTTTTGATGAAATTTTTGCATTTAATTATTTGACTAGCCCTTTCTTGTACACCATGTAATACCTTTTGTAAATTGTCATTTAAGAGTCCTAGCGATAATATCACATATGGAATAGTTTTGTACAATCAAATGCCAGTACCCTCATCATAACAATTTTTATTCACAACCTATTTTGTACGTAGCAGTTGTCTACATATTTATAACCATACTTGTACAAGACCTTAGGGCTAAGCTTCATTTTCTCTCATTCTGCTTTCCTTGGTTGCTGATAACATTTGTTAGAGTTCATCTCATGTCCACTGCTCTTCAGAGCATATTCCTGAAATATATGTTTTCTGTGTGAAAGGACTAGTCACTGACCAGTATCATAGTCTCTGGAAAAGATCTAATTAGGATGGTTACACTGCCAGTCTTTTATAGGAGAAGCTTTCCTTTGGTTTTTACATACAAAACTATAACAAGAATTTGCCAGCACTTCGGCTTCTCACCATAAAGAAATAACTGGTACCAGACTAACCCAAGCACTATAAGCAACTATAAAACTGCCCCAGATGAATGGGGCAGCTGTTCTGGCTGTGGACCTCCAGCAGTGAAAGAGCACCCTGAGAGCAGGACAACTTGTGAGGTGAGCCCCACGGTTCCCAGTGTTCTGCCTGGAAAAAATGTTCAGACCACGGCCCAGGGATTGAGATCTAAATGAGAATGGCCACTCTGCTCCCTTGAAGAGGCAGAGATCTGAGTTCAGCAGATGAAAGGACTAGAGCTTTCCACTGATCCACACTAGCAAAGAAAAACTCCAAGTCTGCTCAGGGTCAAGATGACCAACCAGTAATTGACATCCTTGCTAAAATAAGAATCATGAGGCTTTAGAGGAAGATTATAGAATCCAAAGTCTCAACATGCCACCCACAATGTCTACTACTCTGTAAACAATCACCAGGTATGAAGAGATATAGGAAATGTAATCTGTGGCCACAGGAAAAGGAATCAATATAAAATGAACATAAGATGGCCTCCATTGTGCTCTTGGTAACCACTAACCACGTGTGGCTGGCCTCAATTGTATTTGCTATAAATGTGAAATTCACACCATATTTTGTAGAGTTAATATGAAAAAAATCACTGGAAGGTATTTAATTTTCATATTTATTATTTATTGAAATATTTTGAGTTAAATAATACATTCTTAAAATTATATCTATTCATGTACTTTTTAATGTGGTTACTATAAGGTTTAAAACTATGTAATAAGACTCATATTTCTGTGGAGAGCTCTGGTTAGGTGTTTGAAATAACAGAAGACGGAGTTTTTAAATCTGTGATTATAAATATTTATTCAGCCAAATGAAAATAGGTTAAAGAACTAAAGGAAAATATTGTCTTAATATGTAAGCTGAGCAGAGAAAGGAAATTTCAGGGGCAATTTCACTGGATTAGTATAACATCAGATTGGAGAAGGAAGATGAAGGAGTCTGTACACCTGAAAAGAGATGAAGAGAAATTAACCAAACTGAAGAACAGGGAGACAAAATTAAAGAAGTTAACAGAAGAACCTTAAGTATCTATGGTACAATGTTAACCTACTTTTAACTGGACTCCAAGAAGGAAAAGAGAGTGAGAAGAGGACAGAAAAACTATTGGAAGAAATAAGAGTTAAGAACTTCTCTGATTGATGTAAAATGCCACCTTATAGATCCCAGAAGTTCAGTGAATCCAAAGTAGGATAAGTATAAAAAAATCATACCTAAGTTCACAATAGTCAAAGTGCTGAAATCCAAAGATTAAGAGGAAATCTTGAAAGTAATCAGAGGAAAACATATTACATACAAGAGAACATCATATGAATGACTTACATGAAGACACCATAGAGGCCAGAAGGCAATAGAAGGACATATTTAAAGTCCTAAAGGGAAAAAACAAAACTGTCAACTCATATCCAGAGAAAATATCCTTAACAAACAAGGATGGAATGAAGACATAATGAAATACACGAAAACTGAGAGAATATGGTGCCAGCAGAGATGCACTGCAAACATGTTAATGGATGTCATTTAGGCTGATGGGAACTGATACTAGACAAAAAACGTAATCTATAAAAATGAAAAAGAGCACTGGATACAGTAAGTAGTTGGGTAAACATGGAATACTATGCTTTCCTATTGTAATTTGCTTTAAAACACCTGTACTTACGACAAAGGTGGGTGAATGGAATTATACTGTTGTATGGTTAGTACTTTCGTGAATTGGGAAGCAGAATGTGAACAGTAGAAAATGAGTAGTGTCAGGTGTGTTATGAGTAGAGGTGAAAGAGAAAGTTTATAGTGTCAGATTTGAAGAGCAAATAGTTAGAATATTGACCCCATATTGGGTCTGTTAAGGATGCATACTGTTAGCCCTACATCAACCACTAAAAAATAAGTAGAGGTAAGAATTTAATAGAAGACATAAAATGAAACGTAAAAAAATATGGTTAGTAGAAGACAGGAACTAATGAATTGTTGAACACTACATCAAAAACTAATGATGTATTATATGTTGGCTAATTGAACATAATAAAAAAAAGAAGATTGGAAAAAATAGGAGAAATGAATGGAAAACAAATAGCAAAATACTAGATTTAAGTCCACTTATGTCAGTGATTACAATAATTATGAATGGACCAAATACTGAATTAAAAGATTGAAATTGTCAGACTGGTTAAAAAAAAAAAGAAGATACATCTCTATGTTGTCTATAAGAGACACAGCCATATTTTTTTTTTAAGTAAACTCTTCCTCCAGTGTGGGGCTCGAACTTCACAACCCGAAGATGCAGAGTCACATGCTGCACCAACTGAGCGAACCAGGACACATTTAAATAAAAAATTAGGATAATTAAGAATACAAGATTGAAGAAATACACAATGCAAACATTAAATGTAAAGCAAACAAGTCTTTCTTAATATCAAATAGCAAAACAAAGGTAGTACAAGATATAAAGAGGAACCTTGCATAATGGAAAGTGAACAATTCATCAGGAAGACATAATAATGAATATATAACCACAAGAGCATTATAATTTATAAAGGATAACCCCAAAGACACAGATGTAGTGAAAAGAAGGGCCATATGCACCCCAATGTTCATAGCAGCAATGTCCACAATAGCCAAACTGGAAAGAGCCGAGATGCCCTTCAGCAGATGAATGGATAAAGAAGATGTGGTCCATATATACTCAGCCATCAGAAAGGATGAATACCCAACTTTTATATCAACATGGATGGGACTGGAGATTATGCTAAGTGAAATAAGTCAAGCAGAGAAAGTCAATTATCATATGGTTTCACTTATTTGTGGAACATAAGGAATAGCATGGAGGACATTAGGAGAAGGAAGGGAAAAATGAAGGGGGGGAAATCAGAGGGGGAGACGAACCATGAGAGACTATGGACTCCTAGTAACAAACTGAGGGTTTTAGAGGGGAGGGGGGTGAGGGGATGGGTTAGCCCGGTGATGGGTATTTAGGAGGGCACATACTGCATGGAGCACTGGGTGTTATACGAAAACAGTGAATCATGGATCACTACATCAAAAACTAATGATGTATTGTATGGTGACTAACATAACATAATAAAATTAAATTAAAAAAATAATTTATAAAGGAGAAACTGGCATAATGAGGGAAAATAGAAAAATCAAGAATAATAACTGGAGATTTAAACAATACCTTTCTTAAAAAGTAGTCAAAACAACACTATCCTCCAACTTGATGCAGTTTATATTCACAGAATATTATACTCAACTACTGTAGAACACACATTCATCTTTAATACCTTTCTTGAGGTATAATTTACATTCCATAAAACTAATCTACTCTAAGTGTGTAACTCAATGATTTTTAATAAATATATAGATTTTGCAGCCATTGCCACAGTCTAGTTTTAGAACATTTCCATCACCCCAAAAGTTTCCTTGTGCCCATTTGCAGTTAATTCCCATTCTCACATTGAGCCATAGGGAGCCACTGATCTAATTTATATGCCTCTATAAATATTCTAGACATTTTATAAATAAAATTATAAAATACATTCTTTTGCATCTTGCTTCTTTAGGATAATATTTTTGAGCATCCTCCATGTTGTCACATGCATCGATTCATTCCTTCTTGTTGCTGAATTGTATCCTATTAGATACACCACATTTTGGTTATCCACTCACTAGTTGGTCAATATTTAGCTTCTTTCCAGTTTTTGGCTATTATGAATAAGATTGCTATCCACATTTACGTACATATGTTTGTGTATACATATATTATTTATCTTGAGTAGATTCCTAGGGGTTGAATTAATGAATCTTATGGTTAGTTTATGCTGAACTTTCAGGAAACTGCCAAATTGTTTCCATGTGGCTGCCACCATTTTACATTCCCACTAGCAATATATGAGGATTTCAGTTTCTCAGCATCCTTACCAACACTTAGTATTGTCGGTATTTTTTATTGTAGCTATTCTAGTGGATATGAAATGTAATCTCATCGTGGTTTTAATTTGCGTTTTTGAATGGGCCTATTTGCTATTTGTATATATTCATTGGCTAAGTGTCCACACTTTTTCCCATTTTTAAAATGAATTGTCTGTCTTCTCCCTCGTTAAGAGTTCTTTATATAATCTGATTTCAAGTCCTTTGCCAGATACACAATTTGCAAACTATGTTTGCCTTCCCTTAATTGTGTCTAGATCTGTATAAAGATATTTTGTAACTTTATCTTATATCCTGTGACCTTGCTAAACATTCATTAATTCAAGAATTGTTTAGTGTATTCCTTGGGATTTTCTAAATACAAGATCATATTATCTGTGACTAAAGAATGTTTTAATGTTTCCGTTCCAATCTGGATGCCTTTAAGTTACTCTTTTTGCTGTATTTCACTGGCTGGAGCTTTAGCAGATAATGTTGAATAAAAGTGGTAAGAGGGGATATCCTTACCTGAGTCTTGATCTTAGGGGAAACATGTTCAGTCTGAACATTAAATGCAGTGTTAGCTATGGGTTTTCACAGATGCCCTATGTTAGGTTGAGGAAGTTCCTTTCTATTCCTGCACTGTGGAGAGGTTTTATCATGTTAATGTTAGATTTTGTGAAATACTTTTTCTGTGACTTTCAGGGTTAATTTAGGGTTTTTCTCCCTTTATTTATATGAGGTATAACATTAATTCACTTTTGAATGTCACCACTTGGTCCTGGTGTGTACTAACCATTTTATATGTTGCTCGATTGTTTGCTAATACTTTTTGAGGATTTTTGTGTCTGTGTCACAAGGGATATTTTTCTGTGATTTTCTTGTGAAAAGGTGTGGGGTAAGAATGAAAGGTTGACAGTAAAGAGGCATGAGAACACTTGGTAGGGAGATGGTAATATTTGGATGGATATATGGGTATATGCATTTCTCAAAAACTGTAAATCTGAGGACTTGAACATTTTTCCCAACAAGATACGGATGGCCAATAATGCAAGAAAAAATGTACCGCATCAGAGATCATTAGGGAAACACAAGTCAAAACCACAATGAGATACCACCTCTACCACCTCACACCCACTAGGATGGCTACTGTAAAAAAAAAAAAAAAGCAGAAAATTACAAGTGTTGTGAGGACATGGAGAAATTTGAACCTTTGTGCACTGTTGGTGGCAATGGAAAAAGGTGCCACCTCTGTGGTAAACAGTATGGCAGTTTCATACAAAATTAAAAATAAAAATATTACATGACCCAGCAAGTCCACTTCTGGGTCTATAGCCAAAAGGATTGAATGCAGGGTCTCAAAGAGATAATTGTACGGCCATATTCAGAAGAGCGCTATGATAGCTAGGACATGGAAGCAACCCATGTCCATCCACAGATGAATGTGTAAGTAAAATGTAGTATACACATGAGACAGAATATAATTCACCCTTAAAAAGGAAGGACATTCTGCAATACACCACAACATGGATGAATCTTGAGGATGTTATGCTGAGTGAAATAGCCATGCACACAAAGACGAATACTGTATGATTTCACTTGTATGAGGTACTTAGAGTGGCCCACGTCATGTATAGAGAAAGCAAAATGGTGGTCCAGGGCCTGTGGGGAGGGGAGAATGGAGGGTTATTGTTTAATGGGGACACAGTTTCAGATCTGCGAGATGAAGAGAACCTATTGAGGAAAATGGTGGGGACGGTTGCACAGATTATGAGTGTATTTGATACTACCGAGCTTCTTTAAAATGGTTAAGGTGGTAAATTTTAGGTTGTATTTTATCACAATCAAAAAAATTGAAAGAAGTCTTAGGTCTGAATACAAAAAAAAAGTATCAATTTTACTTTTCTGTAAATTATAATCCCGCTATTTTATGAAGCAGGACAGAGGGAGAGAATTTGTCAGGCTCTTACTTTTACTGCTGTTTTTCTAACAAATTCCTAACAGACTTTCAAAAATATTCCAGATAGTGCAGGTCATGTCACAATTTTAACAAAATGTGAGTATAAATATTCTTCACAAATATTGTTGTGTTGGAAAAAAAAAAGAATCCCGTGTCTTGACTTAAGAAAATTGTCATTTCTCTCATTGTCATTAGATGTTCTTGAGCTACTCATAGACTTTTATCCCTCCTGGCATCTCCCATAACTCACAGTGGTAGGACCCAGAATTCACTCTTACATGGGTGTTTAAATAACAAGTACACCAATATTTAATTCTTGAAAACTTCTCAGCTTGGGGAAATCTTATTAAATGAAAATAGTTCCATTAATTTTAATGTACAGAGTGACATGTTTTTATCTCAATCTAAGATGCACAATTTTCACAGAGGAAAAAAATTAGTAAAGAGTGAAAAAATTTTATTAGAAATGAATTTTTTTTAAGATTTTATTTATTTATCTGATAGAGACACAGCGAGAGAGGGAACACAAGCAGGGGGAGTGGGAGAGGGAGAAGCAGGCTTCCCGCTGAGCAGAGAGCCCGAGGCGGGGCTCGATCCCAGGACTCTGGGATCATGACCTGAGCCGAGGCAGACTCTTAGCCCACTGAGCCACCCAGGCGCCCCTAGAAATGAATGTTAAATACATTTAGCTTGCTCTTAATATGTAATGTGATGACGTATTGTCCTCACCAGAGGAGGAAGCAAAGTCTTGAGCATGTAGGTTGGTGGGAAAGAGATGGCAGTCCTTCTAACTTCTACACCATTGTCTCCACTGACATCTTACTCTTCGAGGACGCACATGGTTATCTTCACTCGCACAGAATTTAAAAATAAATTATAGCTCAGAGAAACACCTCTGGTCTCTAAAGGGCTACAAACACACTTTGAAACACATGCAAGTTCAACACCTCTTAGAGAATGCTGCCCCCATCCCTCTCACTTGCTGTATGCATGCCTGGAAATATTTGGTTTCTTCCCAAACTGTTGAGTGGAGCAAGTTGGCCGAGTGTCTTTGCCTGAAATTGTAATATCAAAACAAACAAACACACACATTTTTGTAGCATATTTATTTAAGGTGTTCTGGATGAAAAGTTCATTATACTAAAAAAATAATGCATTATCTGAGATGTGGTGTAACTGGTTTTTAAGAGAGTTCAAAGCAAAAGGTGTTGGACAGGTAATGCGTGTGGTGGGTCTTTGCTGGCGACGTTGGGTCTGGGTGTGTTTCTGGTCTGATGCACAGCGCATCTCCTCTCTTTCACAGATACGTCTTCTGGCTCGGAAGACGAAGGCTCGGTGCAGGGTGACTCCCAGGGGACCCCCACCTCCAGCCAGGGCAGCATCAACATGGAGCACTGGATCAGCCAGGCCATCCACGGCTCCACCACCTCCACGACCTCTTCCTCTTCTACCCAAAGTGGGGGGAGCGGCGCCGCCCACAGGCTGGCCGACGTCATGGCCCAGACGCACATAGGTGAGTGCCTCGCTCTCCTCGGTGAGCAGGGGGCTTTAGTGGCTGTGCCCTTGGCGTTTACAAATCCATCTGTGCATCTCAGCCGCGGGATCCATTCGAAGGACAGCACGGAGCCCAGCTCCAACTCTGGCTGCTTTGCTGCTTTTGTGAAACCCTTGGTTTTGCTGGTTTTCAGCATTCCGATGTCTCTGACGGCTAGACTGTCAGGGGCTTTCTGCGCATAAAGGAAAGCATGCTCATTTGTTAGGGCGCCGTGGAACCCTGTGTCTGCACGTTTTCTCCTCACGCTAAAACACGCTTCTACGTGGAGTTTTAATAGTGCTGATAAACAAGGCAGGGGATTTTAAAGTGAATTTGCTATTACTTTGGGTATTGTTTGAGGAGGTGGGGGCCTTAATCGCTTCTGCTGTAGCCTGCTCTCCACCCTTGGTATTCAGAGTTCTTGGCTGGTGCGTGTTCTATCCTCTGTGGGTTCTGTGATGAGTAAGATCCTCTCTATCGGAACAAGCACAGTTAGGAAGCATTGCCTGAGGTGTTTGAAACTAGCGTGAAAAGGAGATTAAGTAAGAATTACCGGAGCAGAAGAGGGCGCGTTGGATGAGCTGTGGTGCTGTCAGAATTGTGGGCAAAGGAGGGGCATGTCTTTCTGTCACCACCGTGCCCGATGCTCCTTATGACCGGGAAACGAGTCCTTGTCTGGTATGCAAGGGGCAGTGGGGCAAGTACGGCGTCCAGATCTCTGCTCGCCCATTTCAGCGACGGATTAAGACTCTTGAACTTCCCAGTAAAGATCGTTCACAGACTGAATTGCTTGCTTTGAATGTGGTGCCAGGATAGTTCAGGATGTCCCCATTCAAACCGCGACATGGACACGGATCACCTCCCCACAGGACACGCACCCCTCACTGGGCCGCATGTACCCCTCGCCACACCAAACCTCATGTCTGCAGAAATCCCAAACTTAGGGAACAGGTAGAGATCGTACAAACATCTCAGACTCACAGGCTTTTGTTTCTAGATTATTAGCTACTTGAGAGAGTTCACAGAAACGCAAACCACTTTTTTAGGACTTTGCCCCCGGAGCACTCACTCAAATGAAGTTGAAGTTAAATGCTTCAGCTTTGAATTTTGCTGATAAAAGAATCAGAGGTGAGCTCTTTCTTCTCCGGCAGAAACTAGTCTGGTCTCCCTTCCCACACGAACGGCTGCTGACATCTTCAGAAAACACTTCTTCCTGTTTCGTTTTTTAGTGGGAAAAAAAAGGAACAATGATTCTTTGCTTTGTACCTCTCAGAGCTGTGGTGAGTAAAAAGGAGGAAATGGGAAAATTCTCATCTTTTGGACAGTGACGGTCCAGTGCCAGGTGGCATTATCAGAGCTCAGTTTTCCACCCATGAGTGACAGCAACACCGAGAGTCAGTTAAAAACTAAAGAGAGCTGTGTGGGCGTGACGTAGGTCAGCTTCGTCTCGCGTGCATTCCGGAGCCTGAGGTGGCATCCGGGCGGGTCGTCCGACACCTGTGCGGATGGTTAGACGTGGGGTGTGGGGTCCATCCTCGTCTGCCGCTCACTCCAGCCTGGGGAGCCTGTGCGCTCTGATTCTGTTCACTTTTAAGGAAGAATCAGAATCTTGCCAAGAGAAACCTATAATTCCAAACAAATTAATCACTGCCTTCGGTTCTCCCTTTGTGACGTTTCGTGTGAAATCCTGGAGGAAATTATAGCGTGGAGGATTAAATTTATCCAGACTATAAAAGGTGGCGTGACTCACGTGCCTCACGTCTCAAGGCAACCCGAACAGAGCCTACAGCGTCTGACGCTAGTCATTCCTAATCGGGCACAAAGAGAAGTTCCTAGAATATCTGGAAATTTTCTGTAAATAGGAAAAATCTTGAAAGAAAGCAGTGGCAAAATACAATAAAACAGGGAATAAAGGAGAACGACAATTCCTCTGGCGGAGCAGAAGAGGTGAAGCTCGCACACCTGGGGCGGGGGTCTCCCTGCACAGCCTCTCACCCCCGAGAGCTCCCTGACCTCTGTACTGTCAGCATGCTTTCCCGTCAAAGGGCCGGAGAGTAAGTGACTTGGGCTTCGTGGGCCCAGTGGTGTCTCTGCAGCTCTTCCACCCTGCTCTCTAGAACAAAGGCATCTGTAAGCAGGTGGGCGTGTCCATGTGGCAATAAAACTTTATTTATAAGAACAGGTGGCAGGCTGCCCCTGATCCACCGCTGGCCACCTCCTGCTAGAGAGCTCTACACCAGGCTCCTGGGACAGCAGGGAAAGGCGGACAGTGAGTTAGCTCACCCCAGGCAGCACGGACACTCCACCATGGGTTACAGATTTCTTGGGGCTCCTTTGGTGATCCAGGACTGGCTTGAGAGCAGGACCCGTGGCAGCTACCCCGACTGGGGGGTTTTTAGTTAGGTCCTCATGCAGGCTTCTCACCCTGTGTCATCACGTTTAGTTGAGCGGGAAGCTGATCCCTGCAGAAACGCTCGGGGACGGGGAGCAAACGTGTCCATCTGTGTCCATCTGCTTGAGGAACGTTCTCTAACCACTGACGCCTCTCCAGCTCAGACGTCGTCCTGTCTCTCGCTGCGTCTTCCTGTTTCCTTTCCTGGAGAGGAGTGCTCGCTCTTCTGAGGCCCATCCTTTCCTCTGATGCTGGCTCCCGGGAGGTCAGCTCTTCCCTCCCAGCTTGGGGTGTCGCCAGCCGCTCACGGTCTCTGCTCACAGCCTGCACCACACGCCAGCCCCCCCGCCCCCCGCACCAGGGCTCCTGTCCCGCCCTGTCTCTCCACGTTCTTGCTGACTTTGTGCACTCATGCGGTTTTCAAGGCCACCTGCTCTTCACCGACACGCAGATCTGCATTTCCCACCATGAAATCCCTCACAGCCCCCATTTCAGAGCGCCTCCCAACACTGCACACGGGTCCCCCATACCCCGAGACCAGCCTGTCGAAGAGGCTGTCCTCCCAGGAGCAGGCTTGAGACCCGAGCGCCGTGGCTCCTTGTCCCCATCACCCTCGTGCATCCACGTCTGGGTGTTCGGCTGCCACACGTGTTGCAAGCCTTGTTCCTCTCCGAGACTGTCCCCAGACCCCCGCCTCCCTTCTGGACTGTCTCAGGCCCTTATGCCCTCACGTCCTTGCCTTTCTAGTTGTTCTGAGCCCTGCTGCTCCTTCAGCACTGTTAGGACACAGGTCCACTCCTGTCTCTTCCCAGAAATGCTCCTGCGATTTTCACCTCTCAGCACTCGCTTCTTTGGATTTTATACGTAGACTCAAAGTAATGACTTTTGCATCCAGAAGTATCTCAACCCCTCCTCCTCCATGCACCCTGTACCACAGGGGCACCTCACTGGCCTGCACACTCACACCCTGGTGCACACCGGAGACACGCATCTGTTTAGTTCTGCCGTTTGTGACATTTAAATGCATTTAACTCGGAAAGTAGTAACAGTCATTTACACCTTTATGCACATGAGTTTCACAGATTCTCTCTTGGAGCTTCTAAGAGGGTCCTCGCATACAGGGAGAAAAGGCGGAGGGAAGCCTGCAGGCCTGGGCGCCGGCCCGAGGGTAAGCACACCCTAGCCAGGGCGTCAGGGCGCCCTGTCATGTAGTTCCTTCAGCCCGGTGAGGGCTCACCACCCCTTGTTCTGCAGGGGGGAGACTGAGGCCCAGGAATGTTGGCGTGAGGCCACAGGTGCCCAGCGGGTCGGTGGTCAGCAGGACCTGGCAGACCTGTGGGATGCAGGAGCACCAGCTCATCACAACGGAAGGGAGCTCCTTTCCAGACAAAAGCTCAGTTACACCTTGCATTAACAACAAAGACTTCATTGTCCCTAGCACCCACCCCCCCACAGGGTCTGTGGTCTGTGGAGGTGTTGGGACAGTTGGAGCCTGTCATCAGGAATTTGAACTTGAGGATATAAAAATCAAGAGGCTCTTGTTCGAAGTCGAAGGTTCCTGTTCTGATATTGGCACATACTTCCTAAGACCTACCTGTCTGACCGTTGCTGTCCTATCTTCATGGGATCACATGGCATCCGTGTGGGAGGGCAGAGAACCTGGCGATCCTCCTGAAGTCACCCCTGACTCAGAACTTTGGCCGGAGAAATGTTGGTGCATAGAACCACCTAGCCCTGTTGCAACCACCTCTAGCGGCGGTCTGTGGATGGTCCGCCTGAAATGTGAAAGGCCAGTGTGGATCACCACCAGCAGTAACGGGTTAGGCCGACGGCTGGTGAGACTCGGGGCAGGTCCTCTCTCCGGATCGGCTGTGCTGAGGGTGGACCCGAGCAGGGAGCCGTCAGGCACAGGCCCCCGCAGAGCGGATGTTCTGACCCCTCCGAGGCCAGCTCCTTCCAAGAAGGTCACGTCTGGCTCACCTCCATGACTCCATCGAGGAGCCTGCTTTTCCACCCCCACGGGGAAGGTGTGCGAGCCAGAGCAGCTGGGCACGCAGGGTGGTCTGGGGGGTAACAGGGAGCCCATTTCCCACTTCCTCGTCAGTGCTAACGGAGGTCCAGGTGACTGCAGGGACTCGGGGTGTGGGGCATTCTGCATGAGCGAAGCTCGGGTTCCCCTGAACGCATTGCTTGTGACCTGCATCCGTCAGTGGGCCACGAGCACACGCTTTCTACATGTAAAAGCCAGATTTCCTACTGTTCCCTCAGAAGTTATTTGGGGACTGAGCAGTAACTAACACGGCTTTAAAGTGGAATCTGTCACCACTTACCCTAGGTATCCCCGCCATACAGTCAGAATTAAAGCTGCTTTTCAGCCGGTGTTGGAATATCTGTGGTTGTCGAAGTGTTGCTTTATTTATTCTGTGTTCATTCATTCTTCAGACCGTTTCTCCAACATGGGCTGAGCGCTGATGCCGTGGGCTGGTTGGAGTCACTTCAGTGTCTGAGTAGGACCCGGGGAGCCACACGGAGCTGGAGACTTAGGTCAGGAAGCAGGGGGTTTCCAGGTTCAGCCGGGAGACCAGCCTGCACCCTGAGACAGTCTTGGCCAGAAACCGCTGTCCAGGTGGGGTGGAGACCAGGGCATTGCTGGCAAGAACACCCAGGGGGTGTCCGAGGAGTGAGCTGGACCCCTGCTACCCGGTCATAAGGGCGGCTGAACTGCGCCCCCTCCCGCCTCCCTCCCCACACCTGTGCCATCTTGAGTTGCAGATTCTGGAGGAACCATCAGCTGCTGGGAGCAAAGTCATATAGCATCAATGACACAAGACCCACCTGTGGGGGCAGCTCTGGGGGGTTCTCAGTGGAGGAGGTGACCCTTAACAGGTGGCTGGAGGGTAGCCACCATTTTTTTCTTGATTTTAAAAGGACCGGGAACTGATACAAGAACCAGTGTGCTCACTTGCTCAGAAAATACATACTGGCCCTGAGGATGTCAAGGTGCTCCTGGCACACGTGACCATCCGTGGCTTACGCCGGGAGCTGATGAGCAGGTGCTCCTGCCGCACGTGGCCGTCCGTGGCTCACGTCGGGAGCTGATGAGCAGGTGCTCCTGGCACACGTGGCTGTCCGTGGCTCACGTGGGGGAGCTGATGAGCAGGTGCTCCTGGCACACGTGACTGTCCGTGGCTCACACCAGGAGCTGATGAGCAAGTGCTCCTGGCACACGTGGCCGTCCTTGGCTCACGCCGGGAGCTGATGAGCATTACAGCCCTTTGAGCCGTGCCTCCAGCCTGAGTCCACTGTTCTTGCCCATCAACAAGTGTTTCTTGAGCATCTGTTACACGTGAGCTTCCTTCAGAGTTGAATACGTGGAGTCCCGATCTTCATCAGAACAGGGCATGGCGTGTCTCGCAGCGGCACTGGCCTCTGGCGCCCCAACAGAAGCCAGCGGTGAGGGGAGCAACCCCACAGTGGAGGGGAGGGGACACACACACATCAGTAAATTTGGAAGGCACTTTGAGGTCCCCCAGCTGTCACTGTTACCATTTTTCCACCACCAGATGTATCAGAATCATTCTTCCCCCAGCGTCAGAGCAGAGCATTCCCAGCACAAACCCCAATGGGCGGCCACTGGTGACGCGGCCACGGCGTAACCAAAACACAAGTGAATCTGAATAAATCCACAGCGCCGTGAGCTCCCATTTCAGCTGCCTTGTTACAGTGGTGGGCTGATGTCTTGCTCACGATGCATCTCCATCTGCTGTGTCTTCACGTGAAGTAGGAGACCCCAGCAGGTGCACCACTTAGCCACAGAGAAGCAGGTCATGTTTCTCTGTGGAGTGAAGCACGTGTGGCAGAAGCATGAGTAGGGCTGACGAAGAGGGTGGAAACCGAGTCTCAGACATGGAAGAGAGACCCCAGCCGTGTGTCCCTTGGTGACCAGACAGAGCGGCCTCCCTTGCCCTTGTCCTTCCTGAGCTGAGGTCGAGGAAATTGCCCGCGTGGGGTGTGAGTCCACTCAAGCCGCTCTCACCGAACACCCGGGCTGGGGCTTAAACAACAGAGATTCTCATTCCACGTCCTGGGGGGCTGGGAGCCCGAGGTGCAGGCGTGCGCAGGGCTGGGGTCTCCCAAGGCTTCTGTCCTGGGCGTGCAGACACCATCCCTCCCTGGGTCCTCACGTGGCCGTCCCTCTGCACATGTCTGTGTCCCGATCTCCTTATGAGGACCCCAGTTACATGGGGTTAGGGTGGCCCTAGTGACCTCTGCACAGACCCGTCTGAGGTCCTGGGGGTGAGGACTTGCACAGGTGACCTGTGAGGGGACACAGCGTGGCTCACACCAGGGCAGATACACAGGGAACCCAGCCATCTGCTGAGGGCCTACGGCTAGGACTCTTGGTGCTCCCATGTGCTGCACGGAGACCCTGGGGGAGACCCCGCAGCTGCTGCTGCAGGGGTTCTGCTCCCGCCTCGCTCACACTGTGCTGTGGCCGCAGTCTCTCCTGTAGCGGACGTCTCTGCGCCCAACAGTAACATTGCTCAGGTGCTTACGTATATCGACCGCCTTAAGGTTGGTGCCGTCATTATGATCGGCGTCTTACAGAAAAGGAAGCCGAAGCACAGACAGGTGAGTAACAGGTCGTGGGGGAGCAACTATGAGCAGGGGACCGGGCACCAAACCGGGGGACGCTGGCAGCCCCAGCCCCCGTGTGTGTCCATGTGCCCGCTGGGTCTGGTGCCTGGGACCATGCAGGCACGGCTCGCTGCGTGGCATACGGCACTGATACACATTTAGACACGTGTTTGGAATGGTCACTTAGTATCATGTGCGCTAAAACAAATAGAACAGCTCACAGCTCTTGAATGCTTACCCTCCGTCACAAAATGTGTTAAGAGCCTTACGTATGTTTCATTCATTTACTACACCCTGCAGGGGACCGGCCATGTTAGTCCCGTTTGGGGAGGAGGACACTGAGGCACGAGAGGCTAAGACGCTCCCCACAAGTTGGGGGGACACGCAGAGCCAGGATGCAGACCCCAGAATCTACCTGCAGAGCTTGAGCTCTTTGCTGCCTCTGTTACAACAAATGAGAAAATTACTCTTTTATGAACAAATGCATAACTTACAATGTCTCTGTTTCCACGGGCAGTTTGAGAACATTATTTTAGTTAACGCACTGCAGTGATTCATCGATGTGGCTCCTGCTGTAATTTTATGTCGGGAGGGGTACCAACCTTGGTTCCGTTTTGAGCAGCGTATGTTACCTTAAAGATAATCCTTATGCCGAGACTTGCAGTGGACATGGACTGAGACTCTTGGTCTTCTCTTGGGACATGGCAGTTTGTGAAACCCCATGGCTCACTTACCCTTCAGAATAACTCGGTTGTGATGATCAGAAAACTTGTGATTTGCTTCTTTCTAGAAAATCACTCTGCACCTCCTGACGTGACCACTTACACCTCAGAACACCCAATACAAGTAGAAAGGCCGCAGGGCTCGACGACATCGCGGACGGCACCCAAGTACGGCAACGCGGAGCTCATGGAGACGGGCGACGGTAGGTCTCCTGGGGTCACGGTGACTCCTTTGTAAACCCCATCCCTGCAACCCGCCCTTCCATGCGCAGGGGCGGAGGTTTCCTGTGGGTACACAGTGGACTGTGATCTGTCACGTAGTTCCCATGGAAGGTGGCATGGACACAAGAAATGCAAAGTATCTCCACATGTTTCCATGTCGGAAAAAACATCAGTGTGGTGGGAATTTAGTCTTGAGAAGAAGCAGATGTTTTATAAGATTTTGATGTGCTTGCTACTTGTTAACAAATGTTGGTTCAGCAATTAAGAAATTAGCGTGGAAGTGTTAAGACCGTGAGTGGTTGGCAGAAGGGCAGCGTGAAGTTAAATGTAAAACAGAACAATCGGCAGGTACGGGCTAGTGTGGTGCTTTAGACTGCGGAAGATGTGACTTTCGTGAAGATGGTCAGCATGGCCGTGCTGTGCCGTCCATCCCACCGGGCACGTGTCCCTCATCACGGTCCGCGAGCCGCCCCTGTTTGCAGCATGACTGCTCTGCCTGGAAGACGTGGTTGTCCGCGTGTCTGAGCACCTTTCCGCGGAATGAGACGTGTCTGCAGAGGACACACTTCTCCCCCTTGAGGATGTCAGCACCCTGGCGCTCCTTGTAGTCATTAACTTGGGTTGTTCATGCCTTTTTCAACAATCATGTCATTTACTCAGTTCTCAAAATGATGTCATTCGTTGTTATAAATAAGAGCTATATTGTTATAAAATGGAATTTGTACACAGGAATAGATGCTACAGGCTCGTATTCTGTGTTATGCAAAAAACTGAATTTAGAGTGCATTTAAATTGTGCTCCGGGATGCATTGTCTAAACATGCACTCATGGGTGGGACTGAAAGACACGTAGGAGGGCGCTGGGTACCCGTGAGGAGAGAGGACGGACCTCGAGTGCCCGCACTTTTGTCAGGAGGTGCAGGGACAGCACCTGACAGGGGCCTGCCGTCCCCCTGAATTTGACGTGTCTGGCAGACTGCTCTGGCCCCACAGGGGAGCGCCGGTGGTCTCAGGCCTCGGGGCCTCGGGGCCTCGGGGAGGGTCTCCCTGCTGCATGGGGTCTCTGACCCCCGTTGGAGCAGGGACCTGAGTCTGTGAATGAAGAGGGACAGACCTGTTTCAGGAACGGGAGGTGGGACGGGGCCAGCCTGAGTCTGACACCCCTCCCACCACCACGAAGGATGACGGATAGAGTGGTCATGGAGCGTCGTTCCTGGGGCCCCTGCAGCCCCCGGGGCCTGCTGTCCTCCCAGGGGCAAGCTCTCGCAGTGTGGGGTGTCCTGGGTGGCACTCGAGGTGGGGCCCCGGCACCAGCGTCACAGTCGCTTGGTCCGCGGGTGAGGTGCTGACCGTCCCTTCATCAGGCCATCCGTGGTTCTGTCTTCCAGGGGTGCCCGTAAGTAGCCGGGTGTCGGCGAAAATCCAACAGCTTGTCAACACCCTCAAGCGACCGAAGCGGCCGCCGTTACGGGAGTTCTTTGTCGATGACTTTGAAGAACTGCTGGAAGGTGACGGGCCCTTTGCCACCCCGTTCTCCCCGTGTCCGCGTGACCCCACAGACCGTCGTGGCGGGCCCCGTTAAGATCAGCAGTCTCGACATTCCCCGGAAGACAGGACTCTTATCTGGAGACTGTGGGCCCTGTTCCCCGCCCGCAGACAGGCCGAGTGCAGGCGGGCCGGGTAGACCCCCAGGGCACACGTGTGCGGGGCCCTCGCACACTGGGATGTCGCCCCGTGAGCCGGGCCTCCGTCAGGCCGCACAGCGAGATGTGGCTCCCGGCCACGCGCTCTCTCTGAGGAACGCGGACTGGGTGTGTGGGCGTGTGGCTGGCTCCTTCTCCTGCCCTCTGTACACGTTCACGAGCCTTTGAACATAAAGTCAAGACAAAGTCATGCTTGCCACGTCCAACCCAGACCCTTTGTACCACAAGTAAGACACAGCCGAATGTCTAGCCAGCAGGTGGAGAGTGTCAGTCACGAACGGGGAGGGGGAGAAGCCTTCTGCAGTTGCTCACCTCAGCAGAAGAGTCGTAATGCAATTTATCATTGCTTTATGGGGCACTTATTTTTGTTTTACTCTAGAAAACGTGCTCTGTGCTAGTTATTCAGAGTATGCGTTGCAAATTCACATTTACATGTCAGTGTTTAAGGCAATACGGTTTAGCAGGATTTGAGCTCTGGAGTCCAGAATCACGAGTGTTGATCAATAATTAATATTTTAAACAGAGCCTTTGCTATTCCCGACTCCAAGCGTGTTAAAATACCCAGTGCCTGCGTCCGTTTACAGATGCACTCAGGTCTCCCTCTGTTCACCATCCCAGTATTGTCTTGGACAGCATAAGAATTCAGTGCTTCCTCTCTATCCCTGAGGCCAGTATGTGCATCCTGGCTCTGATTCTAGAAAAGCGTGCATGCATGCTTTCTGTCCACTAGTAAATTGGTGTCAGTGTCCTACTCTCTTTAAAAAGAAGAAAAAAGGTGATTGCGCTGATAGGGATGTTCTTTTCTTGAAAACTCTTTGTGTTTGAATACGCGTAGTTCAACAACCAGATCCGAACCAGCCCAAGCCAGAGGGAGCACAGATGTTGGCCATGCGCGGGGAGCAGCTGGGAGTGGTCACCAACTGGCCCCCGTCCCTGGAAGCCGCGTTGCAGCGATGGGGGACCATCTCCCCGAAGGCCCCGTGCTTGACCACGATGGACACGAACGGGAAGCCCCTGTACATCCTCACTTACGGTAATTCTCTGCGCTTCCTTCACTGTCCTCTGGGCCCAGCGGCCACTTTCAGGCCGGCTGACCCCTTGCACCCCCTTCCACGTCCAGCACACACACAAATGGGACTCTGGAAGGAAATGTTTTAGGAAAGTATTTAGTTTGAATATGGAAAGTTATTACTTGCTAAATGTTTCCTGAGTAAAAGCCAGAGATGGGTACAAGAAATCAGTGGGTCACAACCCTAACGAGATGTTGGATTTTACGTCTGGGAATGTGTCTGATATTCTCAAAAGTCGTGCCTTCAGGAATGATGGGCAGTTAAAGAATTCGTGTCTAAACCCTGTGACATGGACCCCTCGGAAAAGACCATGTCTTTCCAAAGTGATTATGCAAAAAAGCAAGAGAAACAGGCTTTTCTGTAGTTCTTCATTCAGCACAATTACTGGAATCTCTACACTTCTGGAAATAGTCGACTGTCCCTGGGCAAGGGGCCGTGGAGAAAGCACATTGTCAGGTTGGTTTGCAAAGAAACCCGCTGGTAACTAAAAGACCAAAACGGCTCGTGTTGCATCTGCCTGTGTGAGATGAGATGACCTTTGTCTAGATCTCAGTTTTGTTTTTGTAACCGGAGCATGCTCGTACCGGCAGTAGGAACGACACGGATTTCTGCCTTGGCAGAGTCCAGCTCAAGAAGCAGATGTTACATTAAATGATGCAGAGCCAGCCTTTCGGGTGCTGGGCCCCGGGCAGTACCAGCCCAGACTGAGTCATTACCCCGCGCCTCCCCGGCAGAGATGGGTTGTGAGGTTCAGGAGCATGCATCTCATAGCTTCATCATTTTAGGGCATGTTTGGGTAGTTCTTTTTTTTAAGATTTTATTTATTTATTTGAGGGAAAGGGAGAGAGCACAAGCAGGGGGAGCGGCAGAGGGAGAGGGAGAAGCAGGCCCCCTGTTGAGCAGGGAGCCCGATGCGGGGCTCGATCCCAGGACCCTGGGATCATGACCTGAGCCGAAGTCAGACGCCAACCGACTGAGCCACCCAGGTGCCCCACTTTGGGGTAATTCTAAGTGGATAAAGAGCATTTCACCCAGGATGAGGCATAAGCTTGATTTTTTCATTATACTCTTTGGAGATAGGTTTTATTCAGTGAAGTAGATGAAGATTTCCTTTGTGACCCTCATCCCTTGCCAGATGCAGCCTGGGAGCTGGTGTGTAGTTGGGGTAGCTGCTTCTTATCTGAATCCTCCGCAGGCTCGCCTGCCACATACGGGGACTCTCGGACCCGCCTGTACGCACACACAGCGGCACTCACCTGTCAGCCCACGAGCGTTCAGTGGGGTGTGGCTCGGTGCCACAGCAGGTCATCAAAGATGAGACATGATTCCCCAGGTTGAGATCTAGATCAGAAGGACAGCCCTCGACTGAGGGAGCGCTGACTTTCCCTTCTTGCAAGGTTACTAGGAACCGAAGTGTAAGATGCAGACCGAAAGTTATCTGTGAAAATTTGGGACATGTTGTCTACACCCAGGCATCACAACTCCTGCATTTAAATCATCTATATTTTATTGCATTTTACTCTTCTAGATTAGGCATATGCTCTGGGTCAACCTTGGTTTTTACTTGTTAAAGGAATGTAAGAAAGCAATGCATTTCCAAAAAGCAGATAATAGTTTATCAGGCTGTAAAAGGGAAGTGTTGGCTAATATAAGAAAAAGTGTGGAAAAGTGCTTTATATATATTTCAGTGCTTTATAGAAACACTGAAATAGATGAACCTATAATGATTGGGTGTTGCTGCAAAGACGCAGAGAGAAGTTCACTGAATAAGATTATTCTAATACCACGTAGCTCCAGACGATTTTCAGTATTGCAGTTCACCATCAGCTCTCAAGTTCAGCTTCCTGCACAGCCCCGGGTAGCAGAACTCCCAGATGAGAAACTTGGGATCTTTGACAGGAAATACACATGGTGGGTGAAGGTTGTCAACAACCCTGTAGAAACATCTTCTGTTCTCCATTTACCAATATAAATAATATGCACACTGAGGAGAACCAGGGCATTTCATCATCTTCAATTAATAAAAATAAATCATGCTAAGGAACTCCTTTCCTTCCATCATGATTCTCTGCTTCGTCCCGTTCTCGACGAGATACCTGCAAGTTCATTCTGCTTTGCTGCAGTATGCTTTTACTACCAGGCAGCCTCCCCCCTCCCCACCCCTCCCTCCCTCTTTTTTCTTCCTTCTTCCTTCCTTTTATGATCTATGACTTGGCTTTTGCTCCAGATCTTTTGGAACATTTAGATGCTTGAGCTCCAACAGCACTGGGGAGCCTTTCTCTGTCTTTTTGTGTTTTGCGTTGTTGGTGATGAGTTTCTCGGACTGTCTCTGCAGTGTGTAGGCGTCCTAGCTGCTGGTCGGCGTGTGAGGTCTGACAACCCTTCCTCACCCACCTGCCACCGTCGTCAGAACTACACTCTTCTTACAGGTGGATGCTCCTCACAGAAATCCAACTGAAATTAAATATGTAATAAGACAGTGTGTACGTCCTGTCCACATCTCTCTTCTTTTCTGTATGCACACAACTATCTTAGGGTCTCAGTATCTGTTTTCCCAGTTCAACTTGCCAAAATCTGTTGGAACTTCATGTCCAATTCCCATGTTTCAAATAGACAACACAGTATGTTTTTTAACTAGTGTTTACCACAGTCACCATCCTATACGTTACACCTCATGACTTATTTTATAACTGGAGGTTTGTACCTTTGCCCCCCTTCACCCATTTCTCCCTCCCGTCCCCCACCTCTGGAAGAGCCCATCTGTTCTCTGTGTCTATGAGCTTGGTTTCTAGAGTCTACAAATAAGTGAGATCATAAGGTATTTGTTTTTCTCTGTCTTACCTCTTTCACTTAGCATAATGCCTTCAAGTCCATCCGTGGTCTCACACATGGAGAGATTTCATTCCTTATTATGGCTGAGTAGTATTCCATTGTATACATATACCACATGCCCTTTATCCACCCACCCCTTGATGGACACTTGGGTTGCTTCCATATCTTGGCTAGTGTAAATAATGCTGCAGTGAACAGGGGGTGCAGATATCTTTTTAAGTTAGTGTTTTTATTTGCTTTGGATAAATACCTAGAAGTGGGATTGCTAGATCACAGGGTACTTCTATTTTTAAGTTCTTGAGGAACCTCCATACTGTTTTCCAGAGTGGCTGCACCAGTTTGCATTCCCACCGACAGTGCACGAGGTTCCCCTTTCCCCACATCTTCACCTGCATTTGTTATCTCTTGTCTTTTTGATACCAGCCGTTCTGACAGGTGTGAGGTGGTCTCTCAGTGATTTTGATATAATCTGCCTGATGATAAGTGATGTTGAGCATCTCTTCATATGCCTCTTGGCCATCTGGATGCCTTCTTTGTAAAAATGTCTATTCAGTCCCTCTGCCCATTTTAAATCAGATTGTTTTTTTGCTATTGAGTTGTAGGAGTTCTTTATATATTTTAGATATTAAACCCTTATTGGACAAATAATTTGCAAATATCTGTAATTTGCTTTTTCATTGTCCTGATTGTTTCCTCTGCTGTGCAAAAGCTTTTTAGTTTAATGTGGTCCCACTTGCTTATTTTTGCTTTTGGTGTCAGATCCAAAAAAAATCACTAAGACTGATACTGAGTAGCTTAGCATCTGTGTTTTCTTCTAGGAGTTTTATGGTTTCAAGTCTTCAAGTTTTTCATTCATTTTGAGTTAATTTTTATGTATGGTGTAAGATAGTGGTTTAGTTTCCTTCTGGTACATGTGGCCGTCCAGTTTTCCCACTGCCATTTATTTTTATTGAAGGGACTCCTTTTCCCCCATTGTGTATTCTTGCCTCCTTAATTGACCATATAAGAATGGGTTTATTTCTGGGCTCTCTGTTCCACTCATCTGTCTGTTTAATGCCAATACCACACTGTTTTAATTACCTTAGCTTTGTAATATAGTCCAAAATCAAGGAGCCGGGTGCCCCAAGCTTTGCTGTTCCTACTCAAGATTGTTTCGGCTTTTTGGGGTCTTTTGTGGTCCTGTACAAATGTTAAAATTCTTTGTTCTAGTTCTGTGAAAAATGCCATAGGAATTTTGATATCGATGGCACTGAATCTGTAGATTGCTTTGGGTGATATGGACATTTAACAATATTATTTCTCCCAGTCCATGAGCATGGGATATCTTCACATTTATTCCTGTCTTCCTCAACTTCTTTCATCAATGTCATATCATTTTCAGTGTATACAGCTTTCCCCTCCTTGGTTAAAATTATTCCTAGCTATTTTATTCTTTTTGATGCAACTATAAATGTTTTCTTAATTTCTCTGATAGTTCACTGTATACAATTTTTGTATATTGATTTTGCACTCTGCAGCTTTATTCAATTCATTGATTAGGTGTAACAGTTTGGTTGTGGGTTTTTTGGTTTTGTTTGGTTTGGTTTTGGTTTTGGTGGCATCTTTAGGATTTTCTATATATAAAATTATGTAATCCTGGGCACCTAGGTGGCTCAGTTGTTAAGTGTCTGCCTTCAGCTTAAGTCATGATCCCAGGATCCTGGGATTGAGCCCCGCATCAGGCTCCCTGCTTGTCAGGAAGCCTGCTTCTCCCTCTCCCACTCCCCCTGCTTGTGTTCCCTCTCTCGCTGTGTCTCTCTGTGTCAAATAAACAAATAAAATCTTTAAAAAAAATAAAATAAAATTACATAATCCTCAAAGAGAGACAGTTTTACTTTTTCCTTTCCAATATAGATACCTTTTATGTCTTTTTCTTGCCTAATTATTCTGGCTAGGACTTCCAATACTATGTTGAATAAAAGTGGTGAGATTGGGCATCCTTGTCTTGTTCCTGGTTTCAGAGTATATTAGCTGTGGGTTTGTAATATATGGCCTTTATTATACTGAGGTATGTTCCCTCTATATTCACTTTGTTGAGAGTTTCTCATCAAAAAAGATGTTGAATTTTGTTAAATGGTTTTTCTGCATGTATGGACATAGGATTTTTATTCGTTTTGTTAACGTGATGTATCATGTTGATTGATTTGTCAATGTTGGACCATCCATGTGTCCCTGGAATAAATCCCTCTCGATCATGATATGTGATCCTTTTAATGTATTGTTGAATTCGGTTTGCTAGTATTTTGTTGAAGAATTTTGCATCTATACGTATCAAGAATATGGGCCTGGGTTTTTGTTTGTTTGTTTATTTGTTTTTTGGGTTTTTTTTTTTTTCTTTTGTGGTGTCCTTGTTTGGTTTTGGTATCAGGGTAATGCTGCCTTCATAAAATGAGTTTGGAATCGTTCCCTTCTCTCACTTTTTTTTTTTTTTTTTTTTGAAGAGTTTGAGGAGGATAGGTATTAAATCTTTGACTGTTAGAATTCACCAGGAAAGCCATCTGTTTGTGGACTTCTATTTGTAGGGAGGTTTTTAATTACTGATTAAATCTCCTTACTAGTAATCGTTCTATTCAGATTTTATGTTTCCTCATGGTTCATTGTTGGAAGATTATAGGTTTCTGGGATTTATTCATTTCTTCTAGCTTGTCCGGTGTGTTGACATAGAACTGTTCATGGTAGTCTCTTGTGATCCTTTGTATTTCTGTGGTGTCCATTGTAACTTCTCTTTCATTTCTGATTTTGAGTCCACTCTTCTTTTTTCTTGGTGAGTCTAACTAAAGGTTGTCAGTTTTGTTTCTTTTTTCAAAGAACCAGCTCTTGGTTTTGTTGAGCTTTTCTATTGTCTTTCTAGTCTCTATTTCATGTGGCTGTGCTCTGATCTTTGTTATTTCCTTCTTTTAGCTAACTTGGATTTCATTTGTTTTTTTCCTACTTCCTACCAACCTTGAGGTGTAAGGTTAGGTGTAAGGTTGTTTATTGGAGATTTTTCTTGTTTCTTGAGGCACGTCTGTATTGCCAAGTACTTCCATCTTAAATCTACTTTTGCTGCAAATTGTAGGTTTTGGTATGTTGTATTTTCATTTGTCTAAAGGTGTTTTTTTATTTCTTCTTTGATTTCTTTGTTGACCCACTGGTTGCTTAGTAGCATGTTGTTTTATCTCTACATATTTGTGAATTTTCCAGCTTTCTTCTTATAATTGATTTCTAGTTTGTTACCACTATGGGTCAGAAACGATGCTTGATATGATTTCAGTCTTCTTGAATTTATTGAGACTTGTTTTGTGGCCTAATGTGTGATCTGGAGAATGTTCCAGGTGCACTTGAGAATAATGTGCATTCTGTTGCTTATGGATGGAGTGTTCTATATAAATTAAGTCCATCTGGTCTAATGTGTTGTTCAAGGCTACTGTTTCCTTACTGATTTTCTGTCTGGATGATCTATCCATTGATATAAGTGGGGTATTAAAGTTCCCTACTATTATTGTATTGCTGTTAATTTCTCCCTTTAGGGCTATTAATATTTGATTTGTGTATTTAGGTGCTCCTATGTTGGGTATATAAATATTTACAAATGTTATGTCGTCTTAGTGGACTGATCCCTTTATCATTATGTAATTCCCTTCTTTGTCTCTTATTACAGTCTTTGTTATAAATTGTGTTTTGTCTGATATAAGTATTGCTACCCCAGCTTTTTTTTTTTTTCCCATTTGCATGGAATATATTTCTGCATCCTTTCACTTTCATCTCTGTGTCCTTATATCTGAAATTAGTCTCTTGTAGGCAGCATATCGATTGTTCTTGTTTTTTCCCCTTTGATCCACTCTATGTCTTTTGTTTAGAGAATTTAGTCCTTCTACATTTGAAGTAATTACTGATAAGTAGGTACTTATTGCCATTTTGGTAATTGTTTTCTGGTTGTTTTTCAGTAGGGTCTCTCTGTTTCTTTTTTTCTTTTCCTTTGTGATTTGACGACTTTTTTAGTGTTACCCTTAGATTTCTTTCTCTTTATATTTTGTGGATCTGCCAGAGGTGTTTCCTTGGTGGTTTCCATGACACTTACATATAACAACTTATTTTTATAACAGTCTATTTTAAGTTCATAACAACTTATGTTCAAGCACAGTCTAAACCTGTACATTTTTACTCCCCCTGCCCACATTTATGTTCTCACATTTTACATCTTTTTTATCTTGTATATCCCTATTTACTACTTTTGTTCTTTAACCTTTATGCTAACTTTATAGAGTCCGCTACCATTCCTATATATTTACCTTCACTGGTGGGATTTATACGTTTATGTGTTTTCTTGTTACTAATTTAGTGCCCTTTCTTTTCAGCTTGAAGAAGTCCCTTTAATGTTTCTTTTAAGTGCGATTTAGTGGTGATGAAGTCTGTTAGCATTTGCTCGTAGGAAAACACTTTATCTGTCCTTCCGCTCTGAATGATCACTTTCCCAGGAACTTTTCTTGGTGGGAATTTTTTTCTTCCTCCTTTATAAATCAGTGAAGAACCGTTGTTATCTCCTTTCACTTAAATCAACAACTTTCTATTTTTATCCTTGAAAAACATCAAGTATATTTCCAGTATTTTGCCAAAAGTGTGTTGCCCATTTCAAGCTCTTAGTTGTAAACTGGCTTTTGTATGAATGTACGATGGCATCAAAGTTAATATTCCAAACTGAGAATGAAGTTGGAACTTTAACAAAACATAATGGTACTAATCGTTGAGTGTAACTGATTTGTTCATATACAGCGCATTGAGTTTTACAATTACAACAAATTGATTGTAATTGTTTATTTAACGATCATTCCCTGATATTGTTCATATTAAAGAAATTTGAAGGCAAAAATATTTGTGTTTTCTTTAGAAGAAAGAGTCATTTAAGTTCCTTTCATTTCTGGAACTGAGTCATTTCTAATAGCTAGTGACTTTTTTTTAAAAAGATTTATTTATTTATCTTAGAGAGCATGAGTGCACCCGTGAGGGTGAGTCAGGGGAGGGGCAAAGGGAGAGGGAGAGAGATAATCCCAGCTGACTCCCTGCTGAGTGCGGCACCCAACCCAGGGCCCGATCCCATGACCCATGAGATCATGATCTGAGCCAAAATCAAGAGTTGGACGCTTAACCAACTGAGCCATCCAGGTGCCCCTAGCTAGTAACTGTTTTTATGGAAAATACATGATCACCCAACAAAGTACCAAATACTAGTAAGATAGCCAGTCTTGAGGACTGCAATGTTGAGGAGGAGCTAGAGAAGAGGGCAGACGAAACCTTCATATCTGGTAATTATTCTAAGTGCTCAAGAAGAATGCCAAAGCACATAGTGTAATTTTGTGCTTTTTATAAATTGCCTAGGACATAAATGAAACAAACATGTGTTGAACACATGCTATAAACCAGGAATACCCTAGGACTTAGAGAAATCAAGATAAATCATTCTGTGTGTCCCCTAATCGCTAAGGGGGAGACAAGTTGATAAATCTTGTGGTAGATAAATAGTAATAACCCTAATTTGGATTGCTGCAAAATCCAGTGTGAAATAAAACAAATTCAACTTTTTTTTATTCAAAACAAATGTTATAAACAAAAATCTTCTTAATTTAGCTTTTACATTTAAAATAGGAAAAAGATTAAAACAGTGATTTTATTTATGGGAAAGTTAAAGTTGCTCCTAACTGTCGTTATGACACATTAACATAACGTCTCATGCTTTGCCGGCTTCTGAACGCGCCTGGAAGCTCACATCATGAAGGACCTTTATGTGGCTAAGAGCTCATGTTAGATTTCAGAGTCATTTTATTTCGTCTCAGGCTGTGTCCCCGCCTGGTCGCATTGAGGGAGTATCCAGCGCTGGGATGGGGGCAGGGATGGGAAAGTTGTGGGTTCTTCAAAGCTGGCCATTCTTTCTTCCGTGTTTTTTTTAACTTATTTTTATTTTTATTTTTTTTAAGATTTTATTTATTTTTTTGACAGAGAGAGAGAGCACAAGTAGGGGAAGTAGGCAGAGGGAGAAATAGGCTCCCCACGGAGCAGGGAGCCCGACTTGGGGCTCAATCCCAGACCCCAGGATCATGACCTGAGCTGAAGGCAGACGCTTAACCAACTGAGCCACCCAGGTGTCCCTCGTGGTTTTTTTAAACCCTGCTTTTAATCCTGCTTTGTGGTCCTTTTTTTCCTGGAGTTCAAAACTTCAACTCAGAATACTTAGTACCATCTGTAATTTCCAGCATTCCTCTTCAAAAATCCTGAATCTTGGGGAGGGAGGGGGCAGGCTCTACAAAGTGTGTCCTAAGTGTCCTTTGCATTCGTTACAGTCATGTGAGGCAGGACCTACTAACGGAGATGTGTCATTTTGCATAACTCGAAATCAGCAGTAGGCACTCTTGCTGTGATCCCTGCCCTACTTTACTCCCTAGAAACCTTCCCCTATAGCTTCTGCGATGGTAAATTTTCGGTGGCTTTGCTGGGGCTACTTGCATGTGGAGAGTGTTTGTATCAGTACCTTATTCCAGTGTTAAGGCTTCTCGGATTTTATGAATCAGAGTTGCTGGCTCATATTTTCCTTCCCAATTCCAGGGACTCAGGATAACTTGAAGACTTAAAATGAACTAGTACTCTCTCTAGTTTAATGTGCACATTGATACATAACTGAAAATGCACGTGTCCACTTACTTGTGTCTTTGTCATTTCTGTTAATAGGCAAACTGTGGACAAGAAGTATGAAGGTTGCTTACAACATTCTGCATAAATTAGGTACAAAGCAAGAACCGATGGTACGACCTGGAGACCGGGTAAGTGCTCTTTATGTTAATACACCTGCAAATACTCGGTCCTGCACAGCAAAGACACCTGCTGTTGGAAGTCCCAGAGTTCAGTGTCTCCTAATGCTAATACTACTAAATCAGGCTTTGTTACATTAACTGTGGATTAGGATTAATTACACAAGATGTCATTGACCTTCACAACAACTCCTTGAGCTCAGCTGGAGTCCTTCTCATGTGTTACCAATGAAGACACTCAGACTGGCGAGGTAACCAGTAAGTGGCTCAGCCAGCGCTCACGTCCATTCCTGTCAGAGCCCGGAGCCTGTACTCCCAGCCACTGTCCTGTTGTCGCTAAGTTTAAACATACTCGTGTCCTCTACCTGGGCAGGCAGGACAGTGATTGTAAAACTTTGCTTATGTTCATCAGTGAGCCGGACCGTCTCGGCAGCACGCCACTGGTCCCATTCCTTTCCCCGTGTTAGATTTCTGGACAGAGGTTACTGTCTTTTATTGATAAGCAAATTTTTATTCTTACTTGATAAATTACACAGAGTGGATATTAGTATTTCGATTGCAGTGTTATACCCAGAGCAGTTAATAACCTTGTCCAGCTTTATACCCCAATTTAGGTGTGGGGCTGGGCTTAGAACCACGTTTTCTTGCTTGCGAATGTTGCACCTTTTCCCCATTGGCTGTTTTGTACCTTAGACCCCAACACTGATTTATCCTACCTGTGCCCAAAGAACTCTAATTGAATTTCATAAAAATACCAGTGCTGAGCACCAAACCAACAAGAACACAAGCTGCAATGGACTTAAGATACTATAAAGAAATGGGCCCATTATGAGGAATTTTTTGAAAGATTGCCACAGTCCTTGTGTGGTGGACTGCGATTCTTGACACTTGTTTATTGAACAGACTTGACCTCTGGCTTTTAAATGTCAGTTATAGGTCTTGCCACTTCCTGATCGTAAAGCTTACTACAAAGCAAGTCACCAACACGGTGCAGTACTGACGTAAAGACAGACGTGCAGATGGTGGAGAAGAGCTCCCAGAGAGAAACCCTCGCGTGTGTGGGGGAATGGTTCTCATTAAGGGCGCTAGGACGTGAAACAGGGAAAGGACAGTCTCTTCAACGAATGGTGCTGGGAAACTGGGCACCCACAAGCAGAAGGAGAAAGTGGAACCTTTGTACCATCGAGTAAAAAATTAACTCACAATGGATCAAAGACCTAAGAGCAAAAACTATAAAACTCTTAGAATAAATCATGGGGGAAAGCTTAATCACACAGAATTTGGCAGTCATTTCTTAGATGACACTGAAAACACAGGCAACAAAAATGAAAACATAAATTGGATAGTATCAGAATAACTCCTGTGTGCCACAGGATGGGAGAAAACGTTTCTACAAATCCTGTATCTGGTAAGAGATTAGCATCCAGAATATGTAAACAAAACTCCTACAATTCAGCAACAACCAAAAAAAAAAAGAGGTGAAGCAATGGGCAGAGAACTTGAATAGACATTTCCCCCAGAGAAGCGTTGCAGGTGGCCAGCAAGCACCTGAAAAGAAGCTCCGCGTGCCTGCTCATTCGGGGACAAGTACGTTAAAACCCCGGTGATTCAGCACGTCCCTTACAGTGGCAAGAATGAAGAAATTGGAACCTCAGCGCTGCCGGTAGGAAGGTCCCCTGGTGCAGCCACTGGGAAACAGTACGGTGGTGCCCTTGGAAATTAACTGCGGAATCACCCCTTGATCCAACGATTTCCCTTCCCTTCCAGAAGAATTGAAAGCAGGGGCTTGAACAGATATTTTACACTAGCATTCAGAGCAGGGTTATTCACAAAACCAGAAGGGGGAAGTAACTCAAGTGTCCGCGGACAGATGAACGGAGAAACAGAATGTGATGTACACACACAGGAATATCAAGCAGTCTTAAAAAGAAAATAAATTCTGGCACACATTAACCCGTGGGTGGGCCTTGAGGGTTTTATGCTATGTGAAATGAGGCAGCCACAAAGAACAGATATAGGAGGTGCTTAGGGCAGTTAACATCCTGGAGACAGAAGCGAGGTGGCTGTCAGGGGAGGGGGAGGGGCCGGGGGAGGGGGGTGCTGGGGGTTGAGGGGAGGGGCCGGGGGAGCTGAAGGAGGGGCTGGGGGGCTGGAGGCTTCAGTTGAGGAAGATGAGAATTCTGGGGCTGGTTCTGGATGGTGAGGGCTGCACAGCAGGGCGGATATCCTTAATGCCCCCGTGCACTTGGAAATAGTCGAGACGCTCAGCTTTATGTAGATTTACCACAATAAAAAGTCCTGTGTAATGTGATATCTCCCTTAGCTCTGATTTGGTGGATAGTCTTAGTCTCTTAGTGCAGTGACTTTGTTAAAAGTTCTTGTGTAGCGTGGCTCCAGACTCTTGAAGTTCCTTGACAATAACAAGGACAAAGTAAAGCACCTCTGTTCAGCTAAGATGTTAGGAGGAATTTGGGGGGCACAGTTTTGATAGAATAAACTGTGTAAGGAGGTTTTTTGGCAAAGGCTGATTTGAACTGTGTGAGGGGAACTACTTTTCTAAATTATCTTAAACAGTATTCATGTGCTTAGCATCTGGCACGTGCATATAGGTACTTTTATTAAATATACGTGACGATAGTAGTCAATTGATCGTAACCTTCTATTGCAATAAACAGAATTTTTTACTCTCTTTCAAAATGACTTTTGAATAAAACATGATTTTCCCCAGAATAATAGCATATTCAGTCTTTGACATAAAACTTTACAGACATTTTTCACATGGGTGACCTTATTAACGTAGTTTGGGGAATTACCTTGGGCTTTTAAAAGGCATTTATAGGGGCGCCTGGGTGGCTCAGTCGTTAAGCGTCTGCCTTCGGCTCAGGTCATGGTCCCAGGGTCCTGGGATCGAGTCCCTGTATCGGGCTCCCTGCTCGGCGGGAAGCCTGCTTCTCCCTCTCCCACTCCCCCTGCTTGTGTTCCCTCTCTCACTGTGTCTCTCTCTGTCAAATAAATAAAATCTTAAAAATAAAAAAATAAAATAAAAGGCATTTATATTCCTAAGCTGAATAGGGTTTTGAGAAGTGTAGTGGAAGCTTTGGAAGATACAAAGATGCATCCCGTATGAAGCCTGCCCGCAGGGAGCTTGCGGTATTAAAAAGTATATAGACACATTATTGATAATTAGCTTTTCTATAAATTGCAAAGTGATAAAGGTCCCCAAAAGAGGTGGTAAGAGTTGGAGACGGACTGTCTGGGAAGGGGAGAGAGCGAGCTTTTTCATTCGGGAGGAGCATCTGCGACCTGAGAAGTCTTCCCAGAGAGGAGAAGCAAGTCAGGGGCTGTCGGCCAGGCGGCAGGCGAGTGTGAGAAGGAGCCGGGGCGGGAGAGCGTGTGGTGCGCAAACACAGGACAAGCCGGGTGTCTGCGCAGCCGTCCCGGACGCAGGGAGAGCCGAGCGCGGGCCGAGCAAGAGGAATCGCTTTAAGGAGATGAGACTCAGCAGACGCTGGGATGTGCTCCTGCCTCTTGATCCGTGGCTGCTGCCGTGCCCTGTGGGTGATTAGGTCCAGTGAAATCGCAGAGGAATACGTGGAGCAGTAAGTGAAGGGGAGCTGTGTGGGTTTATCAGAACGAAGCACCTGTACGTGCGCACTGCTCACACTGCTGTCCGTTACTTTGATATTGTTGAGAGAGAATAATGAACAATGTTATATTCTGCTTTTATGTACTTTACACTGGCAGTAACATTTCCTCCTATTTAGCACAACCCTGCAAGGTTTATGTAGCATCGTGGGCATGAGCCACAGTGACACAGCTGTGGGGATTTGAAATCCCAGGTCAGGTTGATCTTCATCTGCGCAGAGCTGGGCTGGTAGCTGGCCCTGGATCCCGGAAACAGGACTGGTCTGGTCTGGCAATGTCACCATGTTGCTCTCAGTTCTCTGCTCCTGGTGAGGACGCTGCCTCCCAGACAGGTGCTCCTGGAAGACCAGGAGCCCATATTTACCTGGTCCTCTATGCATAGGTGCAACCGTCAGTTTTGCATGGAAGCTCAGAGTCTTCTGCGGAAGCCTTGCAAACACTTACTTGATGAATGTTGTTGCTGTGCCGGATCCAGATCTAAAAGCATTGCTGTCGCCTCAGCCTGCCAGCTGAAGGCAGAACACCTGAGGCTATGATGGACCTCAGAGACATACAAAGAAACCGTCTTTTTCCTTCTGGAAGGTCCTGCTAATGGTTGCCTGCCCTCTGGCTGGGACAGAGTAAGTCGCTTCTCAGGGTTTCTCAAACACAGTTCATCAGTAGTGCAGAATGGCTTTTACTGGCCTTACAGGGTTATTGATCTTTGATTTCGCCGATTTTAATCAACTGCAGGAATGCCATATAGAAAGGAAACCTTCATTCAATCCCAAACTTAATTTTTTTTCTGCCAGCTGTGCTGTGTGGCTAAATTTCCAACATGGCCAAATTTAAGATGTGGCCGGTTCTGTTCCCAGCTGCCATCTGAATCCCTTTGTGCCAATTTGCTTATTTAAATATCGAGATAGAACATCTTATCCAGCTGTTCATGGCAAAAATAATGACTTCTAGTTAGGACCTTATTCAAGAAAAAACTGGTTAAGTCCCTGAGTGAGGTGATGCAGAAGTGACCTGTGCACGTTAAATCATGGGGCCTGTGTGCTTATGAACACGCAGCAAGCAGTTGTCTGCAGGGAGGGACAGCAACACAGACGCGGGACCGGCGTGCGGGAGTGACGTGCGTTGGCCCAGGAGCGGGGTTCTGCAGAGCAGAGCGGGGAGTGCAGACAAGACGGCTACGCTTTGTCGCAAGGAGGCTTTCCGAACGAGACGACAGGAAAGGCTGCTCCCTGAGGAGCTGCAGCGGCAGGACAGCAAGTTGGGTCCACGGTAGATGAGCTGCATGGCAGGCACTAGAATGAGCTCCATGCACACTTACGCTGGATGGCGTATTCGTGAAATACTAGGTGCCAACATAAAGGAAAGTTTTGACAAATGTGCATAAAACATTAATGGTGGCGATAAAAATAAAACATATTACATCATGTCTTTGCATCAAGTGTGAGAGAGAATGCTATCAGCTATATTTAAAATTCATCCCGATTTTAGGGCACATGTGGAAACACAGGTAAATAGGCAAGGGGAATGAAGTGCTTGATGCGAGGAAGAGTCATTATAAGCTATCCTGTAGAAAAGTCGCTCATCATTAAGACACGCTCAGGGCTATCAGCAGCATATTTTAAAAATCACACTACCCATGGGGATTAAAGTGACCTGGCTTTGATAACGCCGTGCTCACCGCGCCCTCCACTCGTGAGGCTGCGTGGGAAGTCGGAACAAGGGGAGCAGGTGTTCACGGGAGCCTCCTCTGTGAGAGCAGCACAGGGGGCTGACAGCCAGGCGGGCTAACGTTCACGCCTGCGTGCCATGCACCGGGCCTCACGCTGAGCTCTTACACCTTCTCAGGTGACCTTCCCCACAACACTAGGACGCAGGTAGGAAAACTAAGGCCCAGAGGGGTTAATCCTGGCCAGGGACCAGAACAGAGTCCTGTGTGGTCCGCACACCCCCACCCCCACTGTCAGCCTGCCCTCGTGGGGGGCACACTGGTGAAGGCCACGTGGACGCATGGGGAAGCCCCTGCTGAGCCCGTGAAAATGGTGAGAAATGAGGCAGTGTGTGCACGGTGATGGTTCACTGTGTGTAAAGGTGCACGGTAGGGAAGGCGATGCGCGAACCATCGGGATGGTTGTATTCTGGGGCAATGTTCTAGATGACCGTCAGTAATGTGTTTGGCTTCCACATACATTAAAGGAAAAGTACATGGTATTTACTAAAATGTATTTTCCAGCACGCACCTAATTTTTGTTGCAATGTCTCTTCTTACTTAGAGCATGAGCCCTGTGGTTTGCGTCCCTCTTCAGTATTTCTGAGAGCCCGTGGCATCAGTTGGATGGTTAATCCCCCTGCTCTGTGTCCGTGCAGGTGGCGCTGGTGTTCCCCAACAATGACCCTGCTGCCTCGATGGTGGCCTTCTATGGCTGCCTGCTGGCCGAAGTTGTTCCCGTGCCCATTGAAGTCCCACTCACGAGAAAGGTAAAGAGCGTGTTGTTACGTTCAAGCCTGTCACCCTGGGGGAGTGTCAGGCTCGGCTGCAGTGGAACGTTCTGTTTTGAGGTCAGCATGCATGGGTGGCTGTTTTTTAAATGGCTTTTCATCTTAGCAGGATGTGGATCGAGAAGCACAGAGATGTTTTTGTTATTTCTGAGGCTCTGTGCGGGTTTTCATCAGCTGTGTCAGTAGAGGGAATAGTCCCTGGCAAGCCCAGCTTGGTGGCAGGATTTAGCATGGGCAGCTTCCCGGAGGTGGAGCTTCTGGGCGATGGTGACAGAGCGCTGATGCGGGCTGTGCAAGACGGTGGTGCAGGAATATGCGGAGCTCACCTCTTCCCCCAGTCACTCCACATCTACAGCTCCATATGAAAAACTCCCTCTAAAAAAAGACCCAAAAACTAGCTGATCAGCTCCTTCGCGTAAAGTGAGGGAGGTAGGAGAGGCAGAGATGCTGTCTCACCGAACACCCCACCCCTGCACTGTGACCCACACGTGGGAGGGATCTCACAAATTTGGAGCCCTCTCCCGAAGTGAGGGGTTCATGCTGAAGTCAGGTGTTCCAATCCCTGGAGCCTGCACCAGGGAGATGAGCCCCCAAAACACCTGCCTTTGGAAACGTCGGGGCTTGTGTCCGGCACACACATGGAGCTCACGCTCAACTCACTTGTCCCAGGGCCCTGTGCAGAAGGAGCGGTTTGAGAAGTGATCACACTATGTGTGAAGAAGATCCATTTGCTAATCTTAGAGCATATGCCAGAGGGACAGGGTTGGGACTGTGTCTGGGGACGGCACAGACCTGCTCCATTGTTGCCTCTGCTTCTCCCTTGATACTGCCCTAAAGCCAGTGGGTGAGCTGCAGCCCCACACCGTCCTGCAGCCTTGCCAAAGCTGGCAGGTGCACGCCTGGCTCTGGGGGCTTGCATACCTGGGCCCCACAGGACTGTACCACCTGGACAGAGAGTTCCTGACAGATGGCCACCCCAGGGCACTGCACAGACAGCACACTGATGCACGTGCCCAGTCTGTCTGTGATAAAGGGCTATTTACTTGTCCTGGGGCTGCAGCCTAAGGTGCCATTTTCAGGTTTGCCACAGATTTGGAGACTATGGAGGGACTCTCAGGGAACACAGATGGGGGACAACTTCGCACTCTCCCTTGACCTTGCTACAGCTCATTGGCATCTCCCAGAAAGGAGCTACACATGCATCTGGAGCCCTGATGTTTGCAACTATAGCCCGGGAGACCCCTCCAGACGTCCTGGTCCAGAGGCGAGCAGGGTTTATGAGGGTGGTCCCACAGGACTGTATATATTTGCATACATTAAAAGCTGCTGCCTGAGAGCCTGGCTTCCAGTCAGCCTGAAACTGGGTGTTCAACAGGATTCCTCCCTTTGGAACATGGATAGGTCTTGGCACAGCCTCAGCAATGGGAACATATCAGGAATAAATCTGGCTGCTTAGACAATCAGAAAAGTTCAAGAGACATCCAAGGGCAAGGGTGCATGAGAAGATTCATCACTTGCACGGGCCACTCCTTCCAGACTGGGAGAGGTGGCTGCTGCACTTAATACAGAGAGTCAAACAAAACGAAGACATAGAGGACTTTGTTCCAGAAAAAAGAACAAGATAAAACCTCAATGAAAGGGAGCTAAGTAATTTACCTGATAAGTAGTTCAAAGTCATGGTCATAAAGATACTCACTGAACTCCGGAGAAGAACGGATGAACACAGTGAGAACTTCAACAAGGAGATGGCAAACAGAAGGGAATACCAGACAGAAGTACAGAACTTAAGAATAACATAACTGAACTGAAGAATGCCCTGGAAAGTTCCCATAGATGAAGCAGAAGAAAGCATCAGCTCTCAAGAAGACAGGACAGTAGACCTCACACAGAGGAGCAAAAAGAAACAAAAACAATTTATTTTAAGTTAAGATAGCTTGAGGAACAATATCAAGTGCAACAGCATTCACATTAGGGAGTCTCAGAAGGAGGGGAAAGAGAGAAAGGGGCAGAAAATGTAATTGAAGAAATAATAGCAGAAACATCTCTAACCTAGGGAAAGAAACAGATATCCAGGTCCAGGGAGCCTGGAGAGCTGACAGTAAGATGAATCCAAAAAATTCACAGCAAGACACATTATAATTAAAGTGTCAAACGTTAATGAGAGAATCGTAAAAGCAGCAGGAGAAAAACAGCTTGTTACATACAAGGAAACTACTAAGACTCTCAACAGATTTTTCGGCAGAAACCTTGAGGGCCAGAAGAGAGCAGCAGGATATATTCAAAGTCCTGAAAAGAAAACCTACAACAAAGGCTACTCTGCCCAGCAAGGCTGTCAATCAGAATTGAAGGAGGGATAGTTTTCCAGACAAGCAAAACCTGAAGGAGTTCGTCACCACTAAACAGGCCCTATGAGAAATGTTAAGGGACTTCTTTAAGCTGAAGAGAGAGGGCATTGATTAGTAACAAGGAAATAAATGAGAGTATAAATCTTACTGGTAAAGGTCAATGTAGGGTAAGTTAATGGATTAATTACTTAATACAACTAAAACTAGAATGAAGGTTAAAAAGACAAAAGTAGTAAAAATCATGAAAACCACAATACTTAGTTAAGGGATACACAAAGTAAAAAGATGTAAGTGTAATATCAAAACATTAAATATGGGGAGGGCAGGTAAACTCAGTTTTAGAGTATGTTCAAACTTAAGTTGCTATCAGATTAAAATAGACTGAGATACACACACACAGACACACACACAATTAAATATATGTGTGCGTGTGTATATAGACTGTTATATGTGAACCTTTATGGTGACCAAAAACCGAATACCTCCAGTAGAGACACAAAATATAAAGGGAAAGGAATCGAAGTGTAACATTAAAGGAAGTCATCAAATCACAAAGGACAAAGAGAGGAAGAAAGGAACAGAGAGGCCCTACTGAAAAAAAGCCAGAAAATAATTAACAAAATGGCAATAAGTATCTGCTTATCAATACTTCAAATGTAGAAGGACTAAATTCTCTAACCAAGAGACCAAGAGTGCGTCAATGGGAAAAAAACAAGAGCAATCTATATGCTGCCTCCAAGAGGCTCACTTCAGATGTAAGGACACACAGAGGCTGAAAGTGAAGGGATGCAGAGAGATATTCCATGGAAGTGGAAATGAAAAGAAAGAGGAAGAGCTGTGTCTGGGGACTGTTAGTTACATCAGACAAAGTAGACTTTACAACAAAGACTGTTAATAAGAGACAAAGAAGGGGATTACATAATGATAAAGGGATCAGTCCACAAAGAAGACATAACGTTTGTAAAAACATTTATGTACCCAGCATAGGAGCACCTAAATATAAAAAGCAAATATTAATAGACGTAAAGAGAGAAATGCAATACAGCAGTAGTAGGGGACTTTGATACCCCACTTACACCAATGGACTTAATTTATGTAGAACATTCCGTTCGTAAGCAACAGAATATGCATTCTTCTCAAGGGCGTTTGGAATGTCCTCCAGGATAGATCACATGTTAGGCCACAAAGCAAGTCTCAGTAAATTTAAGAAGAGTGAAATCATATCAAGCATCTTTTCTGACCCACAGCAGTATGAAACTAGAAATCCATTACATGAAGAAAGCTGGAAAATTCACAAATATATGGAGATTAAACAACATGCTACTGAACAAACAGTGAGTCAACGAGGAAATCAAAGGAAAAGGAAAAAACAGCTTGAGATCAATTTAAACGAAAACAGAACATATAAAATCTAAATTCAGCAGAAGTGGTTCTAAGAAGGAAGGTCATAGTGATACAGGCCTACATTAGTCCATGATAAAAATCTCTAATAATCTAATTTTAAACCTCAAGGAAAAAGAGCAAATGAAGCCCAGAGATAGTAGAAGGAAGGAACAAAGATCATTGTGGGAATAAATGAAATAGATACTATAAAGAATATAGGGGGAAAAAATTAATGACACTAAGAAGTTGGTTCTTTCAAAAGATAAACAAGATTGATCCACCTGTAGGTGGACTCAGCCAGAAAACAAGAGAACAGGACTCAAATATAATCAGAAATGAAACAGAAGTTACAGCCAACACCACAGAAAGACAAAGGGTTATAAGAGACTACTATGAACAACTATATGCCAAAAATTGAACCCCAATCCCTATATACATTCACTTTCCAAGGCTGAATCATGAAGAAGTACAATACCTGAATACCAGTTAGTAGTAAGGAGATTGACTCTGATCAGAAACCTCCAGCAAACAGAAGTCCAGGACCAGATGGCTTCCCTGGTGAATTCCACCAAACATTTAAACAGATTTAATACCTCCCCTTCTCCATCTCTTCCAAAACATTGAGAGGAAGGGAAGCTTCCAAACTCATCTTACAGGGCAGCATTACCCTGATACCAATACCAGACAAGGATGCCGTAAGTAAATAAAATTACAGGCCAATATCCCTGATGAGCATAGATGCAAAAACCCTCAACAAAATATTAGCAAACAGAGTTCAATAATACATTAAAAGGATCATATTCCATTATATAGTGGAATATATTTCAGGAATGCATGGATGGGCCAACACTCACAAATCAGTCAATGTGATACACTACATTGACAAAATGAAAGTTAGTCATATGATCATAGATGCAGAAAAAGCATTGGCAACTTTCAAATTTTATTTTTTTTATGTTTTTATTTAAATTCCTGCTAGTTAACATGCAGAGTTATTTTACTTTCAGGTATACAGTGTAGTGATTCAACAGTTCCATACAACACCTGGTGCTCATCAAAGCAGGTGCACTCCTTCATCCCCATCACCTATCTCACCTGTACCCCCAGCCCCCTCCCCTCTGGTGACCATCAGTTTGTTCTCTTTAGTTAAAAGAGTCCGTTTCTTGGTTTGCCTCTTTCCCCCCATTTGGTCATTTGTTTCTTAAATTCCATGTGTGATTGAAATCAGATGGTATTTGTCTTTCTCTGACTTATTTCACTTAGCATAATACTCTCTAGTTCCATCCATGTCATTGACAGCATATGACAAGATTTCGTTCTTTTTGATGGCTGAGTAATATTCCATTGTATATATACACAATGTCTTATTTATCCATTCATCATTCGATGGACACCTGGGCTGTTTCTGTAATTTGGCTTTTGCAGATGATGCTGCTTTAAACATCAGGGTGCATGTATCCCTTTGAATTAGTATTTTTGTATTCTTTGGGTAAATATCTACCAGTGCAATTGCTGGATAGTAGGGTAGCTCTATTTTTAATTTTTGGAGGAACCTCCACACTGTTTTCCAGTGTGGCTGCACCAGTTTGCGTTCCTACCCATAGTACAAGAGGGTTTCCCTTTCTCCACATCCTTGCCAACACTTGTTGTTTCTTGTGTATTTTATTTTAGCCATTCTGATAAGTGTGAGGTGATACCTCATTATAGTTTTGATTTGCATTTCCCTGATGATAAGTGATGTTGAGCATCTTTTCATGTGTCTATTGGCCGTATGTGTGTCTTCTTCAGAGAAATGTCTATTTGTCAACATTCATTTTTGATTAAAAAAGAAAAAAACTCAGCAAAGTGAGCCTAGAGAGAATATACTTCAAAATAATAAAGGCCATATAGGACAAGCCCACAGCTAACCTTTTACTCATTTGTGAAAAGCTGAAACTTTTTCTTCTTGTCACTTCTATTCAACATAGTATTGGAAGTTCTAGCCAGAGCATTTAGGCAAGAAAAAATGTAGGGACACCTGGATGGCTCAGTTGTTAAGCGTCTGCCTTCGGCCCAGGTCATGGTCCCAGAGTCCTGGGATCGAGCCTCGCATCAGGCGCTCTGCTTGGCGGGAAGCCTGCTTCTCCCTCTCCCACTCCTCCTGCTTGTGTTTCCTCTCTCGCTGTGTCTCTCTATGTCAAATAAATAAATAAAAATCTTAAAAAAAAAAAAAAGATGTAAATGGCATCCAAATTGTTAAGGAAGAGGTAAAACTATCTATTTGAGGATGACATTTGATATTTAGAAAACCCTAAAGCCTCTACAAACAACTATTCAAATTATTCAGTGAATTGAGTAAAGTTGTAGGGCAAAAAATAAACATATAAAATTGATTGCATTTCTATACAATAACGATGAACAATCAGAGAAATTAAGAAAACAATCCCATTAATACTTATATCCAAAAATAAAATAAAGTAAAATACCTAGGAATAAATTTAACTAAAGAGATGAAAGACCTATACTCTGAAAATCATAAGACACTGATGAAAGAAATTGACAAAGACACAAATAAATGGAAAGATATTCCATGCTTATGGATTGGGAGAAATAATATTGTTAAAATGTCCATATTACCCAAAGCAATCTACAGATTCAGTGCAATCCCTATTAAAATTCCAATGGCACTGTTCACAGAAATAGAACAAACATTCCAAAAATTTATACGGAACCACAGAAGACCCCAAATAGCCAAAGCAATGTTGAGTAAGAAGAACAAAGCTAGGGACACCTGGCTCCCTGGTTTCAAACTACATTACATATAGTAATTAAAACAGTGCGGTATTGTCATAAAACAGACACACAGATCAGTAGAATATAATAGCCCAGAAATAAACCTACACATATATCGCCAATTAATTTAGGACAAAAGATCCAAGAATACACAACGGGAAAAGAACAGTCTCTTTAATAAATGACACTGGGGAAATTGGACAGCCACATGCAAAAGAATGAAACTAGACCCCTGTCTTACCCAGAACACAAAAATTAACTCAAAATGGATTAAAGACTTGAATGTAAGACCTGAAACCATAAACTCCTAGAAGAAAACATAGGCTCCAAGTAAGCTCCTTGACGTCAGTCTTGGTGATGATCTTTTGGATCTGATGCCAAAGACAAAGGCAACAGAAGCAAAAACAAACACGTGGAACGACATCAAACTAAAAAGCTTCTGCACAGCAAAGGAAACCGTCACCACAATGAAAAGGCAAGAGTCCATTCCTACTGAATGGGAGAAAAGGCTTGCAAACTGTGTATCTGATAAGGGATAATATCCAAAATATATGTAAAATTCATACCACTCAATAGCAAAAGACATAATCCAATTAAAAAATAGGGAAAATATCTGAATATTTTTCCAAAGGAGACACACAGATGACCAATAGGCACAAAGATGCTCAACATCACTAATCATCATGGAAATGTAAATTAAAATCACAATGAGGGGGCGCCTGGGTGGCTCACTCAGTTAAGCATCTGCCTTGGGCTCAGGTCATGATCCCAGGGTTCTGGGATCAAGCCCCACATCGGGCTCCCTGCTCTGCAGGGAGCCTGCTTCTCCCTCTCCCTCTGCCTACCGCTCCCCCTGCTTGTGCTCACTCTCTCTCTCTATCAAATAAATAAATAAAACCTTTATAAAAAAACCACAATGAGATATCACTTCATACCTTTTAAAATGGCTAATATTAAAAAGACAAGAAATAGCAAGTATTAGCAAGGATGCAGAGAAGAGGGAACCCTTGTGCACCGTTGGTGGGAACGCAAACTGGTGCAGCCACTGTGGAAAATAGTATGAAGGTTCCTCAAAAAATTAAAAATAGAACTACCGTACAATCCAGCGATTGATTACACTAGGTATTTTTCTAAAGAAAAATGAAAACACTAATTCAAACAAATATATACACCTCTATGTTCATTGCAGCATTATTTACAATAGTCAAGATATGGAAACAACCTAAATGTCCATCAGTGGATGAATGGAAAAAGAAAAGGTAGTGTATACATACATTACCCAGCCATAAAAAAAGAATGAAACCTTGCCATTTGCAATGACATGGAGGGACCTTGATATGCTAAGTGAAATAAGTCAGAGAAAGACAAACATCCTATGATTTCTCTTAAATATGGGATCTAAAAAACAAAACAAATGAACAAACAAAACTCACAGATACAGAGAAGAGATTGGTGGTTGCCAGTGGTGGTGGTTGTGGGGTGGGTGAAATGGCTGAAGAAGACGGACATGCACAGACTACCAGTTATAAATAGAATAAGAAGTCAGGGGGATGTAATGTATAGCATGGTGACCATATACAGTGATAGTGTAGTGCACATTTGAAAGTTGCCAAGAGAGTAAATCTTTAAAGTTCTTAACTTTTCTTGTGTAGTGATAATTTTGCAGTATGTACAAATATTGAATCATTGTTTTACATTTGAAATTAATAGAATGTTATATGTCAATTATACCTTGATTTGAAAAAAAAGAACACTGAGCTTAGTAATCTGTCATTAACTGTTTGAATATCTCATTCTTCAGTGTTGTTATGCTAGAAATTTGGATAAATGATAGATTTTTTAAATTTTTATTTCAGAGGGTGTTGGTTGTTGCTTATGTTTTGGTGTTTGGACATAATGGAGTCCCTTGTTCTCCTATGATTTGCCAGATGTAATTCTAAATCTTGCTGTTATAGTGTAGTCAAGTATAAGAAACATATTGTACATATTCCACATATCAGTGTTTCTTCGTCCACATGAATGACGTTCCATAGTAAAGCAAAGCTACAGAAACTTCAGGAAGAGACAAGGGGAGGAGACTTTACTAGGGTAGACATTGATGGTCCCTGAAGACAGATGGTCTGATGTCATTGAAGGAGGTGGAGCTGACGGCCATGAGGTGTGGTCCCCGCCGTCACTGGTTATGTTCTATATTATGCCCTTGGACTCTGCACTGGATTGATCTAGCCTTCATCCGGCACATTGTCATGCACAAAATATCATGGTTTACATGTGCCCAGGCTCAGAGTTTCTGGAGAATTTTCCAGCTGTCTTTGTGGCTGCTCTGATACTCAACGGGGTCATTCACCTTCCAGTGCCTCGGGGATGCCTCCGGGTCTGTTGAGGGTGCGTGTGTACATTTGAAACTCCGCTCCTTGGAATGGAAGGAGAGAATGTGGGGTTCCCTTAGAAAATGAAGGGGGATGGTTGCTGTTTTGGTTTCCTGGTTACAAAACTCGGGAGTTGCATACTTGACCTCTCGGGCATGCGTCAGTATCAGGCGGGGCAGCTGGTGACCCTGGAAGTCGGGGGCATCCTGCCACTCCTGACCTCAGAGCCTCCTCCAGTGGCCCGATTCCTGCAAGTGTTTGCTGCCAGCACTCCAGGTGTGCGGTAGACACCCCACAAAGTCTTCATCAAGACCTGAGTCCTGTGATCTTCGCGATTGAGAAATGCGGAAGGGTTTGGGGATTGAATGGATAGCCACGTTCTTCTAGGTGACTCCTTGGTGCCAAGGTTAATTCTACGACAGTTAACCTGAAAACCACCTCGGGGGACATACAATGCTCCTCTTCTCTTGATGTTAAATTCAGTGGGTTGAGGCCCATGGGAATGCAAAGGGCTAGTGACCTTAATTCAAGGCTCAACACCCTCTGAGGTCTGTAGTCAGTAGCATCAAAGTGATAATCTGGAAGTCTTTAGCCAGGAGACCGTTTGAGCAGGGAGGCACGTGCCTCTGCTCTTTCTGCCACTGGACAACCTAGGCACATCGTTTCAAATACTACTGATACAAACATGCAAAAAATCCATCCTCTGCTCTTTCTGCTTCTCGATGCTTTGAAATAACAAGGCTGAGTATTCTTTGACTGTTTGACAGATGTGTAGTCTGTTCATTTTAATTGTAGTGGAAGCCTTTTTAATTGTGTGAGTAGGAAGTTCCTGCAGTAATAATCCCTGGGAAGGGAGGTATTTTGTCATGAGTTGTGCTGACCATGGCTCAGCCCCCTTTGCTGAGGAGAACCTTTAGCAGCAACTCTGGTGGTTCAGTGAGGGTCCATGCAGGTGCGTGCACCCGAGAAGGAGCTCTGCTGGCCCAGGTGTGAGCAGGGGAGTGGAGTCTCACCTGTGCCTTATTGGTCCTGCGGGGACTTGTCTCAGGCAGCTAGGCTGTGACCTTCCAGGTGGCGTGCTCTCCACCCCACGATAGACCCTCGGATTATCAGCCTGCACCACGGAACCTGAAGATCCTTCTCAGAAGAAAATGCTGAGGTCCTTCTCTCTCCACCAGACCATTTCCTTGTGGAAAACAACCAGGAGATGATTTTGTCTTACTGAAGCCAGAAGCTGAGCATCATTCCTCAGGCTCTGTGACTTCAAAACATAACATTCGTGTCTCAGAAAACTTATTTTTAGGGGCACCTGGGTGGCTCAGTCGGTGAAGCATCTTCCTGTGGCTCAGGTCATGATCTCGGGGTCCTGGGATCGAGTCCTGCATCAGGCTCCCTGCTCAGCGGAGAGCCTGCTTCTCCCTCTCCTTCTGCCCCTCCTCCTGCTGGTGTTCTCTCTCTCTCAAATAAATAAATGAAATCTTTAAAAAAAAAAAAAAGTTTTTTTAAAAAGAAAGAAAACTTATTTTTAAACAAAAGAATCCTTTGGCGCCGCACAGTTCAGAATGGGATAAAATGATGGAGTATGTGAAAATTTCCTCTATCAACCGGTTCTGTGCCCACCAGATTTGCCACAAAGGGCCTCATGAGAGCCAGTTTTCCAAATCCTGAATGTCATTCACTGAACTGAACCATTTAGTCTTGTGCGTGTATTTATTCTCCATCCTAGTTCTTGGGGTGGGGGGAGAAAGCTCATCTTTCCATGAGGAGTTCGCAGCAGGAGGGACTGGAGTTCCTGGGTGGTTTGGCCAGGGCGTGTGGAGCATCCAGGGGAATTTGCACGATGGGCCCTGCCGGGTCACAGCAGAGCTGGGACAGCCTGTTGCTGTCGCCCTGCTAAGGCGGCCGAGCTTGAGTAAGGCCAGCTGTCTGCAGGGCAATCGGCCGGCCAGCCAAGAGGCTCCCCCAGGATCTCCCCTCAGCTGACACGGGCTCTGCCACGGGCACGTGAATCTGACGGGAAAATAGCAAGGCCGTTAGGAAGGGGTCAGAGTGGGCATGTTCCAAGGACCAGGGACCAGGGACAGAATGGCCTGTAGGCCCCAGGCCTGTGCAGAGCCAGAACATCTGAAGCCCCTGCCCCCTAGACACCTTTGCCCCATTTCTGCCCTGCTCCACCTCCTGAGAGCCGGTGAACTGCCCCTTCGGCAAAGGACAAAATTGGCCCAACACCACCTAGTCATCATGGGGCCACACATCCGAAGTGTGTTCACAAGAGGGACTTTCTGTGAGCTGTCCTCACGTTTGTGAGAATCCTTCTTGGGAGCGTGATTGCTGCTTCCTGACTGGGAGCCTGGGACGGAACAGACCGTGTGGAGGGACGTGTCCACGCCGGCCTATCAGAGGCTCCGGGGTCATCAGAGAGACTTCTTATGGGGTGACGTAACTTGGCACCTCTCTGTGTTGCAGGAGGGTTGGAGGTGACAGGCTGAAGTCAGGTGTGGTCTGGCTTTTCTTGAAGAGCCAAAAAGAATCATTCGCAAGACCTTGTGACCAGGGAGGTGGTCACCATCCTGACAGCCCAGCCCTTCAGAGGAGCGGCCCTCACCCGAGGAGGGGACATGGGCATCCCAAGGAAAAGGCACACAGGGAGCCCCGTGAGGGCCGGAGTCTACGTGCTTTATTCAGAGTCCTCTGGAGGCAAGATGTAGCTTCCCAAAGCCAGGGCAGCTGGAGGCAGCCATTCCCAAAGGATGGGTAGGAGGCTCCATGCGGAGACGGGCCCGTGGAGGATCACAGCCCCAACACTGTGTGGAGGGGGCATCCGCCCACAGGGTCCAGGCTCCAGGGTCAAGTGTGCACTGGGTTTCGGGGGTCTCGGTGCTTGAAGGAGCAACAGGGGCGACTTGGAGAGCAGGCGCCAGTCTTGCCTCCAGCAATGGGCCAGGGTGGGCAGAGCTGTTCTGCAGAGTGGGCTCGAGCTCTGAGGAGGAATTTAACAGATGGATGGGACAAGAACCCCCTTCCAGCTGAGGGCAGAGCAGGTGTAGGTCTGAATTTCGGGCCGAACTGTGGCCTTCTGTCCGTCACTCTCCTCACCTGCGGTCCCACCTCTTCCTCTGGGCTCCTGTCTTGTGTGCGTGATTACATCACATTAGAAATCAGTCAGGAGCAAATTCTAGAAAGTCAGGGTGCGGGAGAGCCCAGATGGGAGGCAAGCCCTCAGCACGGCCACCGGCCCCGGCAGGTCACGGCTGACAGCCCCGCACTCACTCTTCTGCACCGTTGCTCACGTGGCCTGGAGGGAGGTGGTCTCAGCAAGTTCTCGCTCACAAAGAAATGCCTTCCTGCCGCTGAATGGGGTCTCAGAACCTGTCTCGACGTTTGGCAGCGTGATACGCAAATTCACATTCGAGTGATTGTTAAAAACTCTACCTAAAGAAGCAGTGCATGACGGAAAGGTACCTGAAACGGGTCCATCTGTCCGTCGGGTGCCAGCCCTCTGCATCCCGCTCAGCGCCGCACGCGACGTCAGGAGGCTGGTGGTGCACAATTCCACATAAGGATCGTGGCTTTCCCTGTGGGGTGGAACTGTGAACCACTTGAAAGACTAGTTTTAAGATGTCAGTGCTGCAGACTTTACCTGCTGGAAACACCCCAGGTCATCCCATGCTTTCGCAGCGGAGCGCATGCCGGCAGAGTGACAGGAAGCCGTGGCTGGTAGGCCAACGGTTCAGGCCGTGTGCTGGGGGACCGAATGAGGGTGGCCTGCTCACCACGTTGTGATGTCTGGTTGTAGGAATGCCCGCTCCTTCCCAGCTCTTGTTTTCTGAATCAGAGCTGGTGTGACCGGTGGGCATAAAGAAAGCCAGCTGAACAGACGTGGCCCAGGCAGCTGGACGTGGTCAACGACCAGACCACGGGGTGGACCGTCCCAGGAGAGCCCCGTCCCACAGGGTCTGCCACATCAGTGCTGGTCATTCAGGGCTTCTGGACTCCATGTCCCGTGAGGGGGGTGGTCCGTCCAGCCCTGTGTCCCCGCTCACAGACGAGGCCTGCTCAGGGTGCAGGAGGGTAGCAGGTCTTCACTGTGTCAGTCGGGACTGGGCGTCCAGCTTGCACAATCACGTGACATCAAACAGGGCAGGGCCCTGTGCTCTGAGCATCTTTAAAATCAGGCTCCATGTCAAGTAGGAAGATGTTTCCTGGGTGCTTTCTGTTCTCCACGCTAATCACGTCCCACAGTCATAGTCTGAGTCCTCTCAGGAGACCCGCTGCATGCCAGCCACACCTGAGCACTGTCCACGCTCCTCGGTTCCTCCCTCGCAGCAGACCGGGAGACGGAGGCCGAGCTAGCCAGCTACCCTGTTCAGGGTCCCACAGCAGTGAGTGCCACCTGGGTGCGACCCGGGCTCTGCGGACTCCTGTTCACACCCCACGTTGCTGGTCATTCAGGGAGGTTCCCTCCCAAGGGCGAGGCCGCGTGTTGCCAGGAACACAGCCGTCCTTCCTGGCTTTGTGACTTGTCTCCCTGTCGCCTCCCCCAGGACGCCGGAAGCCAGCAGATCGGGTTCTTGCTCGGAAGCTGCGGAGTCACTGTGGCCTTGACGAGCGACGCTTGCCACAAAGGGCTGCCAAAAAGCCCGACGGGGGAGATCCCACAGTTCAAAGGTACGCCGCCACCCGGAGCCTTGCTGGGGACTCCACACAGGAAGGTCCTGCGTCTCAGGTCCCAGACACGCTCTTGCACACGCGGCCTCGCCCTTGGGTTCTGGGTCAGTGTGGCCCAGTTGTAGCCGGCGGCGTCCATGCTGCTGACGTGGTCTGAGGCTCGACGGCAGCACTGCAGGTCCCACCTGGCTCGTGGTGCTGCCACGCGGGCCACGGGAAGGGGACGGGATGCTGCAGACCTGCGTTCTGGGTCACAGTCCCCTGAGTGGGATTGTTCTTTATTTCCAAGGTTGGCCAAAGCTGCTGTGGTTTGTCACCGAGTCAAAGCATCTCTCCAAGCCCCCTCGAGATTGGTTCCCACACATCAAAGATGCAAACAACGACACCGCGTACATCGAGGTGGGTCGCAGGGCTGCACGCGGGCTCCTGACGGGTGGGCAGACTGGACCGGCTGTCCCCTCGGAACCCCCGCCTGCACGGCGTCCTCTTGTTTCAGTATAAGACGTGCAAGGACGGGAGCGTGCTCGGGGTGACCGTGACCAGGATCGCGCTGCTGACCCACTGCCAGGCCCTCACCCAGGCGTGTGGCTACACAGAAGGTACACCGGGCCCCGACGGGAGACTGCGTCCCTGGGCGGAGGGTGTGGGCCGGCAGAGGGCTTGTGTCACGTCCCCACCCCCACAGTAGGAGTAGCATCCAGTTTGTGTACGGCTTGGCAGCCGGTGCCTTCTCGTCCTCGCCAGGCCTCCCCCTGCACAGGGAGGGACAGCTCTTGTGGCTCTTCTGCTCAGGACGCCGGTCCTGGTGGGTCAGGCCCACCCCGGTGGCCTCACTTAACTGCATTTACCTTCACAGAGGCCCCATCTCCAAGTTGCACCACGCTGGGTGAGGGTTCCACCCATGAAGTCAGGGGACACCGCTCAGGCTGTCACAGTTGATTCCATGAGAATTCATCCCTGAGTGCATGTTAGGGTCTTTTGGGGATCTTAAAAAAAAAGCCCATGTTCAGCCGTCCCTAGCACCTCAGAATCTCTGATGGGGTTTGTGCGAGCTCCCAGAGGTGGGCGACCGCAGTCCCGAGCGTGGTTTTCATGATGTGCATTCTTTCCCCTGAGCGGACGGAGGTGGGGTCACCAGAAGTAGCCAGGGCTCATAAATGGCAGGATCCACGCAGATACCCTGCTCCCCCCGGCTGGGGCTCTGTGACCAGCTCCCTGCCCTGGGGACTGAGTGGCAGCCCCGCGGCTGGTGGATCGGGTGCTCTTCTCCTCATACTGTTCTCATTCTCTTGCTCTCTCCCCCCATCCTCCTGGTGATCTCCTTTGTAAAAAACAATCTGTTGGTGCCATAGGAACGTTCTGGCTAATGCTCAGTCCCTGGACTAGTTTCCAAGATGTTTTCCCATCGAGACACATGCCGCTGATCACTACCCCCCTGCTTGCCAGGGCTTTCCGTCTTAATTACGATACTTCCTGCAACGTCCTGACCATACTCCTTGCCCTACTTCTCGGAGGTCCAGGGCTGTGGCTTTGACAGGTGTCACAGAGGAAATGCGCACACGCACACAGACACGCTCCGTACTTCTGAGTGTAACATGCTTGTAGAAAATGGGACAGAGGACATTTCCTTTGAGCGTGGCCTCCTGTCCCCTCTGTGAAGTGAGGCACACGATACCAAAACCGTGGCAAGCCTCGCAAGAAGGAGCACGTAGGACGTAAGCGGAGGGGTTGGTAAATGCCCGGCGCGTGGCCAAGGCGGTGTTGGGCCGATGCCCACAGAGGTGGGCAAGTGTGACTCCAGAGGCCTAGCTCATGGCGTCACTGGCCCTCAGCATGGCCCTTGTATTTTTAGCGCCCGTTTCTTCCCCCGTAACACTGGAGTGCTCTTCTGTTGCTGCCCTTCCAAATCCTTGGTCTCCTTTGTGACCCCAACCCCGGCCTGAGGCTTCTAGTGACGTTCACCCTGCGTTTGCTGGGAAGAGTTTCCCATTCCTGGGAGAACCCATGATGGAAATGAAAAGAATCTTAAAAGAGAAAAGGACAAGGCAGGGAGGGGGAGTAAGTCCACGAAAAGGAGGAATGAAGTGCTTTAAGTGACGTGTGAAGGGCTCTCACTGTGGACACGTGTGTCAGGAGATTATCCAGACGCTTCTCCAGGCAGGTGGCACAGCGTCTGCCCTACCAAGGCCTGTCCTGCCCCCAAGGTGACGTTGGATTCCCTTGGTCTGTGCATCTGGTGGGAATACATGTCTTCTGTTTCTGTCTGTGCAGCGGAAACCATAGTGAATGTGCTGGATTTCAAGAAGGACGTCGGGCTCTGGCATGGAATCCTGACCGTAAGTGCGACCCCGTGTGTGCTGGCTGGGCTGCATGCCACAGCGGGAATTAGGGTCTGTGTGCAGGGCGGCTGGGGTTAGCCCCCTCCTCCCACATGGGGAGAAGGGCCGTCGCTGTTAGCAGCCCTCAGCTATCCAAGAACGTGACTCCCAGTGCCCGGTCCCCTCCGCGGGAGTGAGCACACAGACCCCTCCCGTCTCCCCCACCCCCGCGGGAGTGAGCACGCAGACCCCTCCCCAGGCCCCGTCCCTTCCACCCCCGCGGGAGTGAGCATGCAGACCCCTCCCCAGGCCCCGTCCCTTCCACCCCCACGGGAGTGAGCAC
>NW_022589736.1:3080019-3087448 GCF_004348235.1 Phoca vitulina | reverse complement strand
TCCCCCTCCATGGGAATGAGCATGCGGACCCCCCCCCAAGGCCCTGTCCCCCCACCCCCGCGGGAGTGAGAACACGGACCCCTCCTGTCCCCCCCCACGGGAATGAGCACGCAGACCCCCCCAAGGCCCCGTCCCCCCCACCCCCGCGGGAGTGAGCACGCGGACTGCTCCCCAGGGGCTCGCGGGAAATAGTATCTTTCCTCCCCGCTCCTGGCATTCAGACTGCGGTGATGTTACTCACGTCTTGGGTTCGGGGCACTTGTCCCTTGCATGTGATTTGGCTGTGATGTTCTTGCTCTTTTTCCTTTCTGTGAGTCTGTGTTTGTGAATATTGTGGAAGCCGGCTCCGTTATGCTGCAGGGGGACCTTCTTACGGGTCTCCGCATGGTGACAGTTTGGCTCCCATGCCCCATCGTTGTTAGTGCCGTCTGATGAGGGAGGACGGTTCGAAGCTGCAGCGGGTTTGTGGACACACAGCCTTGTTATTTAAGACGTGCTCAGCCCTTAGCACATGCACAGTGTGACTGCTCGCGGGCTGGCCGTGCGTGTCCTGGATGATGTCCACTCCCTGCTTCTCTAAGCTTGTGCTGGAACTGTCTTTGCAGAGGTAGAGAATTCTAGCGGCTTTTGCCTGAGCGATGGGACATAAATACAGAAGGCAGGATTTGTGGTTTCTCAGGCAGAATTTGTTAGGAGGAGGGCACACAAGCATCGTCTAGACTGAAGGTTGGGGGTCCAGACTAGCCCTTCCTGCTGTGGTTCACCTCTGCCCCTGGATGCCGGGTGGTGGTAGGATGCGGAAACACAGCTCCATGTGGATGCTCCCGTGGTGAGCGCAGGGGCGGGGACGCCGGCTGGCCTCAGCCCTGCCTTCTGCAGCTCTGTGCCTCCAGGCCCGTCGCCTGCCCCTGGTCCCCCTGGACCACAGCGTTCCTACCTGTCAGACGCGGTGATGGTCCTGCGTGAGGACCACACAGCCCGATGTGCGGCGAGCACGTAACCCACCTCCCTGCCCGGTGGTTGTGGCAGCCGCCTTCTCTGCTGCCAGTCATGTTTCTCCTTGACGTCACTGTGTGGGGACCGCTGTGACGGGCCTTGTTGGTGTTGTCACCATGGGTCACCCTTCCTCTGGACCTGCAGTTTCTGAGTCTCTTGCAGCCACTTCCTAGAGCCAGTCCTGTCTCCTGCCAGACGCACACGCTCCTCTCTGCCATCTTCTGTATGGCAAATGGTGCTCTTGGTTCCCAGTGTGGAGCAGGGAGCAAGCTCGTGACGGGCCCAGGCCTGTTGTGTCCCCACGTCCAGCCTGGCGGGGTGCGGGTTCCTCTCCTGCTAGCATTTGGCAGTCACCCCCATGTGTTGCTTGCAGAGTGTCATGAACATGATGCACGTGATCAGCATCCCATACTCGCTGATGAAGGTGAACCCCCTCTCCTGGATTCAGAAGGTCTGCCAGTACAAAGGTACGTCTCCAGGGCCCTCAGGTGTGTGGTTCCCTCTTTTTTAATATCTCACGGTCTGTTGGTGTGCTTATTAACGCCCTGCTCTCCACTGTTCCCACAGCAAAAGTGGCTTGTGTGAAATCCAGGGACATGCACTGGGCGCTAGTTGCACATAGAGATCAGAGAGACATCAACCTCTCTTCCCTCCGGATGCTGATCGTGGCCGACGGTGCAAATCCCTGTAAGTGACCCCCCTGTTCCGCCTGGAGGTGCAGCCGGCAGCCAGAGAGCCTCATTCTCCACATCCCGCTTCTGCACTTTGCTTTTCCTTTCCTAGTCGTTGCCTTGGTTAGGAAGCTGCCTTAAGTTAATGACCTCCCAGTGTGACTCACCGAAGCCTCGAGGCACCACAGTCGGTGGCGGGGAGCCAGGAGCCCGCAGGCCCGCCACCCTGGGCTCGAGGCCCGGTGTTTCCACATCCTGATTCCATAGAGAAAAATCCTAACTTTCTGGTTTTAATCCTTCTCTTTCTTTAGCTGCAAAATGGTACCTAAATCATAAGATTTTATGAGGATTAAATGAAGTGGTTTCTCTGTCTTGGGATATTTTGTGCTCAGGAAATAGTAACTTATTACTTTGTGATCTATAGTAATTTTATTGATCAGGGAAGTAATATGTCATTTTAATGGAATTTCGTTATCAAATCCTATAGGAAACACCACCCAGGTAAAGCAAATTAGCAGTCCCATAGAATGCCATTAACCTACCTTGAGAAATACCGCTCTGGGTTGAAACAAAACGCAGCTAGCTTGTTTTTGATGAGAGTGAGTGAGCCAGAAGCAGAATGAGTGAAGGAGAGCGTGTGTTTCTGTCCATCTGTAAATGGTGCCACATGTACATTCGTAAATTAAAGCAGCACATACTTTCTGAAAGAAAATCTGATACACAAACAGGGGCTTGCAATCAGAGGATTTAGTATTACTTGTATACATGATTCTTGCATTTCCCAGAGAACTCCACGAATTGCAAGCTGCTTTAAGGCATCTGGTTTGAGCCATCTGTCTGCTGAAGCCAGGCTGACCTGTGTTAGGAAGTGGTCTCACGGGTGGGCGCCTGGTAGTGACTCCCCCGATCTCACCAGGTGCGCTGATACAGGAGAGAGTTTTCTTCGCTTAGTTTAGACCTACTCATCTCGGAGACATGCATATGGAACATGGCGGAGCAGGCCTGGGGGAAGGCTCACAAGCTCATCGGCCACAGAAACGTTTAAATACAGAGGTTACACTTGTAATCCTTGAGTTCTGTTGGCCTGAAAGGATCACCTCTCATGGTAACGTGAGCAGTTAGCGGTACTGAATGGAGCGTGTTTCCGTGCGGCCGGCCTCAGCCCCACCTGAGAGGCGTGGGAGTGGTGGGGTGGCCGCGGTCGACCCCGCGCTTCCACAGGGTGACTGTCACCCCTTCCTCCTGCAGGGTCCATCTCATCCTGTGACGCATTTCTCAACGTCTTCCAGAGTAAAGGCCTGCGTCAGGAGGTCATCTGTCCGTGTGCCAGCTCCCCAGAGGCTCTCACCGTGGCCATACGGAGGTACAGCCGGGCCCTGCAGGGCCGGCCTGGGTAGGGGGCTGCCTGCCGCAGCTCATGTCTACGGGGCGGGGAGGGCAGGACCCAGCCTGTTCGGGACCAGCTTCGTTTCCTTGCATGCGCAGGAATGGGCCCTTCAGCGTGGTCCTCATTCGCTAGTCAGAAACCCTCTCTCCCTCTGGGCAGTGACCCTGTCTCCCAAGTAAGTGGACGCCCATGTGCTCATCACCCACATGTCCACGTGCTGCCGTCTGGGTCAGGCATTATTCTGGGGCAGGTTGGGTGAATGCTGTCTGGTTTGAGTGCAGTGTTTGCAGCCGGGCCTGTGGACATGCCCAGTGCGCCACGACACCCTGAATTTTTAAAAACCCTGGTTTTCTGAGCTGTTGAGCTATGGATGGCCCATCGCAGGGCTCCAGTGTGCACCTGGGTGTGGGGCCTGCGTCGCTCATGCCCTCGGTCGTGGGTCAGTCCGCCTCACCACCTGCCCCAGCGCCGCGCGCACTGTTACAGGTGCCGTGGCTATGGCCGCGTGAAGCTGGTCCCACCCAGGCTGAGAGGTGCAGGGAAAGCCTCTCTGATCGTCACCCGCCGTCCGCCATCCTCACAACGTGGGAAGGGAGCGTTGGCATCATCTGGGTACTTCCAGCTCGGGATCTGACTTGTTTTTCGGTATCTGGGCGTCCGTCCGCTCATGAGGTTTTGCTCTGCGTCACACGAGCGTGCTCCACTGTAAGGGGCGCACAGCACGTGGACTTCCGCCCTCTTACTGACAGGCTGGGCTTCCCAGAAGTACTCACTGGGAGACTGTTTGTAAATGAGATGCTTTCTCACAGTTTTAGCTGGTAGTTAGTGTAAAATTAGCCAGACTGTCTAACGGGCTGGGAAATCAAAAACCTTTAGCATATCAGGAGCAAGTTTAATTTTGATTGAACCAGAAATCAGAAGTCCGTAACAATTTAAACTGATGAGGAAAAACAGCACCATGAACCACCTTTGTTAGAAGGTGTCATGGCTGTCCTAGCAGGAGGCGCCTCCCAAACAGTCCCCCGAGTGGAAGTCTGACCTCAGACAGAGTGCTGGAGGCCGCACTGGTGGACGGGCCAGCACCGCGTTCTTCCAAGATCAGGATTCAGCCGTCCGGGTGCAGCCCAGCCATGACCCAGCCACGGGGTCCCGGGCAGGTCCTCTCTCTGTGGCCTCCGCGGCCTCCCACCTGAAAGCGTTAGGGTTGCGCCGCGGTGTGACGTAGCGCCGTTGCCACAGGTAAGTCACAAGGTGAGGGACTGAGACACGTGGACACTCCAGCTGTTAGCATCCGATGGTGTGATAGTGTGCTCTTTCTAGAAATCTGTTCTCTGTGCGCTGGGATTATGGACTATGCCAGAGTTGCTTGGCACAGGGAGGAGTCAGTGAAGGACTTGTAATTGTTTCTCTAAAAATGTCGAAAAATCGTTAAAATCTTCAAGAAGATTAAGAAACAGGCAAATTAAGCGCTATTTCCTGGGCTCATGTTCAGTGGCCTCCAGTGCACTTCCCCTGGGGTCAGAGGCCGCACACATCCCCGCACGTCGCCATGCTTCCCATGCATCCCTGCGTGTCCCCATGTGTCCCCATGCTCCTCACGCGTCCCTGCGCATCCTCATGCTCCCCGCACGTCCCCATGTGTCCTCATGCATTCCCGCGCGTCCCCATGCTTCCCACGCATCCCTGCCTGTCCCCATGTGTCCCCATGCTCCTCACACATTCCTGCACGTCCTCATGCTCCCCGCATGTCCCCCTGCGTCCTCATGCTCCCCACGCGTCCCCATGTGTCCGCATGCTTGCTGCACATCCCCACGTGTCCCCGCGTGTACCCATGCTAGCACACATCCCTGTATATCCCTACATGTCCCCATGTATCCTTATGCTCCCTACTGTCTCCGTGGTCCTCACACTCCCTGCGTGTCCCCGCACGTCCCCACACAACCCCTGCACAGACCTGCCTTGACTGAGTCTGCACCATTATCGGGCTGGGAGGGGTGGATTCAGAGTCCCTCGACCTTCACTGCCGGAGCCGGTGGACGTTGCTGCTCCTGCGTGTGAGGCAGCGGACTGGCCGGCTCCTGCTCTGAGCAGGGGAAAGAGCAGCCGTACTTGCAGAGACACGAGTCCACCAGCCAGCCTTGCTTTGAACCGAGTTGGCTTCTCTCACAGCCAACCATGGCCTGGCGGCCACTCTCACATCCTCAAGATCTCGTCTGCTATTTCCCAATTAGCCGGTAGAAGAGCAAGAAGCCAGGACAGGGCAGTGGATTCCAGTGAGCTCAGAGAGAGGCTCACTCTTTCCTCAAACACCGTTGATTGACAGGCAGAGTGATTTCGCGTCCGTCACCCCTACAGTGAAAAATACCATACAACCAAAAGGTGCATCAGTAACACGAAGAAACTCTCAGTTTCCCTAACATGTAGTCTGTAATCCTTGCTTATATTCTGGTTTACAGACTTTGATATAAAGTGGTCTTTACCTGGTGGCTCACCCTGAGCTTTTTTCTAAATGAAGACACCGTCTTCTCCCAGAGAATCCTAGGCTCGTCAGCCACCTTCCAGGTCTCTCCGCAGACCCACCACTCCTTCAGTGCTCAAGAATCACAGGAATGCGCGTTAACTGCTCATGGCTGCGTGTCTGGAAGGGGAAGTGAGAGACTCACGTTGCTGGGACCCACTTACCACGGGCAGAGCCCCGTTCCTGCCTCACGCGGGTCAGTGGTGGGTCGAATGTTGGCCTCTGGCGGGTGCGGCAGAGTTGCTCCAGAGGAACAGCTGAGCCTGACATCGTCTGCGCCGTCCTATCCTTGCCGAAGCCGTGAGGGTTTAAATGTGTCTGTTCATTTTGCCGTGAACCTTCCGGGCTGCCTATTTCAGAATAAAGACATGAGCCCTATGCTGGGGGATGGCCCCATGGGGATGGCCCAGTGCGTCCTGAGGACTCTCGACGACGGTCCGCTGGCCCTGGGCCTCACGGTCACTCCTGGTGACAGTGAAGCGTGACCCCTTCCGCTTTGCTCCTACATAAAGCAAGGGGCCATAAGATCCATGGGGGGGGCGCCTGGGTGGCTCAGTCGTTAAGCGTCTGCCTTCGGCTCAGGTCGTGATCCCAGGGTCCTGGGATCGAGCCCCGCATCGGGCTCCCTGCTCGGCGGGAAGCCTGCTTCTCCCTCTGCCACTCCCCCTGCTTGTGTTCCCTCTCTCGCTGTGTCTCTCTCTTCAAATAAATAAATTAAATCTTTAAAAAAAAAAAAAGATCCACAGGGGGAAAGGTCTAGTTTTAATGCTAAGATATTTGTTTCCCTATTGACGTATTGGTTGTAGCCAAAAAAAGATAATTTTGGAAAAGATCCTTGCAAGAAATTGAGGGTCTTTATACATTATGGTTTCATCCCTTCGAAGCGCTCACAAGCACGTGTCTCTGCACCATTCGCACTGTCCTTCTTGGTTTCACATCTGTGCCTGTAACCAAAACTGAAGTAGAAGGATATTCTAGAAATCTAGACTAAAATCCCCACAGAGACACCTGAAGTGAAGAAGCAGAAGAAGCAGGCTGCAGGTAGTGTTAAAAGTCATGCTGCAGTTCTTAAAACCAGTGCTTTTGGACAATGCCTCGTGTGTCTTGGCTGAGTGACTTCATGTCCTGGAGACGTCCTGGGTCCTGGGGAAATGCGGCCTCTGATTGCGCGCTCCCGCCCGGAGCGGATCTGGGGAACAGTGCCCTGCTCAGTCCTATGCATGCGGGCGAGCAATCGTGCTGTGTGGGCCGAAGCTGCCGGCAGGCCCCTTGTGCTGAGAAGCTGCATGGTGGTGCTCCGGTGAGACTTGGCATCACAGACTGCGTCCTCATCTCTGGGAGAGAATCTGTGGGTCCCATGGACACGGTTCAGCCTGCGCTGCAAGACCGGGCAGCTGGTGGGTGTCCACCAGATGCGTGCTGGGGCGTCACACCCCTTGCGTTGTCTGCCCAGAGTGGTATAGATTCAGGAGATTTCTTTTAAAAAGTGTCGTCGTGATTTCAAGGCCACCTTATGCAGCAGAAAGAGGCAGGTCTTTACAGTGACTGACTCTCTGCTGTGTCCCCATGGACCAGTTATCCTCTGAGACCCTTGATTTCTCCACCCACAGAGGAAGAAAATATGAACTGGTGTGTGTGCTAACACGTGTGCACAAACACCCCGGTCCCCAATGTGAACACATGTGTCTGCTAACACGTGCGCACACCCCCCAGTCCCTGATGTGAACACGCATGTCTGCTAACACGTGTGCACACCCCCGGTCCCTGATGTGAACACGTGTGTCTGCTAACACATGTGCACACACCCCCAGTCCCTGATGTGAACACGTGTGTCTGCTAACACGTGTGCACACACCC
>NW_022589736.1:3035662-3080009 GCF_004348235.1 Phoca vitulina | reverse complement strand
ACACGTGTGTCTGCTAACACGTGTGCACACACCCCCAGTCCCCGATGAGAACACGTGTGTCTGCTAACATGTGTGCACACCCCCAGTCCCCGATGAGAACATGTGTGTTTGCTAACACGTGTGCACACACCCCCAGTCCCCAATGAGAACACGCGTGTCTGCTAACACGTATGCACACACACACGGTCCCCCTGCCCTGGTCATCAGCCCTTGGCCCAGCAGCTTGCAGTCTGGGCCCTCACCCCCCGCCCGCCACCCCCACCGCAGGCTGCGTAGCTTCTCCCTGTCCACAAAAACTTAGGTTAGATCCAGAACTGTGCAGAGACTGGACACTGGTTTCCATCTCTTAGATTTTGGCCATTGTCTTGGCAACTCAGTTCTCCTTTTACGTGGGAAGGAGGGTGGCAGGCGGAGTGCACACAGATTTCAGTGCAAGCATCCTCCTCCAGCAATGTCTGCTCCCACTTTCCTTCAGAGAAGCTGTGTAAGCAGTCTGAACCTCCGGCTCCCCTACCTCCCTGCCACCCGGCCCCCTCGGTGGCAGCTCGGCTGCAGGAGTGCACGCTGCTCCCAGGTCTGGCCGCGCTCCGTCCCTCCCTCCGCGCCGCCCGGCCCCAGCCTCCTCGCTGTTCCCCTACCGGCAGGCCCAGGAGCTTGTGCTGGAACCGTGTGGCCTGCCCACCAAGCCCGCCTTTGCTGGCGTCCCGACCGTGGTCCTCCGGGCTTGTCGCCCTCCCCTCCTCTTCCCTTCACATTCTCCACCTCCCCACGTGCCGTGGGACTTACGGGTGTCTTCATTGTTCGGTCTGTCCCGGCCTCATAGATACTTTTTGAATAAACGAGTGAAAGAAGGATTTTCAGTATGTGAAGGACCTGCGCACGCGCTTGCCTCTGAGCACCTTGCAGACTCTCCAGAAGCAGTGCTGAGAAGCTCCAGAGCTTTTCACAGGCGTCCCGGCGAGACCAGCTCATGCGCATATGCAGGCAGGTCTCTAGCTCGTGTTTGGCCGAGTGGAGTCGTGTGTTCTCCTCTGTCTGCGGGTTTGCCTTTCTCACGACGATCCAGGTGCAGCTCTGAGCCTAGAGTTTGGTGTCATATTCTGGTCTCCTGATTCAGCAGCAGCAGGAGGGCCGTGTCCTTACCGCCACCTGTGGGCGGCCCCCCGAGGTTGGTCCCGAGACAGACGGACTGTGGGGGCGGGGGGAAGGAGGGGGAAGTCTTGGGTAGCAGCCCGCATGCGTCCGCGGTGATGTGCTAACATAGGGGCAGAAGGGCAGCTCAGGGCCCCAGAGTAGGGCCGGGAGACCTGCTTCCCACCAGAACTTTGGGAGCAACCCCCAGGATTTAAGTCACTACGTAGGAACTGTGGAAGCTAAGGGGTTCACGAGAACAGAGAAGTGAGCAAATGTAGCGCCCTCGGCCCCACCAGGCTCCGAGCAAGAGCCGGTGGCTGGGACATCTCCTCAAGAGCCCATTGGCTGGGACATCTCCTCAAGAGCCCACCCGTTCTGCGACAGGTATCCTCCCAGACCCGCAGGTAAATCGGGACAGGAAGGGATAGGAACACGAGGTACAACCATAGCATTCTCAGTAGAATTAGGGATAATGGCATAATCCAAATCAAGACCGACCTCTGGGTGCAGCGGCTGTCCCACGTCTGTTCCCTTGCTGGATGCCGTCCCTCGGTCTGGTGGCTGTGCTCTTCCACGTGACTGTGAGGCCCACGACATGCGTGGACACCACTGCACGCCGGCAGCCACACAGATGAAGCCACCGCCATGAGCCTCGTGCGGAGGTGAGCGTGGGTGTTGAGGACTGGTGGTCAGACTCGTCAGGAGGGGAGGGAGTGCTCACGTTTACAACCTGTTTCTTTCACTGACCTGTCATATTTAAGTGATTTTCAAACAAATAGGACAGAAACAGCACTCACTTGCGTTTTATGAACACGTCACTCTCTGTGAATAGGAGGGCAACTCCCCATTCCCGGTGTTGTACGTGCACGACCGTCCACAGAGACATTGGGACAAATTCTTGCTTTTGTAGAACGAGCCCGTGCACTTAACTTCATGTTGGGTTATTTCTTCCCCAAGCACAGTGGGGACTCGGGAGTTTCCACACGGGAACGGTAGAAGCTGGGTTACTGAGTAGAGACCACCTTACTCATTCCTTTCAACCTGCTCTGAGTGGGGGTCCAGGATGGCTGGTCCATACTCCGGTGGTCCCAGGGTGAGGACAAAATGGGCACTTTCTTGGACGTCTTTATTAAGACCAGAGTGGGAAGGGTTGCATCCTCATGTTTTGTTTCTATTCGTAGGATATTTTATAAAGAAAAAAGTGTTTGGCTGCTAGGTTGCCTGATTTTGTTGGAAAGAAAGCCCTGCCCCCTTCGAGGGGGACTGACCACCCCTCGTTCAGATGGGTTTGAGGACTGATATTCTCCTTTCTTCTCTTGTCCTGTGCTTAATAACCTTCCCAGGACAGCTTGCGAGCCAGGTAACAAAGAAGAGGTTGGACTTCCAGTAAGCAGCTCAGAGCCGCTGAGTGCTCACTTGGCTCTCACTGCATGTAGTTAGGAAACGGTACCTGGTTAATGTGTGTGGTCAGCACTGACGATGAAATTGGAGGTGTGTTCCATTACTCACGACTGTGGGACTTTTGGTCTTTCCTGGAACATGCGTCTGTCTGGTTTTCTTCTGTGAAATACGTACGTGGGTCGGCCAGCCGAGTAGCTACGGCAGGGCTGCCAGGCGCCCGGGGTTTGCGCACATGGGAACAGCCGTGCACGCCCGTCAGCTTCTCGGGCTGCTCCAAGCTGGCCTGTGCAGAGCAAAGAGCTGGGCCTCACAGGTTGGTGCCCGTGGCTGTTCGTTATCCTGATGTCCCTCCTCTGGTAAGCAGAACACCTGTCACCAACACCAAAGTGAGTGTATTGGAAGGTTCTGGGGCCCAGAGTTTTCAACGGGAGCCTCGGACATCCCACCTAAAACAGGTGGAGTGCAAGCTGGTCCCGAGAGCCAGCCGTAGGACTCTGGCCATGGTCTGGGGACAGTAGCCAGTGCCCTGGCTCCCTGTCCAACCACGTGTTTGCCACAGTATTTAATGTCTTTCTTTTTAAAACTGTCATCATGCAGGTATATGTTTGTGTTTCCTTCTTTGAGGATTAGTTGTAAAATTCAAAATATTGGAGAAATATGACTTTATGATGTGTAAACTCATCTGTAGAATTATTTTAAAAGGGCAGATTGTGAAATGAAAACCAGCAAATTATTTTCTGGTCCTGTGTATCTCTGGGATTGCTGTCTGGTTCTGCTTCTGTGTCTGGAATACAGAGGATAGAACCCACTTTTTAAAGCTATGTTGTGGTAATGTTGATTCAACTAAAAAAATATTCTGTGGGCTCTTTAACCACAAGGTATTATTTCAAAGGATAGTAATTATGTAAAGCAGTATTTAAAGCAGCAATTCCAGAGGAGGATGAAGATGCCCCTTTGCCACCAGAATCATTTTGCATGTTGAAAATGTCCCCCCTGGAAATTAGAGAGCTGGGAAGACCAGAGGGAGGGGCCTGTGCGGCCGGATGCCCGTCCAGGGCCGGAGTCAGACTCGGACCGTTCTGCCCGAGGCTCCCCGGCCAGTGACCCAGAGTAAAAATAGCTAACAAGCCTGTGAATTGAAGTGGGGTCTTCAAGAATGGTTTTGACTGCCCAAAAAAACGTCAGCCGTGGAGATCCATAATCTTATGTTTATAACACAAGATAAAATGCATTGTCGGTGATTTTAATCTGGAAGTTTTAAATTCAGATAAAATTTTAAAAGTCCTCTGAGAGTGAAAGAGTTGGCAGATGAGCCTCACCATCCCTAAATGGAAATATGGCTTAATTCAGTAGCGTCGAAGAGCCAAGTGACTTCAGTTACCTTGTGCAAGTTGTCCGGACCGCTCACGTGCAGGAGTGCATTCTGCTCTGTTTTGTGTTTGGTGGTGCTCCGGTGGAGGTGTGCATACCAAACGCAGACAGCAGGTGATGCTTCCCTGCCCATGCGCGCTGAGCGCCTGCCCAAAGACGCGGCAAAGTAGCTAGGGCAGGTGGAAAACAAAGCTTGTAGACGGTTTGTGTGGTATGATCCGTTTCCTGGCTGAAAAAGATTAAGTATCTCTAGACAGTCTCTTTACCAAGAAAAAAACCTGGAAGCTACATAGTGCAGCGGGTAGGTGAGATAGCGTCAGGGAGAATGTCCCCTTTTTACGTTATAGAGCTCTTAAAGCAGGTATTGCTCTTACCAGAGAAAGGGGAAGGAATCACACTAAAATAACATCACTTAAAGGTGTGCTGTGTCGATCTTGTATCTTTCCCTGTCACTGAGCCTTCAGTGTGGGCGTCCACTGTGTTTTTGAGAGGCTCTATCACACTGAGCATTGAAGGGGGATGCACGTATTCACAGATTTGACCAGATTTCTCCTGAAATCCACATTACCGGAGTGTTCCCCTGAAAATGTTATTTCTGTTAAAACAAGCACGCAGCGGCCGCAGCTCTGCACCCTTCAAAGGACATTTTTACCTGCCCTTTTGGGGCAGCGGCTGCAGTAACCGAGCTCACGTTCATCTGTAGAAAGACTTAAGTCATGGATGGCAGTGCCAGACACGTGCAGCAGGGCTGCTCCCCTGCAAGGGACGCCCTCCGTCCACAAAGGAGGACCTCGCTGGTCAAAGGCAGAAAGGCGGCCCCTTGCTCACACACACTGATGGCCCCGCAGCTTAGAAGTGTCTTTCCCAGAGAGGCAGAGTTCCGGGAGGCACTTTGATGCCCATGCATGCACCCCGTGCGTGCAGCCCATGCATACACCTCATGCATACACCCCGTGTGTGCACTCCGTGTGTATAGCCCATGCGTTCAGCCCATGTGTGCACCCCATGTGTGCACCCCAGGCATGCGCCCCGTGCGTGCACCCCATGCGTACAGCCCGTGCGTTCAGCCCACATGTGCACCCTGTGTGTGCACCCCATGCGTGCACCCCACGCATACACCCCGTGTGTGCACCCCGTGCGTACAGCCCATGTGTTCAGCCCATGTGTGCACCTTTCCACAAAAAATGACGTGCACCTTTGAACCCTGTTGCTCGTTGTGTCTGTGTCCCGGGGCTGTCATAAGTGCCTCGGGCTGGGGGGCATGGAAGTGGGGAAGCTGTTGTCTCGGGTCTCGGGGTGTCTGCAGAGCAGGTGCTCCCAGAGGCTCTGGCCGAGCGTCTGCTCCAGGCCCTCCCGCTGCTGGTGCCCCATCCGTGGCTCCGTGGCTGGAGACGCAGCACCGCATGACCACTGTGTCACACGCCGTCTGTGCCTCCTCCTCTCATAAGGACACCGGTCATTGGATTGGGGTCTGTCCCACTCCAACCAGTAGGACCTCATCTCAACCAACAATCTCTGCAAAGACTCTCTTTCACACTAATAAGGTCACAGTTGAGGTCATAGGTTTTGGAGACACAACCCACAGCGGGGACCAAGCGTTCTGATTCCTGACTGTCACGTTGCGTTTTGCCGAGGACAGAAGCACAGGGTCAAGAGTCCCGGTGGCACAGGGTTCCCGTGGGCCTCCTCCTTTTGCTTTAGAGAGCAACTTAGGTTCCAGTGTTCAGGGCTCTTTCTGGGTAGCTCCACATGGACCTTCTAACTTGGGCAGAGTTTTCTTCTGTGTCTGGTTAGTTCTGCCTTTTTGTTTCTTAGCAGATGGAACAATTCAATTTCCAGACTCTCTTGTGCTTCCTTTTTATTATTATTTATTTTTAGTTTTTATTTGAGATATAATTGACATATAGCATGGCTTCTTTTTTAAACACACCAGTTACTTGATTCAAATGAGACCTCCTTTTGCACATTTTAACTTTTATGTTTCCCTATTTATGTTTTTAGGTTCATTTTAAATCTTGATACTATTTTAAAACCAAGCAGCAAACTTCTGTTTATCCTCCAACTTTTAGATCCTAAAGCAACAGTACACATGTGTGTATAGAAAATTACAGGAACAAGTGTGGTATTCACCTAAATCGTGCTCTCACTTAGCTCATAGCTCACACGCAAGGGTCTTTAGCTACAGGGATAAAATCCATGATCTTGGAAAGATTTTATCTGTTCAGTAGTCGACAGACTACCTCTCCAGGGGAAAGGATGCAGCAGTGAACAGAGGGAAACCCACTTGCCCTCAGGAAGCTGAGACTGATGGACGAGGCACCTGCCGTGCAGACAGGAGTTGGGGGTGTGCTGTTTTATGGGGTGATGAGTCCTTGCATATGTGAGCGGCCCCAGAGGGTAGTGAGGGAGGAAGCCAGGGGGATGGCTGCTACAAGAACATTGCAGGTAGAGAGGCAGGAGCAGGTGCAGAAAGCCCCAGGAGGGAGAGGGCTGGGTCCTAGAGAGATGGCAGGGGGCAGCGCGGAGTGAGCGGGAGGCGTGGGGCTCACGGGCCATGGAGGAGACAGAGGCAGTGAAATTGTACTTCTTCCCTGGACCCTACAGCATCCTACAGAACACCTCTCAGCCAAAACCTTCCCTAAGAGCTTGTCATCCAGCACAGCGTCACATGACTCTCCTTTCAGATTCTTACCCACGGTGTGTGTCCGCACAGGGCACATCCGACTCAAGGCGGGACCAGCAGAATCTCCACCGATTCTGCTCCCTGCAGAATCTCTTCTTGGAGACCTTGTTCTCTTATCTCTTCTTGGAGACCTTGTTCTCCCCATTATCCACTTGCCACACTGGAAAATGTGACCCAGAGAGAGATGGGCAGAGAAGGAATCAGTCAGTCTACTGACTGGAGGTCTTCACACTCCTAAGGTGTTTTTAAACTATTCTGGAAGCCTGGAGGTAGAGTTAGTGACACGGACATCTTGTGGACAGAGCAGAAGCATTCCCCGGCGAGCTAGAACACAGGGCCGTGTGGCATGCAGGTCTGCGTTTGGGGGTTCGTGGGACCCCAACATGGCTGGCTGCCTTTGGTGTGTGCCCTTGGGTGGCTCTCTGGCCACGGCAGCCTGTTTGCTTCTGCGTGTTCAGACAAAACTGCTCTTTCAGGCCTACGGATGACAGCAACCAGCCCCCGGGCCGGGGCGTCCTATCCATGCACGGGCTGACCTACGGCGTCATCCGGGTGGACTCGGAGGAAAAGCTGTCTGTGCTCACCGTGCAGGACGTCGGCCTCGTGATGCCTGGCGGTGAGTGTGGGCACCGGGCTGCAGGCGGCGTGGGGCGTTGAGGTGGGAACCCCGGCTGTGGCCAGTGGGCTGGTCCGTTAGCGCATGCCTTCCCGCCTGGCACCCCCGTGCCCCTCTGGCATGAACACAGACAGGACGCTTAAATTCCGCTGTGCATCTTTAAAGCTTTGTGGTAATGCTACCCCTCCTGGTGACAACATTCAGGAAGCCTCTGTGGGCGTCTCTGCCCCCTCTCATGCTGGGACTCCAGAGTCCTCCTCCCCAGGGGCATCGTGGGCCCCGCTGCACCCCTGCAGCCCCTGAGATGGTCCTCCCCCTGCAAGGGTCTGCTTCCCACCAGCCATCCTGGCACGCTGGAGAAGGCTGGGCACCCAGTCTGGCTGCAGACAGCATAAAAACCCATCCATGGGGCTCTGGATGACCAGCAGTGCTCACTTGCAGCAGAAGAGTCTGTTCTTAAAAGTCATGGACCTTCTCCACAAATGTGCACATGTGCTGTGGTCGAGGCACGGCCAGCCATCGCTGGCTGCACACCCCACCTCCCGAAACCCTGGCTCCGGCTCTTGCATGGACTTGAGGTCTGTGGTGGGAGCATGGGGGGCATGTGCAGTACCAAAGCACCCAGGCGGCCGGGACCCTGGGCTTCCTCCACGTGTCCTCCTCGGTCTGGATGGCAGAGGTCGCTCCCCTTAAATACGATCCACACGTCAGTTATTCACTGACATCACAACAATGGAACTGGACGTTTTCCTATAACATGAAAATCTGTGACTCACTTCAGGGAAAATGAGTACCCGGCCCACTTGTATATTCGCAGTTGTGTTTCAGATGCTGTTTCCTGTTCACCTGCTCTCACTCCTACTCGGTCATTTATTCCTTGTCCCCCTGTCCATCCCTGTCTCTCTGTGTCTCTGTCCCCCCGTCCCTCTGTCTGTCTCCCTCACCGTCCATCCCTGTCTGTCTCCCTCACCCCCGTCCCTCTGTCTGTCGCCCTCACCGTCCACCCCTCTGTCTGTCTCCCCCTCCCTCCGTCCCTCTGTCTGTCTGTCTCCCTCTCCCTCCGTCCCTCTGTCTGTCTCCCTCTCCCTCCATCCCTCTGTCTGTCGCCCTCACCCCCCGTCCCTCTGTCGCCCTCACCGTCTGTCCCTCTCTCTAACATGACCCGTGTGTCCTGTTTTGCTTCCAGCCATCATGTGTTCAGTGAAACCGGATGGCATCCCTCAACTTTGTCGAACAGATGAAATCGGGGAGCTCTGTGTGTGTGCCATTGCAACGGGCACGTCCTATTACGGCCTCTCGGGCATGACCAAGAACACCTTCGAGGTAGGTTTGAGGGGCGCGCTCCCTCCAGGTGTGCTCTGCCGGTGGCCCTCACAGGTGTGCAGACGTGAAGAGAAGGTGGCAGTATCCGATAACACATATTCGTCGTAACTAAAATGGTCGCACTTTTTGCTGCCAGTTGTATAATTTTCAGTAAATTTGGCTTATCGGAGCTGTGTGGGAAAAGGGCAAGAATCGTTTCTTTAAAAGGGGCCGTGTTTTATATGTTGCTGTCCTCAGTCGAGAGGCCGAGGGACGGAGGCCGAGCACACCTGTCTCGGCCTTGCTCGGGCCCCCTGTGGCCTGCCCGCCGAGGCCGGACTTGGCAGGTGTGAACAGATGCACATAGCAGGAGCTGGTGTGTGTGCGAGGTGCCCGCATGCGTGTGTGGCCTGCGCTTGGTGCCCGCAGCGGCCTCGCACATGCACGGTTCCACAGGGAGCTCAGTGCCGCACCGCCATGCTCCTGGAGGTGACACCTCACCTGCCCACGTGGTGCCTTACCTTAGGAGGAGCACACGTGGATTACATCACGCATGAGAAATGGGGGTCGTTTGGGGATTCGTCTCTTACAGTTTAGAACATGATGTAATGGGGTGCCTTGTGCAGGCGCCTTTGCTGAGTGTGGATTCGAGTTTCTAAAATGTCCCTAAAGCCCAGCTAGACAGAGTCTGCATGAAACCCATCTCCCCTTCTGTGTGACTTACCTGCAGGGTCTGAGGACCGGGCACAGGCTCGGGGCGCCGAGATTTGCTTCCTTTGTGTGTTTCCTTCCTGGTGTCATCCTGATAGGGAAACATTGATGAACAGGGATCATTTTCAACTGATACACGTGTTCGGTTTTCCATTTATCACTTTCATGCTGTGGATCTAAAACAGAAGAATTAATTAGTGTTCATTAGGCTATCGTAATGATCTCTGGTATCACTTCTTAGGTTCAGAAGCCCTGGAAGGAAACCGGTGGGCAGCCCTGCATGTGGGCAGTGGGGGACAGAAGTTGGGGGGCGGGGGACAAGGGCAGTGCCTTCCGCAAGGAGACGCTGCTAGACTAACGTGGTCCGGTCGGCTCCAGGGGAGGGTGAAGGTGGGCTGAGCACCACCCCCCGGCACTCACAGCTTGTGTGTCTGCAGGTATTTCCCGTGACGAGCTCGGGGGCCCCCGTCAGTGAGTACCCCTTTGTAAGGACAGGCCTGCTGGGCTTCGTCGGCCCTGGGGGGCTCGTCTTCGTGGTGGGCAAGATGGACGGGCTCATGGTGGTCAGTGGACGCAGACACAACGCGGACGATATCGTTGCCACGGCGCTGGCCGTGGAGCCCATGAAATTCGTCTACAGAGGAAGGTGGGTGTGCCCTCTGTGAATTCAGCACTCGGTGGTTTGCACACCACGCTTTTTATATACAGTTGCACAAATTCCTTAAGCTGGTGGGACTCCATGACCTCTGATATTCCAACTAGTTCTGAATGTCCAGTTTTACAGAAATTTCCTGAGCTCCATACATGTTTTCATCACTTCCCCTCTATGTTAAGTAAAAATATTTATTTAAAAAGCTTATTTTTAAAGTAAATACACAAAGAAAAGAGCCAAGTATTCATCTTGGTGCAGATCCTCTCAAAAGACAGAAAGATAACAGTCGAGCAAGATTGTGCGGGAAAACGGAGTCCTGCGGCATCCCCTCCCTGACGCACCCCTCCCTTGCCCACTTGCACAGTATATATTAAATCAGTGATGCTGGGCGCCTGGGTGGCTCAGTCGGTTAAGCAACTGCCTTCAGCTCAGGTCATGATCCTGGAGTCCCAGGATCGAGTCCCACATCGGGCTCCCTGCTCAGCGGGGAGTCTGCTTCTCCCTCTGACCCTCCTCCCTCTCATGCTCTCTGTCTGTCATTCTCTCTCTCTCAAATAAATAAATAAAATCTTTAAAAATAAATAAAAAAAAAATAAAAAAATCAGTGATGCTAGCTCCTGAGTTTTTGGCTTAGTTTGAAGGAAGTCATGAACTGTTTAGTCTTATTTCAGCTTGTCAGGCTGATGCGCGGAGAAGCAGTAGACACTTGGGTGTTACGGACAGAACTCATGTTGAGGTGCAGCCTCTGTGTGAGGAGGGGCACGGGGGTCCAAATCCCACGATGCCGCCTTTACCGAGAGAGACAGGCTCGTCCGGCAGAAACCCACTCGTCCCAAACAGAACGTCCCTACTGATGTGGAGAATATGACCTCGCAGGTGCAAACTCAAGATGGGGGTTGTAGGGCTTCCTGGATCTCAGCAGGCCCGGCTTCTCTGCCCGCCCTGCGGCGTGGGCACCGTCAGCTGCAGGCAGCCCCGGCGGGAGATGCTGGGCTGCTCCTCGCCCGGTTCCCGTTCCGGAGCAGTGGCTATAAGCTCCTGATTGCAGAACGATACTTCCCGGCAATCTGCAGCGTGTGCCCACTGCGCTGTACCCTTCCTGTCCCCACAGGATAGCCGTGTTCTCGGTGACCGTCCTGCATGACGAGAGGATCGTGATTGTGGCCGAGCAGAGGCCGGACTCCACAGAGGAGGACAGCTTCCAGTGGATGAGCAGGGTGCTCCAGGTAGCTCTTCACCTGCCCGGGAGTCCCACTCCTGCTTTCGTGCCAGCTTCCCTTAACCATCTGTTAGGATGTGGCCGGCCCTCAACAACTGTGCTTTCCTGCTCCCTGACCGTCACCCCACTGGATCAGAAATTGCATCGACCGGGAAACTTGTCATTGCATGCTTGGACAGTAACTAAGCAGACCAAGGTTAGGGATCGGGGTCTGCGAAACTGGCTCCCCCTATTTACTTGGAGATGTCACAAGTAATGGTGTTTCTTCTGATCTTGAGAGTGTATTTTCTTGCTCCAAATTTCCTTTCTTAGTGTGTGTGTGGTATTCCACAAATCCCACATAAGATTACTCAGTTTGGCTGGGTTTGGAGAGAGAGCCCTTCTCTTGGCATCTGCACCCCACTCGCGTGTTACAGACTGTTCTCTACTCAGTCGGAACATTTGCTTCGTGTCCATCTGTAACACCTGTTCTGACGTGGTTCCCTCTCCCGTGACTTTCCAGGCGATTGACAGCATACATCAAGTCGGGGTTTATTGCCTAGCCTTGGTTCCAGCAAACACCCTCCCCAAAACCCCGCTCGGAGGGATCCACTTGTCAGAAACGAAGCAGCTCTTCCTGGAGGGCTCACTTCACCCCTGCAACGTCCTGATGTGCCCCCATACCTGTGTCACAAACTTGCCTAAACCTCGACAGAAGCAACCAGGTAGGGCTCGTGGGCCGGAGGCTGAGTGGCTCTCGGGAACTGGGTGCTGTGGGCGCCATGTGAGCAGGCGCTATGCCTGTCAGGGGTGTTCAGCCCTCTTCCTTTCCTGGTCTGCACGCTCCCAGGGCGTGACCCTGCCCCGCCAGAGGGTGCAGTGCAAGGCTCTGCTGGGACTGCGCTGTGTGCGGGGAGCCGGGCAGGTGGGGAACATTGGGAAGGAGCCCCCGCCTTCCCGGTGGGAGCGCCAACCCTTGGTCTGGCCGGGGGCCTTCTTCCAGGCACAGAACCTCGCAGCCTCGGTTTACTTGTGCAAATATTAGAATAACACCTGTTTCACGTGGCTGATTTAGGAGTCAGAGCAGCTAAGGTGTGGGAAAGCTGCTTGGAGCATGTGAGGAATTCTACAAATGTATGTGTGACATTGTTCTAAGAGCGAATGTGTGTCTAGCACCTTGTGGTTTGGGGATATGTCATTATCCATTATCTGACTTTGTCTTCTTAGCAACTAATCGATCGTGCTTCTCAGGGTTGCACACACTTATCAGTGAAAAGGAATTGATCACAAGACTGTGGAAGGTGAAGACGCAGCTCTTCTGGCAGCGCGCTGATGGGGGATCCCAGGGCGTCCCGGGGGGGGGGGGGGGGCGGGGGGGGGGGGGGGGGTGCGCAGGGGTGGCTGGGTGTGGGCAGCAGGGGCACGCACTCAGGCTGTGTTCTAGAACAGTAGCGGGAGCTCCTGGCACAACAGCCACGGTTTGCCTGTGTTGTACATATGAACTCCTCTCTTCTCACGGAGCCTGTGTGGTGGGCACTCTTCTGTCCCCATTTCACATGCGACAGGTTCAGGGATTGACCCAGCAGCCGTGTGTCCCACCCAGCTCAGCGTGGCCACAGGGCAGAGTTTATGGAGTCACCTAGAGGAGGTTGGGTCACCACGGGCTCAGCCCACTTGGTGGTAAATGCAGGGACTGAGGCCCACGCCCCGTAAGTGAGATTGGAGGAGAGGGTGGCTGGTCCTGTGTGGTTGAGGTGAGGATGCTGATGCTACGGGAGGAAGGTCACCCCTCGCGTTGAGCAGGTGTCGGCCTACATCCCTTGCTGTGACTCCCTGTGATGCAGACAGTCACGTGGTAACTAGATGGGGAAGCATTTTGTTCTCTCCTCCCGTGAGGAGTGGATTCTCCGGGACACACTACAGTCACTGTCTGCTTTCTGGGCACATTAGCGCTGCGGTTTTAATCCGATTTCTGTGCTGTCCCTGGTTTCCTTACATTCCAGATTACCGTAACTAATACCTTCCTTTTTTCTCTTTCTTCTCAGTCGCTGGTTTATATCCTTGCAGGACACTGTAAAGTTACAGCTGACCAAGTGTCCATTTCTTTAAATTCAGTGGCGAGCCCCCTCAAAACACAAAGCATTGTCCTTCCGCGGGCATATCGAAAGGATGAAGAGTCACGTCTTCGGTCTCCCATTATTTTGGGGCATAAACAGCCATGGGAAGGGGAGAGCAGTCACTCCGTCTGGGTGTGTATGTGTCCGCGTGGAATGGATCGTGGTGGCGGGGCTCCTCAGGGTGTCCTTGTGCACAATCAGAGGTGACTGCCCTCTCCCCGTCCCCTGATCACCTCCACTCACCATCATACACTGTGGCCCCGGGGCCTGGCCACCAGTGGTCCCAGGAGCAGAGAAGCTCACGTGAATCCTATGGGTCACAGTTTGTGAATTCAGGACAGATACTTACGGTGGGGGCTCGTTGGCAAATGCATGATACGATTCCAGGGCTGCCAGGCTCAGTGTACCTGCCAGATGTCAGGAATCCTCAACAAGAAGAACCGGGCTGAGTGAAAAGGCCCAGGCACTCTGCTCGGAGGGCAGCATCAGGGCGCCTAAGGACAGCCTTGTTCCTTTGAGCAAGCACAGACGGATGCGCCGGGAGGGCGGGCCTGCTTGCATATTGCAGCGGCAACAGGGTGAATGAAGCTTTGTGCAATTGATTTAAGGAAACAGTTTTTTAAGAACGATATTAGGTGTCCTATCTGTTTTTGTTAAATATTGAAAAGTTATATAACTCTCTGTCTGAAAAAAGCTGTTTTTAACAAATACTCATGGCAGCTGTGAGGTGCTGGTCCATTTTCCTCCCTCGGCTGATGACCTGTAATGGACCTCAGACAGGTGGTATTTCCCCAAAGCCTCAGTTTCCCTAAGTGCAATGAGGGAGTTGGACCAGGTGATTTCTAAGGCTCCCTTGGAATAGACACGACTGGGAACAAGTACTCCTTGGAGCCAAAGCAGACATTTACCATTTTTCCATGAGGGTGTTGCTAGAGGTTTCAAACAGAGCCCCTAAAATGTAGATAATTTGTAGACAACCTAATTGCCTCTTTTATTGGATGGATTCATATTTGCTCAACTAACGACACTGTGTATGTGAGTTTCTTAACCAAGCACAAATGTTAAAAGACCTTTAAGACCTTTAACCCATCAGTCAGGCCTGCAACAATATTACAAACATTGAGAAAACCGCGGGCGGTTAAGAGCCCCTGGGATACATCCTACGGGAGCCACAGGAGGGGAACAGGGAGGGGCAGCTGCTGAGCTCTGCATCCACCAGGAGGAGCCCGGCTCCACGGTTCAAAATCAGGATGCAGTGAAGTGTAAGGGTGTCTTGCACACCCACCCACCTCATTCGGCAAGGTAGGGAGACCCTCAGTTCTTGGTAGGGGAGCAGATTTTGTAAATAATGCCACAGGAAAGCACCTGTCTCCCAGCAATGTTTGGAAAAAGATCATTCTTAAGTCCATGTGGGGGAGAGACATGTAAGGTCCGAGCTGCACATCCAGACAACTCTAGCAGAGACAAACATCGAGGAAGGAGGGACCACCTGCTAGCACCTTGGAAGAGTGCTTCTACCCTCACGTGAATTCTTAAAAAATTACCAAGAATACTTCAAGTCAGTTTAGGCCAGAGTGGCTTCCCAGAACTGTCCTGTCCACCTCGGTCACCGAAGAGAACCTCAGGACGCTTCACCCACACACCCCAAGCCAGGAAATGAAGGGCTCATTGGCGGGGTCCCAGGTGAGCCCTGGCTCCGTCCACACGGCAGCCACGTTCAGTGCACATGAACCACGCTGCCGCGTTTTCTTCTCGCTTTGTTAAATATGAAAACACTATCTCTCCTTCAGAATTTATTATGAGCTAAGAGAAGAAAGTTCACACGGCAATTCAGACATAATGGAGCAGAGTATATAAGGCACGTTCTGTGACAACACGGAAGCCAGTAGCAGGGCTCCTAGAGATTGCCTGACGTGAAAAAGCCCGTGGGCAGGAGCCCGGAAATCTGCGTCCTGGGCTGGTCTCCAGATTTCAGCCCTGCCTGGAAGCCCCCGGCCTTCGCCTGCATCGCTGTGATGTTGCATAGTTTATGGCCGCCCAGGTCCGGCTGGCCACGTGTGTGCAGAGAAGAACGGGGCCTGCTCCCCCTGGACAGTCCCCTGGGGGTGTCAGCCCTGCCCCTGCTCATCTTGCCAGGGTGTGCTGGAGCCCGGGGGGGGGGGGGGGGGGCCTGGTGGCCGCTGGCCCCACCCCTCAGCCCGCGTCTAAAGCTTTCTGAGCTGCTGAGAGACAGCTCTTTGTGTGCAATAACACAGTGCACCAAATGCCCCGATTTGAAGCCTGTGAGTCAACCTTTGGTAAAGGTTTAATAAGAATTTTACTCAGCAGTTCCTGGCATCTTGGCTATTTCTACTGCCTTCTTTACGCTCCCTCCCTGCCTCCCCTCCTTGCCTCCGTCTCACGCCCACTCCCCCAACGTCTCACGCCCACTCCCCCAACCGCATGGCCTCCCAGAACAGCAAACCCTGTCCTCTTCAATCCGTGTATATGTGTGTGTGGTGACAACACAGTGAAGCCTAGAGGGTCCCTAGGGTTCCTTGTAGTTAGAAATTTTGAAAGAGTCTCTGCAGTTCTTTAAGAAACTTGTTTCTTTCATTGAAAAAGAAAAGAAAGCTATCAGGGTAGATTCTATCTGCCTTTCTCCTGTGAAAAGAGCATTGGTAACCGAGTCCGTAATGGTGTACAAGGAACTTGGAATGGGAGCCTCTTGGCTCCATCGTCTGCCTCTCCGTGGGCCCGGCTGAGAGCCCAGAGTGTGCCGTCGGTGAGATGCACAGTGGCCGTGTCTGGGCCTTCCGCGGTGCTCCTCCTAACGTTACAGGACGTATTTATAAAACCCGAGTGGTACTTTGTGTCCATGGCCACTCGGACGGCCGCCGCTGTGACCCCGGCCAGCAGCACACGTGGTCCGGAGCCCTGACGGCTCGGCAGTGAGGCGCGTCTGTCTGTGTTAATCCTTGTCGGTCTTCCGAGTTACTTCCCACAGACACGAACGTGGATAGAGCCCAGCATCCCTCCAACCGGAGAACAGCGGCAGCGGGATTTGGCGAAAGCCTTGTTTCTGACCTGGTCGAGTTTGCCATTGTTCTCATGTTGGGACACCTTGGAAACCCTGTTCTGATAAGACTTTCTCAGAGCCTGGCCTTTGGAAGGGTTTCCCCAGGGCGAGCGCTGCACCACGTGGGAGGTCCTGTTGTCAGTTCACCTGTTTCCTCGTGTTCTTTCCAGAAATCGGCCCTGCCTCTGTGATGGTGGGGAACCTGGTATCTGGGAAGAGGATCGCACAGGCCAGTGGCAGAGACCTGGGCCAGATCGAAGACAACGACCAAGCCCGCAAGGTGAGCGTGAGGCCAGGCTGCTCTCTAAGCCCCATGCCCACAGGCTGCTGTGTCACCGGCTGCCGGTCCCCTGTGTACCATTGGCCTCTTGGTCCAGCAGACGTACCGTGTCATCTCACAAGGAAGATGTGTCTGTTGGGGGTGCACAGACGCCAAGCGGAGGCCTGGGGCCAGCGTCTGGGGATGCCTGTCTCGTCCTGGCGTCCTGTGGTTCTTGTTTCTCCTCTTCCTACCAGCCCTGATTTCATGCCCAGACGGCCTCACGGCAACCTGGGTGCAAGGCTTCAGTCTTGTAATTGTTGGGACACAAGAAAACATAAATTCAAAACCCAGGTTGGGGAACCAGGCATCCTCAACACATCCTTAGGGGCTGGAGGAGAAATCTGGGGCCACACCCACCATACACATCACTCGGCTTGTCTCCCCGTTACAACCACTCAGACTTGAGGACTCTGATGAGTCTCCAAATGATGACCCCAGTCTGTGTGAGCTACCAGGAAATGTCACAAAATCAACCATTTAAAATATTGCCACTTTGGTAACGAGTAGAATCGCATACATTGAAAACACTGGATCACCATGGTCCCACCTCAGAGTACATTTCTATTAATAAAATAAATTGAGGGATATACCTGGGTGTTTCCTATGACCGGACATGAGATGGCGCTGACCTCTTTTTTGCTATAGACCGAGTCCGTGTGATGCACACGATCTGTGTGCTTGGCAATGCTGTTGAATGACCTCAGGCAATGACCCTTCTGAAAACAGCAAATAGAAGAGAGCCTGTTTTAAGAACAGGGTTGATCTGATTCTGCTGTTCCAGCCCCAGAAAGCACTCTCTTCTGGGAGCCCAGGAGAAGGGCTTTTCTGTGTTGGCTGCTCCATCTGTAAGGGCAATGCCATTCTCCCAGCCTGGGCAGATGGCGGGAGACATCCCTGACCAGGCACTGCACCACCTCCCTGTAACTGGTGCGTCCAAGTCGGGCGCAGGGACTTCCAGGCCATCCAGGAAAAACCCCGTAAGCACTGGCTTAGTCTCCCAATTTTGTGTGACAGGGATGTGCTCATTCCTCTGTGGGAAAGCACGCTGTTCTGAGCTGCCCTAACAGCACTGAGAGGGTAGGATGTCCGTGTGAACGCGGTCTGTTCGGACGGCCTGAAGCTAATGGCTGTGCTTTGTTCCAGTTCCTGTTCCTCTCGGAGGTCCTGCAGTGGAGGGCACAGACCACCCCCGACCACGTCCTGTACACGCTGCTCAACTGTAGGGTGAGGCCGCTGCTCGCGAATCTCACGGTCGCCCTCGGGCGGCTTTCTCTTCTTCCCTCTCTGTTCCTTTCATTTCAGTGTTATGTGACATCCTTCTCATTTATTTGTTGCCTTTTCACGTGATTTTAGCAATTCTTTTGGCGCTATTTCCCCCAAAAAACGGGGGACAGTTCAGACCTATGAGATATTTTTGTCTTTACTTTTATCAGAAAACTACTTTTCTGTAAATAGGCAGTGAGGCTTTCGTTATAGACTTTCTTACGAATGAAAGTCACCTCTGTTTTACAAGCGTGATGAAGGTTTGTGTTGACATTTCACGCTGGAAAAGCAAGTTCATCCAGTATCATTCCACAGTGGAGTTTAAGGATAAGACCTTAAATATGCACGCAAATAGTATTAACAATAAAAATCAAATGCAAAAGTCTTAACATGCTTAACTTTTCTTTTGCTGTGGAAATAAAGCCTGACAAGTAGATTTTAACCTTAGGTCTTCCTGACAAGTGTGGGTATGTGCGATTGTAGGAAGTTACGGCTATTTAGAGTTGCAAAATATCAGAATCTTACTGTGCAAAGCCACCTCTCACCATTTACAGTAATCGATTAGAGACGAGCGAAAGACAGTGGCAAGCACATAACTGGCAGTATGGAGGGAACCTGTTCCCTGCATTCACTCTCCTGTGCTCCCAGGTGCATGGTGCTAGGAGGCGTTGCATCTGGGCTCCTGAGGATCTGTGCAGTTGCCCGAGCCCCTGAAGCATGCCTACCCTGCTTTTCTCCTCTTCCCTCCATTAGCTCCTTCCTCAGCCCCTAAATACAGAAATGACTCTGCTTTCCCCTGCCTTCCCAACACCGCTGCCTTGCTGGTGGTCCTCAGCTCTGCAGTGCCGTCCTAATTTCCCTTTAATCTCTTCTTCTGACTTTCCCTGCCCTCCGGGTATTTGTCCTGGAGACTTTTCTTCCTCCGTGGTCTCTCAGTGGCCCTGCAGAGATTTCCAGTGTCCCCTCCAGAGTGATGACCCAGAGAGACTATGGTCTTCTGCCCCCCGGGAGGGACATCACTCGAGCACTCAGGCCCTTTGCTTAGCCTCCCAGGTGCTGCCGTGGTGCTGGTGTGGTGGGTATGATGTGCTGTCGTCTGTAGACTCAAGCCACCAGGGAGCAAGAGGCAGGTCCACATCACCCCCAACCCTCCCCAGCGCAGTCCCCACATTCTGTCCTCCTTGCAGTAGGGTTGAGAAGGGAGGGCGAGGATCTGTGCCTGGACGCCCTGGAGCCGGAGGAGTAGGAGACCAGCCCTGCCACACACATAGACTCGCACGTCATGCAGGTGTGTTCACAGAGGACCTGTCCCAACAGGGGAGGAAGCCAGAGCTGTTCTAACCACATCCAACTACGGGAGTGCCCGCGTGAGAGCACAACCCTCAGATGGTCCCCTGGCGTGATGCCCGGACCCCGGGTCCTCCTGAGAAGCTCTGGCCTGGGTGATGTGTATTTCCATCCCTGACCCTGTGGCCACGGCCATCTGCTGTAGCTAGACGCTGGATTGTTGGGGGAAAACGAGTCACCGGAAATGACTCCCGCTTCGTTAGAGACGACAGGAAATTGGATGGGGTGAGGAGGAGGTCAGAGCCGTGAGTGGATCCACTTTGGGTCAGCGTGGAGAAAGGTGCTTTGCGCGGCTGGCTTTCCTTTGCACACAGCTCTGGATGTGCAGGTGTCTGCGTCCTGAGCCCACCCCAGAACGTACAAGGGCTCGGCCGGGACTGAGGGTCAGAATCGCCATCTTCTTGGTTGTTATTCACAGTTTCTGCTTCAAGCACCCTCTGAGGTCAGCACTACCCCGTACAAGGGGAGCGCGAGCCACACACATAATTCTGTGTTTTCTAAAAGCAGTATTTTTAAAAGACAGAAACTGGTGAAATTCATGCTAGTAATGTTTAGCTGACCTCCGTAGATCCAAAATATTGTCACTCCGGCATGTGGCCCCCCGCATTTTCCTGCTGGCCTCCGTCCTGCAAGGGGCATGCTGTTGGTTGTGTCTTTGGCGACTTGATAGGCTTGAGTGAGAGCAGTTTCCTGTTTGGTGCAGACAGGTTCATTCGTATGCCAGTGCGCTCAGTGGAGTAAGAGTTCTGTCAGATGCATAGTAGGAAGTGGGGCTCTAATTCATTGCAGGTCATGGAAAGCTACGAGTTGGAACTTGTTTCCATACAAAAGACCATCTGTTATTTTTTTTTAACAGAAACAGCCAAGTCTTTTTAACCTTTTTTTTTTTTTACTTGTAGCAACTTCTTTAGAATTTCTTTTTTTAATTTCTTTAAAGATTTTATTTATTAGACAGAGAGAGACACAGCAAGAGAGGGAACACAAGCAGGGGGAGTGGGAGAGGGAGAAGCAGGCTTCCCGCCAAGCAGGGAGCCCAATGCGGGGCTCGATCCCAGGACCCCAGGATCATGACCTGAGCCGAAGGCAGATGCTTAACGACTGAGCCACCCAGGCGCCCCTAGAATTTTAAAATATAAATCCTATTTGGCTTTTTCTTAATTCCTAGTGTTTTTTCATTTATTATTTAATTTCATGTCAAACTTCAAAGTGGTGCCTAAATTCACGGTCCTTGACACTGAAATTTGTTGACTCAGGACAGGGGTTGGTCCTGTCATGATTCCACCCAAAACTTCCTTTAGAAGTCAGCCCTGATTTCTCTGGTGAGGTGGTTTATACTAGACTCTCCTCTCTTTATGGAAACCTCACTGTTTCCCATGGATGTTGATGGGGGGCCAAGAAGCTGTTGGCCAACATCATGGGCTGCCATTTCGTGGGACGCGCATCTGTGGCCCCTCGTTGTTCAGAGCCCCCACCAGCAGCGTTTCTCTAGAGCGGGAGGTCGTGCGGGAGCTCCCACAGGGAGTCTGGGGCCAGGCATGGCTGCCGGTGGACCAGCGCTCCCCATCCCAGCACAGCCCCTCCGGGCGGCTCAGGGACAGCTTTGGTGTCCAGGTGCCCGGTCGCTGACTCCAGAACCAGATGAGCCTTCAGGGCCTGCTGTGCGGCGGGGGCTTTCCTGCTAAAAAGCCTCGAGCGGCATTGTGAACCATTTCAGAGGTCACTAAAGATAAAGGGCAGCATACCAATTACATTTCACCTTTTCTAAAGTGTATCAGTGGGAATTTCACACCCCAGGGCTGACACATCTTTTCAGACACACTCGTGCCTGCTGGTTCTGAGCTGACGGAGCAGCTGGTCTTTGATGGGGGATGGGCATAGGATCTCCCGAAACTGGTGGGAAGGTCCGATCTGGAAGTGGAACCGCCCAGAGCAGGAGCGCTTGCTGCCTGAGATAAGACAGGTGCACCAGCGGCCGGAGGGCGGTGACAGAACAGCAGGGTCTAGCTCCTCGGGGACATAAGGTTGAGCCCCTTCTACCAGCGCTGTCCACTGGCACAACCACCACCCGCCTGTCCCCATCTGACAGTCAGGAGGGGGGTGCTGGCTGTCCCCCAGGACGGGAGGGGTGGGATGGTCCCCACCAGCACGGGGAGGGAGCTGGTCCTGGGCCCCCCCATCAGCTGTGCCCACCTTCACTTTGAACTGCTCAAAGGACATTTGGGTCAAGGAGTGCGTTAATTTTGGTTCCGGCGAACAGGTGTGGTCCCCAGGAGTGGACGCTCAGGGAGTGTCCAGTGTTGGAGGCCCTGGGCTCCGGCCTCCTGGGTCTCTGTGTACCCAGCTTTGCCGCACTCTGCCGTGGCTCTTCCACCGCCTCCTATTTTAACCGTCCTCAGAAGAGAGACCAGGAAGGGAAATGTGTGCGACAAGAGGATTCACTTCAGAGAAGCGTAAGCGGACCCTGTGCTCCGTAGGAGAGGCCAGTCCCGGCCAGTGGGAAAGGGTCAGAGCCTGCGGGCGGCCCCCTGCGGCCCCGGGCACTGCTCGGACATTGGTGAGGGGAGTGTGTTGCTTCCTGGAGCTCGACACAACAGTCCGTTGGCTCGTGGATGATTGTGGCAAACACGGAGCACTGGTGATTGTGTCCTGATGGTAACAGATCCCACCCCCCACCCAGAGCAGGTGTTTCTAACACACGGGCCATGTTAACAGGAATTCTAACGTGTCCCCAGCATCTTCCATCACTAGAGCTCCACTGCCCATCTGTAAGGGACCCCAGGGTCTGGTTGCTTCTGTCCGCTCAGCGTTACCTTCCTTCCACACGAGTGTGCTCACCGCTCTTCCCTTGAGACTTGACTCTCCACACGTGATGTTTGCATCCAGTCCCCAAACATCGCGGTGTCTCGCTGTTCTTCCTGCTGCTGCTGGACTGCTGGCTCTGGCGTGGTCGCGATGCCCGGGCCGTGTTCAGTATGTGGACGCTGCGGGCCGCAATGCCCGTGACTGCAGGAAGGCCCTTCACCCTGACAATCACTTTAAAATAGGATTTGATCGTGAAGAGCAGTGTTTCTATTTTTTCATTTTCTTCAACTCTTGATTTTGAAATAACTGTAGATCCTCAGGAAGTTGCAATAGTGCCTTTAAGGTATTTTTTTGATCTTAATGTGTTTTCCATTTGTTTCTCCACGTTTAAAAAGTCTACATAAAATGAATCTAACAGTTCATTTCTCCCTTTACTGTTCATTTTTTTTTTTTTACTGTAGCTTTGTTTTGTTTGTTTTTAGACCTCTTTGACTTGTGACGTGGTGTTTCTTAAAAATATTTTCAATTTGTATAATTTTCCTGTTCGTTCCCCACTGAGTCTTACTGCCCTTGGCGATTACACTGAAGTCCCAGAATTACCAGGTTGACTTTTTTTTTGTAAGTTGAGCTATTTTTTAGGTCAAGTAATTATTTTTTAAAAAAGATTCTATTTGAGAGAGGGAGCGTGTGAGTGGGGGGAGGGGCGGAGGGAGAGAGAATCTCAGGCAGACTCCATGCCTGATGCGGGGCTCAACCCCACAACCCTGAGATCGTGACCTGAGCCAAAATCAAGAGTCAGACACTTCACCAACTGAGTCACCCAGGTGCCCCAAGTAATTATTTTTTAGAATATTTCTTGTTAGAGTGCCCAGGTGGCTCAGTCGGTGAAGCATCTGCCTTTGGCTCAGGTCATGATCTCAGGGTCCTGAGATCGAGTCCAACATGGGGCTCCCTGCTCAGCGAAGAGTCGGCTTCTCCCTCTGCCGCTCCCCCTGCTTGTGCTCTCTCTCTCTCTGACAAATAAAGTCTTTTAAAAAAATAAAATATTTCTTGTTAACACAGTGTATCTAGATGCTTCTTCGGTGCTGCCCTTCTTGGCCAGTGGGGGGAGAGGGAAGTGACCCCTAATGGCACAGGGTCTTCTGGGGGGTGGCCAGTGTGCTAAAACTGACAGGTGTGCAGACACACTAATATCCACGTAAGTGTGCATTTCAAATAAGGGAACTGGCTGGTACCTGCAGTCCGTCTCGATAAAGCTGTTCTGTTCAAAAACACCTCACCCACTTGTCTTTGCAATCCCCAGGGTACAATAGCGAGCTCGCTAACGTGTGTGCAGCTGCATAAACGTGCCGAGAAGATCGCCGTGATGCTCATGGAGAGAGGACACCTGCAGGATGGGGACCACGTGGCTCTCGTCTACCCGCCAGGTGAAGGACGGGGCCGGCTCCAGAGCTGGCGGGACGGGCGCCGGCTGACTGCTCGCCCTGCCTTCTGTGTTGCTTGCCACAGCTGCTTGCAGCCTCTTGTGGGGACGGTGGTGTGTGCTGTGCAACTCGAGGGCATAAATAAGATGAAATTTCGCAGACATCTGTATCTGTTCCCTTACGTATTGGGGTAGCTCATTGAATCGATAGTCATTAAAGCCTTCACTAAATTGATCATTGTAGAGTTGAGTAATTGCTTAGAGAAATGACAGAAATTAAATTTGTGGGCTACTTTGGCACCTCATACCTAAAGGAACAGGCCAACAGGAAGTTACGGCCAAAGCCTAGCAAAGCTTGTGGGCGGAGGACAATCGGCAGCGGTCTCGTGCCCGGGCTAGAACCTCTGCTGATGGGGATTGACTGTATCGACTGAGAACTTTGCTCCTCTCCCATCTAGGAATAGACCTCATCGCTGCGTTTTACGGCTGCCTGTACGCGGGCTGTGTGCCAATAACCGTCCGCCCCCCACACCCACAGAACATTGCAACGACGCTGCCGACCGTGAAGATGATCGTGGAGGTAACCCTGCCTGGGAGTGCCGGGGCGCCTAGATCCCAGGGCCCACGGTGGGGCTGGCTCCAGGCCGGTGGGGCAGGTGTGGCCTCTAGCCTCCAGTTCTGGAAGTAGGGTTTCAGCTCCGGTGTGGGCTGGGGATGGCGTTGTGGGTGCACGGGGATTAGGGAGCCCTGGAGAAAGTAGCTCCTTGCCCACGGCACCTGGACAGACAGTGGGAGCTTCTGCACCAGACTGATGAGAAAGTCATGTAATGTTTTTAATGTTTATTTATTTAAATAACCAATGTGGGGCTCAAGCTCATGGCCCCGAGATCAAGAGTCACGCACTCCTCTCACTGAGCTGGCCAGGTGCCCCAAAAGTCATATATTTTTTTTAATTTCTTTGCTCAAGGTTTAGAAATGTCCCATTCCTTTTTTAAAGCACGGATTTATTTTAATTGTTCTTATGCTTGGGGAAGTTTAGAAGGATTAGGAGAAGTTTTTCCCCTTGGAGGAGGGATAGCTTAGTCTGAGGACAGCACACGCAAATTCTTTCAGTGGTGATGTTGGAAGATGGCCGAGGCCATTACTCCCTTTAGGAGGTAGCGATCATGTAAGTGGGTACCCGGGGCGGCTTTTATAGGACAGAGCTAACCGTGAGCGCGGTGGTTGGGGTGCTCCTTTCTGAGCATGTGCGTCATGGGTGTCCCTCAGCTCCAGAAATGCCAGGGACCACAGTGTCCGTGAGCTCTGTGTGCTGTGGTCAGTTCCTGGCTCTGTCCTGCCTCCGGTGGCCGACGCCGGCTCCGCGGGCTGTGAGGGCCCACGGCCTCGGGGTGCTGCGTAGTGAGCGGCGTGTTCTCTGACCGGCAGGTGAGTCGTTCTGCCTGCTTGATGACAACACAGCTCATCTGTAAGTTGTTACGGTCCAGGGAGGCAGCTGCGGCCGTAGACGTCAGGGCGTGGCCCCCCATCCTGGACACAGGTCAGTCCTCGAACCCGCCAGAGACGTTCTTGTGTGCCTCTGCTTTCCCACTGGGTCAGATACGCTAACGGCTTTGTTTTGCTCCAGATGATTTGCCAAAGAAGCGGCCCGCCCAGATCTACAAACCTTCCAACCCAGACACGCTAGCTTATCTCGACTTCAGCGTGTCCACGACCGGGATGCTTGCTGGAGTGAAGGTGAGAAACATGGTCTGCAGTGTGCGGTTACGAGCCACGCGGGGCTGTCCCTTGACGTTCTTCTGTAGAGCGGGACTCTAGCAGGCACTTGAAGGGGCACGTGGGAGGGGTGCGTCCCTGCCCTTCCTGAGACTGTAAGATGCGTGACCATTTCCATGGTGACCTAGGCTAGCCGATTCTTTCCACACAGTCCAACTGTTTTTTTGTATGTAAACACAGCCTCATTAGCCCCTAGTAAAGAGTTGCATGTCTTTCTTCCTTGCTGGTTCTCAAATCCCAGTGCTCTGTTATAAAACTCGGTGCACTGGGGTTTCTTCCCTTTTAAGCTTGGGTTCCATCCTGGCTGGCTGACCACTGACCCTTGTTCATACCAAAGAATGGAGCTGCAGTTGACCCTTGAACAACTCGGGGGGGAGGGGTTAGGAGCACCCCCACCCCTGTGCAGTCAAAAATCTGCGTATGACTTTTGAGTCCCCCAAAACTTAGCTACTTACAGCCTCCTGGAAATCTTACCAGTGACATAAACAATCCATTAACACCTATTTTGTGTGTTCTATGTATTACATACTGTATTCTCACAGTAAAGTAAGCTGGAGAAAAGAAAATCCTGTTGAGAAAGTCACAAGGGAGAGAAGAAATGTTTACAGTCCTGCCCTATAAAAAACCAGTGTGCAAGGGGACCGGCGCTCACAATCCTGTGTCGTTCAGGGGTGCGCCGTGCTGTGTGCTTCACCTCGTGAGGACCCTCAGGGCTCGGGCAATGTCCCTGTCAAGGGACTGGTACGTCCTCTGTAGCCTCAGGAAGCCCTTGGCCCGCCCTCGGGGTCTGACCCCTCTGATTGTGTCATTTACCTCAGTTCTCTTTCTCTACTTTTTTTTTTTTCAATTTTTTTAATTGTTAAATACACTTAACATAAATTCGCCTTAATAACCGACCTAAGTATACAGTTCAGGAGCATTAAAAACACTCACACTGTTGTGGAGCTGTCCCTACCATCCGCCCCCATAACTCACCGCATCTTGTGAAACTGAAACTTACTACCTGTTAATCAAGAGGCCCCATCCCCTCCACCAGCACCCACCATCTCCCTTCTGTCTCTGGGATTTTGACAACTCTGGGGACCCCATAGAGGTGGAGTCCTGCAACGCTGTCCTTTTGTGACTGGCTCGTTAAACGTACTGTAATGTCCCGGGGTTCATCCATGTTGTCGAGGGGCTCAGAATTCCTTTTTAAGGCTAAGTTAACATTTCATTGACGTTTGGCCTTTGCGTTCATCTGTCAGCGAACAGTAGGGCTGCTTCCAAGGGTTAGCTCTTGTAAGCGATGCTGCTGTGAACAAAGATGTGCAAGCCTCTCTTAACACACTGTTTTCACGTCTTCTGGGTATATGCCAAGAAGTGGAATTTGGGGTCATATGGCCATTCCATTTTTAATCCCAGGAGGGAATTGCCATGCTGTTTTCCATGGTGGCCATACCATTTCACCTTCTCACCCTTGTCAGCTCTTAGAGTTTTCTGGTTTTTTGTTGTTGTTTCAATAGTAGCCATTCTAATGAGTGTGCAGTGGTATCTCATTGTGGTTTTTTGATTTGCACTTTCCTAATGATTAGTGATGTTAAGCATCTTTTCATGCAATTAATGGCCATTTGTACATCTTCTTTGGAGAAATATCTGTCCAAGTCCTTTGAATCAAGTTGCTTGTTTGTTGTTGTTGTTGTTGTTGAGTCTTACAAATTCTCTGTATATTCTGGATATTAAACCCTGAATTTTCTCCTATTCTGTGGATTGCCTTCTTACTCTGTGGATAGTGTCTTTTGATGCACAAAATTTTTAAATTTTCAACAGTCCAATTTTGTCCTTTTTTTTTTTTTTTTGGCCTATGCCTTTGGTCATATCCAAGAAATCATTGCCTAATTACGGTGTCATAAAGCTTTGTATTATGTTTTCTTCCAAGAATTGTATTATCTTAGGTCTTACATTTCTGTCTTTGACCCAATTGTTAATTTTTCTCTGTGGTTTTAGGTAAAGGTCCAACCTCATTCTTTTGCATGCAGAGACCCAATTTTCTCAGCACCATTTGTTGAGAAGACTGTCTCTTCCCTCTTGGCACCCTTGTCAAAAATCAGTTGGCCATAAATGCAAGGATTTTTTTTTTGTTCTGGGCTCTGTATTTTCTTCTATTAATCTATGCATCTGTTTTTATGCCAGTACTGCATTGTTTTGACTACTGTATATTTGTAGTAAATCAGGAAGTGTGAGTCCTCTATTTCTTTTCAAGATTATCTTGGCTTTTCAGATTTCCTTGAGATTCTGTTTGAAGTTTTTGATGCATTTTCTACTTCCACAAAAAATACCATTGAAATTTTTTTATTTAAATTCAATTAGCCAATGTATACTACATCATTAGTTTTTAGTATAATGTTCAATGATTCATTAGTTGCAAATAACACCCAGAGACTGCATTGAGTCTGTATTGTTTAGGGTAGTATTGATGTCTATGAATATGGTATATGTTTCTATTTATGTCTTCAATTTCTTTGGCAATATTTTATAGTTTTCATTGTACAAGTCTTTCACCTCCTTGGTTGAGTTAATTCCTAAGCATTTTATGCTTTGATGCTATTGTAAATAGACTTGTTTTAATTTCCTCTTCAGATTTTTCATTTAATGTATAGAAATGCAAGTGATTTTTGCTTGCTGACTTCTTATCCTGCTACTTTGCTGAATTTATGATTTTTAATAATTTTTGTGTGAAATATTTAGTGTTTTCTATATATATATAAGCTCATTTTATCTATGAACAGATATTATTTTACTTCTATCTTTCCAATCTGTGTGCCTTGTATTTATTTTTCTTACCTAATTGCTTGGGCTAGAACTTCTAGTACAGTGTTGACTAGAAAGGGTGCCTTGTTCCTGATTGTAGAGGTAAAGCTTTGAGTTTTTCATGGCTGAGTATGATGTTCTCTGTGTTCTTGATATATGGCTTTTATTATGTTGAGGCCCTTTTTTTCTATTCCTAGTCTATTCAGTGTTTTTATCTTAAAAGGTTGTTGAATTTTATCAGATGCTTTTTTTTTTTTTTACATCAATTGAGATGTCATATGGGTTTTTTCCCCTCATTCTTTTAATGTGATATATTGATTGATTTTTCAAAAGATTTTATTTTTAAGTTATCTTTACACCCAATATGGGGCTCAAACTCACAACCCTGAGATCAGGAGTCACATGCTTCTCCAACTGAGCCAGCCAGGTTCCCCTATTGATTGATTTTTCATATGTAGAGCCAACATTGCCTTCCAGGAATAAATCCCACTGACATATAAGCCTTTTAATATGCTACCAATTGGGTTAGTACTTTGTTGAGGATTTTTGCATCAGTGTTCAGCAGGGATATTGGTCTGTAGTCTTCTGTTTTTATAGTGTCTTTGGCTTTGGTATCAGGGTTATGCTGACCTCACAGAATGAGTTAAGGGGTGTTCCTTTCTCTTCAGTTTTTTGGAAAAGTTTGAGAAGGACTGGTATTAGTTCATCTTTAAAAAAAAAAAAGATTTATTTATTTTAGAGAGAGAGTATGTGTGCATATTGCGGGGAAGGGCAGAGGAAGAGGGAGAAAGAGAATCCCAAGCAGACTCCCCACTGAGGATGGAGCCTGACTTGGGGCTTGATCTCACAACCCTGAGATCATGACCTGAGCTGAAATCAAGAGTCAGATGCTCAACCGTCTGAGCCACCCAGGTGCCCCGGTATTAGTTTATCTTGAAGTGTTTGGTTCATTTTAGCAGTGAAGTCATCGGGTGTAGGGCTTTTCTTTGTTGGGAAATCTTCTTTACTGATTTGATCTTACTGTTTGTAAGTTTATTCAGACTTTTTATCCTTCATGATTTAGTCTTTGTAAGTTTTGTGTTCCTTCTTGATAATTTGTGTTTCAGTTTCCATGAAATGCAATTTCTCCATTTCATATTGGTTGTGCATTGTGTTGGTGTACAGTTGTTCATAGTACTCTCTTATAATTAATTTTATTTCTGTAGAATCTATAGTAAATGTCCCAACTTTCATTTCAGATTTTAGTAATTTGAGTGTTCCTTCCTTTTTTCTTAGTCCATCTAGCTAAAGGTTTGTCTGTTTTGTTGATTATTTCAAAGAACCAACTTTTGCTTTCATTGATTATCTCTACTACTTCTCCACTCTCTATTTGCTTACCTCCATTCTAATCTTTATTATTTCCTTCCTTTTGCTAGCTTTGGGTTTAGTCTGTTCTTCTGTCTCTCATTCCTTAAGTTGTGAAGTTAGGTTGTTGATGTGAGATCTGTCTTGTTTTTAACCTAACTGTTTATATAAATTTCTGCATTAACATTGCTTTTGCTGTGTCCTGTAAGCTTTGGTATGTTGTATTTTCATTTGCATTTGTGTCTAAGTATTTTATGATTTTCCTTGTGGTTATTTAAGAGTGCATTTTTTTAATTGTGGGTTTTCCAGTTTTCCTTCTGTTACCAATTCCTAACGTCATCCTGTTGTGGTTGGAGAAGATACTTCATATGGTATCTATCTTTTTAAATCTATTGAGACTTAATTTGTGGCCTAAAATATGGTCTATCCTGGAATATGACTCAAGTGTTCTTGAGAAGAGTGTGTATTCCATTGTGGTTGAGTGTTCTCTGTGTCCCTCAGATCTCTTTGGTTTATTGTGTTCAGTCTCCTATTTTCTTTTTTTTTTAAAGATTTTTATCTATATATTTGACAGAGAGAGACACAGCGAGAGAGGGAACACAAGCAGGGGGAGTGGAGAGGGAGAAGCAGATCCCCATGGAGCAGGGAGCCTGATGCAGGGCTCAATCCCAGGACCCTGGGATCATGACCTGAGCCGAAGGCAGACACTTAACGACTGCGCCACCCAGGCGCCCCTCTTTTTTTTTTTTTTTTTATGTGTCTTCTTTTTGGTTGTTCTATTATCGAGAGTAGGGTATTGAAGTCTCTGTCACTGAAGAAACGTCAATTTCTCCTTTTAGTTTTGTCCATTTTTGATTCATCTGTTTTGACAGTCTGTTGTCTGGTGTGTAGTTGTTTATAATTGTTAAATCTTCTTGCTGTACTGAACCCTTTATTAATATGTAATGCCCCTCTCTGTCTCTTACAACCTTTTTGGAAGTCTATATGTCTGATATTAGTTTAGCTATCTCTGCTCTCTTTTGGTTACTGTTTGCATGGAATGTCTTTATCCATTCTTTCACTTTCAATTACTTGTGTCTTTTGATCTAAAATGAATCTCTTGGGGGTGCCTGGGTGGCACAGTTGGCTGGGGATCCAACTCTTGGTTTTGGCTGGGGTCGTGGTCTCAGGGGCATGAGATCAAGCCCCGTGTCGGGCTCCACACAGAACACAAAGTGTGCTTGGAGTTTCTGTCTCCCTCTCCCTCTGCCCCCCACCCCTGCATGCTTGCTCTCTCTTTCTCTCTCTTGCTCTCTCTCTCACTCTCTCTCTCAAATAAATAAATCTTTTTAAAAAATAAATAAAAAATAAAATGAGTCTCTTGTAGGCACCATATGGTATTTTATGTATTTTATTCACTCTGCCAATTTCTGTCTTTGGAGAATTAATCTGTTTACATTACACTAATTACTGGTAAGAAGGGACTTCTGTGGGGTACCTGGGTGGTGCAGTCGATTAAGTGTCTGACTCTTTATTTTGGCTCAGGTCATGATCTCAGGGTCGTGAAATCTAGCCCTGTGTTGAGCTCCCCACTCAGCTCAGCACTCTCCCTCTGCCCCTCCCCTTACTCGCACTCTCACTCTCTCTCAAATTATTTCTTTTTTTAAAAGAAGGGACTTCTGTCATCTTGCTCATTATTTTCTATATGTCTTACAACCTTCCTGTTACTCATTTCCTGCATTACTATCTTGTTTTGTGCTTAGTTGATTTTTTGTAGTGAAACATTCAAATTCCTTTCTCATTTCCTTTCATATATATTCTACAGGTTTTGTTTTTGAGGTGACCATGGGGATTGGGTTGGGCAGCCTACAGTTGTAATTCTCCAGTTTGGATTATCCCTACTTAATTTCAGGGACACAAAAAAACTGCTCCATCTCTACCTCTCTCAGTTGCTGATTCACAAAGTTATATCTTTATACACTGTGTGGCCCAAAATATGTAGTAATAATTCTTTTAAATGCATTGGTCTCTTAAGTTATGTAGGGAAAAAAAGTGGAATTTAAACCCAAAGTTACAGTAACAGTTTTTCGACTGATAATTGTTTTGTTTTACCGTATTATTCTCTTAAATCATGTAGAAAAGGAAGGGTAGAGTTATAAAGTATTGCTATGATTATACTAGCTTTTTTAAGACTTGTTCATTTATTTTAGAGGTGGGAGGAGAGAGAGCAAGTGAGGGGAGGGGCAGAGGGAGAGAATCTCAGGCTGATTCCCTGCTGAGCATGGAGCCCCACAGGGGGCTCAGTCTTACGACCCGGAGATCATGACCTGAGCTGAAATCAGGAGTCAGACGCTTACCCAGCTGAGCTACCCAAGTGCCCCAGGATTACACTAGCTTTTATAATTTTCTTGTATTTACCTTTACTGAGATCTTAATTTATTCAGTGACTTCAGGTTGCATCTAGTGTCTTTCTGTTTCAACCTGTAGGACTCCCTTGAGCCTTTCATGGCAGATCTAAATGTCATGAGTGCCCACAACTTTTTCTTTAATGGGAATGTCTTAATTTTTCCAAAATTAATTGCCATTGCCCAAGCCTTCCTCTGGAAGTTAAAAACCTTAGACTCCAGAGCTCCAAATAGTTGCATCATTTTCTGCCCACACAATTGTTGTCTGGTTGCTATGGAGACCGTCTTCCCAGAATCCTCTCCTCTGCTTTTCAGTAGAATCTGATCCACCAAATAAAGTGGAATATAAAATAAAATAATTCTTCAAAAGCCTTTTGAAGACTTACTTGTTTGAGAGAGAGAGAGAGCATGCACCAGCAGGGAGGGGGGAGAGACAATCTCAAGGAGGCTCCACACTGAGCAGAGCTCAACCTGGGGCTTGATCTCACGACCCTGAGATCATGACCTGAGCCGAAATCAAGAGTCTGTCACTTAACTGACTGTGCCACCCAGGTGCCCCTTCAAAAGCCTTTTGGAGTACAGATTTCTTTTCAGACCAGGATAAGTGACTTACCACAGTGCTGAAGGTGGCCTGGAGCCGCCTCCAGTCGGTCGTAGCCAAAGGGGAACACACACTTGGATCCTACCGTTTTCATGGTCTACAGAGGTGGAGGCTATAATGTTACATCTTGATTCGATAAAGATACTTCTGCTTAAAACAGAGATAAAGCGATCTATGCTATTACTTCGTGGTGATTCCACTTAATATCAGAGAGAGGAGTAACTAGACTTTCTCTCAAACTTATGAAAGCTTTCTTTTTTAAAGATTTATTTATTTTAGAGAGCGAGAGAGTGCATGCAAGGGGGGTGGGGAGGGGCAGAGGGAGAGAAAGAGAATCTCAAGCAGACTCTGGGCTGAGCATGGATCCCTATGTGGGGCTCGATCTCATGACCCTGAGATCATGACCTGACCCGAAACCAAGAGTCAGCCGCTTAACCGACTGAGCCACCCACGTGCCCCTCAAATTTATGGAAGTTTTTATTAAACTTCTGACATTTAATTTGTTTGACGAGTACCTGAGATGAAACCTATTGTGATGTCATTTAATGAAAACCCATATGCCTTAAGTACTGAGAGGCACAAACAGAGCTGAAATCATCTGGTTTATAGTCTGTCCTGATGGAAATTCCTTCTACCTCTTTGGTTGCACTTGTCACCATGTTTCTTGGAAATGTTAATACACTTTCAGCCTTTGGACAGAAATGTCATTAAGCCTTCTGTGAAATACCAAAAGTTGAGAGAAAGAAGTTTACCCAGTAAACCGTTTTCTCCATAATGGGCACTGTGTAATGTCTGATTTAGTGTAAGACCCGTGAGTATGTGTTTTATGTTCAATTTAAGTGTTATAATACTAACTCTTCAGAAGTGTAATTTGAACTCTGATAGTTCCTGGTAGCTCCTGGATACGATTTGCTCGATGTCCACGAGGATGTCATGTGGGGGACCCATACAGCATCTGCTGTCTCCTTCAGATCACTTGCCCTCTGGGCCTCCACACAGGACGTTTTAGAACTGTGGTGGCTCTCCCTTCCACCGAGGGTGCTCACTCTCAGGTGGGGTGTGCCGCTGATGTTCGCCCAGACCGTGGACACTTAGTTCATCATCAGCCGAAGTCATACTGCACTCGAAAGTAACCCTTCCCAAGAGAAGTCCTAAGGTGCATCCTAAAAATAAATACAGGTGCCCTCATCCCTGAGTCCTCTAACTGACTACATCTGCTCTCAGTGTCTCTTCCAGAGTAGAGCATGAGAGCTTGTTGTTTGGGGCTTATGGAAAACTAATTCCTTATCCAGGTACAAGTCTGTCTTCATAAGAAATGGGCATTTTTCTTCCAACTTGGGCTATGGGTCTGTGATGTTGATAGGGTCCAAGATTGCTGTGAGCTTGGACATGAGATGTTCAGCTTTCCTGGTTGCTTTTTTCTTAATCTGTCTGTGTTCTTGCCACTTTGATGAGATTTGTTCATGCTTACTCACCCTCAAGACCCAGAGCCCTCTATGAGCCCCAGGGCGATGGGAGAACCCATTCTCTGCTCCCCACATATGTTGTTAAAATGCTCACGGGCCCCGCAGTTAACAGAGTTCTCTCTCAATTTCCCACTAGCTCACAAGCTCCTGGAGTTGGAGGCTGTGTTTTATTCTTTTTTATATTCAGAGCACCTAATACAAAGCCTGATACATAGCATGTCCTCAGTTAATATAATGAATATTTGCTGAGCTGAGCTGAAGAACTCTGTTCCTGCTAAAAACAGTACCTGCACAGAGCTAGGGGTTCAGGAAAGGTTCATTTTAGTGAGAATCTTGGTAATTTTGATACTTAGGATTTTACTAACTCCCCATCCAGCAGGCAGGAGGTTGAAGGAATGTTTCATAAATCCAGCGTTGTTTCTTCTTTAAGCAAATATTGTGGCTTTGACAGCAAGCTAAAAGGAACCGCTTGTGTGTTCGATTCTGGGGTAATTCTGTATTACCTTTTGTGAATTCCGTGAAGTACCCACAGTGAAACCTGCCACCAGAGCGTCTAACGGTGCTCCCACGTTCACGACACAAGCGTCCCCCACTCCCGGCTTCTCTCCTCCATTGCTGGGGTGGCTAATGGTGCTTTCCCCAGACATTTGGCGGGGTCTTCCTGCATGTGCGGGTGCTCGCTCCCGCCCCTCCCACAGCTCAGCTCCAGGGCCATCGGCTTCAGACGCACGGAAGACATGTTTAAAACCACGAACTCGGAAAATTTTCCTTTCCCTCTCAGGTTGGCTTGGCTAGAGAGCTTCTGTGAGAAAACTGATTTTTATTAGATACGTTTTACAGTATTTTACAGTCACTCACGTTAGATTCTGGCTGTGGGCGCCCCCCTTCTGTCACCTCTGTCGTGCGGGGAGCAGGGTTCCTGGGGCATGTGACCGTCAGCAAACCGCCTCCTCTGAGCCTGGTTTCCTGATCACTGACACGGGATGTCCGTCCACCGTGCCCCACTGGCCCTATCGCATGACAGGCACGTGTAAGTCAGACGCAGTCCCGACCTGGAGAGGGGCCCTGAGCCCTAGGGTGTCCCCACCTTCTTCACAGCGCGGAGCATTGCAGGACACGGTTACTTCAGCTGCAGGATTCCTAGGTCTGGGGGCCCAGGAAGTGCTGCATGTGGTTTAGTCATTGAAAATGGGAGCACTGACAGGAACCGTAGCCCAGTAGCCCCCTTCCTGCAGTCCCCTTGGGGCGCTGGAGGCCAGGCTGCATGGGCTGAGGGTGGCCTTGCTGTCTTACAGATGTCCCATGCAGCCACCAGTGCCTTCTGCCGTTCCATTAAGCTGCAGTGTGAGCTCTACCCTTCTCGAGAAGTGGCCATCTGCTTGGACCCTTACTGTGGACTTGGGTTTGTCCTGTGGTGCCTCTGTAGGTAAGTATCCCTTGAACATCTTTGCAATGATGACCAAATCAGTCATGCACCCCTAGACCATTTGCAGAGGAGATGCCAGTGTCTGGGGGGGGCGCTGCCACCTCCCGAGGGGCCGGCCACGGTGGAGTCACAGATGGGTCGCTGTCCCGTCCCTCCTCCGCCCCGCGATCCGGGAAGAGCAGGCACATCGCGGTGCCATCCACGCTCTTCAGCATTTGCTGAGCCCCGCAGAGACCACAGACTCTGGGCTCATTCTGGGAGGCTGCCCGGTGGGGACCCCTGTTTCCAAGTGAGGATGCCAGGCTGAGCCTTTGGTTCTTTGCCTTTAAATCCTAACCATTTTCCACCCTGGAATGTGTATTAAATCGGTGGGCACTTCAGGCTCCCTCCTGCTTCAGGCCTCTCCCTCGTGGGTGGGAGGAACGTCAGCTGCAGGAAGGCGGGGAGCTCCCCGTGAGAACCCCGCCCACCCCACCACAGTCCAGCCCCCCAACCCCCCAGTGCTGGCCGGTAGCAGGCTCAGCAAGGGTCTGCAGAGACGGTGAACACATGGAGATGTATTAGCATTTCTTCGGACTATACATACGTGTTCACTGTAGAAACTTTAGGGAGTACGAAATAGCATGAAGAACATGAAGACCTCAGTGACCATACCACCTCGTGACACCAGGAAATACTCACCATTAGCATTTTGGATATAGTCTTCCAGAGTGTGGTTTGGAAGGTAGCATACTATTTGTTGTTAACACTTCAAGCCTTTGTAAGTGTATGGAGAATGCCATAGTACACACCATGCCCACCATCCGGCTCCCCACAGACCGCGTTTGGATGGTTCTGTTTCATCTCTCCTTCTAGTTTTTTCTGCCCCTGTGTTCCATTCGGCATTTTAAAGCAATCACCAAACAACGTGATTTCACCATAAACCATTAAGTATGCGTACGGTTTTGTGACTGTGCCTTAATATAGGTATAAAGCTGAGATGCTACCATTTGAAAGTTGTTATGATTTCCTTTCTTCTTAATAGTCTGTAATGTCTTCTCTCGTGTCTTTAAATACACTTCGGAAAACAATTCTTCTAAGGCATTCCTAATATTTAATAGTGGAATTAAAATCCATCCAATCCTGTATTTTTGAAAAAAAAATTCTTTTGGAAAAAAAGGAGTTTTTGCAATTCATTCTAATTAGAACAATTAAAGTTTTTGAGAGAGCAAATTCAATTAAAATATTTAATGATTTTTGCCTCACTGTAAAATGCAGTAGTATCGCAGGTAAATTTTTTTCTTGGGAAATAGTTTAGAATATGGCATTCCAGCAGAGGGACCAAGTGACCCTTGGCCAACTGAGAAGGAAGCCTGTCCTGAACCACCAGCTGTGTGGAGGAGACTGTGTGTCCCTTGGCAAGGACACCAGTCGAGCCAAAGCCAGTGGATGGGATGCTTTCCCGTCCTGGGGCTCGCCGGGCCTAACCCTCGTGACATCACAGAGAGGCTGCCTGTCGGCGGGAAAGTCAGTGTTTGACGTGCACAGTAGCCGCAGGAACACGGTGGGGCTCTTGAAAGGGGCTCTAAGGAACCTCTACCTAATGAGCATCTTTCCTGCAAATTCGTTCCGAAGTCCTGAAATTACAATGTTCTGTAGATTGCCTCTGCAACGCTAAAACAAACACATAAGAACTATAAACTTCTTCCTTCTGAAGCCCTCTGTAGAAACAGATCCAGACAAACTTGCTTAAAAACTGGACCTGGAAGCATCTACCCCAGGAGTGCTGAGAACACCCAGCACCTGTCAGTACTGTGGATACCAGTAGACTCTCAGATGAGCTAGTGTTCACTCAAGAAATGGCCGATTTCAGGGCTGGTACAGGAAATGCACAAGGTGAACCTGAATGTCTTTTCGTGCGAGAAAGCGCGCATGGTAGGAGGGTGACATGTCCTTTGGAGGGGCTCCCACTGGTCAAATTGGGGGGATTTCAGCATCAAAATAAAGATTATAATAGGTAAGACTGGATAAAATAGAAAATTATCTCACTATTCAGACAGACGGACAAATTGAAAGCTTGATTGATAGAGTAGACATCTAGAAAATAGTTGTTCGTTATAAAGGGGAGGAGAGAACCTTCACGGCAGGGACACGGGGCTGTTGTGCGTCACCCAGAGAGTTGCAGCGAAGGAAACAGCGTCACGTCCAGGGTCTTCCTGACAAAGACCCTTACCTGAACCACTGAGTCCAGGGAGCATCAGACCCAGACTGAGGGATGCCCGTAGCTGCTGTCTGTGACCACGAACGCCAGGATCACAGAGTCACACAAGCCCTGAGGACCCAGCGGGCAGGTTGATGGCGTCTGTGCATGTGTCTCCCAACGGTCTCCTTTCTCTGTAAAAGTCACCGTCAGGACCACAGGCAAACGTGAAGAGGGTCCGAGGCTTCAGTGGAAGAAATGTATGTTTCCTGATTTTGATGTCTTAGCTGGCCATATGGAGAAAAATAAACTTGCTTCCTGGAAATATCTGCTGATGTATTTTGGGTTGATGGGGCATCATCAGGTCAGTGACCCATCCTCAAGTGATTCAAGAGGGGAAAAAGTTATTTCTACTTAAAACTTTTCTGTAACTTCACAATGGTTTCAACATTTCTAAAAACTTTAATACAACTTCTGTGTCTTCATCCTAAAGTTCCCTTCAGTCATAAAATAGAGTAATGATATTAACAGAATTGTTTCAAAATAGTCTTAAGATCAAATATGTCTTAAAATGCATTTCCAATCGTTGATGTTCATGGGTTAGAAGTTTCAATATTATTAAAATGGAAATTCTCTGCAAATAGATCTAGAGATTTGATGTAATTCCTGTCAAAATCTCAGCAGGGTTTTTTTTTTTTTTTTAGCAGAAATGGACAACTTTATCCTAAAATTAAAAAAAAAACACACACAATATCCAAAACAATTTTGGAGTAATATAAAAAGTTGGAAAACTCAGACTTCCCAATTTCAACATTTATGCAATAACCAGGCCAGGGCTGGGCTGACGTAAAGGTAGTAGGAAGGTAGATGCAGAAAAAAGAGCCAGTGAAACAGAATTGGGAGTCCAGAAACTGTGGTGACCTCTTACATGTGGTCACTTCATTTCTCAACAAAGGAACCACGGCAGCTCAATGATGAAAGGGTAGTATTTTCAATGAATAATGCTTGGGAATGTTGGCCATTCACCTGCCAAAAGATTAAACTTTTACGTTGCATCATGTAAATAAATGCACAGTAGGTTGCAGACATTAATGTAGGAAATAAGACTTTTAGAAGGAGACAGAGGAATCAGTCTTTATAATCTTGAGCTAGGCAGAGTTCTTAGATATGGTACCAGAGGTACAATACATAAAAGAAATATTGACAGATGTGGCTTCAATAAAACTAAAAATGTGGGCACATCAAGCAACACTATTAAGAAAGTTGGAAATAAAAGCCACAGACTGGGGAAAAATATGTGCAAATCGTAACCTGATAGAGTCCCTCCAACCAAATATGAAACGAACTCTCAAAACTCAAGAAGAAGACACACAACATGATTTAAAAATAGGCAACAGATTTGAATAGACATTTCACCAAAAATACACAAATGACTTATAAGCACATGAAAAGATGCTTAACATTGTTTAGGGAAATGCAAATTAAAACCAGTGAGATAACACTTCATACCCGCTGGAGCACATATAGCCACAAACCCCAGAAAGTAACAAGGTTGGGGGACTTGTATTTTCTGGCTTCAAAACTGTACCGCAAAGCAACAGTAACCAAGGATGTGCAGAAACTGGAATTCTCCGACATTGTTGACGGGAATGTGAAATGGTGAAACCACGGTTGGGCACATTCTTAAAAATTAAACATAAATTCACAGTCTGACCCAGCAGTTCTGCTCATAGGCATCAGCCAAAGCATCTGCCAAAGCAAAGGGAAATCACCGGAAGCCTTGATGTGTGAAATGTCCCTAGCAGGCTTCGTAAAAGCAAGCAAGCAAGAAAAAGACAAATCCACAGGTCGACCAGGATGAACAGTGTTTGTTCATATCCATACAACGCAATACAGCTGCAGTGCAGATAAACTTCAGAAACAGCTCACGGAGAGAAAGGAGCCAGATGCAAAAGACCACATATTCCGTGATTGTATCGTATGACGCCATTTATATGAAATGTCTGGGAAAGGCAACTCTGCAGAGACAGAAAGTAGAGTAGTGGTTGATTGGGGCTGGGGTCGAAGCACGATGGAGCACAGGTGGGTTGGAAATGTTCTAGAACTGCACTGTGGTGATAATGATACAACTCTGCAAATTTAGTAAAAATCCTTTCATGGGGTGGATTTTATGGTATGCACGTTATACCTAAATAAAACTCTCTTAAAAAATCAAACAGCCTGTCATCGGGGTAACTGAGGCGCACAGGCAGACAGTAACCCGCCCACCACAGGGTACGTGTATTATAGGGAGCCATGCATCTGCCTTGCTCCGAGTGCCCAAGTTCTGAGGGTTTGTATGTTTTCTCAGGTTAGTAAGCTGAAATCACCGAACTACAGTTGTGAAATTTTATGTTACCAAAATGTCTTCTTTTTCCTCCTAGTCAGCCATGTTTTTCTTCAGCCATGTTTTTCTTTTTTTAAATAGACTATTTTTCAGAACAGTTTAAGGTGTGCTTTGAGATGCTTGAGTGGATTTCATACAGCGTGTGCATAAATAGCGACTGGCATACATTTTCTTCTACTACTTCTGCTATTCCTTCAAAGGTGATCAGATTGATTAACCTTCCTGGCTTATACATTAAGCAATTAAGCAAAAGAAAAAGCAGTGCAGCATTACGATGTGCCATCACAACATGTGTGTGCAGCGCTAATAGCAAATTACTCACAACTGGATGACTTTCACACTTTCTGAATTTTAGTTTTTAACCTATAGGGGTTTAAGATTCCTCCATCATTAATGCAATAAAAACCAATGAAAAAAAAATGGATCAGTTGAGCAAGCGACATCTCAGGGTCCTGAGGTCAAGCCCCATGTTGGGCATAGAGATCATATCAAAAAAATGGACAAAGGACTTGATTAGACATTCCTCCAAAGAAAACATACATTTTTATAAAAGCAACCCTGCGTTTCCTACATTTTGTGAATGTAGCAGCTTTGAGAGAACCCTATATATTGCTTCATAGCGTCTAGAGGTTTCAGGTGAGCGCTCAAAAAGGCAGTCACTGAATCAAGAGTCCTATAGTTCTCTCGTGCTTTGCAGGATGTTTTCGTGAACACACTTTCATTTTGTATTTGCACACCTGGAGGGGCAGTGGCGTGAGTGCCCCCTTCGTGCAAATGGGCAGCAGGTGTTTCTGCGGCACGGGTGGCGGGTGGGTCCTGCGGCCCTACCCTCACGAGCCCTTCCCGTCTCTCTGCAGTGTCTACTCAGGGCACCAGTCCATTCTCATCCCGCCTTCTGAGCTGGAAACCAACCCTGCCCTGTGGCTTCTTGCCGTGAGTCAGTACAAAGTCCGGGATACGTTTTGCTCCTATTCAGTGATGGAACTTTGTACCAAGGGGCTGGGCTCGCAGACAGACTCCCTCAAGGTAAGCAGCCTGTCATAGGCCTCAGAGGGCTTTGGGGAGCACGCCCAAGCGCCCTAGGGAAGCACCGTGTCATAGGGCATGGGAAGGGTTACTGAAACTAAAATTATCATTCACAAAAGCCACGGTATAATCCGCTGTCCCCTGAAGTTCCCAAAACTGATTTCAAGTGAAAACTTGATTTTATAAGGTGAATAATTGCCCACTGCCCCAAAGAATTATAGGTCAGGGTGCACACACCCCCCCTCCCATGTCTTTGATTCCATTAGGTCTGCCTGAAAGGCCCTAAATTGCTTTTTCTTCTGCTGGTTTTCAAGCCATAGGTTTCAATTTAGCCACTCATTTTCATTTTCCTTGAAGACCCTGATTTGTAGGTCTGTATCCTAACAAGAATATTAGCATTTCCTTCCATTTGAGTCAATAACATTTTGATAGACATAAAGTTTCATGATGAAGTAGTCATTATCCAAGTAAGGAGGGGGAAATAATCATACGACCTGTTTCAATTTATATTCCAACTACTATCCATTGTTTATATGCCCAGATGTGTGTCTTTGTGTATATACAGTTTATATTTGCATATGTGTGTATAGACATATGCACATAAATTATTTAAACACAAATAGTAAAGCATTACATTTTTCTCCTGAATTTTGTTTTCCTATTTAGACCTAATGCATTAAGCTTGAACAAGAAACAAAATGCAAGATAATGTTGATATTAAGCTACATACACAAGTGTATAATTGCTTGAAATTATAAATATATATAGGAAAAGAAATTTATAAGGCGTAATTATTACTTATTTCCACCTATATTATTTTATAAAGTGATTGAGTACATTTCACAAATCATAATTGAGTGTTTTCTATGCACTTGACGTATTAATTTAATCTTTACAATAGGCATCTGAGATAGAAAGCACTATTGTTAAAGATGAGGAATCTTAAGTTACAGAGAAGTTGAGCACCCTTTCCAAGTCCTTACATTTAATAAATTTTGGAGCCAAATTTTGAATCTCCGGCTCCAGGTGCACCGTCTCGAGCCCCGGGCCGCACTGCCTCCCCAAAGACACACATATGTAAATCAAGCGTTGGGATCACGCAGTTGGAGTGTTTTCTGTGTGACTCCGCGTATATGAGATCATATCCGGGCAGGAACCTCCAGGGCCAGAGTGCCCCCGAGCTGTGTCCCCTGCACCGTGCAGGAGCCTGTGTCCGTGCCCTGAGCCCAGGCTGCGGTGCAGGGCCGGGAGGGCTGGGTGGGCCAGCCTTTGGTGGTCGTCCTCCCACCGCTCTTGCTCCGCTGGAGACCACCGCTCGCCACCCGCCTCCTGCCCCCAGCCCTGCTCAGAGGCCCGTGCTCCGCTCGCTGAGGTCCTCCTCTGAGCCTTGCCGTCTTGCTCAGTTGACTGAACATGGTGCAGCCCCGAGCTGAGCTCCGTCGAGCACAGTCGTCAGAATGGGATCTTTTCAGTCTCGTGGGACTTAAGAGGAGTGCTATCTTTATGAAATTGTCCAAACACTTTACTTTTCCATTCTGTATTAAAAATAGGTCTTCTCCTTTCTGTCCAGGGTGTGCTCTTGTGTATCCATGTTTGTAGGTGTACCTTGCTTCCCCAAACCCTGTCCTGTTAAGTATTTTATCCAGGACCTTGCTTCTCCTCGTGCTCCTTGCGGCTGCATCTTGCTGTTATTTAAGATAGGTTTGTGATGGCATCCTCGGTCCTCTGATGTAGGATTTTCCCCACACACAGACGTCCCAGGACAGTCGAATGATGTGGACACACAGAGCCCAGGAAGTGAATGCCCGTGTGGAGTTTGTGTTGCTTGTGTCCATCTGGTTAAGGTCACACACCCCGGACCTGGAAGGCTGACCTCTTACCACTGTTGTTCCTTCTAGGCACGAGGACTGGACTTGTCCCGCGTGCGGACATGTGTGGTCGTGGCAGAGGAACGGCCTCGGATAGCACTCACCCAGTCGTTCTCAAAGCTCTTTAAAGACCTGGGTCTCCACCCGCGGGCCGTGAGCACCTCCTTCGGCTGCAGAGTGAACCTGGCCATTTGCTTGCAGGTGGGTTTCGTCGGGATCAGTAAGTGCTCCCGTCAGAGAGTGACATTTAAGTGACAGGCACTCAGCACAGGGTCATTTTCATGGCTGATGTGTAGCTATGTTTAGAAGACACCTTGTAATCAAATGCGTGTGGTTGGTGCACACTTGTTTGGTTGGGATTTTTCTTTTCTTTCTCTTTCTTTCTTTTTTATTTTAGTCTGCATTTGTCAGTAACCATTATTCATAGCTAGCATTCAGAGCTCTTACTCTGTCCTGAAACATTTTCACTTTGGTAACATGAGTAGCAGTTGGCCCAGACCCCTGAAGTCAGGCTTTTTAAAGATTACATAGGACACAAATGTTTCTTTTGGCAAGAAATGCTGCGTCTTGACGTGCTCAGCCTCCTGGACACAGACAGTAGGATCTGTAGGAGGAATGCCAAGTGCCGTCAGCAGGTCCGGGAATCTGCTGTGGTGATGGCATCTAGAAGCAGACATTGCAGTTCCAGGCTGCATTTCCAGGGTGTGAGGCAGCTCCCTGAAGATAACTGCACAGCAACTGTGGCTGAAGGACACTTGCTCGCTTGCGTTTTCTTCATTAGCCGCTTGCCACCATCTTCAGTGCTCCTTTCTTTCTTCGAACCCTTAACACAAGCATGTTGATCTGCGGCGATCGCTTGCCAGGGCAGGGCCGCCTGAAAGGAAGGACAGGGGCGTCCCCATGTGCCCTCCCCACAGCCTCACCCACAGCAAGCAGCCCAGGGCACAGCTGCAGACTTCGGTCCTCAAACAAATTGGCAGGATAAAAACTCCACTCACCCAGGTGCTGCAATGGAGCACGACTCAGGTCGTCTCCCGGTCTCCCATGCTACCCACCCACTGTCCCCCAGTTTCTGACCCCAGAGGTGGTTGCTCATGATTAGCCCGGGGGTGACCTTGGGAAGCTCCCAGGCGGCCACGTCCTCACCAGCGCTCCGGGTGCTGGGACTCCTCCATGGACGGTGGCCGAGAACAGACTCTTAACATGTGTCCCATCAGATGAGATTGCTCCAGAAACATTAGCTACAGAAGGCGTTTTGTTGCTTTATTTTTATTGTTTTGATTTTCTACTACATCCAAAGTGACATTGCTGTCATGGGCCATGGTGCTATTTTGGAATCTTGGCAGCATCTTTTTAATCATTTTTGTACATTTACCATTTTCCACTTGTTTGCTTTATTCTCAACTCATTTTCAGCCAGTTTTCCTTTTTCTGAACGGTTAGTGTTGGAAACTGGCTAGAAATGTCGATGTGTCAGAGAGTAGAGATAAAGTACATCATGATATGGCCGCACGGGCTCAGAGCCACGGGCCATGATGCTCGGGGCAAGGGGTGCTCTAGGGGGAGGGGCTTCCTGGCTTTGAGGAGGCCGTGCAGCCTGTATCCTGTACTTGATGCAACACCACACGGTCACACACAGCAGTGTCCCCGCAGCTCCTGGGGACACCCCACAGTCACACAGCAGTGTCCCTGCAGCTCCTGGGGA
>NW_022589736.1:3032559-3035652 GCF_004348235.1 Phoca vitulina | reverse complement strand
GTCACACACAGCAGTGTCCCTGCAGGGCCTGGGGACACCCCACAGTCTCACACAGCAGTGTCCCTGCAGCTCCTGGGGACACCCCACGGTCACACACCGCAGTGTCCCTGCAGGGCCTGGGGACACCCCACAGTCACACACAGCGGTGTCCCTGCAGGGCCTGGGGACACCCCACAGTCACACACAGCAGTGTCCCTGCAGGGCCTGGGGACACCCCACAGTCACAGCGGTGTCCCTGCAGGGCCTGGGGATACCCCACAGTCACAGCGGTGTCCCTGCAGGGCCTGGGGACACCCCACAGTCACACACAGCAGTGTCCCCGCAGGGCCTGGGGACACCCCACGGCCACACACAGCAGTGTCCCTGCAGGGCCTGGGGACACCCCACAGTCACACACAGCAGTGTCCCTGCAGTGCCTGGGGTCTCCCAAGGCATAAAGTAGCCTTTTGTCAACCTGAGTCAGATTTTACTCTTACTGAACTCATCCTTATAGTCAGTGAGGTAGACACTAAGCGTAGAGAGGAGTTTTCAGTGAGTGAGTAAAATATTCATAGTAAAAACCAGCAGAGTAGGACGGTAAAGGGTGACTTGGACACAGGAGGTCCAAGTGGGCCTCCCCAGCGGGCAGCAGGTCAGCTAGGCCCCAGGAAGCCAGAGGACAGGTGCAGAGGCCTTGAAGCAGGGCTGGTCAGTGAATACCTTAGTTTTCTCTTAAACACTGCAAAAGTTACAACGTGTCACGATGGTACGGAAGGGGCAGGCAGAGCCTGCATTCTGAGCAGAAACCCATGTGTCGTGCTCCCTGTTGTGTTTCTAGGGGGCCTGACCCACAGTAAATGCCTAACAAGATTTGTTAAATATTCTAAAACTGAATTTTTATGATTGTTTAGACAAATACAGGAAATAACCTGAATGGTTCTAAATTTCTTACAGATTGAATTTTTTTATAAAGGAGTATTTTAGAAAAATCAGAAAACACAGATCAGCCAGTAAATACATGATTAAACCCATAATTCCATCCACCCAGGAATAATCGCCATTAATCCCTTGATGTAAAAGTATCTAAAACACAAAAAGCTATAATGCTCAATCCCAAATACTGTACCTAAATGTTTAAAGGCATTGGAAATTTGAGTTTTCCCTTTGTTGCAGAATTACCAACATATGTGAAATCGGGTAGTGGGCATCCTTGTTTTCAGTTGATGTGTTGTTTTCCCCAAGGATTGCTTGTCCCGGTCACTGAGTGGGCCTGCAGTTTGAGCCACTGTTCTCTAGAGCAGCCCTGTTAGGAAAAGGGAAGTCTCTCTGCATGTGCGTGATGCGTCCTCGCCTAAGGGAGGGACGCTATCTAGACAAGGAGCGGAGCCTTGCCCGCGCAGTCACGGCCGTGTTCCTGGGCTCAGTGTGGCAGGGCCCACGTGCCACTTTCAGAAGGGTTCCCTGGTCTTTGGGGGAAGGCTGAGTTACACAGCGGACAGGTTTTGTGACTGCAGAATACAATGTATCCACTACATGAGATTTTAATGCTACATGGAGATAAATTAGGGGTTTGTCTTTACTTGGCAAGAATGTTTTCCATTGATGGCACTCTGAATGTGTCCTCATCCCGCCCCAAGCATCCCTCCCGACTTGTACAGTTTGATACTATGGGTCATTCTCCACTGTGGAGTCTTGGACGCCTTTACGTCCTTGTACCACGACTCCCGCTGTTCTCAGCCTGAAGTGGACCTCCACCATCCTCACGTGCCACAATCCTGCTCCTCCTTCCAGGTCCCTGTGAGTCCTGGGGCTGGAGGTATTTTCCTTGCTCTGAATTCCCGTGGCACTTCATCCCTCACTTCACACTTTCCGCCACTGCTTGCCATTGTTTCTGTAGACATTCATGACCCCCACTAGGGGAAGGACTGACAGAGAACCCAGGACAGCACCTCCCACAGCTGTGTCAACCTCATGAACGTACCACAGTTCGATTCCTTTAGCTGCAGGTACAGCTCACTTTGGAGAAAGCAGGCACACTTTTTTGTTGAGTTCAGCCTCCCGTGGGAAGTAAGTCACGGCAGCAATGAATTTCCTCCCAAATGAGCCCATGGTGTGAATCTCCATCACTTGTAGCTCTTTCTGGCCAGTGAGAATCAAGGCTTTGCTGCCCATTGTTAGCTCAGGTGGCCGGTCCAGGGTCTGCACTTGAGAACAAAGACATTTACCCTCAAAACAGAAGTATTCTCTGACAGGAGGATTGGGCCATGTGGTTCCAGGTAGCATCTGGTAGGATCTTCCCACAGCTCACTGAGGGTAAGTTGGTTGTTCTGAGATGGAAGAGACTTAGCCTCAGAGCAGTTCAGAGGACTTCCCGGTTGACCAAGCAGGGAAGTAGACAGAATCTTCCCCGCTCGTGGACCACATAATGTAAGCAGAGATGACCGTGTGTGCAGAGGAACCTGTCTGGTTTTTAGCTGTTTCCTTTTCTCTAGCATTTTAGATCAGACCTGCTGTTTTGTACGTCCTACACCGAGCAACCCAAGACCTGTGTCTCTGTGGGTGGGAGGTTGGAGGTGTTCTCCACTCTGTGGCCATGGGTGGGAGGTTGGAAGCGTTCTCCATTCTGTGGCTGTGGGTGGGAGGAGTTTGAGGGTGTTCTCCACTCTGTGGCTGTGGGTGGAAGGAGGTTGGAGGCGTTCTCTGCTCCGTGGCTGTGGGTGGGAGGAGGTTGGGGGCATTCTCTGCTCCATGGCCATAGGTGGAGGGGGTGTTAGGGGTGTTCTCCACTCTGTGGCCAAGGTTGGTGGGTGGGAGGTTGGGGGCGTTCTCTGCTCTGTGGCCATGGGTGGGAGGAGGTTGGAGGCGTTCTCCGCTCTGTGGCCATGGGTGGGAGGGGATTGGGGGCATTCTCTGCTCCGTGGCCATGGGTGGGAGGTTGGGGGCATTCTCCACTCTGTGGCCATGGGTGGAAGGTTGGTGGGTGGGAGGTTGGGGGCGTTCTCCACTCTGTGGCCGTGGGTGGGAGGTTAGTGTGTGGGAGGTTGGGGGCATTATCAGCTCTGTGGCCGTGGGTGGGAGGTTGGGGGCGTTCTCTGCTCTGTGGCCGTGGGTGGG
>NW_022589736.1:2922325-3032549 GCF_004348235.1 Phoca vitulina | reverse complement strand
GGAGGTTGGGGGTGTTCTCCACTCCGTGGCCATGGGTGGGAGGTTGGTGGGTGGGAGGTTGGGGCGTCCTCCGCTCCATGGCCGTGCGTGAGAGGTTGGTGGGGGGAGTTTGGGGCGTTCTCCGCTCCGTGGCCGTGGGTGGGAGGTTGGTGGGTGGGAGGTTAGGGCATTCTCCACTCCGTGGCTGTGCGTGGGAGGTTGGTGGGGGAGGTTGGGGCGTTCTCCGCTCCGTGGCCATGGTGGGCAGCATGCTGGAAGGCGTCCTGACAGCTCAGAGCTGTGGTGGCTGCTTGCTTGTGCTGTTGCATGAAACCCGGGTTTAAGAGAAAATCCTGAAAATTGACAAATGTGTCGTTGTCCAATATACAACTGGGCAAGTATAAAAAATCTAAATATGAGGCGATCATAAAAATAGAAGATTGGGACAGTCATAATTTCTGTGCTGCTGTTGACTCAGCTCTTCTATCTCAGAAACGGTTTATTTACCCACTTATCATTCTGAAGCAGGAATTGCCACATTAATTATTTCAACACAGCCCCCTTGAGTTCAGTGTCATAGCTCTGTGGCAAAAGAATGGACTCATAAAATTAACTGTGGCTGACTTGAATTTTACATGAAATATTGGCATATTATAGACAACATGCAAGAATGAAATGTAGAAGTATGTGCCATTTTTTATGCTTAGAAATGACATTTCCCAGAATCTTTAGCCATAAAAATGACTTTAAAACAATTTGGATTTGTTGAATCTATGACAGAAGTGGACATTAGATCAAGTTATGACTTCTGAGTTTAAATAACTTTAACATAAATTTCCGTTAGTGCTGTTAAGAAGTGTCACGTGTTTATTAACCTCTGTTGAAAAAGACATTGCCTACAACTGCAATTACTCTTTTCAGAAATGTAAGCTGAAAGGTCTTCGGTTGTACTCGATTAAGAAATTTAGCTCATTGTAACAGAAAAATGAGTATCCTCCTCACCAGCAGAAGGAAGGAGGGAATATGAGGTCTTCTCTTTCCTAAAACTTTTAAGTCACCTTAGCAGAAACTTTGATCTTTATGATATTTTTTAAAAATACCAATTAATTTATCTGGGAGGAAAGCTTATCATAAATAGCTGTGTGGAATTAAATCAATAGTAACAGTTATAGCCAACCTTCAATCTTAAAACTCACACAATGAAGGAGAAATACAGCCACCCTGATATGAGAAGTGAAGTCATTGTTGGAAAGAAAAAAACCAGGAAGCTCAGAGGCTGATATAAATCTTAAGTAATTCTCAAAAGAAAATTGATAGTTATAATACTTTCATGAATTTGAGCTCTCATTTTCCCCCTCCACTGCTTTTAGATGGGGGAAACTGACAGTAAATGAGGTGTTGTGGGGGGTTTATATGCTCCCAGGAATGAGTCACATTCAGCTGAAACCCGCACACCCTTTCTGCTGATCCGTGTTGTCCCAGAGAATGAAAATTAACACTGGCGATCATGGGACCTGCATCTCAGTCACCCAGTATCCTAGTCCACATTCTGATTTGTAAGCGGCAGAAACCTTCCTTGGCAATCTGAATGAAAAGGAATTTGTTAAGACACCATGGGTGGCTCTCAGAGGCATCTGGGGCGCTGGAACCCGGTTTAGGGTGGCGCACCCAGGAATAGCTCGTGCCGTTCGTGAGAGGACGCTGGAGTTTGGGAGTCATAAGGTGACCAGCTGGTGCTTGTGCTGCAGAATCGCCGCCGCCGCAGGCGGGAGCGTGCATGCTGTCCGGTGCCATGGATGGATGCGGGTACCTGGCGGGCTTGGTTACCTGCCCACAGGCTGGAATCCAGGAGAGCAGGAGGAGGGTGGCAGTTAGCTTTAGTCACCACACAGGGGCTTTGTATCCAGCACAGCTCCAAAAGTAGAGTTCCCCAAATACAGAAAAGGGGTTCAGATGCTTGGTAACCAAAAAGGGGTGACGGATGGCGACTTCAGCCCATCTCTTTGGCTGCCTTAATCAACACACACTCTGTCCCATTCTTACACATCGCCCCCCCCCAAAAAAACTATCATAACACAGCTTTCACACTTAGAACCGATAACACACCCGCCCTCTGTCCAAAAAAGAAATGAGCTCAAGCCTCTGCTGTTACTGTGATTGCTGCTGGGTGGTGGACATTCCCTCATGCTGGCTTGTCGGCTGTGGACTAGGCTGTAAAGTTCACCGCCATGGACGGATGGGCTCCGTAAATTGTGGGACAAAGGCAGAGAAGAGAAGACGCATTCTTGCACCCCTCTGTATGGCATGACTGGGTGTGCGCTAGGCGCGGGGGGGGCGGGGTACCACAGTGAACAGACTTGGTGTTGGATCTGCTGGTTCCTGGGCGTGTCTTCCCATCTGGACATTCCGGAGCTTTGGGAATAACAGGAAGAGCCTAGGGTCCTAGGAGACCATGATGAGCTGGGCACCTGAGGCTGAACACCGCAGGCTTCACAGGCAAGGGGTCACTTTGGTGTGGGTTGATCCTTTATCAGCTGCAGGAATTTCCTGGGTTTGAGTTGGTGCCTTGAACGAAGAACATGGGCATCTGAGCTTCTCATTGGTCCTTCGACTTGAGCAGCACTCGCAGACACAGCTGCCCTGCCTCAGTCTGCATGCGTTCACACTGCTCCCCGACCCGAAGCCGTCGGTGGCACTTTGTCTTGAAGGGCTGAGTGAGCAGCCTGGGCCTGCGGTCAGTATAGCCTCTCTCTGCACGACCCAGCTCTGCTGGTGCAGCTCAGCAGAAGCGGGTGACACGGGAGTGAGCGGTCATGGCTGTGTTTCTAGGGAACTGCGAAAAGAGGCAGGCTCCTTTTCTGCACATGGGTTCGCTGACCTTTGTGAAAGTCAGTTAATTAACCAATTTGTCAGGACATGGCATGGACTGCCACGGTCCGCTCCAGCATACGAGCCGGATTTTCACTGCCTTTGGCTCCTACCAAACCCACTAATTAATTTCAGACCCTCTTACTTCCCTGACAATCTGTTACTGCAACCACTCCTGATACTAGTTTCTAAATCAGTTGAGATGCTTCAGACAAACCACAGAGACCAGCTCTGTTTGATGTTAGCAAAAGGTATATTTATATATAACGAATTCTGGACTTCCATTTTTTATTAGGCTGCATAAGTCACAAGAGACTGTTGTTCCAACCCTAACCATTAAAACAACCTGGTTAATATACAAGTCACAGTTTTTAAGATCTGTCAGAGAGCTGAAGATTAACGGAAGTCTCAGTGAACTGAAGTCACCTGTGGAGAGAAGCCACCCTTATTTTCATCCCTGGCAGAGAAGCAGCAGGGGGAACTTACCGTAGAGACCAACCAAACCCTGAGTGCACTAATGTGGCACGTAGTGCAGGAGAGTGGGTCAAAATCCCAAGAAGCACAGCTCAGTCACTCTGCATCCCTGCACCAGCCTGTCTGCAGGTCTCCACTGTCCAGAGGGGAGAGTGCAGAAGCCGGCAGCAGGGCAGGAGAGCCAAGAGAATCATCTGAGGTTCTTTAGGCCTCTAGTAAATGCACAGTAACCAGCATCTGAAGCCTTGTTTGGGTGGGGGGTGGCCTGAGAAACCATTTCCCCTGAGGGACGGTGGGCCTTCAGTGGGTAGAAGGCAGAGGTACTGAGGGATGAGCAGAGAGCAGGAATGCTGAGCGGCCCCCTCTGGGCAGCTGCAGACCACTGGATACACTCCCCTTGCGCTCCAAAGACAGAGGTGGGACAAGAGGGCTGAGCATGTGTGTCGCAGCCCCCTGGACCTTCACCAAGTGCAGCATGTTTGCCTCCAAAGGCTGGGCATTGGCTGCAGGATGGAGAAGGCTGGGGTGAGGCTGGAGAGACAGAGAACCACCTTGTCAGGCAAAAAGCTGGTGTCCGGAGTCTCATCCTGCCCACAGCCATGAAGCCAGCATGGACTGGCATCTCAGTGGAGCTGTTAGAGATCCCAGGCCACCTACAAAGGGCACAGATCGATCGCTGAGACACCCGAACGAGGCCAGAGAAGGAGGTGCCCTTTCTGGGAGTGCATGCTTTTTACTTCAGTCTCCACTGGTCTCTTAAACACAGTGTTTGCTTTACAGTAAAAAACTAAAAGACATGCACAGAGGAAATACATGGGCACAAGAAGAATGCGGAAATAGTCCGTAGAGTAGACATGCTGGAATTACCAGAAACTCTGAGAGAACTAGGATACATACGTTAAAGGGTGCAGTTGAAGAGGTATGCGCCTTGCACAAAGAGGTGGGGATGTCACGGAAAGATAAAAAGTACGAAAAAAAAAACCCAAATGGAAATGCTAGAAATGAAAGCTGCAGACATAGAAAGAAGATTCTTCGTGGTTCCCGTAGCAGACTGGATGCAGACGGAGAGGCCCCATGAGCAAACTTCAGGTCCCATCAGTAGAAGCTCTGCAAACGGAAACACCAGGAGAGAAGGAAAGAATGTAAAATGGAACAGTATGTGGGATCTCTGGGGTGATACCAAGTTGTCTGCCGTACGTGTAGTAGGATCCCAGAAGGGGCGGGTGAGGGGACTGGGACAGAGAACCATTTGAAGACATAATGGCGAGGACCAATGAGAGGTGCCGACCTACAGACTCAGCATCTCTGTGAGCTCCAGGCAGAGTAAATAAAAACAAACCTAGTTGAATCGTTCTCAAAATGCTGAAAGCCAAGTTAGAGATGGTCTTCAAGCAGCTACAAAAATAAAGATACGGTGCACAAAGGAGAACAATAAAAATGACAGAAACAACAGAAGTCAGAACACAGTGGAGTGATCCATGCAAAGTGCTAAAAGAATTGCTTATCCAGCAAAAATACCCTTTGGGAAGACAATAGCAGGTATTTGTAGACAGGGCAACGCTGAGAGACTCCATCAGCAGCAGACGTGCACTACAAGAAAGGCTGAACTGCTCAGGTGGAGAGAAGAAAGCACACAAGGCAGATCAGATCTGTAGGAAGAAGCAAAGAATGCTAGAAAAGCTAAATACAAGGAAACATTTGAAAATTTTTCTAGCAATGTATAGATATGTAAATATTTTAAATTTCTTTAAAGACCATTAACTATTCAAAGCAAAAGAAAAAGACAATTGAGGTATTTGTAGCATGAGTAGAAGTGGCACATGAGGTGACAAACCTCAGGGCAGACAAGGAGGTGGATGGAAATATGCTGCTCTTTATGCTCATAAAGCACATTATGTGAAGGTGGATTGTGATAAATTATGCCAATTTTAATCCCTACATCAACCACTAAAAAAAAAGTCAATTGAGATAAAATACTATACCCAAAATATTCTGTTTGTGGGGAGGGGGGCGGGAAAAAGAAAGGAAGAACAAAAACAAAAGGGACAAATAAACAGCCAATCATATCAACAATTACATTAAAAGTAAATTAACTAAACAGGCAATTAAAAGGCAGAGATTGTCAAGTTAAAAAGAGTCAACTGTGTGTAAAGGTTACAAGAAACCGTAACTATGAGGGTATTGACAAGTTGAAAGTAGACACAAAGTCAGCAGAAGATGACTGGTGTGCCATATTAATAACAGACATGTTAGATGTAAAGGTTACTGAAAGTGAAGGTGTCCATTGAATGATGATTAAAGGGTCAGTTCACCAGTAAACATAAAAATCCTAAGTGCATATGCACCTAAAAACGAGTTTCAAAATACGTGAAGCAAAACTGACAGAATTCAAAAGGAAAAAAAACAAATTCATAGTCATAGTTGGAGACTTTAACATCTCTCTCCCAGTAATTGATAAAATAAGTAAGAAAAAAAATCAGCATATAGAAGATTTTAACAACACTGTCACCTAACTTGATGTAATTGACATTTAAGAACACTATACTTGGGGTGCCTGGGTGGCTCAGTTGTTAAGCGTCTGCCTTCAGCTCAGGTCATGGTCCCAGGGTCCTGGGATCGATCCCCGCATCAGGCTCCCTGCTCGGCGGGAGGCCTGCTTCTCCCTCTCCCTCTACTGTTCCCCCTGCTTGTGCTCTCTTGCTCTCTCTGTCAAATAAATAAATAAAATCTTAAAAAAAAAAAAAAAGAAGAAGAGACCTAATCTGATAGGATTTGTGTCCTTACAAGGAGGGAAATCAGGGTTGCACCCTCCATGCACACACAGTGAGGAAAAGCCACGTATAGGCAGCTATCAGCAAGCCCAGAAGAGAGCGCTCACCAGAACCCAACTGTGCTGGTTCCTTGGTCTCAGACTTCTAGCTTCTGGAACCATGAAGAAATAAATTTCTGTTAAGGCACACAGTCTATGGCATTTTGTGATGGCAGCCCAAGCAGACTCAGACACCAACATATGTAGAGTTGACATTTTTGTCAAACATGAAAAATACCCAGGAAAGACTATAATATTCAATGAATATTAAATGACCACAATCACACAGTATATTCTCTGTGATATAATTAAACTAGTAATAACAGGAAGATGGCCAGAAAATCCCTAAATATTTGGAAATTAAACAACACACTTCTGAATAACCCATATATAAAAGAAGAAATCATGAGGAAGATGAGAAAGTACTTTAAAAGGATTGTTAATGAAAACACAGCATATCAAATTTTGTTGGTTGCACCTAAAGTAGTGCTCAGCAGTAAATGTTTGTATTAGGAAAGAGAAGAGTGTAAAATCTATTTTAACTTCCACCTCAAAAAAATCTAGGAAAAAGCAAAAAACTCAAGCCCAAAGTTGGAGAAAATAAAAATAAATGTGGAAATGAGTTAAATAGAAAACAGACAATGGAAGACTCAGTACAGTGAAAAGTTGATTCTTTACAAAAATTAATAAATTTGGTAAACTAGCAATACTGATCACTAATAAGAGAGAGGCAGACTAATGATACCATGTGCTAGCAGGGAACGGGACAATTTGTGAAGCCTCATACATCACTGTTGGGGATGTGGGGCAGCACAGCAACTTTGGAGAACAGTTTGTGAGTTTCCTAAACTATTGAACATGACTTGCCATATGACCCAGCATTTATCTCCTGGGTGTTCACGCAAGGGAAGTGAAAGTGTACATCCCCCCAGGGGCCGACACACAAATGTGTCCAGCAGCTTCATTCATAATCACCAAGAACTGGAAATAGCTACATATCCATTACCTGAGAATGGCAGGGCAGGTTGTACTCCATTCATGCAGCAATGTGCTATTCAGTAGTGGGAGGGATAGACTGCTCCTGCAGGGAACAGCATGACTGGACCTCAGGAATAATCTTCTGGATGAGGGAAGCCAGACACAGAGGTCTGCATACTATATGAGTTTATTTATATGATGTCCTGGATAAGGCAAAACTATAGGTACAACAATCAGATCAGTGTTGCCAGGTGCTGGGGGCCAGGGGAGGGGATTGACTGCAAAGAGGCAGGAGGGGACTTTTGGGATGATAAAGATTTTCTATGTCCTGATTGTGATGGTAGTTACATGACTATACATTTGTCAAAGTCAATCAACCTGTAAACTTAGGGATGAATTTTATTGCATGCAAATTACACCTAAATACATCTGAGAGATAAGGAGTGATGGAGAGAAGGAAAAAATTTACATGTAATAAGGCTAGGGTCTTCTTCTGTTGGCCAAGATGGAGTAGCAGGGACCAGATATATCCTCTTCCCTGAAACAAATAAAGAATGGTCAAATACATGAAGCATGACCCTAGATGTCAAGTGACAAAGAAGGAAGAGCCCTGAGAGAAGCAAGGTTAGCCCTGTGATTTCTCTAGGTTACTGCAGCCTGGTGAGCTCTTTGAGTGGAGGAGATGGAGCTGAGTCTGCGGAGACAAAAGGTGGCTAGAGTTCACAGAACAGGGTGCTACAGAGGAAAGAGACACATAGAGCTCTGGGGATCCCCAGAGGACCCTCCTCAAGTGTTTGTAGAGCATCCTCCTCAAGTAATCTTCTGAACACCAGTCAGCATCAATTCATGTTAGAAAACTACTCAGAGTCACACAAAGAACCAGCCAAAAGGGCTGGAGTGAATACTGCTTGTTCCCAGCAGCCAGACTGAAAATCTCATAATTCATGAGGCACTGCTCAGGTCCCACCTAACAGATATTAAAAGCAAGAACCAGGAAAATCAAGATCTTTCCAAGTAATTTGATGTAGAACAAAGCTCAAGAATATTTACAGGAATACAAAAATATCCAGCACCCAGCAAGGTCAAATTTACAATGTCTGACATACTATCAAAAATTACCAGGCATACCAAGAAACAAGTAAATATCCACAATGAGGAGAAATAACAGTCAATCAAAACTGAACTAAACTAATGCAGATACTAAATTTATAGTCAAGGATACTAAGTCATTTTAACTGTATTCCAGATATTCAAAACGTTAAGAAGAAACATGGAATGTTAGAGGGGAAAAAAACAAATTGAACTTCTAGAAATGAAAACTACAATATTTGTGATGAAAAATACAGTGATGGAATTGATGGCAGAAGAAAATATTGGTGAACTTGAAGACATAGCAATAGAAACTTTGCAAAATAAAACATAGAAAAAATTTTAATGGTAAGGGCATCACTGAATTGTGGGGAACTTCAGATGACTTAATATACAGGTGCTTGGAGTCCCCAAAACAGAGAAAGAAGGGATAGAGGTCCAGAAAAAATACATGAAGAACTATTTTAAATTTGATGAAACTATAAACCCACAAATCTCAAAGCTCAGCTACCTCCAACATAACCTGAAGGAAACTGCTTAAGTTGCTCAAAACAGTGATACAGGGAATATCTTAAAAGCAGCCAGATGAAAAAGAAGTCAAATTATATACAGAGGAACGAAGATAGGGATCATTTCATGTTCCTTATCAGAACTGACGTGAGAAATAAGACAATAGAGGACATCTTTAAGTACTGAAAGAAAAGAGTTGTCAGCCTAGAATTTTACACTCAGTGGAGATATCTTTCAAGAGCACAGGCTATATAAAGACTTTTTTAGCCATAACAAAAAAAAAAAAAAAAAAAAAGCTGAGAATTTACTATCAGCATACCCACACAGGAAGAAATATTAATGGAGGGGCGCCTGGGTGGCTCAGTCATTAAGCGTCTGCCTTCAGCTCAGGTCATGATCCCAGGGTCCTGGGATCGAGCCCCACATTGGGCTCCATGCTCTGCAGGAAGCCTGCTTCTCCCTCTCTCACTCCCACTGCTTGTGTTCCCTCTCTCGCTGTGTCTGTCTCTGTCAAATAAATAAATAAAATCTTTAAAAAAAAAAAAATTAATGGAAATCCTTTAGGCAGAAGAGAAATGATACCAGATTGAAATCTGGATCTATGCAATGAATGAGAACTGGAAATGGCAGCTGCCTAGGTAAACATGTAAGACCTTTAGCACTTTTTAAATCTCTTTACAAGATTATTGATGGCTTAGACAAAAATGGTATTGTAGCGTGGGGTTTATAATGTGTAGAAGTCAACTGTATGACAACTGCCCAGAGGTTGGGAGGGGAGAGATGGAAATAGACTATCACAAGGTGTATATGTCATACAAAAAGTGGTATAATACCACTTGCAGGTAGGCTGTGAAAAAGTTGTATGCTAAAAACCTGAACATAACCACAGATTTGTTTTCTTTAAGTAGCTAATAAACTAATAAGCCAGCAAGGGAGATAAAATGGACCTATGAAACAATACTAAATACAGAAGTCTGAAAAGAGGGGTGAAAATACAGGTAGGGTGAATTTTTAAAAAGATATTTAAACATAACCACATCAATAATTCAATACATATAAATGGTCTAAACACCCCAAGTAAGATGCAGAGATCATGAGATTGGATTTTTCAAAAGCAAAACCTAACTATACATTCCCTATGACAAACTCATTTTAAACATAAAGACACAAATAGATTGAGTATAAGGACAGAATGTACCATACTAATCTTAACGGAGAGCTGAAGTGGCTATATGAATATCAAGCAACATTAATTTCAGAACAAAGAATACTACCAGAGATAAAGAAGGTCATTTCAGAAGAAGGTCATTTCATATATATATATTAAAGAAATTGAATCCATAATCCAAAACCTTCACAGGAGATAAAAAGAAAACCTCTAGGCCCAGATGATTTCACTGGGAAAATACCAATCCTGCCAAAACTTGTTCAGAAAATAGAGGAAAAAGGAACATGATCCAACATGTGTTATGAAGTGAATGTAACCTGGATACCGGTATCTGACAAAAATTCCCAGAAATTAAAAATCCAGGCCAATATCCCATGTGAAAAAGATTCCAAACAAAATACTAGCATATTGAGTGCAGCAACACATAAAAAGAGTAGTGAATCACAACCAAGCATGATTTAGCTAGGAATGCAGAGTTGCTTCACCATTTAAAAACTATCAGTCTAATTTACTATATTATAACAGAATGAAGGAGAAAATAATATGATTGTATGATGTATCAATAGATGTAAGAAACCCGTTGTTCATGGGATAACTAGGAAGACATGGGAGCTTCTTCAGTCTGAGAAAAAACATATGCAAAAAGCTGGAACCTCATTCTCAGGGGTCCACTTTGAGAGCTTTCCCCCTAAAATCAGGAACATCAGCATTGTATTGAAGTCCTAGCCAATGTGATAAGACATAAAAGGTGCAAATACTGGAAATAGAAGTAAAACTTGTTATTTGCAGACTTCCCAATAGTGCACATAAAAACTCCCATGGAACTAAAACCACAATTACTAATATGTAAAGTTAGGAATAGCACAAAATAAAAAGTTTATACATAGAGTCCCTGGCTGGCTCAGTCGGTTAAGCATCTGCCTTCAGCTCAGGTCATGATCTCAGGGTCCTGGGATTGAGCCCTGCGTCAGGAGTCTGCTTCTCCCTCTGCCTCTGTATTCTCTCTCTCTCTCAAGTGAATAAATAAAATCTTTAAAAAAAAGTTTATACATAAAAAATTGTATTCCTGTGCACCCCTGTATTTATGGCAGCATTATTTACAATAGCTGGAATATGGAAACAGCCCAAGTGTCTATCAACAGATGAATAAAGAAGATGTGGTGTATATATATATATATGTATGTTTATATCCATCAATAAATAGATGAAGTGTCCATCAATAGATGAATAAAGAAGATGTGTGTGTGTGTGTATGGTGGTGGTGTGTATATATATATATATATGTGTGTGTGTATATAACGGAATATTGCTCCACTCTAAAAAAGCATGAAATCTTTCCATTTGCAACAATGTGGACAGAGAGTGTACTATGCTAAGTGAAATAAGTCAGAGAAAGACCAATTCCATATGATTTCACTCATGTGTGGAATTTAAGAAACAAAACAAACGAAAAAGAGACAAACCAAAACACAGACTCCTAAATATAAAGAACAAACTGATGATTACCATAGGGGAGGTGGGGGGGAGTGTGAGGATGAGTGAAGGGGATTGAGAGCACTTATCTTGATGTGCATTGAGTAATACACAGAATTGTTGAATCACCATATTGTACACCTGAAACTAATATAACACTATATGTTAACTATACAGGATTTAAAATATAAGTACTGTATGGTGACTAACATAACATAATAAAAAATAAAAATTAAAAAGAGTAAATAGTATTTCTTTAGAGTAGTAATGAACAACCAGAAAATGAAATTTTTTAAATGCCATTTACTATAATATCCAAAAACTTCAAATACTTAAGAATGAAAGGTGCACTTAAAGGAGTACACCAAAATCACAAAATATTGCTGAAAGAAATGAAATCCTAATAAATGAATGGATGTGTCATAGTCATGGAGTGGATGAGTCAGCATTTTTTTTAAAAGATTGATTTATTTATTTATTTGAGAGACCATGAGCGCGTGGGGTAGGGGGGACAGAGGAAGAAGGAGAAGCTGAATCCCCACTGAGCAGGGAGCCCAACACGGGGCTCGATCCCAGGACCCTGAGATCATGACCTGAGCTAAAGGCAGACGCTCAACCAATGAGTCAGTATTTTTAAGATGACTTTTTTTCCCCCAAAACTGATCAGTCCCAACTAAATCTAAGAAGGCTTGTCCTGAGGAAATTGACAAAATGGTTCTAAAGTTGTTATGGAATTGCAAAAAAGAAAAAACAGTCTTGAAAAAGAACAGTGTTGAAGGACTTAGGTACCTGATTTTGAAACTCCCTGTAAAGCTCTGGTAATCAAGACAATGTGACATTGGCATCCAGAGAGACCAACAGAGAGGAAAGCAAAACCACAAAAACAAAGCAAACCTGGGGGAAAAAATGAATCCAGAAATAGACCCCATGTCACCAACTCCATTGAGTAGGGAAAGAAAAGGTTTTTTGACAAATGTTTTGGAATGACTGAAGATTTAGATGGGTATAAGTAGCCTCAATCCCTTCCTCGTAGAATACACGAAAATCACGAAAATCTGTTCTAGGTGGATCATGGACCTGAATGTCTGTGATGAGAGTTTTAGAGTAAAGCTTCCAGGAAATACTGCAAAGACGGTCTTCATTACTTGGGATATGCAAAGATTTCTTAGGGCACAAAAAAGCACTAAGCATAAAAGGAAAACATGATAAACTGGACTTCATCAAAATTAAAATTAATATGGTTAAGAAAATTGATAGAAAAAATACAGACTGGGAAGATGTATTTATAATAACATATCTGACAAATCTGCAGAAGACTTGAATATACATTTCACAGAAGGAGACCTACAAAGGGCCAAGAAGTGCATAAAATGTGCTCAGCATCTGTAGTTATCAGGAAAATGCTGACGAATCACATGGCATACTTGCGTAGGCAGCACATAGCCCACGGTGAGGACAATATAGAACAGGTAAGCACAGCTACTGCAGGGTGACCTGCAGATTTGGGAAGCGTTCCATGTTCTGTGCGGTTCCTGAAGTTCCTCCCTTTGCTGATTAGCTCCCCAAAAATGAGTCAAAGCACAACATGTGGTTCTCCATTGAAACCGTGATTTTCACTTCAAAAAAAAAATACAGTGCTTCCATGTCTCACCTCCTAGAATAATTAAGATCAACAAGGCTGACAGTACTAAATGGTGATGAAGACGTGGAGCAGCTAGAACCCTTAATCATTGCGAGTTTGGGGACAGATTTAACAGTTTCTTATAAAGTTCAATGCATGTCAGCCCTGTGAGCCAGCATGTCAGAGTATGTACCGGAAAGAAAACCTGCCTACAAACTTATTTGTACAAGCTTTGTCAGGATAGCCCCTAACTGGAGATAACCCAAATGTCCCACAGCAGCAGGATGGAAGAGTACATGATGACGTGTTCATACAGCAGAACACTTCCCAGAACGTAGAGGGGCAAGCTGCTGCCGCAAACATCATGTGTGGATTCCAGAATCATCGTGTTCAGTGAAAGCCAACACAGGAGAATACATGCTGTGTTATTTTATATGAAGTCTGATAATAGGTTAATCTGTGGTGTTAGAAATCACAAAGTGGTAGCCTTTTGGGGTCAGAGGTGAAGGAGTTTTTATATGCTATTTGGGGTGGTAGTCACATGGGTATATACGATTGTCCAAATTCATGTAACCAAATGTGAAAAATCTGTGCATTTTGTTTACTGTAAATTATACCTCAATTAAAATGGTGAAAAGATCATGGTTGATACACAGATCTGCTAGGAGCACCAAAGAACCTGGCTTGAGTCCTGCGGGCAGGACCACCGCTCGCGTTCAACCACCAGCGTGGCCAGCAATGAGCCTGTGCTGTGCCCAGAGTCTGCTTCGTGCTCCCCATAATCTGCCCCGGGGGACACCGCCTCCCCTGACCCCCGTTTATGGATAACTCCCTCGACTCCTCCAACACCCAGCACAGTAGATACGCCCAACATGAGTACTTTGGCACTGTGGCTTTATTGCACACATTTCCACTCGGGAATTTGTTACGTAAGCTTACGGTACTATGTGCTGAGGTGTTGCATTTTCTGTGCTGTGTTTAGGATGTGAATCTGTATATTTTCAGCTGAGATTTAAATATAGCTTATGTGTTCAAGAGGTGTTTAATGCCTAACTGACAGTACTTTTATACCAAAGAAAAAATGATTTTTAGTATGAATATGTCCATATGCAACATATTTATTGTACAGCTGACCTTTAGAGTGAATCCTTTTTTTTTTTATTAATATAACCTGAAATTTCAAACATGCTCTGTCATTTCTGAATAAGCTCCAGTTGGAATGAGTGGATTTTCTTTCCTGCTGGTCCTTTTTGCAAATATTTGATGATCTTTAAATACTCGGGGGCACTTTTATGCATTAGGGATCTCCTTATTTAAAGAAACTCCAGCTTACATTCTTTGTCAAAGTAAATTTTGTTCAAGTGAGGAAATTTTGTTAAATACACAGTCCCTCATATGTATCTTGAAATCTCAATTTTTTTGTACCTTAAGATTTTTAAAGTTTGGAAACAACTATATATTAACTCTTTACCTCCTCCTTCGTGTATCCCTTATTAATGAATGCACAGAGGGATTTTGCTCCAGATGCTGAGTTGTCCCTTCCCTGCGCCTACAGGTTGGGAAATTTATTCCTGGTCATACATATTTTTCTCTGACATAATGCCTTGAGCCATCACAACAAAATCTGTGAATTAAATTAATTTACAGAAAACATGGGCTTAATTTGCTCCATTAATATTTGGAATGTTTGGGATTCAAGGAATTATGAAGGGAATTATTGAAAACCTTGCATTCGGCTTGAATAGGTCCAGTAAAAGTCCCGTGTACCTTCAAGTGCAGACGCCTTTCCCGAGCCTGTTCCTTCTTGTCCTGCCACAGCTCCACACCAAGAAAGCCACTGCCTGGCTGCCACTGTGAAGGCAGTGACAGGGGGATGGAAGCCTCATTCCAGATCTGGAGCATTGCTGTTCTTAAAGGCTCCACTCCCCGTTGAGCAGTGGTAGCGTCTCCCTCTGGCGTTGGGTGTCACCACCTGGAAATCCAGCTGACGACTTGATATTGCGGCGGTCCTCGCGGACCGCGACTGTCCCTCATCCAGGGCCCTGGAGAGCACTTCTGGGAGGACTGGAATCTGTCCCTCGCTCTTCCCCACGCGCTCCAGGGACCTGACTCCAGGTGCTTTCTGGAGTGTTTCTGCTGCGCCAACGTCGGTAATTTAAGAGGGGTGGCCATGGACCCCAAAACCACGGAAGGTGAGAACAAACCAGGAGGAAGTGTCTTTGTGAGACTGACACGAGGCTCGAGCTCATGAGGGGCAGGTCCCTGCTGGTGTGCGGGGCTGACAGGGGTGCGTGCTCGGGACGGGGAGCTCTCTGTTCGCGTGCGGGGCTGACGGGTGCGTGCTCGGGACGGGGAGCTCTCTGTTCGCGTGTGGGGCTGATACAGGGGCGGGGTGCGTGCTCGGGAGGGGCAGGTCCCTGCTCACACAGCTGACCTGGACTGAGTGCGAGCCCAGGGCTCCGTTGCTTCATGCTTCACATGTACTTGGGCATCTTCTCTTGTAGGTTCTCTTGTGGAGGAGCAGGGCTAGGCATCCTGATTTTAGATATGAACGCATCCAGGCTCTCCTTCATGATTGTCATCGGAGCCTTGGAACTACAGTTGACCTCAAGCAATGTGGGGCTTAGGGGCGCTGACCCCCACCCAGTGGCAAACCCACATAGAAGGAATTTCTGACTCCCCGGAAACTTTACTAATAGCCCACTGTTGACCAGGAGCCTTAGTGATGACATAAATAGCTGCTTCACACCTATTTTGTGTGTTTATGTATTATGTACTGCATTCTTGCAGTACTGTGAACTAGACAAACAAAAACATTACTAAGAAAATCAAAGGGAAGAGAAAATCTACTTACATTACAGCCCTGGTTTCTCAGAAGCAGTCCGCATTTAAGCGGACTCGCCTGGTTTAAAGTCACTGAAGGAGCAATTGAATTTCAATGAGGGAACGTTCAACAGTTTGGCCATAAAATGCATACTCCCTACTTCCCTCAGAAAAGAAAAGAAACTGCAAGCATCATACACTTAAACTGCCGGGCGATACCACTGACCTTGTATATTAAGGAGGTGACTCGGGTCTGTATGTCCAAGGTGATCATCTGTTGCTCTCTTCCGTTGCTCTGTGGGTTTGTTGACATCTAGGATTTTTGTTTGTTTGTTTTTAGTCTTTAATGGTACAGTGATTGGTTTTAACAATTTCCATATTTGACATTGTTTTTGATCTTCTTTTTACTTTGTTCCCTGCTTTTTGCATTCTCCTCCCTACCCCTCCCTCTTCCACATCCCATTTTAATTGTTGGGTTGTTTTGTTTGCGTGTCTGTGTGTTGCTTATTTGTGGTTCTGTTGGTCTGGTGTTCTCTCCTTTGTTCTTGCCCCCGCCCCTGCTGCTGTAGCCCCACAGGCTGTGGAAGCTCGCTGAGCAGGTAGGGGATCTTCCTCTTCATCCACACCAGTGCCCCCCACTCACCACCGTCTCGTCAGCTTCCAGCACTGGGCCACACTAGAAGTTGAGTGCGGAGCCTGGCTGGGGGTGCGGGCCACGGTCGGAGGACTGGCGCCCAGCACGACGCGCTCTCTCAGACGTCTTCAAACGTCGCACGCTCGCGACAAACACTTCCATTACGCACAGTCAGTGGTTTCTCTGCCAGTTTGGGGTCCTGTCCGTTTGACTTCACTTCCCACATTTGGTGACCTGTTTTCTGATTTGTTTACTTTTTAATTGGCCTTCTGTGGTTATGTGTTTTGCATTACTCAGAACTTCATACTAGTTCTCCACTCAGCACTAGTCGGTAACATGGCTCCTTGAGTAGCCACAGGTTGGAGAGAATGTTCTTTGCATAATACGGGGTGGGGTGTAAGCTTCCACACAGAGGCTGACGGCATGTGCTGTTCTCTGTCCTCATGGTAAGAGACTGGTGACCAGGAGTGTTGAGTAGTGCAGCCTGCTTTAAGGAAGGTGTCTTTATCTTATTCTTTTATGATACAAGGTTAAGATTCTCTCCTGAAGAATTTTAGCATAGTTCTTCAAATAAATTATGAGGGGCTCCCTCCATTTTTGGAAATTTGTTTTGGGCTTCATCTTTTTCTACCCAAGGTATCACATGGCATTCCCAAGAAATAGAGCTAGAATTTTTGGTTTATAACGTAGCTTTAATTGCATTGCTCTTACATGGAGGGAAATCATTGGTCAGAAGTCAACCCAGCATGTTTTGAAGGGATTTGTGGTGCCAAGACCGGATCTCTGCACCCCTGTGTTTGGTAGCTGGGTCACGGAGTGCTCCCGGGCTGACTGCACTCTTGATAAACATACCACCTCCCTCCCCTGTGTCACAGACAAAAATAACCTCCCTCAGCTGGAGGAAAGCGAAGACAGAGGCAGAGCTAAAAGGAACAAGATAATTATCTCTTATCTCTTCCTTTTCGAGCTGTCAGTCCGAGTCCCATGTTCTGCTTCAGTATCTTGACCTCTAAAAACACACCTTTTAGAATGCATGTAGCAGGAACTTCTCAGCAAACGATGCCTCCTATCCTTGACAACCTGCTAGCCAGACATCTTCACAGCTTCAGCCTTTGTTTATTTGGCAAGACGTGTGGCACGCCTCTTTTCTTTCTTATCTTTGTAAATATGATTGACAGTCAAGCCATGTGAGAATCCGGCATAATCCTACTAAGATGCTCCTTTCAGAACTGAGGTTATCAAACTAGACACTAACAGGTATCTTGGAGAGAGGTGTGGGTTTAGTGCTTTTTAGTTTTTGTTCAGTTTGAGATTTTACCACAGAAATTCTCGCTAACTGGTAGGAAGCGCAGACGCAGATGCCTCCCACACAAACGTGAGTTAACCGCGCTGTGTCCTTGCTTGCAGGGGACCTCGGGACCTGACCCAACCACCGTCTATGTTGATATGCGAGCTCTGAGACACGACAGGTACGGTGCGCTTGTGGGTTTGTTTCTTGGTTGCCCAGTGTGCAGGGCTGTCTAGCGAGGGAAGGAGCGTAGTGTCTGCCGGCTGGGAGCGCTGTTGCCGGAGAATCAAGCAGGAGAGCTGCACCAGTTGGCTTGAACCGCGACCTCTCTCCACCTGTTTGGTTCCCAGTGGGGCAGTCCGCTTTGCGCTTTGATGTAAGCAAAGACTGTTGCAGAGTGGGCAGGGGTGACCGGAGTTGCTTCTGTCACAGTCTGGCCAGAAGCCTGTGGTTCTTTCCATCACCATTTTAACTGGGCACCGTGTTGCACCTTTTAAAGCTACCAGCACTCTGCCCACATTTCTTTTTGGGTTTTTTTTTGGTTTTTTTCTTTTTGTTTTTTTTAAGATTTTGTTTATTCATTTGATAGACAGCTAGAGAGGGAACACAAGCAGGGGGAGTGGGAGAGGGAAAGAGAAGCAGGCTTCCCACTGAGCAGGGAGCCCGATGCAGGTCTGCCCACATTTCTTTACGGGAATTGAAATTTTGTGTAAAGGTGTTTCCGTGAAAAATTAAAACATGAGTGAAGTTACCTTCTGTGCAGCTTCCCAAGCAGCCTTGAGCAAGAATGAAAGGTGAGCATTTGTCAGTTTTCCTCAAGCGGGGGAAGAGCGTGGAGGTGTAAGCAAGATGAGAACCTTTCGAGGAATCTCTGCCCCAGCCAGGAGGGCCTACCAAAAAGCCTGCGGTTCCCCACTGAGTAGACTGTTTCTGTCTGGTCACTATGGAGATGCCCACTCGTTGTTGTTTATGTGATGGGACACGGGAACACGGACCCTGATATAGGTGTGTCCGGAAGTGACTAGCAGGTGCTTGACGAAGGCATTTCAACGGCCAGACACTGTGGGTCTCCTCCTCTGCTTGCCTGCTGACATGGGTCATCATGCTGTTCAGCGAGGGGAGAACAGAGTTCGTGGTCACAGTTAGTGGATGGGGGAAACTCACCCAGCTGAGTGGGTGGCCTAGCATGTTCCTGGATGACACCGAATCCTGCGTGCTTTGGGGAGCGGGGCTATGGAGGCCGGGGAGGGGCCCAGGCGGGCCGTGCATGCCCCAGCCAGGCCGGGGAGTACCACCCCTGACTCACACAGGGCATTCCCAGCAGGGCTCTCAGGCCCCATGGACATCGGGCCATGTCTGATGAGCGCAGTTTGGGGAGTAGTATGGCTGGAGTCCCAGTGATGAAGGCCAGGGGTGCAGCTAAAAATGTCCTATAGCGCGTGGGACAGCCCCACACAGATGATCAAAATGCAGTGTGCTCAGCCTGATAGGCTCACCTGCATCCCCCTAACCGTGTTCCACTGGAGCCCACCTGGTCTCTGGGGGCCTCGTTTTAGACTCTGCTGTGGAAGGGGAATCAAGGTTAGAGCCCTGGGCTGGACGCCCGTGCGGGAGGCCAAGGACAGACACGACCACGCGCCCCCCCGCACCTTGCCAGCTCCCCGCCGCACAGTCCCTGTAGATCATGTTCACGACTCAGAAATTTGGCTTTGAAGAGTTCAAGTAACTTGTTCCAGGGGCATCGACACTTCCAAATGGTGACTTCTAGGCTTTAGAACAAATCTGCTTTACCCTCTACAGAAGCTACTTGGAAATGATATTATACCTTTTATACCTTCAAAAGATGAGCAGGAGCTCCCCCAGGAATCCCTGTTTGGGTAGCATTTATGCAGTTCCGCCTGTGGCCTGGCCCCAAACGCGGGACGAGCAAGCACCGTGAGCGCACGTGGACGAACACGGACCCTTTGACCAGGACGGGCAGCTGACTACACGACTGGCCGCCCAAGCAGCCTGTACCACGCATGACGGCGTCAGGAGCGTCCTGGAGTGTCAGGGATGGTCGCACGGAGGGGACGGAGGGGCTGAACAGAAACCGTAGGCAGTACTTTCTACGGTGTCTGTGAGCGACCCTGCGGAGGTGTTGGTTGGCAGATCTTCCTGCAGAGAGCATGCGACGTGGGAAAGGGAAGTGTGCGGCAGAGTGGTCCGAGCTTGGGGAGGAGTCGGGGCCTGAGATGCAGTGCATGCTCCTGGTGACTTGCTCGTTCTCCCGTCTTCAAAGTCCGTAAACCTTTTAAGTGACGCTTTTGTCCCTGCCGTATGCTCTCTGACAAGGCCATCTGGGGTGGAAGTAGAAGTACCTGGGGAGCTGGAGGCTGCTGTCGGTCACACATCTTCACAGTTTCAGCTGTGTCATGACCGACGCTGGTGGCCACGTCGCTGGCCACGTCGGCAAGTGTCAGAGGGACCCAGCGAGCTGCTCCCACGCAGGACACGCAGAACCCCGCGTCCGCCCTGGCCGGGCCTCTCGGAAGAAAGCCTCCCGCGTGGTGCCTGCGCCCTCCTGCTCTGGCCTGGCGGTCCACCTGCAGTCCAGTTGTGCCGCTGCATTCTCACCTCCCACGGGCGGGGCACAGATGAGGCCCGGAGCTGAGGGGAGTGCCTCCTCTGTCTGTCAGTGTTCGACCGAAACCAAAGCAAACCTGGACATGGCATAACCACTCCTTCAGTGTGGTCTGTCCCCAGAGCTTCAGCAGCCGGGAGCCCGAGCTCCCGTGTCCTCCGTGTCCTCCATTGCCTTCACCACCTGTAATAGACCTTCCCAGCCAGGTCGGGCTGGGTCGCTGGCAGACATGCTGCTCATGCCTGCTTTTCTGCAGCGGAAAACCTCCCTGGGGCCTCCCCCTCGCCTGGGAGGCCCCTGCCTCTGCAAGCTGGAGCTCCCACCCCCTCCTCGAGCTGGGAGTCGTGCCCCCGGGGCCTCGCCACTGTCCACAACACCCCCAGTCTGCGAAATCCTCCTGCTTTCAAGCCCGTTCCGTTCAATACCATCCACCCTGCACATTCCCCAGAGAAAATATCACCCAGCTTGAAATCTCCAGCCTCACTTCTGACCTTTATCAACACGTAACCAGAAGTGTCTTAGCTGATGTGACGGAGAGGCTGTGGGGTCCAGCTGATCAGAGTTCAAATCTGGGCCGGCTCTGTGACCTCAGCCTCCCTGTGCTCAGGACGGGCATGGTACAGCCACCCTCCAAGGGCCCTGGAGGTGCTGTGGGGGCCTCGGGGTTGAAGCTGTCCCTCCCACGGCACCAGGGTGACCCGGGGGCAAGAGGGAGCTCGCCTGGCTCCAGGTCCCAGCAGGGGTGCAGGTGAAACAGGAGAGCCTTTGTAAATACTGACCCTCTCTCTTGTCACTATTTGTGAGAAAAAAAAAAATGGGGCCGTTGTGCTAATCTCAGACGTATGGAGAGTCAGTGTTGATTAATCACTTGTTGCTTTGGTACCTTCACTAGGAGCCCCAGGGCACCTGCTTAATTATGATCTAATTAACTTGGAGAGGGTTAACTTGTCCGTGTGTACGTGCAGTTTCCCTAGAGAGAGATTGTGCGTGCTCACGTGCACATGTGGGACAGAGACAGGTGACAGAGGAGAGCCACATTGTGGAAGCCTGTGATCAAATAGGTTACCCAAATTGATTTGATTTCTACTTGACTTTCTGCCTCTTTTTCTAACACCCCCTTGTCTTCTGTGACCCATAGTGTTTGGGATTTCGTCCTCTGCATTTATAGCAGGTCACTGTGGAGAACATTTCTGCCTCACATAGCAAGGGGCTGACTCCTAATGCTGGGGTAGACTTAGTCCCACTGTGCACAAGGGGGAAATGATGAAATGGTTTGGGGACTACTTGAAAGTGTTACTTTTTAAAATACTCTTTCTAATATGTTCATTTAAGATGAATTCATGGTCTCTCCATCTCTTCCAATTGGATCTTTCCGTAAGCGCTTGGATTTTGCAGACTTGAGATAGGAAAGAAAAAAAATTTTCAGCATTTAAAGAAATAGTTTTAGCAGTTAAATCTTATGGACACAATGTTAGCATAAAGCTTTCCCTAGCTTCCTTACTCCTCCTAACTTGAGGTGCTAAGTCTCCAGAAAGCAGGGATAGTCCACTAAGTCCTGGTCAGTGGTTAACCAAGTATCGAGACCCAGAGAGAAGTGAGCGCAGAGTAGACGTGCATTGGTAGACTTGTGATTTAGTCCACGGCAGGTGGGGGCCAGATGAACACAGAACAGCTGAAAAGGGACCCTGCTCTTGGTTGGCTCCTGGTGTGCGAGTGATTGGCATGAGGGTCTTAGCAGAACCTGACATGGAGCTCGCATTTATTACTGAATCTCTGATTTCCGGTCATACGGTCCTCCACAGCCACCCGGGAGGTGTGTTGGGCACCTAAGTTGCGCAGGCCCTTTGTGGACCGAGCTGACCCCAGAAGTTCTGGATGCTGTGAGCATCGGAGTTTCCCTGACGTTCCATGAGGCACAGGACCCACTGCTCCTGGGTTCCGCTCAGCTGAGCCCGAGCACTCCCTGCCTGTCCAGCAGGGATCGGAGGACCTACCTCGTGGAAGCATCGTGATGGTTCACTAATGTAATACATCTAAACAATGTATTGCTTCTATAGATACATACATTATATATATAGTTATAGATTCGCTTTTCCATCTGTTATATTTGCTGTCCTCCCTTATGTCTGTGTCTGGCTGTCCACAGGTGTGCACACATGCTTCTAGTTCATTGTTTGGCCACCTTAATCGCGGCTACGTAGTCGAAGGTGAAGAGATCAGGGTTGTAGTGTGGGTTTTGTGCATTCCTTAAATGGTTCTTAAGGAGTGTACTTGAAAATCAGATGACTTTATCAATGGAGAAAACTGAGTAAAAAGAAAGAGTTCATATTTTGCAACGTGGTAATTTTGGGGTGAATTTCCAGCCTCCATCTTCCGTGCAAGGCCAAAATCTTTCCTGGAATTGGTAGCTTCCATAAAAAGACATGATTCCCTTTACTCTGGTTCTCCCCTCTTTAGAATGCAGCCCAGCATATCAGCCTGTCGAAATCTCCTGAGCTGGCTGTGTGGGTGGGGAGCCCCGAAGCCGTGTCTGAGAGGCCCTGGTTGGGTGCGGGAGGCAGGCCCAGGCTCCCAGCCCATTCCAAGGACATTTCGGGAGCTGGGAGAGGCAAGCTCTTCCCCTGACTTTTTCTGTGCTTTTCCTCCATCCAGCATCAGCATCCCTTAGGGACCATACACCTTTCAAACTCATCACCTGTTTCTGATCTTTGCACCTCATTCTCACACCTGCTGTCCTGTCAGGAGATCCCTAGAGAAGAAGTAAGAGCCACAGAGGCGCTGATCTGGGCACTGGTCACAGCTCTGCCACCAGCTGGCCGTGTGACCTCAGACCACGTCACTGGGCCTCTCAGCCCGGCCCTCGCTCGTTTTGGGTCCCCCCCCCTTCCCCACCTGGTTCTGAATGCTTGGGTGATGTATTTGAGTCCCCTTCCCAATTCAAACATTTGTGGAGTTTTGACTAAGTGTTCCTTCCTTTTCTAGAACATTTTAGGCTCTACTGAGAAATTGTTCTGTGGTCTTTTCTCAGTAAAGATCAAATTTAAATAATTAAATAAGAATAAAAAATAACGTATTGACTGGATAGTTTTTGCCCCACTGGTTTATTCATTAAATCTTATCCTGAAGACCTCTACCAAATCCTCTAAATTGGAGCTGCAGATAAACTACATGACAGCCAGTTAAATTTGAGTTTCAGATACAAGAGGCATCATTTTCCTAGTGCAAGTATGTCCCAAATATGCGTGGGTAAATGTATGCTTTAAAAAGTGCTATTGTTGATCTGAAATTCACATTCAACCCAGCATCCTGTATTTTCATTTGCGACATCTGGGCCCCCTTCCCCAAAATCAGACGCTCACTGTGTTCTCACAGCCACCACGTATGAGTGAGGCGTGTTCTCTGACAGTACAGCGATTTGGTTCACACCCCACATGTTCCCTGGGGGAAGTCTCCCTCTGCAGATTGCCGCCTCCTACGTTGATCATGCATTGATCTTTCCAGAGGAAGGCGGACACGGCCCCTGATTTCTCGTCGTGACGTGTGCGCACGTGGCCAGAGCGACGTGAGCCCTTCCCGGCACGCTCTGCAGGAAGTCCAATCCTGCTGGCTTTGGGGGGTTCTCCAGTGTCTCGTGTGGGGTCAGGACTCAGGCCCTGAGAAGGAGGAGGGGTTCAGCAGCTCCCCCGCCATGGGCTGGTGGCATCAGCCGGACGGAGCGCTTGTTCTGCCTGCGCTCCTGCTCCCTTTGACCAGCCGCACAGTGAGAAAGGCTGTCCCATCATCTCCTGTTCTCTCTTCCCTCCTCATTCTGGTGTTGTGCACACACACATCGCGGTTTTGAATGAAATGGCCCAGAGTATGACTGGGTGGGTACAGAGAGACGATGACAGAAACTACAAGTCTGTGAAAACCCTCTTCCAGCTGGTCTGCACCTTCAGCTTCTCTTTCTGTATCCTGGTGACTTATTCTGCTCCCGCCGTTCACAGAATCACCACCACAAAACCCTACGAATGCCATTTGATTATAGCAAAGCCAAGGGCAGCCAGCTAATTCTTGCCCGTGTGGCTGTCATACCCAGCCATCATTAGAAAGTGAACGTCATAGATACTTTTCCCTTGAAGGGAAGCATCTCTTTGCTTAAGAAAACTTACTCTTGGAGAGTCCTTTTGTGGAGAAGAGCTGGCCGCCTGCTCGGGCGTGGGCCCGACCGTGGCCCGGGGCTGGCACAGGGGACCATAGGGGCGGAGCTCAGGGCTGCGTGTGCGACGGGCACCACAAAAGGACGGCGTGGCTTCTGCCTCATGGGATTTAGTCATGGTCTGCATATTGAAGCAACGTGTGACCTCCTCCTGCACCGCGTGTCCCCTGCCATGTAACAGGACGCTGCAAACGGGCATGCCGGTATCATGTGCTGGAATGTTCCACAGAATGGACAAAGAATTGACAAGCTCAGAAACAAACCCGAAGGGAACGGATGGACTAATGGGCCTCCAGACGGGATCCCACGAGAAGGACATGACATTCCCTCAGCCCATCGGGTCAGTCATGAGGAAATGTTAGAGAACCCCAAAGTAATAATGTCTAAATGATTAAATTTTAGCTGAGTAAACACACACAACACAGAGCTTACCATCTTACCATCGTTAGGCGCACAGTTCCGTGGCGTTCAGTACACTCATTGGTGGGCGGCCATCTCTGCCACCATCCACAGAACTTCCACATCTTCCCAAACCGAAACGCTGTCCCCATCAAACACTAACTCCCCCTCCCCGGCCCCTGGCACCCCCCATTCTACTTTCTGTCTTCGTGAACTTGACTATTCCGCGGACCTCATAAGTGGAATCATACAGGGTTTGTCCTTCTGCGACCAGCTTATTCTCCTGAGCGTGCTGTTCTGCAGGTATGCAGCCCAGAAGTGGCCTGAAGAAGGGGGCTGCCCCTCCGTGAGGGCGGGTGGCAGCTTTAATAAGCAAAGGGAACTTACACACGCTGCTCGTCTTGGGTGGCAGCAAGACAGGTGGATCCCCCGCACCCACCCACCAGAACTTACAAGTTACAAGGGGCCCTAACTGGGCTCTGTCACGTGGACTGTGCGGGTGTGTTCTCGACACCATGCCACCAGGTCAGGGCTGTGTCCCTGGAGTAGCCTCTGGGAGCAGAAAGGCACTTGGAACCCACATTCCAAAGACGGGAGAGGTGAGAAGCCTCCGAATACCCAGGTCCAGCTCACGGGTCAACCAGTGGTCCCATCTTTTTGATCACATTCCCCCACATGTCCTCAGGGCCCATCCATGTTGGAGCATGTGTGAGAATCCCTTCTTTTTAGGGCTGAGTAATATTCCATTGTATGGATGGACCACATTCTGCTTACCCATTCATCCATTGATGGACACCTGGATTGCTCCAACCTTCCTGATGCTGTGAACATGGGCATAGAACTCTCTCTTCTAGCCTCTGCTTTCACATTTTTCGGGTATATACCCAGAAGTGCAGTTGCTGGATCACAGGGTAGCTCTATTTTTAACTTCTTGAGGAACCTCCATACTGGTTTCCACGGTGGCTGCGCCAGTTTGCATTCCCACCGACAGTGCACGAGGTTCCCCTTTCTTGGCATCCTCGCCCACACCTGTTGTTTTGGGTTTTTTGATAGTAGCCATCCTAACGGGGGTGAGGTGGTATCTCATTATGGTTCTGATTTGCATTTCTCTGATGACGAGTGATATCGAGCATCTTCTTATGTGCTTATTGGCCATTCATATATCTCTTTTGAATAAATGTCTATTCAAGTCCTTTGCCCATTTTTAATCAAATTGTTTTATTTTTGAGTGTTGAGTGTTAAAAAAACCTCTGAGGTTTTTTGGGGTTTTTTGTTTGTTTGTTTGTTTTTTAACAAATCCGATATTGTGAAGTTTTTGCCCTATGTTTTCTCATAACATTTTTATACTTTTAACTTTTGCATTTAGGTCTTTGATTCATTTTGAGTAAAATTATTTCAAATGATGTTTTTATTTTTTATTTATTTTTTTAAGTAGGCACCATGCTGGGCATGGAGCCCAATGTGGGGCTTGAGCTCACGGCCCTGAGATCAAGACCTGGACTGAGGTCAAGAGTCGGATGCTTAACTGACTGAGCCACCCAGGCACCCCTAAGTGATATTTTTAAAAGGCAGGGGCTATATTCTTTTTAAACATCGATTTCGTAAAGACAGAAAAGCTTTGGAAATGGTCTTCAGTAATAGAAGCTAAAGAGACGTGACAACCAAATGCAAAACCTGGTGCTCAGCAGGTCCTCGACATGAGGGGGCAATGCTCTTGCAGCCATCGTTGGGCTGATGGACAGAACTGCAGTCGGGGCTCAGATCGGCGTTACGTCACTGACGCTAATTGCTGTGCTTTGATTATTCATGAGAATATCCCTCCTCGTAGGAAATGCTTGACGAAATACTGAGCAGTAAAGGGTCGTGATGGATGCAGCGTCCCACCCATCTTCAGAAGGACGTGTGTGTGTGTGCGTGTGTGAGAGAGAGAGAGCAAGCAGGACAGAGAGCGCACACGTGATTAAGCAAGTGGAATAAAATGTTAACAACGGGTGAACCTGACTAAGGGATATTGGAGGTGTTCTTTGTACTCTTTTCATTTTTTAAGTTTTCTACAATTTTGAAATTACTTTCAGAGAAATGATACTTGTAATGTATCAAGTCCAGAAATTATTTTTCAGGTCTTTCTGTTCTCACTCAAGAAGGGAAAGGAGGTGTGCGTTCATAAAGACCTTCTGGTGGGAGGTAGCAGACACAACTCCAACTATTTTTGGCAGACACGGATCCATGTAGAAGGGAACAGAGTGTCCGACGGAACCCAGGGTAGAAGCAAACTCCAGAACACCCTGAGGGGTGCTCCATGTTGCCCTGTGCTCTCGGCACGGAGCTCTGCCAGACATCTCTGTAGATGGATCAGCTGTTTGTCATCCTGGGGGGACACTGCCGGCCCCAGCCCTGAGGTGTGAAAAGGGGTGGGGGTCACGCTAATGGAGACACCGGACAAACAGCCTCCTGGGATGGAGGTCAGGGTCAGCACAGAGGGATGCGTCGTTTGAGTATGTGCCCTTGGCTGGACGTGCTGAGAATGGCTTCACCTCTGTGGTCTTCCTCCCCAAATTCACAACCGCTGTCCCACCCTGGGAGGAGTATCAGATGGTCCCCCAGAGCAGCTTGTCCGTCTCCTCACAGCTATCACGGTCATTAAAACGGAAGGTGTGAACAACTGCAGCAGCCTAGAGGGCCTACGGAGACGTGAGAGCCGAATACTCTGTGGGATGCAGCGGAAGGTCATTAGCCAAATATGATGAAGTTTGGACTCGAGTTGACAGAAATGTATTGATGCGGCCCCTTAGCTGCAGCGGACGTCCCTCACATTCTAACACTCGTGCTTGTGTGTCCAGGACCGTGGTTATTGCCAGGAGCCTGGTGGGTCCGCACTCTGCGTTCAGATTTTCTGTGAATCTTAAACTGTCCTGGGGCTCCTGGGGGGCTGTCGGTGAAGCGTCTGCCTTCGGCTCAGATCATGGTCTTGGGGTCCTGGGATCGAGTCCCGCATCGGGCTCCCTGCTCATGCACACTTGCGCGCTCTCTCCCTCCCCCTCTCTAGTTCACTCTCTCAAATAAAATCTTAAAAAAAAATAAAAATTAAAACTGTCCTAAAAATAAATGCTACGAGTTAAAAGGAAAAGCCTGGATGTCTGAAAAACACGTTTTTCCTAAATTTAATTTGAATGAATTTGCATCAGAATCTTATGAATGGACACAGGGCTTGGCCCACACCCTCAGTTGGGTGTCCACAAACAGACGCCAACAGGAAGAAAAGGGTGCAGGGCTCCATTCAACCTGAGGGAAAGACGAGGAGAAACACAAAAGTCAGGATTTGGAAGGAGGGATGTTGGGGGCAAGAGCGTGTTAGGTTTGTGATTTTATAAGAGAAAAGGCACCAGATGCACATAGGCATTCTCTTTGCACAGTGGTTATATTAGGTCAGCATGCTTTCCTGTTCTGCCTGTTATCACTGGTTTGGGGTGATTTCCCCCGGTTTGGGGCTCCCACGACACCACGGGGCTGCTGGCCCGCGTGTAACCCATCGCTGTTATCAAGGGCTGACTCCAGGGACGAGCTTCCCTTAGAGGCCACGCTGCTTTTGGTGCGTTCTGCTGTTTTGCACCTGTTTCGGGGCTGTGACCATGATGTCCCTCGTACGTCCTCGGATACGCTTCCCCAGCAGCACAGGGAACAGCACGCCGTTAGTGCCAAACTTGGACGGTAAACTTTGTCTCATTTTCCTCCCTGTGCCTCAGCCACCGGCAGGCTGAGGGCGAGATTCAGCCACAGCACCTACAGTGGAGACCCACGTCTGTGGAGCCGTCACACTCACCCCGTCGTTAGGGATTTCCCCTCCGTCTTCTGGGACTTTAAACAACTTTTCATGCCAATGGTCTTACTGTGTTACATTCAGCATAGTAGATGCTTCAGACTTTTTGGAAGAACGTTTAAGTGAAAGCCCAGACTGGTTTCTAGCAGCACGTCCGGGGCGTGGGCCAGGAGGGAAGCTGCACAGAAGCTCGTTTTTACATGGGTGGACGACTCTGGGTCCTGTCCCCTCCTCTGCGTCTGGTGTAGCAGAGCGGGCTGTGGCGATTGAAGGTGCAGATGGTGCTCGCCCCCAGGTCACGAGCGACTGCCAGGAGGCCAGGGCTGGGCAGCAGCGTGACCAGCAGGGACGGGTCCCCCATCAGAATGCTCCTGACAGCGGCCGTGACGCACGCCCTCGCTCGTACTGGGGCAGATGGTGTGATGTCTGGGTGTTTCATGTCTCCTGAGCCAGTGGGTGACAGTGGGTGTAGGGCAACATCAGCGGGCCTGGCCCCGGGAGGGCAAGGTGCTCCTGTCCACGGGGCGAGACTCGTGGTCCACAGCCCCGTGTCAGGTGGAGGAAGGGGGCGAGCGTGTTGGAGAGCTCGTGAGCCTGTGTCAGTGCTCCCAGCCTGTCCGCGCGGCGGGAGGAAGTCCTGACGAGGAAGGAAGCCTTTGCAAATGGACCTCTCGCTGCAACGACCCTGCGTCGGCAGCCCCTTGGCATCAGCCCGATGGTGTGTTGCCTTTCCGGGTGAAGCTCGGGTCGGGGTAAGAACAGCCCGAGGACAGAGCATGAGGTAGGGATTTTATCAGGAATCATAAATCTCCCCCACATTACCTGTGTTCCTTGCTGTCTCTTCTTTTCTAGCAAAAGCCTAAACTTCAAGTCATTAAGACAGCCTAGGCGGAAAAACATGTTTTTGGAAGCCCAGGGTTTGCACTTGAGTTTAGGAATGTCAGAGATGAGGCAGGGCTCTTCCCCACAGGAGCATGGCCAGGTCAGAGGGGGACGGGACAGCCAGCACCCCGAGCGCGCTCGTGCGCTGGTGAGCATCGCGTCGGCTGGGGAGGGGTCTTACTCGGGACCCGGGGAGCCAGCTCGGTCTGCAGGAATGGACATGAGGGCAGCCAGAGCAGTGGTGGAACGTCCCCGTCCCAGGGCTGGCGGGTTTCATCAGCTCCTGCATTGTGTCAGATGGATTCTGCCGCGTCCGTCTGTCCTCCCGAGAGGGTCTCTGCTGTAGGCTGTCTGTCTTCTCTCGGAAGACAGGATTGCATTCTCCACTCCACGTCCCTGTGGGACAGAGCCAGGCCCGCTCGCTGGCGGAGAGCCTGTCCTCGCAACCCCTCCCGTGTGCTGTCATGTGGCCGCAACCTTGCAAACCGTAGGGAGAGAGCAGTGCCCACAGCAGCACACGGCCGCGGGCCGCAGGGCAGGTGCCCACTGGATGTCCTCTGACCCGACGCTGGCCAGCTTTGCCTTTTTGTTTAAGCAGGGTTTGGTTTGGTTTGATTCTTTTTCATTTCACTCTTGGGATATTTTTCTTTTCATGTGGATGAAGGGCAATCTTCTGTGGCATTTGTAGCCTTTTCATGTGGGACCCACCGTGAGCGATGCCAGCACCCTGTTCCTGCTCCCTATGGAGACACAGTACACCGTTTCCATACTGACCACAGAAGACCTTCCTCACGGTAGAGCCTCCTTTCTTCCACATGTGAGATGAGATCCCTCCTTTCTCTGAGTGTCGGACAGGGAAGGACAGGGCACAAGTAATCTCTTCGAGCAGGAAGAGGGCAGAGGAGGCCGCTGTTCGGGGAGGCAGACGCCAGCCAGTGTGCATGCGGCCAGGAGCCCCGCTCGCTGAGGGAGCATGCCTTTGTGCTCTCCCCTCATATTGGCCAGGCATGGGCCTGGGGAGAAGCCTGCGGGGAGGGAGAGCAGGTCCTGGGCCCCAGACGCCAGCATCCAGGGACGTTGCCCCTTGTTTTCTGGTTCCACCCTTGACACCAGGATGCCCTTTCTGACATCCTCACAGTCCTAATGCAGTGGTCAGAGCTGCTTGATATGTCCAAAATGCCCGGCCGGGCTTTCTAACATCCTAAAATAGTGGTCACTGTGCGTGGACAGCCAGCAGAGCGGAAGTGTGTCTGAAACAGCCCTCATTTTTGGCTCAGAGTTTTGCTCCCCAGCCTGACTTCCTGGCCTATGGGGGTGCCTGTCCTGGTTGCTGGCCTTCTGGGTACCCCCAGACACAGCAGCCCTGCTCACGCACGGACCGGGCCACACAGTGGGCCTGCTTGGCCCTTTCTCCTTCAGCCCACCCACTCCTAACTGTCCGCCCAGTCTGGCCTCACATCCCCATGGCTTTCTCCATCTGTAGCAAATTGCTGATATCCAGACGCCACAGATGGGCAGCCAGCCGCTGGACACAGGCCTGTCCACTTCACCTGGCTGTTCAGACGAGCCTGGCTCTAGCTCAGTGTCGCGGTCCTGGCCTCCCGACCCAGCATGAGCACCATGTCTGTCTACAAGTGCAACGAGGCGAAGCCCGCAGGGTCTCAGTGCTGTTGCGATGGGGGCCATTAGCCCTAACGCAGCCTCCCTGGGTCCTGAGTGGGTGTGTCTCTTACAGTTCTGGAGTAATGCACCGGGGGCGTTATCTTTGAAGGTTAATGTCATTAAGCCCAATGGCATATTCTAGAACCGTTCCCGTAGGGCATGAGATCTAGGCTGTTTTTCTTGGATGACCCCTCGTTTGCTGCCGTGAGCATCAAGTCTTCCTTGAGACAAACACTGGAGATCCTGGTGGTTACCATATGATCCAAAATTGGAATAGTGAGTTCTTCCACATCATCAGATTACCGCTGCCACCGCTCAGGTGCTCGCCCTCCCTCCCCAGGGCTGCTGAAGAGAAGGTGTCAGTCCTCCTGTTCCTGCCCCCACCCCCAAGATTCAGCTCCAGCAACAGGAGGCACCACACCAAAGGCTGGCTGCGAAGGAGCCCCACGTGCCCAGCAGCACCCCTCCGGCCCCCTTCCATCTTTGGAGTACTTACTAGTTAGGAGGAGGATCGCTGTGATCATGCAGAGGGTGGCTGGGGCGTGCTGAGCTTCACTTCCCCACGGGCATGGAGACACAGCGTCCCACCTCTCCATGCCCCCAACTCCCGCTCCACGGGATTCAAGCACTTTCTCCTGCGCTTCACTCTCTTCCAATAAAAACTGCCTTTTAGATGAATGAACAGCATCACAGTGCTGTAGTACAGTGGCCAAGATGCAAAACCAGGCGTTTAAAAAAAACAGCTGGGAAGGATTTAGCCAGCTCTGGTTGTGACCACACCAATGTCGTCTGCAGTTGTTTGTTTTGTTTTGTTTTTTTAAGATTTTATTTATTTGAGAGAGAGAGCGCGAGCAGGGGAGGGGCAGAGGGAGAGGGAGAAGCAGGCTTCCCGCCGAGCAGGGAGCCCCACACGGGGCTCGATCCCAGGACCCTGAGATCATGACCTGAGCCGAAGGCAGATGCTTAACAACTGAGCCACCCAGGCGTCCCCGCTCACAGTTCTTAAGATTTAGTCGCCATTAAGTATTTTTTTAATGGAAAAGAGTTTCTTTTCTGAAAGGAAGTTTTGCTGTCCAAATTGGCCAGTCCTGTCCCCCAGGGCTCAGACACACCTGGGTCAGAAGGTAGACTCTCTGCAGCCACAGACCTGGGCCCTGCTGAGGCCTCACAAGCGCCTCAGCCCCGGGCAGTGCGGTCCCCACAGCCCGCAGTGGGTTCAGAGCTGTGGTGCAATGCTTACTCCTTTCCTTTTCTGCAAGTGCTGAGTTGAGTCTGGTTCCTCTCGATGCAGAATCATTTTCCCAGCTGGTGTGCAGGCTTGGTGACTGGGATGTGGCCTCTGTGGCCTGTCCCGTGTCTCTCTCCATCTCCCCGCCAGAGCTCAGCTGCCGTCTGCTGCCAGACCACTTATTCTTTGATTTCTGAACTGTCTTTGTGTTGAACGGTGCTCACCAGCAGACTGAACATCCCCCAGCAACCCACCCGGCATTGACCAGGTGCTGAATATGGAGGAAGGGAACCGTAGGCTCAAAAACACCCAAGTCATCATACCTTCTTTTTCTGTTTGCAGAGTCCGCTTGGTGGAAAGAGGCTCTCCTCATAGCTTGCCCCTCATGGAATCAGGAAAAGTAAGTATTGAAGGAAGAAAGATACATTTCTGTGTAAGTTTGAGTCTCAGCGTATGGGCTTTGACATTTTAAGAAATGTATTTTATATAGTATTTTCTCCAAAAAGTTTTCTTAAATGTAGTATTTCAGGACTAGGTTTGGCCATGAGTACAGAAACTCCACAAACAACAGTGTTTTAAACAAGTTAGATTTTTTTCTTTTTTTAAATTTTTTTAAACAATTTCTTTTTAAAGAATTTATTTATTTGACAGAGAGAGACGCAGCCAAGAGAGGGAACACAAGCAGGGGGAGTGGGAGAGGGAGAAGCAGGCTTCCCACGGAGCAGGGAGCCCGATGTGGGGCTGGATCCCAGGACCCTGGGATCATGACCTAAGCTGAAGGCAGACGCTTAACGACTGAGCCACCCAGGCGCCCCTAGATTTTTCTTTTCTCTTACATAAAAGACATCATGAAAACTCCAGGGGCCCTGCCACCTTCTGTCTTGTTCTGCTTTGCATGGATCCCATTCCCAGGGTGCCTCAGGGTCAGAAGTGGCTGCTCCCACCCTAGCCATCGCTTCCACATTCCAGCAGCAGCAACAGCAGCAGAAGCAGCAAAGGGAAACTAAAGGTGCAGACCTCAGCAAAGGCTCCTAAGCCACCTTATACACACTTCAGTACCACTGTCCAGAATCTGGTCATGCGGTCACACTGGCTGAAAGAAAGGTTGGAAACGTTATATTGGTTCTGAATATCCGTGGGCCTAGCTAAAAACCCAGGTCCAATTGCTGTGAAAGTAGACGAAGAAGGGTGGTCAGGGGACAAAGTAGTTTCTGCCACTGTGGGTATGTTTTTCACTTACACCTAAGTGAAGACTTCTTTTTCCTGTTTTTGGCCCCACTTGACGTAATTCCAGAAGCGCCTCATGTCGCTTCTGGACCTTTTATAATCTCCGTCTACATGAGCACCAGTTAGAGTTCTAGTACTAAGTTGGTTCTAATGGTAGGACGCTGTGCTTGCCTGCCCTAAGCCAGCCGTTAGCAGGACAAGGGACCAGAGCTGCCATATTACACGTCAGACTCAAGGGACGGGACAGGACTTCTCACCACCGATGTTTTGCCGAATCTCAACCCTTCCCAGTAGCTGAACCAACACGGGCTATTTTCTAAATTTGCAGAACCAGCTTTTGCTGCCATATGCATGTGGTGTTAGTGAAATTCAGAATGTTTCCAAGCCAAACTTCCATTAAGAGGGAGATGCTTGATATGAGCATTCTGATACAAGACAGTGACGTGCAGGAGGGTGTTGAAGCATAACCAAGATGGAGAGCTGGACGGGCATTCAAGTCAGAACACGCTGGGATGCGCTGGCTCTTCCTCCCGCCACCACACTGTGCCGTGCCCACCTGCGCTTTCAGTCCACACTCATCTTGGAAAACTTGATCCGTGACCTCCTTAATTCAGTGCCTACTGCAAACCTCACCCCTTCCTCCACATCAGCGTCCCATGATGTCACGCACAATGTTAAACATAACTGGAAAATTAATTGAAATACCTGAAGATTCCTGTTTTGCAAGCATCAGGCTGAATTACATCATTTATCCTGTTTTCATTCAGATTCTTAATTTTAAGATCACGTTAACACAGGCTTTATCACTGTAGTAATAATTGCAATAAGATGCAATTGTCACATAGTAATTATGTCATGCTGTGGTATGTAATTTTAATTTAAAGCCATACTACTTTCTGAACAGTTTTAGAAAGGAAAACAGGCATGTGGCATGAAGGCAAGGTCAAGGCTGATTGGAGTGTAGCATCTACCTCTCTGCCCACTGACCAGAATGTTCTCCTTTCCCACATAGATACTTCCAGGGGTTCGGATCATAATTGCCAATCCAGAAACAAAAGGACCGTTGGGCGACTCCCACCTGGGTGAGGTGAGTTACAGGGTGTCCACCCAGGAGAGGTGACTTATGGGGTGCTCACTTGAGTGAGGCAAGGTATGGGGTGCCCACCCAGGAGAAGTGAGATATGGGGTACCCACCTGGGTGAGGTGAGTTACGGGGTGCCCACCCAGGTGAGGTGAGTTATGGGGTGCCACCTGGGAGAGATGACTTATGGGGTACTCACTCGAGTGAGGCGAGTTATGGGATGCCCACCCAGGAGAGGTGAGTTATAGGGTACTCACCTGGGAGAGGTGACTTATGGGGTGCTCACTTGAGTGAGGCAAGTTATGGGGTGCCCCCCTGGGTGAGGCAAGTTACAGGTGCCCCCAGCAGAGGTGACTTATGGGGTACTCATTCTGGTGAGGTGAATTACGGGATGCCCACCCGGGTGAGGCAAGAGGCAAGAGGCAGGAGGCAACACCTGATCAGATTGGGTAAGTCTCAACTGACTGGCTGGAAAGTGACTCAAAATGAGCTGTGAAAGTTCAGGCTACAAAGTGGATTTCTGTAAGGAAGCCGTCATTGCTGAGTTCATGGGGATGAGGACGGAGCAGTGTGCACAGAGCGTACGGCCACAGCCTAGACTCATAGAATATCAGTAAACGGTAGCAAGCGGGTTAGGAAATGACAGGTATTTCCTTCGGTCGGAAAGTCCGTACTGGCTTTGACCCTTCAGCCCATATTCACAGTGAAACCCGGCTGACCACCCCTCCTGCCACGTGCGGCTGGAGAACACACATCCTCAGCCCGCCGTCCCCGATCCTTCCCCTGCCCCACTCAGCCAGGCCACAGAGGACGCAGAGGACATCAGGGAAGGGTGCCAACACACTTATCTTCCCTCCCGTTCTCTCCAAGGCCGAGCCTGCCCTGTGCACTGGGTGGAAGGAAGCCCATCCTGCCCGGGGAGAGCCTCCTGGCTGTCAGGGTCACTGGCCCTGTGTGGTCAGCTCTCCCTCCTTACAGACCTGCCTGTAGCTGACACCCCGTTAAAAACACCACCGCACAACACACAGAGAACAAACCAGTGGTTGGCGGAGGGGAAGGTGGGTGAGCGGATTGAGAAGTACAGACTTGCAGTTGTGAAGTGAGCGAGTCTTGGGAATAAAGAGCGCAGCCTGGGGAGTGTAATAATGTTGCACGGTGACTACAGTTACTGTTCCGCATACAAGTGTCAGATCACTCTGCTGTGCACGGGACACTAACCTCCTGTGTCAGCCCGCCTTCAGCTGAAACAACAAAGCTGGGCCACCGCTTCTCCCGGAGGCCTCAAGCTATAAACGGTGACCAAAGGACAGACTGACCGCTCCCCAGACTCCATTTCTGTGTGGGCTGCAGCTTGGCCCTTCATTTGAATTTCTCAGTTATGTGTAAAGATCAGAGCTGAGGTGATAAAATTCCGTACAGATCTTATTTAGGAATTTCCTTTAAGTACATTCCTAGATGAAATTGGGGAGGACGGCGTGCTGTCTTGGGCACCTGGGGGAGCCGGCCGGGTGTCAGAATCCACCTCACTCTCGTTTTCTGACCGGGAATGTGTCTTAATGAGGAAATTGTGTGTTGGAGAGCAGGGGACAGGTTTCATCCCCCCTGCGTGATGGTGTCACTTCTGTGTCTGCTCTAGGCTTTGGTTTGTTCAGCACGGAGGACTAGGTGGCTGCAGGTGCCCAGTGGTGAACACATTTGATATGTTCACTTTAAAACCCTCAGTTTGTTTTAATGGGCTTCTCAAGAGGTGGACAGCCTCGTTATTCGCTTAGTGGCTCTATTCCAGTAAATACTATGGCGTCTGAGTCTCCCCTGAAGCCCGCGTGAGATTAACACGGCCGGGTTCCCGCCAGGCATGGGCATTCTGATGTCACTGACTGCCCAGGTAGTTTCCTCCCTGCAGATCCTCCCCGGCGTACTCACCCAGTTCTGTTGCTTCCTTCACAGATCTGGGTTCACAGTGCCCACAATGCCAGTGGTTATTTCACCATTTACGGAGATGAGTCCCTGCAGTCAGACCACTTCAACTCAAGGTTAAGTTTTGGAGACACCCAGACGGTCTGGGCGCGGACAGGCTACTTGGGGTTCCTGCGGAGGACAGAGCTCACAGATGCAAACGGAGGTAAGAGCCCGGGCAGGTGGGTGGAGAGGCCCCCAGGCCCTGAGAACGTTTGTGGGACTGGGACGCCAGCCCCACGAGCACATTGTGCATGCTTGCTGCAAACCAGCTGAGCGTGAAGGAGAGGAGGATCGGTGTGAGTCCAGCACGCCAGAGCCACGTGAGAGACCGTGTGCTCCGTGAGCACAGTCTCTCACAGAGCCAAGGACAGATTTAAACCCTGCACAGGAGCCAGGACACCATGCCCCTCCATGCAGTGGACGGACCCCTCACCCACCCGCAGCGGCCCCGTGCCCCCGAGGCCCACCTGGACAGCGGCTGCAGGAGCGCACCCACTGCCCTCTGCCTGACCGGACCAGGCCTGGCCTGTCGGGAAAGGGAGGTAGCGAGGTGCTCAGGCTTGGGCATGGGGAGGCGCTGCTCCCTTCTCTGCTGGGGGCTGGCGCCAGGCAGGAGAGTTATAAAAAATGAAAAGGTACAGGCCTACTTGCTATGAGAGTCTCAGCTTCTAGTTCCACTCAAAGTAGAGGCAGGACTCAGTTATTTCAGAGGATGGGAGCTGAGATTTCCTAGGGAGATCCTGCCGGACCCACACCCCAGGAGGTGAGTGTCTGGGAGGCTTGCTGACACACCTCCCTGGGGGGAGCTTTGTGAACCTGGCTGAATTGGCGTATATTTAGTGGAAAAGCGCAAAAACATTTTGGCATCGCGTTTGCAATTTGGGAAAATCAAAGACTGTTTTATTTGAGGGTGCTCTCTGGGATTCCTGTGAGGAACGAAGCAAGGCAGGGCCATGGTGATCCAGACCCCCCAGGAGGAGGGACAGGTCCCATCCCGCGGAATTCTGGGGCGCTGGGGACAGCACTATTGCTGTTTCCTCACCTCTGTGACCCCCCAAAAGATGGGAGTCCTGCTGCAGTCATAGAAGCCAGCAAATAAACACCCCCATCTCATCCAACTTGAACTGGAAAAGATTTTCCCACTCGGAGGTGGAATTCTAGCAGTTGCGGCCTCGTGGGATGCCATCAGAGGGGGCGGGGTTTGGTTTTGGCTGTGCTGCACCCTGACCTGTGGCTGCGGGAGAGCACGGCGTCTGCCGGCCGCCGAGGGGCGGAGGTGCTCCCGAGGAGTAGGAGATAGTGTATTGAAGGTGTGCAGGAGCTGGTCCTGGACGTGCGCTCTCCCCCGGGGCGCTGAGGTGTGCAGCTGGCTCTCCGTGAGACCATGATCCTGGCCAGGCTGGTGTCCTGGGGGCCCCGGGCTGCACAGCGTCCCAGTAGAAAGGAACTAGCTACCCGCACTCAGTGACCCCATTCCTTGGCTTGTGTCTCTCACTCAGGGGTAGTTTTAATCTCAGTCTCTTACAAAGCAGCTTGAGCACCATTGTGGTGAGGTTCACACACGTTCTCCACTCCCTGCACAGAGCGCCACGATGCCCTGTACGTGGTGGGGGCGCTGGACGAAGCGATGGAGCTGCGGGGGATGAGGTATCACCCGATAGACATTGAGACCTCGGTCATCAGAGCCCATAAAAGCGTCACAGAATGGTGAGTAGTGGGTGGGTATTTGCACCCAGCTGCCAGTGACCAGGCCGGCGAGGGCCCTTGGGTTCATCCTCCCTCCCTGGTCCATGTGGTTGGCTGTGTTGCTGGTGGGGCTGGCCTGGGGGCCCCGAGCTCACTCGGTGCCTTTACATGGTGGTAAAGGGTGCAAAGAGGCTCCACACCGTTAACTGTAGGTTTGTTCGTTCATTTGGCCCCAGAGCTGGCAGGGACCTGATGTGATCTCGAAGCTGAGGAACCCCAAGGGAGGCACATTCTGAAATCGCTCATGAGCAGTCCTTCCTGGTGGGTAGATGGGCCTGAGTTGTTCATTGCCCCTTGTGAGCTGATTACAGGCTAGTTATTTGTTGCCATTTATGGGCCCTGGACACGGGCGGCTCGGCAGCCTGGAAGAGAGAAGAGAGAGTTTGCGAACCCACGCGTGGCCCTGTGCTTCCGACGTGGTGACGTCCCTCCTCACCCCGAGGCTGCTGGAGCTGCAAGTGGACAGGAGCTGGGATCCCTGGAGAGACTGCAGCCCAGAGACGGCACAGGGCTACCTCGGTTTCCATGCCACTAGCTGTACATACCGATTACAGCCTCCCGGTCTGTAGTTTTAAGAAAATAACTTAGACTGGTTTGTATTGCCTACCGCAGACATTTTCCATCTGGTTGCAAAGGGCTGTTTCCACCTTAAAGACCTGTGACGGGGACTCCGTGCCGCCGCCTGTGGGTTTCTGTTCCAGGATTCGAGTTTTTGTTCTAAGCCCTGCTGTGGCCTCACCTGATGCGCGTGGGGCCTCGCACTCACCTCACCTCACGTGTGCACCCACAGTTCCATCCTGCGGGGCTCTGGTCCTTCAGAAACCGCCCAGCACAAACTGCTCTGTTGTTCTTCCTGCTCCTTCTCACCTTCCCTGCCCGACCTGGGCGCCTCCCCCAGCGCACACCCTCGGTTACTTCGCACCAAGGTGGAAGGCAGACACTCACGTCCCTCCATGTGGCTATTTCAGGGTGGCACGGTCCAGCTAACCAAATCTTGCCCTTCTCATCCGTTGTCTCCAGGGTTGGACATCTGTGGCCCTAGGAAAACAACGCTCATCCAGCCCATCACTCCCTGGCAAACCCCCTCCTCCATCAAATACAGAAACCCCGGTTCCTGATACTGTATCATAAGCGTCAGGTGCTATAATAAAATTATACCACAAGTGGCTAATATACATGTAAGATCTGTGATATCACAAACTCAGTATGGGCTCACTTGGGCCACACAGAGCAATGTTTTAGTGTCATAAAGTGTCCTTTTATGGGAATTTGGCACCAGCGCATCTTGCGAACGGACCTTGGCAGGACTGTTCCCTTAGGTACACACTGATCACAGCAAACTCGAGAAGCAGTAATCTGTTGAACACATTCTCCAATATTTCCCTTCCACGTTAACGTATATATTGGTCATACTAAACAAAACGTGCGGGTTTTTTTCTGAATAGACATACCCATACAGTTTTAGAAAACTGTAGTGAGTTTCCCAAATACTTGCTGCCTCCTAGACCCTTCTGTGCGTCCGGCTGGAGGACGCAGGTGCCAGCAACCCACTGCAGGCCCCTGGAGCCTGGCCCCCGCCTCCCACGCCTCTTCTGCCCTGGACGCTTCTGACCGCCTCAGCCAGCAGACCACGGGCACCAGGAGCAGAGCCTGTTAAGGCCCTATAACCACCCCCATTTAAAGACCACCCTTATAAACTGCAGGTGGCTTAAAGTGTAAAGTACTGAGTTTAGGCTCCCACAGATTGGCCCGACCAAATCTTCTGGGTGACCCTCCACTGAGAGATCCCAAATAAAATGCTTCTAGATGAATCTCTGACGTTCTGGAGGATCTTTCCCCCACACAGGTCACCTCTTGCTGCCTGACACTCCTTCCAGACTCAGTGCTTCAGACAGCAGCGTGTTGTTGGGTCCCCATGTCTGCAGTTGACCGCTGGGTTGTCTGGCCCCAGTGTGACTGGGGCCCACGGTCAGCCAGGCACCAAGCTGGTGGCTCTCCACGTTTCTCACCCTCCCTCGACGTCCCCCGTCCTGCTGTGGCAGAGGGAGGTCAGGACCGGCCCCAGAGCCCCAGGGGCTGTCCGGCCTCTGCTAACTTACCGCTCACCAAGCCCAAGGCCAGGACTCCACCTTAGGGGCCTGGTGTGCACATGGTGGGGCTTCTGTGGCACCGTGTGCCCCTCGGCCGCAGCTGGGAGCAGAGGGCAGGGCCGTGTCAGGGTGCTGCCTGGCACGGAGATCCCCTGCGTGCGCGGCAGCCCCCGTGAGAGCCGGCCGGTAGAAAACCCTAACCACAGGTGTGTGTGCAGCCACCTACTGAGCGAAAAGCCATGGGCTCAGAGAGACCGTCAATGTGCAGGCAGATCAGAAAAGAACCATATGGCACTTCTTGAAAAGAAAACGAAATTGTTACATAAACACCTCACGGCATAGTGATGATTTTTTTCTCTCTTGCAGCGCTGTGTTCACCTGGACCAATTTGTTGGTGGTGGTGGTTGAGCTTGATGGGTCAGAGCAAGAAGCCTTGGACCTGGTCCCCTTAGTGACCAACGTGGTTCTGGAGGAGCACTACCTGGTGGTGGGGGTCGTGGTCGTGGTGGACATCGGTGTCATCCCCATCAACTCCCGGGGAGAGAAGCAGCGTATGCACCTGCGGGATGGGTTTTTGGCAGACCAGCTAGATCCCATCTATGTGGCCTACAACATGTAGTCTCGTCTCTGGTCCCGTAGACTTTTCTAGGAAAGTAAACGTTTTTCTCAGTGTCACTCAAGTTTGCAGACATGAGGGCCACATTCGCCAGAATGGAGCCTTTGTTCACGCGGTGGTGAGACTTTCCACAGCAGTCCTGATTGGCATGGGGGTGAAATGTGAAATGTGAATTTACCACTGAAGTTTGCTCAGAAGGACTTTGGATTACTGCCTTCAGTTTGTTGGAAAAACCCATTTCAAAACTTTCTTTTCTTTTTTTTTAATTATTGGATAATAAGTGCTTTCTTCGTAAATGTGGTATTTTGTTAAGCCAAAATAGCAATTAAAAAAATATTCTGCCCTCCAGATGGGTTCTTTTAAACAATTTATGTAGTGTGACAAAGAATTGTTTTCTCTGTTTAATGTGTCATGAAATCTTAATGACATGGACCTTGTTACTAATTTAAGCCATTGCTAGATTTCATCCTTTTAGGAAAGTTTGTTGAGGTACGAGAAAACCTTCCAAATAGCACCTTCCGATTAGATTTTAGCAGCTTTCTTTGTCAGAAATGTGCTGGATAAACAAAGGCTAACATATGGCCTTTGAAGTTAGCATAGAATGAGAAGAAATTATAAATAAGGTGTATTTCGGCAACTCTCTTGCAGATATCTTTGTACTAAACTAAAAAGATAAAATAAGTTAACTTCTTCATATGTAATTATGTACAAAACGTTTAATTTATTTTGATCTCTTTAGAAGTATAAAAGAGAAAAACATTCAAGAACATTAAAGTCTTGTAATGTTTGCTAATATAAAAAAGTGTTGTATTATCTTGCGTGGATAGTATCACAACAAATATATATATATGAAATATAAATTCACTAATGAACAAAGGAGATTTTAAAGTTTAAAATGCAGAACCTGTCACTTGCATGGTGTCCCCTCCACTGTACTGTAGATAAAGCGAGATTCTCTCACACCCACTTTGCTGATGCGAGCAATCCCAGATTGCCGGTAGCCCGGTCTAAATGTTTCTTCTAGAACCAGAGACCAGCAAGTGAAATTATTGCCATCTCGAAGTTGGGGAAGGAATTTGAGGCGAAATGTGCACTATTTTCCCTTTGCTGCGGGGGCAACGGTGAGCGGTCTGTGCCAGTGTGTGCTTACGACACTGAGCGGACATTAGGGAAGGCAGGTGCTGAGTAGCACTGCTCTCTTAGCTGCAAGAAATCCTTGTTGTTCATCCTTTTTGTTAATGTCACCCTTTTTGGTCCTTGGTATGAAAAGGAGTGCTCTTTTATGGTCATTTGCACCGGGTTGTGTTGATTCCCCTCAGATGGCCATTGTATGGAGTGGACAGACTGTCCAGAACAGCTTTAAGGGAAAAGACTCACATAGGAGACCGTCACCTCAGCCAGCTCTCTGGGGTGCCCCCGCCCAGAGCTCTGGGGCTCCACCCTCATGAGCTGCCCCGGGACTCCTCACAGAGCCACTGGCTGGAGCGAGAAAGCCTCCCAGCTGCCTTCATTTCACCACCTGTGGATGACACGTTTCTGATTTCCGTCTCTCGCTGCTGCTGCCGCCTCACACACCTTCCGATTTCCACGTCTCATCTGTACACTCCTCGATCGAAATGGCCCATCTGTGTCCAGCCAAGAAGAGGTATCCGCTGTCCAAGCGTGATCTATCTTATAACTGCCCCAATATGACCCTGCAGTGGCTCTCGTTGCTAGAAATGCATGAGCAAGATTGTTGCTGGGCAAACCTTAGAGTCTCTTTTCACCATATTGTAGGCAATGTCTTCATCTGCCTTTGCTGTATGCGCCAGCAGTAAGCCCTTTGCTAAAAGAGTTTTGTTTGACTTCCGAGATCCAAGGCTAATTGTTTTTTAAAAATTTTAAGTGGCATTTTTTTAAATTTGTCTGCATGTGGGGTGCATCCTTCCATCTCCACAAATTATTTGATTTTTAAGATATTGTTTGACTTCATTGCTGTGTGTGAATATTTCTCTACATGCTTCAGATACACATTCCTACAGTCTTCTGCTTCCTAAGGGGGAAAAAACCCACCACACACAGAAAAAAAGATGTTTTCTTACACACACCCACCTTGTTTAAGGGGAAGGAGGTTTAAGGTTTCCGGTAAGATACTGACTAGGAAACACAGCTACGGGATAACTTGTGAGGTCTAGCTGATGTCGGAAGCAAACAACAAATCAGGTATCACTTCCAATATGACCTTCACCTTCACCATGTCAGCTTCACGTGCAAGGCGGGGCAGTTGTGAAAGTGGTTAGTGACGTCCTTGTCATCTCTCATGGTAGAGTTGAGGTCCAAAGGGTTGGGGGCTGGGATCGAAGGTCATTTGTGCAAGAAAAAGGAAAGGAAACCCGTTTCAGCAATAAAGAAGGATTGTTCTGTATTAGAAATTGTGCTGTAGATAAATCATTCATGAGAATGTAACAATGTTTGTCTTGTGACCTTGTGCTTTTGAAGTCAGACAAAACCGTGTAATCAACTTGCACAAAGAAGGGTACACAATGAACATTGAAACACAGACCTAACCCAACAGGGCGGCTTCCTCATGGTGCTTGTTTATTATATATATTTAATCCTGCTTGACACTTTACCCAAGGGAAACTGCCCCTTTTATCAGTTGAATGTTAGCAGCGTTATTTCATAGAGTGTGGTGACTGGTTAGAGAAATTCATGTACTCAACCAATCACGGTTTCAAACAAAATTTTTATGTGCAAAGGACGGCAACCTTCTCGTATGTTAAACCACCAGTAAGCTTTGTACATCTGTGATAACGCCTGTTTTATATTCAAATGAACAAATAAAAGCTTTTATTTTTGTTGCTCTGAAAATAGCAGTTTCTTAATTGGTCCCCTGGAAAACTGTCTGGGACAGCTTCAATCCCAGGAAGGAAGTGACTCCTGCAGGGAAATGGGAAATGTATCTGACTCTGTTTACATAATTTGTTGCATTACTTATTAGTACAGATAAATCATACTTTGAACAATGTTTAAATTTTGATGTGGGCATTTATTGCTTAAAAAATTCCTATGGCAACAAATGTTTTGTGAAATGTTTTTTTTAATTCTTTTAAATATATCTAAATATATTTGTTCACATTTGCTGCAAGTGTACAGATTCTTGGTAAATTTGGGGGACAAAGAGGAAGCCTGAGTCCTGTGTGCCAATACTTTGTCAGCCGTGTGACAGGAAACCTCTGCATGTCAGGAAGTAGGCCTAGCTGGCTATTCCAACCCAAATTATCTTTGCTCGTTTGACAACCTTAAAAGCTCTGTCTTTTGCCCAAGATCTGAGAATTCTTACAGGTTTGTCTCGTGGAAGGCAGTACAACCTTCAGCCTAAGGGTTATCAGAAAATGAATTTGTACACATGAAAATGATTAGCACCCAGATCTGCACCCCCAGGTTACCAGGCTTAGCCGAACACCTGCGGGTGAGAAGCCCCGGAGCACCCCGGCCGGCTGAGGACGGCGCCCCGGGAGCCCGGGATCGGGCGGTGCCGGGAACCCGCAGACACGCCCGCGGCCCCCAGGCGGCCCTGCTTCCCACAGCGCATGCGCGCGTGCGGGACCTGCACCACGCTGGCTTCCCGGACGCGGCTGGCATCGGCTTGGTGGCAGCTCGGTCGTCTCCCTGTGTGGTCATCTGCCCCGCAAGGTCCTGGGCGCGCTGGCGGGCGGTCCATGCACCTGAGGAGAGGCAAGGGGCGCGCCCTGGCCCCCCTCTTGCGCGCCCAGTGCCCCTGGGAACCCGAGGCCCGCCGTCGCGCCGCCTCTCCGGCTTCCAGGCTGAGTCTGGGAACCGAGTGGCGCGCAGGGCCGAGCTCGGCGCCCGACTCCCGCCGGCAGGGGTACGCGCGGTGCGTGAGCCTGCTGCACACGTGGCGTTCAGCGGGGGTGGTGAGTGGGGATGGCAGGGACAGCAGGCTTCCGCCGCTGCGTCCGAGGCTTCGTGGTGCTTCGGGTTTGGTTTGGATTTACTGCCCCAGCTGCAAAGACCTCTGGGCGAACGAGTAACTGGTGCAGACTGGCCGACAGGCCTTCCCGCGCCAGGGTTCCATTCTTGCTTCGTGTCCGCACGAGGCCTGCCCCGCGGAGGCGGAAGGGTAGAACGCCCTAGAAGTTGGGTGGAGGACGGTTTCCTCGTCGTCCGCCCTGTTCTCAGGAGCGCGAGCAAGACAGCACCTGTGTTCCCCCGGGTGTGGCAGCGAGCCCAGGTGCAGGTGCCGCTACTCCAGAAGGCAGAGACTGACCAGTGAGAAGGAACAGCACTTTTTCTGAGTGTCCCCCAGTGCCTGGCAGCGGGCGTTCGGTGAGCACTGGCTGAATGAAGGACCTCGTCGCGGCTAAGCGGTATCGGGGTCGCTGGGAGCAGAGGGCTTGAAGCCCTGTGGGACATGGATGCTAGACAGACAGTAGGAGCTACTGGAAACAGGAGGAACGTTGCTTATTTTCATAACACGGAAGATGCCAGTGAATCCTGATAGCCACTCAGGCTTTGTAGCCGAACTTAGGAATTCTAATGACCCATTGTTGGGGCCCAAGTATCCCCGCCGCTTGACAAATGACCGGAAACATCAGAAAGAGGATAAAGGAAGACGATGGGAAAGGGGGAAGGAGTTAGAAAAAAGCGATGCGGTTAGCGAGGGGATCGTTTACTCGGCAGACAGCGGCACGTTAGGAAGACCTCTCACGTGGTAGCGCAGTAGAAATGGGAAGTGGGAAGACCCAGCGAGAGCGTGAGGGACACGGGAAGGAGCCGGGTCTGCGTGGACCTCGGTGATCGGAGCCTGGGCAGAGTCTCCCAGCCCTTGCATGCCTAGGACAGAACAGCGTGGCGGGAAATGTTCGCCGCTGTCACGGCCTTGTGAAGGGAATGTTGGGGCCACGGGGGGCAGGGAGCGACCTAGACGATGCATCCTGCCTGCCTTTACTGCAGCGAAACCTCAGGAGGACCTTGTCCGGATCTGCCCGTGAACAGACCTCCGGGGTCTGCCCAGGGGTGTGTGTGCCTCCGAAGCCTGAGATGGGGCAGTGTGGGTCCGGAGCTGCCCCGCCCCCACCGGCTTCCCCTGGGGACGTTTCTGCAAGGGGCCAGAGACACGCCCTTGTCTTGTTGAGTGACACTTGGTGAGTTGCTGGCCCATGGCTATGCTTCCTTGATCCACTATCAAAGGAGACATTTCCCCAGTGTCTCCCTCCTCAGACCCACCTGGCAATGGCAGATTGCCCCTGACCATGACCAGACAGGCTTTCCATTGAGGATGGGTAGCACCAAAAGTTTACAAGACTGAGAACCTGAGGTCCCTGGCTTGTGTGGTCTGTGCCTAGTGCCAAACAAGCAGGGAATTCTCAAAAACATGCTGTTTTCACCATCAAGAGGAGCTACTGGCTACTGAGCGTGCATCACAGGCTTTCGAGAGTTGGTTATCTCTGGTCATTGTAACTAACCCAGATGGTCGCTCCAACAGCTTCCCAGACTGACAACGAGTGAAGCTCTTCCACCAGCGCTGTGGTTCCTGCAGACGACCGTGGGCTCTGAGGGTGGAGTTGGCTATTGTCCATAGGTTTGAGGGATGCTTTTGGTCAGAACTAAGTCGTGAATCTTAGTGGGCAGTGATGCCTGAAAGATAACAAGACGCACCAGGTATGGGTGCATCTTGGCAACACCCCAGCTGGGGTTTAAGCAGATCTTTGCCAGCCTTCCTGGGCAGGCAGTCAATATTTCTGTGAAGGGCCGGATGTCTTCTGTCTCAGCCACCGTTTCTGATGGTGTGACACAAACGCAGCTCTCAGGTAAGTGGGCAAGGCTCCAGGCCAATAGAACTGTATTTATGGACACAGAAATTTGCATTTTGTGTAACTTCCTTTTCACAAAATACTATTCTATTGACTTTTTCAATTATTTAGAAGTATAAGTGCTATTTTTAGCTTTTGGGTTCTACAAATAGACAGCAACCCAGTTTGGCCCCGAGGTCATGGTTTGCTGATTCTTGTTCTAAGGTACAAAGTAGTAAGACAAACTTTTGAGAATTAACTTTTGATTCTGATTTTTAGTTTCTGAGTCTGATTATTTGGTCTTCGAAACATTTAATGTTCCAAATTCTGTATCATTCCCTTATCAACAGATATTTGAGCACCAGCCATTTGTGGTTGCTGCAATAAAGTAAAGGAGCCCCACGACTCTGAGTTTTGGGTCTAGCAGAGACTGAGGCATGAGCTGGTCCCCAGTTCCACGCTACTCAGAGACTCAGGTTTCGTCTTGGTTGCACACAGAGGAGGTCACATAAGCTTTGCTGTCTCTAAAAAGAAGGGGTAAGACTAGATTGTCTCAAAGGTCTCATTTCCCCTACACACACAATTCTTCTAACTCATCTTCTGACTAAAATACGATGGGGAAGTCGAGGACTCATTTATCTTTGCTTCCCTATTACTCCTTGTAACAAGCCTGCCTCCAGACACCAGAGCTCTCCTGGGGTGCTGGGACTGCTCCGACAGAAATTGATTTTTAATTCTCAAAGTAAACCCAGAGGGTCACTGAAGACATGCTTTGGGTTGTTTGGGACATTTTTTTGCTCATACAGTGGTTACACAAGGGTGACCATGTCAGGTTGGTGGCATCATGGCCAGTAAGAGACAAGCCGAACATGTGGCTCTCTCTCTCCCAGTCAACCCTCCTCTTTTCTTAACTCAGGAGTAGGGGTGTTGGGGGTCCAGTACTGAACAGAATCCTCCAGTGCTCTAATTTCCTAAAACAGCAACAAAATCCCCCAAATGTCAAGATGCTTTGTAAACAGCAAAGCTCCGAAGTGCTCCTAGTGCCTAATTGATAATCTCTCAGCAGAGGCGACCCTGTTTGCTGGTAGTTCCTAACTCTGTCGAATGTTTAAGGACATGTGGAGAAGCACTTGAGAAGAAGCTCTTTTAAGAGCCCCCACGCTCTTGTGTAATGTGAACAGTTAAACCCTCCGTTTGGTTTGTTTAAAGTCAGATATTCAGGTATTAATATGGTCAGTATTTTGTGTAAAAGGAGCATGTAAAAGGATGACCTGTGCGGGATGATTTTCTACAGAAAGCTCCTTTTCCCCCATTGCCACCTCTTTGTTTTTTCCAGTCCGTCTTTTCAGACGTCTCTATGAACTAGGTCCTCAGTGCAACTCAGCCATGGGCTTCAAGGATGCCTTGCTGCTCAGAGAATGAGGTCAGTAAGTCCCACGCACTTAAGGAGTTCCTACTGTGTTTTAGAGCACTTGGGTGAGTATAGATATGGGGATCCAGGAGTCACAGAATTGCCAATGACAACAATCTAGTTAGGGAAATAAAGCTAGGAAACGAGAAATGGACTGGCACATTATGTGTGTGGGTGTGCAGACCTCCCCTTGAAATGATACAGTTAGGCAAGGGGAAAGAAGAGAAAAAGATCACTGCTATCTGCCATCAGTATCCCACAATTTACCACATGAGCATTTAGGAAAACCTGTTTTTTTTCATTTTTGAAAAAACGTAACTTTTAGAAATGTTTGATTTTTATAATATAGTTGACATACAATGTTCTATTAGTTTCAGGTGCACAGCAGAGTGATTTGACCACAGTGAGTGTAGTTACTGTGACCATACAAAATTATTGTAATATTATTGACTATATTCCCTATGCTGTACTTTTCATTACCCTGATTTATTTGTTTTATAACTGGATGTTTGTACCTCTTAATCCCCTTCACCTATTTCACCCATCCCCCCACCACCCCCCCTGTGAACCACAAATTGTCTGTATTTATGACTATGTTTCTGTTTGGTTTGTTCATTTATTTAGTTTATTAGATTCCACATAGAAGTGAAATTATATAGTATTTGTCTTTAACTTATTTCACTTAGCTGAATACCCTGTAGGTCCATCCATGTTGTTACAAATGGCAAGATCTCATTTTTTTATGGCTGAGTAATATTCCTCTGTGTGTGTGTGTGTGTGTGTGTGTGTGTGTGTGTGTGTGTGATCTTCTTTATCCATTCATCTGCTGGTAGACACTTAGGCTGCTTCCACACCCAATACTGTAGTAAACATAGGGTGCATATATCTTCTTGTACTAGCATTATTGTTTAACCAGTAGTGGAAATACTAGATCTGGTGGTAGTTCTATTTTTAATTTTTTGAGGAACCTCTGTACTGTTTTCCACATTCCTGCCAACAGTGCATGAGGGTTCCCTTTTCTCCAAATCCTCGCCAATGCTTGTTATTTCTTGCCTTTTTGATACTATCCATTCTGATAGGTACGAGGTGATATCTCATTGTGGTTTTGATTTGCATTTCCCCAATAAGTGGTGATGAGCATCGTTTCATGTGTCTCTTGGCCACCTGTACATCTTCTTTTGAAACTAACACTCAGGTCCTCTGTCCGTTTTTAATTGGATTATTTTTTGTTGACTTGTATGAGTTCTTTATATATTTTAGATGTTAACTTTTATTGGATCTATCGTTTGCAGATATTGTCTCCCATTCAATAGGTTTACTTTTTGTTTTGTTGATGGTCTCCTTTGCTGTGCAAAAGCTTTTTATTTTGCTGTAGTCTCATTCATTTATTTTTGCTTCTGTTTTCCTTCCCTGAGGAGATAGGTCCATAAATATGTTGCTAAGGCTGCTTTCCAAGAGATAACTTCCTGTGTTTTCTTTTAGGAGTTTTATGGTTTCAGGTCTCACATTTTGGTCTTTAATCCATTTTGAGTTTATTTTTGTGTATGTTGTAAGAAAGTGGCCCCATTTTATCCTTTTGCATATGGCAATCCAATTTTCCCAACACTATTTATTGAAGAAACTGCCTTTTGCCCCAGTGTATTCTTGCCTGCTTTGTTGTATATTAATTGACCATATAAGCATGGGCTTATTTTGGGGGGATCTCTATCCTGTTCCACTGATGTGTGTCTATTTTTGTGCCAGTGGCATACTGTTTGATTACTGTAACTTTGCAGTATATCTTGAAATCTGGAATTGTGATACCTCCAGCTTTGTTCTTCTTTCTCAAGATGCTTTGGTTAAAAAGGGTCTTTTGTGTCCAAACAATTTTAGGATTATCTGCTCTGGTTCTGTGAAACATAGTATTGTATTTTGAAAGAGATTGCATTAAATCTGTAGATTGCTTTGAGTAGTATGGACATTTTAACAATATTAATTCCTCTAATCTATGAGCATGATATATCTTTCCATTTGTGTTGTCTTCAATTTCTTTCATTAATGTCAGAGTTGTCAGAGTATAGGTCTTTCATTCCCTTGGTTAACTTTATTCCTAGATATTTAATTCCTTTTGGTACAACTGTGAATAGGATTGTTTTCTTAATTTCTCTTTGAGTTATTTTGTTACTAGTGTATAGAAACACAACAGATTTCTGTATGTTAATTTTGTATCCTGCAACCTCATTGAATTCATTTATTCTAATATAGTTTTTTGGTGGAGACTTTAGTAAGGATTTCTACATATATATCATCTGCAAATAGAGACAGTTTTCCTTTTGCCTTTCCAATTGGATGCCTTTTATTTCTTTTTTCTCTTTTAAAAACAGTTGATTTTTTGAGACCCTCCCTGAAGAGCTGGACCCTGGACACTACGTGAGCTCTTCTTCATAAAGCCATTACTTTCATGAGCCAGAAACATAACTGGCTTTTCTTTTTTTTTCTTAATTTTTTTATTGTTATGTTAATCACCATACATTATGTCATTAGTTTTTGATGTAGTGTTCCATGATTCATTGTTTGTGCATAACACCCAGTGCTCCATGTAGAACGTGCCCTCTTTAATACCCATCACCAGGCTAACCCATCCTCCCACCCCCTCCCCTCTAGAACCCTCAGTTTGTTTTTCAGAGTCTATCGTCTCTCATGGTTCGTCTCCCCCTCCGATTTCCCCCCCTTCATTCTTCCCCTCCTGCTATCTTCTTCTTTTTTTTTTTTTCTTAACATACATTGCATTATTTGTTTCAGAGGTACAAATCTGTGATTCAACAGTCTTACACAATTCACAGCGTTCATCATAGCACATACCCTCCCCAGTGTCTATCACCCAGCCACCCCATCCCCCCCCCCCCCCCCCCCACTCCAGCAACCCTCAGTTTGTTTCCTGAGATTAAGAATTCCTCATATCAGTGAGGTCATATGATACATGTCTTTCTCTGACTGACTTATTTCGCTCAGCATAACACCCTCCAGTTCCATCCACGTCATTACAAATGGCAAGATCTCATTCCTTTTGATGGCTGCATAATATTCCATTGTATATATATACGCCACTTCTTCTGTATCCATTCATCTGTCGATGCACATCTTGGCTCTTTCCACAGTTTGGCTATTGTGGATATTGCTGCTATAAACATCGGAGAACATGTACCCCTTCGGATCCCTACATTTGTATCTTTGGGGTAAATACCCAGTAGTGCAATTGCTGGATCATATGGTAGCTCTATTTTCAACTTTTTGAGGAACCTCCATACTCTTTTCCAGAGTGGCTGCACCAGCTTGCATTCCCACTAACAGTGTAGGAGGGTTCCCCTTCCTCCGGGATGCAAAAATTCTTAATAAAATATTAGCAAACCAAATCCAAAAATACATTTTAAAAAATCACTCACCACAATGAAGTGAGGTTTATTTCTGGTTTGCAAGGGTGGTTCAATATTCGCAAATCAACATGATACATCACATCACATCAATCAACCATATGATCATTTCAATAGATTCAAAAAAAAGCATTTGACAAAGTACAATATCCATTCATGAAAAAACATCAACAAAGTAGGTTTAGAGGGAACATGTCTCAACATAATAAAGGCCATATATGAAAAGCCCACAGCTACTATCATCCTCAATGGGGAAAAACTGAGACCTTTTCCCCTAAGGTCAGGGACAAGACAGGGCTGTCCACTCTCATCACTTTTATTCAGCATAGTACTGGAAGTCCTAGCCACAGCAGTCAACTGAAAAGAAATAAAATGCATCCAGATCAGCAAGGAAGAAGTCGAACTTACACTATTTGCAGATGACCTAATACTCAATATAGAAAACTCAAAAGGCTCCACCAAAGTCTATCATATCAGTCAAATGCTAGAACTGATAGGCAAATTCAGTAAAGTCACAGGAGTCAAACTCAACATACAGAAATCTGTTGCATTTCTATATACTAATAATGAAGCAGCAGAGAGCAAAACTAAGCAATCGATCCCATTTACAACTGCACCAAAACCAAGATACTTAGGAATAAATGTAACCAAACAGGCGAAACACCTGTACTCTGAAAATTATAAAACACTGATGAAAGAAATTGAAGTTGACAGAAATGGAAAGACATTCCATGCTGATGAATTGGAAGAACAAATATTGTTAAAATGTCTATACTACCCAAAGCAATCTACACATTTTATGCAGTCCCTACCAAAATAACATCATTTCTCACAGATCTAGAACAAATAATCCTAAAATTTGTATGGAACCACAGAAGAACCCAAATAGCCAAAAATGATCTTGAAAAGAAAAGTAAAGCTGGAGACATCACAATTCCAGATATCACGTTATAATACCAAGCTTTAGTGATCAAAACAGTATGGTACTGGCACAAAAATAAACACATAGATTAGTAGAACAGAATGGAAAACGCAGAAATGAACCTACAACTATATGGTCAATTAATCTTCAACAAAGCAGGAAAGAATATCCAATGGGAAAAAGACGGTCTCTTCAACAAATGGTATTGGGAAAGCTGGACAGCCAGTTTTCAAATGGCAAGATTTCATTTTTTGATGGCTGCATAATATTCCATTGTATATATATACCACATCTTCTTTATCCATTCATCTGTTGATAGACATCTAGGCTCTTTCCATAGTTTGGCTATTGTAGACATTGCTGCTATAAACATTGAGGTTCAGGAGCCCCTTCGGATTACTACATTTGTATCTTTGGGGTAAATACTCAGCAGTGCAATTGCTGGGTCATAGGGTAGCTCTATTTTCAACTTTTTGAGGAACCTCCATACTGTTTTCCAGAGTGGCTGCACCAGCTTGCATTCCCACCAACAGTGTAGGAGGGTTCCCCTTTCTCTGCATTCTCGCCAACATCTGTCGTTTCCTGACTTGTAAATTTTAGTCATTCTGACTGGTGTGAGGTGGTATCTCATTGAGGTTTTGATTTGGATTTCCCTGATGCTGAGTGATGTTGAGCACTTTTTCATGTGTCTGTTGGCCATTTGGATGTCTTCTTTGGAAAAATGTCCATTCATGTCTTCTGCCCATTTCTTGATTGGATTATTTGTTCTGTGGGTGTTGTGTTTGATAAGTTCTTTATAGATTTTGGATATTAGCCCTTTATCTGATATGTTGTTTGCAAATATCTTCTCCCATTCTGTTGGTTGTCTTTTGGTTTTGTTGACTGTTTCCTTTGCTGTGCAAGAGCTTTTAATCTTGATGAAGTCCCAATAGTTCATTTTTGCCCTTGCTTTCCTTGTCTTTGGCGATGTTTCTAGGAAGAAGATGCTGCAGCTGAGGTCGAAGAGGTTGCTGCCTGTGTTCTCTTCAAGGATTTTGATGGATTCCTGTCTCACATTGAGGTCTTTCATCCATTTTGAGTCTATCTTTGTGTGTGGTGTAAGGAAATGGTCCAGTTTCATTCTTCTGCGTGTGGCTGTCCAATTTTCCGAACACCATTTGTTGAAGAGACTGTCTTTTTTCCACTGGACATTCTTTCCTGCTTTGTCGAAGATTAGTTGACCATAGAGTTGAGGGTCCATTTCTGGGCTCTCTATTCTGTTCCATTGATCTATGTGTCTGTTTTTGTGTCAGTACCATACTATCTTGATGATTACAGCTTTGTAATAGACCTTGAAGTCCGGAATTGTGATGCCACCAGCTTTGCTTTCCTTTTTCAATATTCCTCTGGCTTTTCTGGTTCCATACAAATTTTAGGATTATTTGTTCAATTTCTTTGAAAAAAAGTTGATGGTATTTTGATAGGGATTGCTTTAAATGTGTAGATTGCTGTAGGTAGCATAGACATTTTCACAATATTTGTTCTTCCAATCCATGAGCATGGAACATTTTTCCATTTCTTTGTGTCTTCTTCAATTTTTTTCATGGGTCACAAATCAGGTCTCAACCAGTACCAAAAGACTGGGATCATTCCCTGCATATTTTCAGACCACAATGCTTTGAAACTAGAACTCAATCGTAAGAGTAAAGTTGGAAAGAACTCAAATACATGGAGGTTAAAGAGCATCCTACTGAAGTATGAATGGGTCAACCAGGAAATTAAAGAAGAATTTTAAAAATTCATGGAAACAAATGAAAATGAAAACACAACTGTTCAAAGTCTTTGGGATGCAGCAAAGGCGGTCCTAAGAGAAAAGTATATAGCAATACAAGCCTTCCTCAAGAAACAAGAAAGGTCTCAAATATGCAACCTAACCCTACACCTAAAGGAGCTGGAGAAAGAACAGCAAATAAAGCCTAAAGCCAGCAGGAGAAGAGAAATAATAAAGATCAGAGCAGAAATCAATGAAACAGAAACCAAAAGAACAGTAGAACAGGATCAACAAAACTAAGAGCTGGTTCTTTGAAAGAATTAATAAGATTGATAAACCCCTGGCCAGACTTACCAAAAAGAAAAGAGAAATGACCCAAATAAATAAAATCATGAATGAAAGAGGAGAGATCACGACCAACACCAAAGAAATACAAACAATTATAAGAACATATTATGAGCAACTATATGCCAGCAAATTAGATAATCTGGCTGAAATGGGTGCATTCCTAGAGACATATAAACTACCAAAACTGAATCAGGAAGAAATAGAAAACCTGAACAGACCCATAACCAGTAAGGAAATTGAAGCAGTAAGCAAAAATCTCCCAACAAACAAGAGCCCAGGGCCAGATGGCTTCCCAGGGAAATTCTTCCAAACATTTAAAGAAGGATTAATACCTATTCTTCTGAAACTGTTCCAAAAAATAAAAATGGAAGGAAAACTTCCAAACTCATTTTATGAGGCCAGCATTACCTTGATCCCAAAACCAAAGACCCCATCAAAAAGGAGAACTACAGACCAATATCCCTGATGAACTTGGATGCAAAAATTCTCACCAAAATACTAGCCAATAGGATCCAACAGTACATTAAAAGGATTATTCACCATGACCAAGTGGGATTTATTCCTGGGCTACAAGGTTGGTTCAACATCCACAAATCAATCAATGTGATACATTAATAAAAGAAAGAACAAGAACCATATGATACTCTCAATAGATGCAGAAAAAGCATTTGACAATGTACAGCATCCTTTCTTGATTAAAGAACACTCTTCAGAGTGTAGGGATAGAGGGTACATACCTCAATATCATAAAAGCCATGTATGAAAAACCCACAGTGAGTATCATTCTCAATGGGGAAAAACTGAGAGCTTTCCCCCTAAGGTCAGGGACACGGCAGGGATGTCCACTATCACCACTGCTATTCAACATAGTAGTAGAAGTCCTAGCCTCAGCAATCAGACAACAAAAAGAAATAAAATGCATCCAAATTGGCAAAGAAGAAGTCAAACTCTCACTCTTTGCAGATGATATGATATTTTATGTGGAAAACCCAAAAGACTCCACCCCAAAACTGCTAGAACTCATACAGGAATTCAGTAAAGTGGCAGGATAGAAAATCAATGCACAGAAATCAGTGACATTCCTATACACCAACAACAAGATAGAAGAAAGAGAAATTAAGGAGTCAATCCCATTTACAATTGCATCCAAAACCATAAGATACTTAGGAATAAATCTAACCAAAGAGGCAAAGAATCTGTACTCAGATAGTATGGATATCTTAACAATATTTGTTCTTCCAATCCATAAGCATGAAATGTCTTTCCAGTTGTTTGTGTTGTCTTCAACTTCTTTCATCAGTGTTTTATAGTTTTCAGAATACAGATCTTTTACCTCCTTGGTTAAGTTTATTCCTAGGTATTTATTATATTTGCTGCGATTGTAAGTGTGATTGTTTTGTTACTTTCTCTTTCTGCTACTTCATTATTAGTGTATAGAACTACAACAAACTTTTGTATATTGATTTTTTTTTATCCTGCAACTTTACTGAATTCCTTTATCACTAGTCTTTAGACTTTAGTCTTTGGTAGAGCCTTTAGAGTTTTCTATACATAGTATCATGTCATCTGCAAATAACGAAAAATTTACTTCTTCCTTACCAATTTGGATGTCTTTTACTTCTTTTTGTTGTGTGATTGCCATGGCTACGACTTCTAGTACTTTGTTGAATAAAAGAGATGAGAGTGGGGCTGCCTGGGTCGCACAGTTGGTTAAGAGACCCATTCTTGGTTTCAGCTCAGGTCATGATCTCGGGTTTGTGAAATCAAGCCCCGAGTCAGGATTCACGCTCAGTGGTGAGTCTGCTTGAGATTCTCTCTCTCCCTCTCCCCCCGACCCCACCAAACCCTTTCTGTTCATCAGAGATGTTGACCTGTAGTTCTCTTTTTGGTAATGTCTTTATCTGGTTTTGGTATCAGGGTAATGTTGGCCTCATAGAATGAATTTGGAAGTTTTCCTTCTTTTACTATTTTTTGGAATAGTTTGAGAAGAATAGGTATTAAGTCTTCTTTAGATGTTTGGTAGAATTCACCTGTGAAGTCATCTGGTCCTGGACTTTTGTTAGGAGGTTTTGTTGTTGTTGTTTTGTGGTTTTGGGGTTGTTTTGCTTTTTTACTGATTGTGTTTCATTCCTGGTGATTACTCTATTCATGTTTTTTTCTTTCTTCCTGATTGAGTTTGGGGAGGTTATATGTTTCTAGGAATTTTTTTATTTCTTCTGGGCTGTCCAATTTGTTGGCATATAATCTTTTATAATATTCTCTAATGATCCTTTATATTTCTATGGTGTTGGTTGATATTTCTCCTCTCTCATTAATGATTTTGTTTATTTGAGTCCTCTCTCACTTTGTTTTTTTGATGAATCTGGCTAAAGTTTTATCAATTTTATTGGTCTTTTCAGAAAACCAGCTCCTGGTTTCATTGATCTGTTGTTGTTTCTATTTCACTTATTTCTGCTCTAATATTTTTGTTTGTTCTTTTTCTAGCTCCTTTAGGTGTAGGGTTAGGTTATTTGAGATTTTTCTTGCCTCCTGAGGTAGGCCTGTATTGCTATAATCTTCCCTCTTGGAATAGTTTTTGCTTTATCCAAAAGGTTTTAGACCATCTTGTTTTCAGTTTATTTGTCTCTGCGTACTTTTTGAGTTCCTCTTTGATTTCTTGGTTGACCCCTTCATTGTTTAGTAGCATGTTATTTAACCTCCATGTATTTATGTTCTTTCCAGATTTTTTCTTGTGGTTGATTTCTAGTTTCATACCATTGTGGTCAGAAAAATTGTGTGATAGGACTTCAGTCTCTTTGGATTTGTTGTGACTTGTTTTGTGGCCTAACATGATCTATTCTGGAGAATGTTCCATATGAACTTGCAAAGAATGTGTATTTTGCTGTTCTGGGATGGAATGTGCTGAATATATCTGTTAGAGCTATCTGGTCCAATGTGTCACTTAAAGCCACTGTTTCCTTGTTGATTTTCTGTTTGGATTATCTATCCATTGATGTAAGTGAGGTGTTAAAGCCCCCTCCTGTTTTTGTATTCCTATTGATTATTTTATGTTTGTTAATAGTGGCTTTATGTATTTGGGTGTTCCATATAAGTATTGCTACTGTAGCTTTCTTTTCACTTCCATTTGCATGATAAATATTTTTCCATCCCTTCACTTTGGATGTACATGTGTCTTTGGGTCTGAAATTAGTCTCTTGTAGGCAGTATATAGATGGGTCTTGCATTTTTTTTTTTTTTATCATTCAGTCACCGTATGTCTTTTAATTGGAGTATTTAGTCCATTTACATTTGAAGTAATTATTGATAGGTATGTACTTACTGCCATTTTGTTACTTGTTTTAGGGTTGTTTTTGTAGTTCTTCTCTGTTTCTTTCTTCTCTTTCTGTCTTGTTGTTTGATGGCTTTCTTTAATGATATGTTTGCATTCCCTTCTCTTTATTTTTTGCATATCTATTATAGGTTTTTGATTTGTGGTTACCATTAGGTTTTTTTTTTTTTAAGATTTTATTTATTGTTATATGCAAACAATGAATCATGGAACACTACATCAAAAACTAATGATGTAATGTATGGGGATTAACATAACATAATAAAAAAAAAGGCAAAAAAATAAAACGATTTTATTTATTTATTTATTTGACAGAGAGATAGAGAGCATAAGTAGGCAGAGAGGCAGGCAGAGGGAGAGGGAGAAGCAGCCTCCCCACTGAGCAGGGAGCCCGATGTGGGACTCAATCCCAGGACCCTGGGATCATGACCTGAACCGAAGGCAGCCGCTTAACTGACTGAACCACCCAGGTGCCCCATCCATTAGGTTTATATGTAACATCTTATGCATATAACAGTCTCTGTTAAGTTGATAGTCACTCAAGTTTGACCCCATTCTAAAAGCACTAAAATTTTACCGCCTCTCTGCCATGTTTTGTGTATATGCTATTATACTTTACATCCTTTTATTTTGTGACTCCCTTGACTGATTTTTATAGATATACTTGATTTTACTTTTTTGTGTTTTAACCTCCATATGTTTTGTAAGTGATTAATCTACTACTTTTATTATGTTTATATGTACCTGTGAAATTTTTTTCCTTTCTGGGGCTGCCATGGGCTTGAGTTGGGTGAGACCAGTTATTTGGCAGAGATGCAGTGGCACTGAACTGCAGGGTGCCCTCCCTGTATTGTCCCCTGAGAGGCTTTCATTTGTGGGTGGAGCCTGCCGTCAGACCAGATGTCTGCCCCTAGCCTACTGGTAGGGCTGCAGTTGAAGTGGCACATGTGTTTATCTTCTTGTCTCTACAGAGAAGGAGTCACTTTGGATTGGTCCTTTCCACTTTCAGGGCTGCTTGCTTTGAATGGACTCCTACAGAGTGAGGTGCATTGGATGGGGTGGATCCACAGAAGAATGCTGGCTCAGGGCACACTCTTAGCAAACCTAGGTGGGGAGTATTGGTGCTGGTTCCTGCAGGTGTCCATGTATCTAGGTTGTAGTGGGGAGAGAAATGGCACCCAACAGCTCTTTTGTTCTTGGAGAAATCTAGAAATCCCTGCCCCTCCTGTGCACAATCTGAGATTGGTAAATAAATCTTCCTATGTGCCTCACGGTTTTTCACACTGCTGCTTCTGTGCTACAGCTCAGTGGGGTTGTTTGTTATGCTGTCTTTTTAAGGGCAGGGACTCAGTTTCCTATTGTGCTCTATGTCTCCCAGAGCCAAGCCCACTGAATTTTAAAGTTCTGAACGTTAAGCCCTATTGATGGTAAAAACTCATGAAGTTAAGCCTCTCTGGTTTTCAAAGCCAACTCTGATGAGGATTCATCTTCCTAGTGTGGGTCCCCTGTGCCTGGGGTGCCTGGTGTGGGGTCTACTCTACCCTCTCCATGCCTGCAGTGTCCCTCCCTCCTGTGGACATTCCTGCAGGTCATTTTGGTCCCAACCACATCCTTGCCCTTTTTACCCTCTTTAATGTGGCCTCTTCTCTACAGTTAGCTGTGGAGAGTCTGTTCTGACAGTCTCCGGGTCATTTTTTGGGTGATTTACACCGATGTGGATGTTATCTAGGTTTATCTGTGGGATGAGGTGAGCTTAGGATCTTCCTGCTCTGCCATCGTCCCTGGAAGGTTTGCATTTTATTTCTTTTTCTTGTCTAATTGCTGTGGCTAGGACTTCCAGTACTGTGTTATATAAAAGTGGTAAGAATGGACATCTTTGTCTTGTTCCTGATCTTATAGGAAAAGCTAAGTTTTTCACCATTGAGTATGATTGTTAGCTGTGGGTTTGTCCTATATGATGTTGATTATGTTTTTGTATGTTTCCACTAAGCCCACTTTGTTGACAAGTTATACCATGAATGGATGTTGAATTTTGTCAAATGCTTTTTCTGCATCTATTGAGATGATAATTTCATTTTTATCCTTCGTTTTGTCAATGTGATGTATCATATTGATTGATTTTTGGGTGTTTGACTGTCTTTGCATCCCTGGAATAAGTCCCATTTGATTGTGGTGAATGATTTTTTTAATGTATTGCTGAATTCATTTTGCTAATATTTTCTTGAGGATTTTTGCATCTTTGTTCAGGATATTGGTCTATAGTTTTACTTTTTTGTATTGTCTTTGGTTTTGGCAACAGTAATACTGGCTTCATAGAATGAATATGAAAGGTTTCCTTCCTCTTCTGTGTTGGAATAGTTTGAGAAGAATGGGTATTAACTTTTTAAAAATTTTTGGTAGAGTTCAGCTATGAAGCCATCTGGTCCTGTGCTTTTGTTTGTTGGCAGTTTTTTGATTACTGATTCAGTTTTATTACTTGTAATCAGTCTGTTTGGATCTTCTGTTTCTTTCTAATTCAGTTTTGGAAGATTGTATGTTTCTGGGAATTAATTCATTTCTTCTAGGTTGTCCAATTTGTTGGCATATAACGTTTTGTAATAGTTTCATATAATCATTTGTATTTCTTTGGTGTCATTTGTTACTTCTATTTCATTTCTGATTTAATTTATTTGAGTCTGCTCTCTTTCTTTCTTGATGGGTCTGTCTAAAAGTTTATCAAGTTTGCTTATCTTTTAAAAGAACCAGCTCTTGGTTTCATTTGTCTTTTCTATTGATTATTGGTTTTGTTTAGTGTGGAGACATAGTTTAAAGGAGAAACAAACTGTGGGTCCTGGGTAGGGGGGAGGGAGCCATGCTCATGGAGAAGGGTGAGAGAAAAAAGAGAAGAAAGGGGGAGAGAGAGGTACACAGGGGGGAAGGCACAAGAATGTTTCCCCAAAGCCATTGGCTTAGAAAACAAGAGAGGCTGAACTTCATGAGTTCTTGGAACCAGTGGGACTTTAAAGATCAGCAGGCTTGGCTTGGATAGAGTTTTAAAGATCTGCAGGCTTGACTGGGATAAAGCCCAGAGAGTACTGACCTACTCCTGGAGAGAAGGCAGGCAAACAACCCGGGGGCAGACAGTGTGGAAACAGTGATGTGAAGAATACTTGGAGTACATGGGGGGTGGGGGGGTAGTATTCGCTCCTGGCTGTTTTGTTTTGAAGTATTTCATTTATTTCTGCTCCAATTTTCATTGGTTTTTGTTTTGTTTTGTTTTGTTTTAATTCTAGTAACTTTGGGCTTTGTTCCTTTTCTCATAGGTATATGGTTAGATTGTTTATTTGAGGTTTTGCATTTAAGGTAAACCTATATTGCTATGAACAGCTTTTGCTATGTCCCAAGGATTTTGGACCACAGTGTTTTCATTTTCAGTTGTTTCTTTTTACTTTTTATTTCTTCCTTGATTCTTTTTATGTTTTTCAGTATTATGTTGTTTAGCCTCTACATGTTTGTGTTTTTTTCCAGTTTACTTCTTGTAATCGATTTCTAGTTTCATATTGTTGTGATCAGAAAAGATGCTTGATGTAATTTCAGTCTTCTTAAATTTATTGAAGCCTAACATGTTTTGTGGCCTAACATGTGATCTATCCTGGAGGATATTCCATGTACATTGGGAATAATGTCTATTCTGCTGTTTTTGGATGGAATGTTCTGTATATATTTGTTAGGCCCATCTGGTCTAATGTGTTGTTCAAAGCCACTGTTTCCTTATTGGTTCTCTGTCTGGATGATCTATCTGTTGAAATAAGTTGGGTCTTTATATCCCCTACTTTATGTCCCCTATTAATGTATTACTGTTATTTTCTTTTTGCCTGTTAATATTTGCATTATGTATGTAGGAGCTCCTATGTTGGGTCATTAGATATTTACAATTGTTACATTCTCTTCTTAGATCAATATCATTATGTAATGCCCTTCTTTGTCTCTTGTTACAGCCTTTGTTTTAAAGTCTATTTTGTCTGATAGAAGTATTGCTACCCAGGCTTCTTTTCACTTTTATTTGCAAGCAATGTCTTTTTCCATCCCTTCACTTTCAGTCTGTACCTGTCTTCAGGTTTGAAGTGAATCTCTTGTAGGCAGCATGTAGATGGATCTTGTTTTTTCTTATCCATTCAGTCACCCTATGTCTTTTCATTGGAGCATTTAGACCATTTAAATATATGTGAAGTTTTGAATAGTTAGTCCAGTCACATTGCCCAAATATGGCAACTATATGAAGAGGTATTCATTGTGACATCATGTTCCCATCTGGTGTCTGTCCGCCATTCCCCATAGCCTATGACAGATAACTGTTTATATTAGTATCTGATTTTTCTTCTCCATATTTCTTTATGGAAATATATATTCTTGCTGTCCATTCTAACTCAAAAGGTAGTGTGCCATATATTCTGCACTGTGTTTTCTTTAAAGTTTCCCTGAGAGATCTACTTTTAGGTAGTAGTGTTCCATCCTGTACATGCACCATAGTTCCATTCCTGTCAATGGACACACAGTCTTGTTTCAATCTTTTGCTGTTGTAAAGAATCACATTTTGTTTGGACAAAAACAAAACAGTTCATTTTATATGTGAGAAAGACAAATCTATCTGTTGGATAGATTTCTGGAAGTGGGATTGATGTGTTGGAAGGCAAATGCATCTATAATTTTGACAAATTACCAGAAAACCCCACATTGGTTTAAGTTTATTTACTAGCAGCACTTCACCAGCAGAAGGTATTGGCTTTAATTTGCATTTCTCTTATTATAACTAAGGTTGAGGATTCTAAAATTATTTAATAGACCCTTTATATTTCTCTTCCTGTGAACTGTTTATTCATGTCCCTAAAACTACTGGGTTGTTGAACTTGCCAGGAAATTTTGTGAAAGATTTTTAAATGGAGGGAGGGAAGATTATCAGATGCCCTGTCAAGCTCCCCTACCCAGATTCTCCCTGGCTTTTATTGTCTTTGAGATACTTTATAAATTGTGGAAAACTGATAATAATACTAATTATTCTTGTCCATAGCAAATTATGTCACATGAGTACAATTTAATATTTCCCTATGAATAGAACTGTTTCACATCTAGGGGCGCCTGGGTGGCTCAGTTGGTTGGGCGACTGCCTTCGGCTCGGGTCATGGTCCTGGAGTCCTGGGATCGAGTCCCGCATCGGGCTCCCGGCTCGGCGGGGAGCCTGCTTCTCCCTCTGACCCTATCCCCTCTCATGCTGTTTCTCTCTCTCTCTCTCTCTCTCTCAAATAAATAAATAAACAAAATCTTAAAAAAAAAAAAAGAACTGTTTCACATCTAGTTGTAAATTCACTTCAGAATTCCTTGTTTTCTAAATATATGGTATTTTCCGGGCGCCTGGGTGGCTCAGTTGGTTGGGCGACTACCTTCGGCTCGGGTCATGATCCTGGAGTCCCGGGATCGAGTCCCGCATCTGGCTCCCTGCTCGGCAGGGAGTCTGCTTCTCCCTCTGACCCTCCCCCCTCTCATGCTCTCTCTCTCTATCTCATTCTCTCTCTCAAATAAATAAATAAAATCTTTAAAATATATATATATATATATATATGGTATTTTTGGAATCCTCCTTTGAACCAGTTATAACATATTCCTTGTTTTCTCATTAATGAGCTAAGTAAAATTGTTGATACATGTTTACTTTTTTATTTCTAAGGGTGTCATGATTATATCTAACATTTTCCTTTTAAAGACTTTTTCCTCTTGGGGCACCTGGGTGGCCCAGTTGGTTAATTGGGTTGACTCTTGATTTCAACTGACTCTTGATTTTAGCTCAGGTCATGATCTCAGGGTCCTGGGATTGAGCCCCACATTGGGCTCCCCACTCAGTGGGGAGTCTGCTTGAGGATTCTCTCTCTCCTTCCCTCTGCCCTTCCCCCTGCTCATGCTCTCTTTCTCTTCAAAATAAATAAGTAAATATTTTAAAAATAAAAAATAAAGACTTTCTTCTCGACTGCTATGCACTCTCAGGGATTTCAGCCCTTTGTCACGAGTCGAAAATTTTTTTCACTTAGTGTCACTTTTTAAATTTTTTTTTTAAGATTTTTTATTTATTTGTCAGAGAGAGAAAGAGAGAGAGAGCACAAGCAAGGGGGAGCAGCAGGCAGAGGGAGAAGCAGGCTTCCCGTGGAGCAGGGAATCATCCCAATGCGGGACTCGATCCCAGGACTCTGGGATCATGACCTGAGCTGAAGGCAGACGCTTAACTGACTGAGCCACCCAGGCGTCCCTTTTAATTTGTTTTTTTGTCATGCCAAAAATTTTTATGTAATTGAATTTACCAACCTTGTACATCTTTTGGAGTTTGAGTCATGTTGAAGCACATGATATTTTTAGTCCACATTATTTCTTCTACTTTAATTTTATTTTCCATTTTTTTTTTTCCATTTCTTAACTGAAACTTTCTGAAGTCAGCCAAGTGAAGGCCTGGAGATAGTCATTCTGCTACGTAGTCTGTTGCCACTAAACAGGCACTTTCCCTGGGCATGTTGTACTACTAAAATTACAGGACTAGGAAAGATTGCTTTGAATTCTAATTGTGCTTAAACTCATTTACTAAAAAAAAAACAAAAAACAAGCAAATAAAACTACACAAGTTATCTCTCATAGTACACTCTCATCTTCATTGTACTTTCTTGTCCTTATCATATAGTACACTCTCAAGTCCCATAGTACTCTCATTCTCATAGTACCCTCTTGTCCTCATTGTACACTCTCGTCCTCATAGTACACTCTTGTGTAGGATGGATTTTTTAATGCAAAAAAAAAAAAAAAAGAAGAAGAAGAAGAAGAAGTCTTTGGAATTTGGATGGGGATTATACCGGATTTGTAGATCACTTTGGGTAATATTGACATCTTAATAATATTGTTTTCCAATCCATGAACATGGGATGTATTTCCATTTATTTATGTCTTCTTTACGTTAATGTCATAGTTTTCATTGTACAAGCCTTTCACCTCCTTGTTTAAGCTAATCCCCTAAATATTTTTTTTTCTTTTTGATTGTAAATGGAGTTGTTTTCAAAATTTCCTTTTCTTGTTCATTGTTCATGTATAGAAATGTAACTGATTTTAGTGTACTTTGTATTCTACTTTGCTGAATTCATTTGAGTTCCATCAGTTTTTTTGTGGAGTCTTTAGGGTTTTCTAAATACAAGATCATATCATCTATAAAGAGAGATAATTTTGCTTCTTCCCTTCAATTTGGTTGCCTTTTATTTCTTCTAATTGCTCTGGCTATAAGTTTGAGTACTGTGTTGAACACAAGTAGTCATGAGGGCATCCTTGTTGTGTTCCTGATGTAAGAGGAAGGCTTTAGTCTTTCACCATTGTGTATAATGTTCATGGTGGGGTTTTTATGTATGGTTTTCATTATATTAGTTTCCTTCTACTCCTAATTTGTTGAATGTTTTTATCATGAAAGGGTGTTAAGTTTTGTCAAATGCCTTTTCTGAATCAGTTGATATAATCATGTGGGGTTTTTTTCTTTATTCTGATAATGTAGTGTATTACATTAATGGATACTTGTATGTTGAACCATCTTTGTATTCCAGGAATAAATCCTACTTAGTCATGGTGTATCATCCTTTTAATATACTGGTATAGTTAGTTTGCTTGTATTTTGTTCAGAATTTTTGCATCCAGGTTCATGAAGAATATTGATTGTAGTTTTATTTTCTTGTAGTGTCTTTATCAGACTTTCCTAACCAAAAACTATAAAAGAAAACCATAGACCAATATATCTCATAAACATAGATGTAAAAATCCACAAGAAAATATTAGCAAGTCAAATCTAAAATAGTAAGAAAAGAATTATAAAATGACCAAGGGGGATTTATGCTAGGTGTGCATGGCTGCTTCACCATTCAAAATTCAATGAATGTAATTGATCACACCAACAGAATAAAAATTAAAAATCACACAATAAAACATTTGACAATATCCAGTACCCATTCATGATAAAAATTCTCAGTAAACTAAAAACAGAGGGAAACTTCTTCAACTTGGTTAAGAACATCTGCAAAAAGCCTACAGCTAATATCATACTTCATGGTGAGAAACTCAAAGAGTTACTGCTAAGATCAGGTACAAGGCAGGGATGTCCCCCCTCACCACTCCTTTTCAACAGTGTACTGGAAGTTCTTGCTAATTCAATAAGTCAAGAAAGGGAAACAAATGGTATTTACAGATTGGAAAGGAAGACATAAAACTGCTTTGTTTATAGAAGACATGATGGTCTGTGTAGAAAATCCAAAAGAATTGACAAGTCCTGGAACTAATAAGCAATTATAGCACGGTTGCAGGAGATGAGGTTAATATACAAATTCAATTGCTTTTAGACATAGGAGCAATGAACAAGTAGAATTTGAAATTAAAAAACACAATGCCATTTACTTTAGCACCCCCATAATGAAATACTTAGGTGTAAGTCTAAACTATAAGATCTGTATGAGGAAAACTACAAAAGTCTGGTGCCCTGTTTTTCCATTTCTTCGTGTCCTCCTCAATTTCTTTCATAAGTGTTCTATAGTTTTCAGACTACAGATCCTTTACGTCTTTGGTTAAGTTTATTCCTAAGTATCTTATGGTTATTTGTGCAATTGTAAATGGGATAAATTCCTTTATTTCTCTTCCTTCTGCCTCATTGTTAGTGTATAGAAATGCAACTGACCTCTGTACATTGATTTTATATCTTTCAACTTTGCTGAATTTGTTTATCAGTTTATCAGTTCTAACAATTTTTGGTTGGAGTCTTTTGTGTTTTCTACATAGACTATCATGTTTCTGTGAATGTTGGAGTCTTTTGTGTTTTCTACATAGACTATCATGTTTCTTTGCCAATTTGGATGCCTTTTATTTCTTATTGTTGTCTGATTACTGAGGCTAGGGCTTCCTGTACTATGTTGAATAGCAGTGATGAGAGTGGGCATCCCTGTCATGTTCCTGACCTCAGGGGAAAAGCTCTCAGTTGTACCCCATTGAGAATGATACTCGCTGTGGGTTTTTCATAGATGACTTTTATGATATTGAGGCATTTTTTTTTAGAAGTAGTGCATCCTTTATTTACAAGATTTATGAAAATGTGCTTATAGCAATAACTTCTAGGTATTTTTTTTATTATGTTAGTCACCATACAGTACATCATTAGTTTTTGATGTAGTGTTCCATGATTCATTATTTGCGTATAACACCCAGTGCTCCATGCAATACATGCGCTCCTTAATACCCATCACCGGGCTAACCCATCCCCTCACCCCCTCCCCTCTAAAACCCTCAGTTTGTTTCCCAGAGTCCATAGTCTCTCATGGTTCGTCTTCCCCTCTGATTCCCCCCCTTCAGTTTTCCCTTCCTTCCCCTAATGTCCTCCGTGATATTCTTTATGTTCCACATATGAGTGAAACTATATGATAATTGTCTTTCTCTGCTTGACTTATTTCACTTAGCATAATCTCCTCCAGTTCCATCCATGTTGATGCAAATGGTGGGTACTCATCTTTTCTGATGGCTAAGTAATCTTGCATTGTATATATGGACCACATCTTCTTTATCCATTCATCTGTTGAAGGGCATCTCAGCTCCTTCCACAGTTTGGCTATTGTGGACATTGCTGCTATGAACATTGGGGGGCAGGTGCCCCTTCTTTTCACTACATCTGTATCCTTGGGGTAAATACCTAGTAGTGCAATTGCTGGGTAGTAGGGTAGCTCTATTCTTAACATCTTGAGGAACCTCCATACTGTTTTCCAGAATGGCTGTACCAGCTTGCATTCCCACCAACAGTGTAAGAGGGTTCCCCTTTCTCCACATCCTCGCTAACATTTGTTGTTTTCTGCCTTGTCAATTTTTGCCATTCTAACTGGTGTAAGGTGGTATCTCATTGTGATTTTGATTTGAATTTCCCTGATGGCTAATGATGTTGAACATTTTTTCATGTGTCTGTTAGCCATTTGTATGTCTTCTTTGGAGAAGTGTCTGTTCATATCTTCTGCCTATTTTTTGACTTGATTATTTGTTTTTTGGGTGTTGAGTTTGAGAAGTTCTTTATAGATCTTGGATACCAGCCCTTTATCTGTAATGTCATTTGCAAATATCTTCTCCCATTCCGTGGGTTGCCTCTTAGTTTTGTTGACTGTTTCCTTTGCTGTGCAGAAGCTTTTTATCTTGTTGAAGTCCCAAAAGTTCATTTTTGCTTTTGTTTCCCTTGCCTTTAGAGACGTGTTCTGAAAGAATTTGCTGTGGCCGATGTCGAAGAGGTTACTGCCTATGTTCTCCTCTAGGATTTTGATGGATTCCTGTCTCACATTGAGGTCTTTCATCCATTTAGAGTTTATCTTTGTGTATGGTGTAAAAGAATGATCAAGTTTCATTCTTCCGCATGTAGCTGTCCAATTTTCCCAGCACCATTTGTTGAAGAGACTGTCTTTTTTCCATTGGATATTTTTTTCCTGCTTTATCGAAGATTAGTTGACCATAGAGTTGAAGGTCCATTTCTGGGTTCTCTATTCTGTTCCATTGATCTATGTGTCTGTTTTTGTGCCAATACCATGCTGTCTTGATGATCACAGCTTTGTAATATAGCATGAAATCAGGCAACGTGATGCCCCCAGCTTTGTTTTCCTTTTTCAACATTTCCTTGGCAATTCGGTGTCTTTTCTGATTCCATACAAATTTTAGGATTGTTTGTTCCAGCTCTATGAAAAATGTCGATGGTATTTTAATAGGGATTGCATTGAAAGTATAGATTGCTCTGGGCAGCATAGACATTTTCACAATGTTTATTCTTCTAATCCATGAGCATGGAATGTTTTTCCATCTCTTTGTGTCTTCCTCAATTTCTTTCATAAGTGTTTTGTAGTTTCTAGAGTAGAGATCCTTTATCTCTTTGGTTTATTCCTAGGTCTTTTATGCTTTTTGGTGCTATTGTAAATGAACTGAATGCTCCCATGAAAAGACACAGGATTTCAGATTGGATAAAAAAGCAGGACCCATGGGGCGCCTAGGTGGCTCAGTTGGTTAAGTGACTGCCTTCGGCTCAGGTCATGATCCCAGGGTCCTGGGATCAAGCCCCGCATCGGGCTCCCTGCTCAGTCGGAAGCCTGCTTCTCCCTCTCCCACTCTCCCTGCCTGTGTTCCCTCTCACGCTGTCTCTCTCTCTCTGTCAAGTAAATAAATAAAATCTTAAAAAAAAAAAAAAAAAGCAGGACCCATCCCTATGCTGTCTACAAGAGACTCATTTTGAACCTAAAGACACCTCCAGATTGAAAGTGAAGGAATGGAGAACAATTTACCACAGCAATGGACCTCAAAAGAAAGCTGGGGTAGCAATCCTCATATCAGACAAATTAGGTTTTAAACCAAAGACTGTAGTAAGAGATGTAGAGGGACATTATATCATACGTAAAGGGTCTATCCAACAAGAAAATCTAACAATTGTATCTACGCCCCCAACATGTGAGCAGCCAAATTACATAAACCAACTTATAACCAAAATAAAGAAACATATTGATAATAATGCATTAATAGTAGGAGACTTCAACACTCCATTCACAGCAATGGACAGATCATCTAAGCAGAAGATCAACAGAGAAACAAGAGATTTGAAGTACACATTGGATGAGATGGACTTCATAGATATATACAGAACATTCCATCCTAAAACAACAGAATACTCATTCTTCTGGAGTGCACATGGAACTTTCTCCAAAATAGACCACATACTGCATCACAAATCAGGTCTCAACCGGTACCGAAAGATGGAGATTATTCCCTGCATATTTTCAGATCACAATGCTTTGAAACTGGAACTCAACCACAAGAAAAAATTTGGAAGGAACTCAAACACTTGGAGGTTACAGAGCGTCCTGCTCAAGAATGATTGGGCCAACCAGGAAATTAAAGAACTTAAACAATTCATGAAAACCAATGAAATGAAAACACTTCAGTCCAAAACTTATGGGATACTGCAAAGGCGGTCCTTAGAGGGAAGTATATAGCCATCCAAGCCTCTCTCAAAAAATTAGTCTTCTCTCTTCTTGTAACCTCACTAAAGGTGTGTCAATTTTGTTTATCTTAAAAAAAAAAAAAAAAAACAGCTCTTAGTTTTGTTGGATTTTTTTCTGTTGTTTTTCTCACCTTTATTTATTTCAAATTCTGCTCTTTAATATTTCCTTCCTCTTAAATTTGAGTTTCATTTGATCTTTTTTAGTTCTTTGAGGTGTATTTATTTGAGCTCTTTGTTTTCTTCATATGTGCATTTATTGGTATAAAATTCCCTCCAGAACTGCTTTTTGCAGAATCCCATCAGTTTTGGTGTGTGTTGCTTCCATTTTCATGTTTCTGGATATTCTGTAATTTTCTTTTGATTTCTTCTTTGACCCATCGGTTGTTCCAGAGTGTGTTATTTAATTTGCGGGTATATAGATTTTCTCGCTTTATTCTTATTGTTGATTTTTAGTTTCATACCATTGTGGTTGGAAAAGATACTTGTTATGATTTCAGGCTTCTTAAATTTGCTAATACTTGTTCATACCATCTATCCTGAGGATATTCCATGTGCACTTGAGAAGAATATGTATTTTGCTTCTGTTGGATGGAATGTCTATAAATGTCTTTTAGGTCCATTTGGTCCAATGTGTATGGTTCAAGTGTAATGTTTACTGGTTAATTTTCCATCTGCATTATCTGTCAGTTGCTGAAAGTGAAGCATTAAGTCCCCCTACTTTTACTGTATTGTCTATTTTTCCCTTCACATCTGTTACTAATATATTTAGGTGCTGCAATGTTGAGTGCATATATATTTACAGTTGTTTTACCTTCTTGATGATTTTCCCCTTTTATATATTGACCTTCATTGTCCCTTGTTACCATTTTTTGCCTAAAGTCTCTTTTGTGTGATAGAAGTATACCTATCCCTGCTTTCTTTTGGTTTCCACTTGTATGGAATATCATTTTCTGTCCCTTCACTTTGAGCCTATGTGTGTCTTCAAACCTGAAGTTGGTTTTTCTAGGAAGCATATGGTTGGGTCTTATGTTTTTATCCATCCAGCTACTTTGTGCCTTTTGATTGGTCAATTCAATCTGTTTACACGTAGAGTTGCTGTTGATATGTAAGAATTTACCAATGCCATCTTATTGTCTTCTGGTTGTTTTGTATTTCCATTGTTTCTTTTTCACTGTTTTTGCCTACCTTTGCAAATTTTTTATTTTCTCTGGTGGTTTTCCATGTTTCCTTTTCTTTACCTATGAGCATCTACTCTAGGTTCTTGCTTTATGGTAACCAGGAAGCTCACATAAGACATCTCATAGATAAAACAGTCCACTTTTAGCTGATGCTACTTTGATCAGATACAAAAGCTTCACATTTTACTCTCCCCTTTAAATTATTTTGTCATTACCTCTTTTTATATTATGTATTCAGTAACAAATTATAGTAAATATTCTTTGCCTTTATATTATAGTTAAATGGCTAGCACATCATCCTATTACAGAATTAGAGTTTTCCTAAGTCTGACTGTATGTTTTCATATGTTTTTATGTCATAAGTAGTGTCTTTTCACTCCAGCTCGAAGAAATCCTTTCAGCATTTCTTGTAAGGCAGATCTAGTGGTGATGAACTCCCTCTGCTTTTGTTTGGGAAGATCTTTATTTCTCCTTCATATCTGAAGGGTAACTTTGCCAAATAGAGCATTCTTGGCTGGCAGTTTTTTTCTTTCAACACTTTGTATATGTCATTACACTCTCTCCTTTCTGGTGTATAGGGTTTCTGCTGAGATATCCACTGAGAGCCTACTAAGGGTTCCTTTGTGGGTTATAATCTTTTTTTCCCCTGGCTGCTTTTAGAATTCTTTCTTTATGTTACTTTTTTTTTTTTTTACAGTTTCATTATAATATGTCTTAAAAAACATTCTTTTTGCATGGAAATATTAGAGTGATCTATTAGCTTCATGAACTTGGATGTCCAGTTCTCTCCTTGGGTTTGGGAAGTTCTCAGCTATCATTTCTTCAAATAAATTTCCTGCCCCTTCCTCCCTTTCTTCTTCTTCTGGAACCTGAATTCTAATATTGTTCTGATTGAATCCCAGAGTTCACATAGGCTTTCTTCAGTCTTTTCCACTGTTTTCTTTGTTCTCCACTAATTGGGTTATTTCAGAATCCCTGATCCTCTGACTCATTCTGTCTTCCATTTGCTCTACTGAGGATGTGCCCTATTGCATTTTTTTCATTTCATGTGTGGAGTTCTCCAATGCCACAATTTCTACTTGGTTCTTTTTTGTGATTTCTGTCTCATTGAATTGTTTTCCTGAGTTTTCTTGTAGCTCTTTGAGTTTCTTCAAAACAGCTATTTTTAATTATTAACTAGGTTGGAAAATTCCATGCTTTTAAGCTTGGTTATTGGAGAATTATCTTTTGATGGTGATGTTTTCTTGATTTTTTTTCATGTTCCTTGTATTTTTTGCATTGTTGTTCTTGCATTTTTTGAAGAAGCAGACATCTCCTTAAATCTTTTTTAGTTGCCTTCAGTATTCTAGTTGTTGCTGTTATTAACTGGGTCATCTTTGTCTTTGGATGGGAACACCTCTTCCAGTCTTCTTGTTCTCCGTGGCAGAATTCTTAAGCTTTATGTCTTCTTTGGTTCTTACAATTCGGCTGACTGGCTACTAGAAACCTCTCTCCTCTTTTCCAGAAGGCAGTGCAATGTTTGCGGTTTCTCCCTTGTCCCAGATCCTGGCTCCTTTCTGATCTCAGAGCTCGCTCTGCCTGCTCTACCAAGGAGCACAAGGAGCAGCTGCAGAGCCCAGGGTTGTGTGGGTTTTGCTCTGGGGAATTGGGGATGCCCTGTAGCTGGTGCGGAGGCCCCCATGTGTTGTGCTCCCAGAGGCTGCCAGTGGACCTCTTGCTGAGTGCAGTCATCAGGAACTGCATCTGCTCACCACCCTTCAATATTCTTCTCTGCGCCTCTCCTCCTCTCCTCCTCCTGCCAGCCATGGAGGTCCCACTTGGGGACTGTAGGTTCTGCAGCTGCATCCTACACCACTGGGGTGGCCAGGGTCTCCTGACCGCTCTCCTCCTCTGCAGCACAGAGGTCACTGCAGCTGCCAGTCAGCCCTGTGCGGTCTTTCCTTGGGGTTGCAAAGCAGAGAACCAAAATGCTTCCAGGGTTCCTGGATTTCTGCAGTCTCTGTTTTCTGGGGGTATCTGGCCAGGTCAACACTCTCCAGGTGTTTTTGCGAATGTGGCAAGAAGGCTTAGGGCAGGCTCTTTGCTCCACTGGTTCCACAGCCCATAGGGAAGTGTGTCTGCCTGTTACCAAATGCACAGGTGGATGAGACTCTTCAGGGCACATGCTGCTGGATCCCACAGCAACCATAAAGGCACTTTGGTTGGTGCATAGATATCTGATTCTATGTTGAACATCTTACTCACCATGATGCTGACGCCAGTCTGTGTTCCTCTTCTTCTCCTGAACATAATTTCCCTCATGTTTTTCTTTTCCCCTTCATTAACAAACTTCTCAAGAGCAGGTTCTCTAATCTTCTCATACCACCCCCTCTTCTGTAGTCACCGTGCAGTTAACCCTTCATTATTCTCCAGCGCCATGACAGCATCCCCTTTTCCTATCCTTCAGCTTCCTTAACCACATCAAATCTCCCTCGTTACTCTCCATGACCCTTAACGACGTAGACCTCTTTAGCAAAGAATTTTTTTCAAACTCTTCCTGATTTTAAAAATAATATGCATAGTAAAAGTAGAAAGGAGAAAAATGAGTCATCCCCAAATCAATATTGGGTCTTCTATAATGCCTTTCTTCTCTAGCCAACTCCTACTCAACCTTACAGATAAAATTTGTAAGCCTTCCCCAATTCTTCTGCCTTCTAAGTTTTATGGTTTCTCTATATCCTATAGTCTTGTATTTTTTCCTCATTGCACTAAGGTCTGGTTTTTAAGTAGAATGTTGTATGTATTGAATGCCTTCACTAGATCATAAACTATGGGGACAGGAAATGTCTATTCTCCTCGTGATTATATACTCAGCATCTAATACAGATGCTGTAGATCAAGTATTTGTTAAACGAGTGAACAAATTAATGCTGTTTACACTGTCTTCTGAATACCCTTAGTGTCCTACACCTTCAGTTATACTCTGCCCTGTTCCTGGAAGATGGGGACTGTTACCATTGCAAGACTTTATTTAGCCACCTGCAGTCTTCAAGGGGCTGATATTGGGACCATGGGTCTCGACTTTGAGCAGCTCTGGGCCTCAGCTTTCTCTCCACTGTGAGATTAAGCAGTTGGACTGGATAAAAGTGTTCAAACCCTATGTAGAGCCATAGCAATCCCTCGGATCCCTTTCCAGGGCTGCCTAATTGAAATGTCACACTCTAAATCTCAGACTGGGAAACAGACGAGGAGCCTCCCCTCAGCTCAGGTTCTGGCAAATTCTTGTCAGCTGCTGGGTATCGAGTAGGCTCTCGAATATACATTTGCTTAATGAGTACTGCCTGCAGGTAAGGCAGGGATGGGGCCTTACTTGTTAAGACAAAGGTCTTTTTTGAGATAGTCATCAACCACATGTGAATGAAATGTGGCTGGTCCAGATGGAGATGGCTAAAAGCCTAAAACTATCAACTGGATTTTGAAGACTTGGTGCCAAATAAGCATGTTAAATGTCTCATTAATTGGTATATTATATACTGAAATATTTTGGACATATTAGATTAAGATGTATTATATTGAATGTCACCTGCCCCTTTTAATATGGCTACTAGAAAATTTAAAATTACCTATGTGCCCGACATTAAAGGTTTTCATCTGACAGCATTATTTGTGGTTTTTATTTAGCGCAGTAGCTTTGTTAATGTACATGCCCGTCAACACCCTGCCTCTCCGCTGTGACCCTTGGCCAGCAGAATCAACATCACTCGGAAGATTATGAGAAACGGCAGAACACCAGCTCCACCAACCCCAAACTTACCGGGTCAGACTCTGCGTTTTAGTTGGATTCCCAGGTGATCTGCATGCACAAGTCTGAGAGGGTCTGATTTAGGGTCAACAAGGCCCCTATTGCCTCCCTGCCCATCAAACTTCTGCCTGTCCAATCCCATGGATCAGGGATTTGTAACCTGAGGGACCTGGATCCTTCTGGGGTGTGGGGAGCCTGTAGATGGGCCCTAGGAATCTGTGAAATACTAAAATTTTATGCAGCTCATTTTGTGAATGTAGGTGGCTTTTCATGAAGGGATGGCCATGTCATCAGCACTTGGGAAGTGGTGAGTAGGGCAGATGCTGGGTGTGAGGCCCAGCAACACCCTAACAAGCTCTCCTGCGATCCTAACTTCCGTAGTCGAGAACCATGGAACGAGGTACTGGTGAGGGCTAAGCCATGCACTACGTGATGATCTGGGGGGTGATGCCGGCCTTCTCAGACATGGGCGTCATGGGATGGAGTTGCAAGGTGTGGTCAGTTCAGCCTAGCATAAGGGTTAAGAAAATGGGCCTAAATTTTTCACAAAACAGTGAAAGTACTTTCAGTCTTTTGAAGGCTGATGAAAGTCAACTCAAATGTTTATGTGAATGAGTAAGACCCTCCACAGGAGCTGAAGTCACCGATGGTAAACTACAGTATAGGGTCACCATGTGATCTGGCTGTGTTTGCGGGTTTCACCCATTCCCCTATAGCAAACCAATTTATTAAAGCCAGTTTTTTTAAATACATTTATTAACCAATGTTAACACATTAAATGAATCTATATATTGCTAGTCAGAGCAGCTTACAAAATGCCAGAATGCATCATAGAACTGGACAGCCACAATGAGTAAATTACAATGTGCATAGTGGCTAAGCTCAACACCTTGATATAGCTTTATGATTTGCAGAAAATTTTTAATAATGATTCCTAAAACAATCAGTTGTAATTTTACCTAAACTTTTACAAAACCAGGCCACAATCTCTTTTTTTTAATTTTGTTTTTTTTTTTTTTAACACACAGTTTTCACGCTGTAGTAACTTGGAAATGTGCAACCGTGTCAACGGAGACAAAAAAGCCAAAGTAACACGAATCTTACTTTCATGCAGCTATCAGTTAAATAGTACATACTCTGGAATGATTTTACACCAAAAATATTTCCACAATAACTTGCTCTCATAGGGGTGGATCGAAGTTTTAAAACTTGAAAAACAATCAGAGAAGGTAAGTGTTCTCGGTTACAACGTCTCAGTCAGACCACGGCACCATGGCGACGCTGACGATCACACAGCAATGGGGGGGGGGAACAAGACGCCCAGTCGCTGCCTTATTCAGGCGCGGTGCTGAGTGGGCCGCCAGGCAGCAGCTTGTCGATTAACTCGTGTCACCACCTCAACAGCATCAGGACTGGATGGAGGATTATTTCACAGAAGACTTAGTTACATTTTCATCTTTAGAGTGACCCTGACAAACCTGGAGAAAACTTTTAAAAAGGTTTTCCTCCTGATTCTCTCACTTCCATGGTGTGTAATTGCTTTAATAAATATCAAAGGTCTAAATAAATATTTACAAATTATTTCTCTAACCTTTAAAAATAACTAAATGATAAATGGGAATTTGACTTGGTCTAAGCTCAGTCTTTGAAAAAACAAATGGTGAGATTTAAAAAAAAGTAATTTAAGTTTTCCTGGCTGAATTTTATATATCTATGTATAAAAAAATCATTATTCAACTATCGATCCATTCCTATTGGTAATGCTTCTTAATCCAGACATTCCGCAAAATACAGACTTTTTACAAATCACGGCATCTTTAATACAAGAAAATTAACATGCATTATTCTTCATTCTGTGTACAGTGATGGAGTTCATTAGTAGGCAATGACCCATTACTACAAACATAACGGCCTCTGTGAAACTTAAGTGCTTTCTTTCCTTTTAGTATTAATTTACAATATACGAGGTGACACCAGATAATAGGCAATCAGATGATACTTGGGGAGGGAAGGGAAGCATTAAAGAAATTTGTATGCCTCATCTATAATTTCATGGATGGATAAAGGTAGTTTTTGGCTTTTTATTTTTTGTTTATCTTGTTACAAGCACTCACGTTAGGACAAAGATGAAATGTGCAAACTTTAAAATTTAAATATTCATTTTCTCTAAGATCCAGCTCAGTAAAAGATTACCCCAGTTCCCTGCAATTTTAAACTACAAGATCAAAGCTAATAATTTGTTATAAAAGTTATATATTGAAAAGAAATAATGAAAAACACAATTGGGAAATATTTAAGAAAAAATATGCAGGACTAGCACCTGCTGTGTCAACCCTGTTCCCTAAATTCAATCATATACCCACTGGCATAACCAACAGATAATGCCTTTAAACAGTAAATTAAGCTGAACAAAACCAGCTCAACAAGGTTAAGAAATAAATTCCACATCAAGGTAGTATGTTTTATTTCTGAAACAGTTCTGTAGTTCTTACATTCAGATCTATTTTAAATGTGTCTTTGTTAAACTCGCTTGTATTCACCTGTTGTTTTTTTAAAGATCTGTTGTTAAAGGTTAAAATCTCTGTAAAACCTAAAAATGTTTTAAAATTTGCTGAAAATGCAACAAATTCTCAATTAAAATTTATTTAAAATAATACCCTCCACTGATGTTACTTTTACCCCCTGAAAAACTCCGGAGGAGCATTAACAAAAGATTTAAACTACTGTGCAAAATTTCTTCACGAAAAGTGTTTAAAGGCTGGTGCAAAATGGGAAGCAAATTCTAAACAATTTTGGCTTCTTGGAAACAAAAACCGCTGTGTCTGAGAAGAGTGCGCGCCGGAGGCCCCCGGAAAGCCCGCCTTCATCTTTTCCGGCGACAGGTACGCTTGTGCTCGGCGTGCCAGTGCTCCTGCTGGCACTTGATGGAGCAGTACGACGTGTTCCAGCAGCAGTGGTACATGGCCTCCTCCTCACAGTTGTAGCACTGCAGGGGAGAAATCGGGGCCGTGGTTAGACCTGCAGGATCCATGTGGCTCAGCCTTCCACGACTGTCGCCAAGAATATCCGAGTGTGTGGTATGCACCACGCCCAGCAGCCGGGAGCGGGGGGGCCACGGAAGCCGCGGCATTTAGCCCGTCACCAGCAAGTGTGAGCGTCCCTGGCACATCAACTTCTCACTCTACTGCTCATTCCCATCAGCATACAAATCTAAAGAGAGGATTCGGGAAAGATGACAGGGTGTGAAGCACCACGCATCTCTCCCCATGTGGACAACAACTGCATCGACAGAATCGGTCTTAAGTAACTATTCTGGAACTCTGCAGTCTACTGAAGGCTTCCGATTTCTCGGGGAAGTTGGGTACAGTAAATTCTGATTAATTTTGGTCAATTTCAGCTCTTAGCACAGTAGCAACTGCCTCCCACCTCCAGCCGCATGGTGGCTGCTGTGTATGTGCAGAACTAAGGGCATCCAAGGGGAAGCTTAGAAAGTGTGCACGCCCAAGGAGAGGCTCAGAAAAGACCTGAGAAGTCCTTAAGTTTGTGCCTCAGACGGATTCTCAGCACAAAGACAGCCAAAACAAAAATCAGCAAACCTGAAAAGGCAGAGAAAATGAGTTCTAGAGTTACCACATAATTAGATTCAAATGTCCAGTGTTCAGCCTCAACAACAAAAAAATGAAGGTATATAAATAGGAACATTCAAAGAAAAAAAAACAACTGTCCCTGAAAAGGGCCTAACAGCAGAGATATTAAAGACTTTAATAGCTGTTTTAAAGATGCTCAAAGAACTAAAGAGAGATGTGGAGAAAGTTAATGACATGTGAACAAAATGGAAATACCATTAAAAAGAAACCAAAAAGAAAATCTGGAGCTGAAAAGTCCATTAACTGAAACACTGATTCTCTGAAGACAAATCCAAGCAGAACCTGAGGGACTGGGGGACACTGTCCAGTGTCTGGGAACCTCACAGGAGAGAAGACAGGGTAGAGATTACGTGTGGAGATAATGACTGAAAACTTCTCAATCTGATAGAAGATGTGAACATAAATATCCAAGAAGCTCAAGGAATTCCAAGTCAGAGGACCTCAATGAGACACACATCAAGACACGTTATCTCCAAACTTTCTAAAGCCCAAGTTAAAAGAGAATTCTGGAAGCCTACAAGAGAAACTGTCACATGCAAAGATCATCAATATGTTACCATCAGCTTTGTCATCAGAAACTCTGGAGGCCAGAAGACAGTGGGCTGATATCTTCAAAGTGCCAAAAGAGAAATACTGTCAATGCAGAATCCTATATTCAGCAGAACTGTCCTTCTAAACATGAGGGATAAATTTTAAAATTCCCAGATACTCAAAAGCTGAGGGAACTTGTGACCTGCCCTCCAAGAAATGCTCAGGGGAGTCCTACAAGGTGGAAAGGACACCAGCCAATACCTCAAATTTGTTAAAGGAAACAATAAAGGTTACAGCAGAGAGAAATGAAACAGCATAAAAACAATAGAGAAAATCCGTGAAATCCAACGTTGTTTTTTTGTCAATTTTATTATCTTTTCATTCTTTTAACTAGATGGACTGAGAGAACTCAAATTACTAAAATCAGAAATGAAAGTGGGGATCTTACTACTGATTCTACAGAAATATGAAGGATTTTAAGAAAGTACTATTAACTGGGGGCGCCTGGGTGGCTCAGTCGTTAAGCGTCTGCCTTCAGCTCAGGTCATGATCCCAGGGTCCTGGGATCGAGCCCCACATCGGGCTCCCTGCTCTGCGGGAAGCCTGCTTCTCCCTCTCCCGCTCCCCCTGCTTGTGTTCCCTCTCTGGCTGTCTCTCTCTCTGTCAAATAAATAAAAATAAAATCTTAAAAAAAAAAAAAAAAAAGAAAGTACTATTAACTGTTCCATCTTAGAAAACTTAAGAACTAGATAAAATGGACAAATTCCCAGAAGAATAAAACTTACCAAGACTAACTCAAAGAAATTTAAGCATACTGAATGACTAATAAAAATCTCTCAATAAAAAAGAGCCCTGGAATTGCTGGCTACTCTATTAATTCTAGCATATAGTGAAGGACCAATAGCAATCCTTCCCAAACTTTCCCCTAACACTGTAGTATAGGAAACACTTCCTACCTCATTCTGTGAATCCAGCATAACCTGACACCAAAGCCAGACAGAGACACTACAAGGAACAAAAGCTATACATCAGGATGCCTTCTGAACAGTGGGACAGAATCCTCCACAAAAGATTAGCAGCACAGTAAAAGGATTCTATACCAGGACCATGTGGGACATAGTCCTGTGACACAAGAGTGATCCAAAATACGAAAATCAATCTGTAATATGCACATCAACACAACGAGGAAAAAACCCACATGATCACCTCAACTGATGTAGAAAAAGCATCTGACAAAATGCAACACACCCTTTCATGATAAACACTCAACAGGAATAGAAGGAAACTGCCACATATGAAAAACCCACAGCAAACATCACACTCAGTGAAACACTGAAAGTTTTTCCTCTAAAATCAGGAACAAGGCAAGAATGCACCCACGGCAACCAGGCAAAAAAATAAAAGAGATCCATACTTGAATAAACTTACCTGTTTGCATATGGTTTGATCTTTAGAGTTTTCTACACCTAAGACTCCAGAACAAAGCTCTTTAGAACAAATGAATACCGCAACGTAGCAGGACGCAAAGTCATAAAATCAGCTGCATTTCTAACAGGAACAATGAACAATCTCAAAAGGAAACGATGAAAACAATTCTGTTTAAAATCGCTCAAAGAAGAATACGTAGGAAGTAACTTAACCAAGGAGGGAAAGCCTGCACAACAAACACTACCTAACACCGCTGAAAGGAATTCAAGACATGAACAAATGGAAACCCACCCCATGTTTGTGGATTGGAGGACATCATACTGTTAAAATGTCAGCAGGACCCAATGCCATCTACAGATTCAGTGCCATCCCTACCAAAATCTCAAACTTTTTCAGATATAGAAAACCCATCCTAAAATTCATGTGGAATCTCAATGGACCCCAAATAGCCAAAATCATCTTGAAGACAAGAAGGAGAAACTGGAGGACTCACACTTCCTCATTTCAAACCTACGACAAAAGCTACAGTAACCAAACCACGTGGTACTGGCATAAAGACAGACAGACAGACGAGGGGAGGTGAACAGAAAGCCCAGAAAGAAACCCTCACGTAGTGAAAGGACTTTTGACGAGGATGCCGAGACCTCTCGATGGGGAGCCGACAAGAATGGGCTGGGGACACTGCATCTCCACGTGCAAAGGAGGCTGGACCCCCACCTAACAGCACACACACACATTAACTCAAAATGGATCAAAGACCTCAATGTAAGGCCTAACACGATAAAACTCTGGAAGAAAACGTAGGACAAAAGCTTCACGACACTGGATTTGGCAATGATTTCTTGGATGTGACCAAAGGCACAGGCAACAAAAGAAAAAATGAAGTGACTTCATAAAAATTCTAAAAGGTTGTACATCAGGAGACACTGTCTACAGAGTAGACTGAGAAAAATATCTGTAAATCATACATCTGGTTAAGAATTAACATCCAGAATATATACAAAACTTCTGATACTAACAACCTGACTCAAAAACGGGCAAAGAAGTTGAAGAGACACATCCCCAAAGATACAAGAATAAGCACATGCGAAGACGCTCGACGTCACTGAGCACCAGGGAAATGCAAATCAAAACCACAATGAGGTACCGCCTCACACCTGTCAGAACGGCTAGACCCAAAAAGACAGGAAATAACAAGTGTTGGCGAAGAGGCGGAGACAGGGGACCCTCGTGCACTGCTGGTGGGAATGCAAGCTGGTGCAGCCAGTGTGGAGAACAGTATGGAGGTTCCTCAAGATGTAAAAACAGAGCTACCCTGCGCCCCAGCAATCCCACTACTGGGTGTCTGTCCAAAGGAAATGAAATCAGGACACGGAAAAGATATCGGCAGCCCCACCTTCACTGCAGCGTATTCACCAAAGCACACAACCTAAGCGTCCATCAGCGGACGAGTGGACAAAGAAGATGCGGTACAGACACATACCCGGCAGACAGACGGACACTCGGCTGTTGCGACAGGCTGGAGATGCGCAGAGGCAGCGGAGAGCCGGGTGCCGCGGGGCGCCCCGGCAGCCTCACAGCTGGGAAAGGCTGGAACAGCAGTGTGCTATTCCCTGTTCCAGCCTCCTCTTCCCGTTTCTTTGATTCTTCAGTAAACTTACAGGGGTTTTTCCCGTAAGTCTAGTGCCCACTTTTTAGCTTTTGCTTGTCTTTGCATGAAGACGGAATTACAGACGAGTGTGGGGACTGTGTGTGGTGATAATCTTGAGCACACCTTAATTCCCATTGGGTGATATTTATTTCCTTACTCATCTGCTTTTTCTACCAAGTTCTGAATTACACGCTAAGTTCCCTTTTCCTTTTTTTATCACAGTATTTATAACATTCACTTTCCTGAGGGAACATTTACTGGACATGGAAAGACCCTCTTCACAAAATGTAGTCTGGATCCAATGAAGAATCGCAACACTTCTTACAGTAATTCATTACGAAACCAAGTTATGAGTTTTGGGGACCAAAACATGTTCCCCAACAGTTAGCTGAGACAAGTAGACAGGTGTGCTCAGAGCTCCCAATCTAGGTCAAGAGTCACAAACACGACACGGAGAAAAAGGAACCGTGTGTCAGATTCTAAGAGGAGTTAGAGTCTAGTGAGATGCCATCAGAAAGCAAATCGAGTAAAAAGGATCTAATGTATAAATGTTATGCAGCAAAACCTAAAAATGTGCTGTTGTGATGCGGACACCAAGCGTGTCAGGAGTTAGCGGGCAAACGTCAGGGCACAGGACGTGCACCGATGGCTAAGTCCTGTCCATCAGACACACTGAGCACACACTGAACGTTCATATACTCAACAAAATAACCCTGAGCAATACTCAGTAATGTGGGTCGCGGAGTTCACAGAGGAGAGGACTTTTAGTAAAAGTGTAAAAATTCTTTAAAGCTGATCATTTCACATCTGACCTTATTTCAGGTATAAACATCCCATATTCCACAAGGTCGTTCTGAGCTGAGTTTCATCACACAGCGTTTCACCGTCCACACACTGGGTGGAACATGTTCACAAGTCAGACTGAAATCATAGATACTTACCCACTGCTTCTTCTTGGTCTGAGAAATCAGCTGTTTGTGCTGTGTCGCTAGCTTCTTGATTTCTTCTACAAACTCTTCTTTACACTTCTCCTTTACTTGCTTACATTTTCTGTCCATCTCACCCTGCATATTGGCTACAGCTTTATTTACAGCTTGTCGCTTCTCTTCTTCCATTTCCGAGCGCAGCTGGAATGAAAACGGTAGCCCGTAACCGTCCGCCCTCGATGGACATGGACCACCTCCCCTGAAAGAACCTTCCTCCACAGTTTCTACTTAATGGATGTACCTCTTCCCTTTATTTCCTCAAGAGCTGTACACGTCTTAGGTGAAGGAAAACAGGTATTATTATTAATTAAAATGCCACCTTAAGATGTGCCTAGTTTTAAAGGAGCTGCCTGGCTGGGCCCACAGGAACACTATCCGAGAACTCCTGTCATGCTCGGGGTCCTCGGGAGGGCGGCTTTACCTTTTCCAGAGCTTCCCGCACAACTCTTTCTGTTTCTCGCTTGTGGTCAGACTTCATTCGGTCTTTAAAGTCATTGAAAATCTTGGTGTATTTGTCGTGGCACATGCTCTGACAGACGCCGTCACCGGTGGTCTGGGTGCTTCGATGCAGCATTCGTGGGGAAGAGGCACTTAACTTCTTGGTCTGAGTGGACACAGAAACCTTTTCGATCGGCTGAGGCATCGTGGGGATCTCCTGGCTGGAACTCACAGCTTCTGTCTCCGGCTCTGGTTCCTATAGGACAAGGACAGTGCGCAGACGTGACACAATGCCGCCCGACCGTCCGCTGCTTCAAGAGCAAGCTTGGTCAGACCAGAACGATGGTGACGAGCTACTGTTACAGCCCATGCAATCAAGACGACAAATTCTGTGTATTTTAGCACAACTAAACCGACGGAAAAAACCCCAAAAAACGTCTATGCAATTAATAGCCACGATAATTGGAAATAGGAACTTCGTCTATAAGTTTGTTGCAAATGAACACTACGGTCTTCGATTCTCAGACTAAACAGAAATATCATATAAAACAGAAAACCATTATCAATGTAGAGTCAGTGCTGTGGACTAGATTCATTAACAGACATCCTAAAGTTCTAAACCACTCCTCCCTGAGTAAGCATCTGGAATTGTGCCAAGAGGAACACCTGGTTTTAGAGCATGAATCTGTAATTTTGAAAGGCTGAGCTTATACCTTCCTCCAGTTTTTCAACGTTGACCTAACTGAAGGATTGGGTAAATGCTTTGTTTTCAATAATGCTGAGTAAATATCAGAGCTCAGACAGAGACTGTGGGTGTGCACGTTTTTCTAGCGACGAGGGCGGGCAGAAGATGGGGCCCCTGACGGCAGCGTTTCAGGGGCACTGCTGGACCAAACTGTCATGACCATGGCCAGGGCAATGCCACCTGGACGCTGCAACGCGGGCCACTTACTTCCTTTTTGGGTTCCACACTTTGATTACGTCGTCCTTTCTTTGCTCTTGGTTCCTGAGTGACCTTTAGCTGCGGGCATCATAAGAGGGGCAGCATGTTATTCCAGACAGTATGGACACTGGCCAGGGGCCCGCAGGTGAGCCGTGAGTAACCTGCCCCCTCAAGCCCACGCAGCCCCCACACACGGAGCTCCCGCACAGGGCAGGGATGGGGGCTGGCGTGCTGCGCACTGGCTGGCTCGCTGGCGAGTCAGGACCCGGGCTGTGGACTGCCTGTTTCGATTCCTGCGGCAGAGCGCTCGACCAACGTGTGGTACGAGGGGAGGAGTGCACGCTAACCGCGCTCCCATCCACAGTGACTGACAGGCAGCCTCTCGCGGGGACACCCACCTGCTCGTTACTGGTGGACGAGATGCTGGACTCCGCCTCCTCCTCCCCTCGGTCCTCGTTCTTGGACTTCCAGAACCTTCCTTCACGAAGGAAGCGCTGATGAAGCTCCAGCTCGTCACAAGCCTTCTTCCAGCCCATGCTGCGCTTCACGTGCAGCCGGTGAACGTTCACTGTGATGTCCTGTATGTTTTCCGATGGGATCCAGGCCCTTCAAGAAACACCAGAGGCACAGTTAGAAACTTCCAGAATGCTAGTACACTCTATCCAGTGCAAAGCAGGGCCTGGGGTGACTCCACACCCAGCGGCCGTGGGTGACGGCTGCAATGCAGACACTCACCCAGGAGGAAGTGGGTGAGAACAGTTCTCAGAGCGGGACGACTCACGCGTACCTCAGCACTGCCCACGGCTTCCGTTAGCCAGGTCAGTGTGTCACAGCTCCTACCTGCCCAGGAAGGCGCTCACACCTGGCTCTGGGCAGATGAGAGCTGCAGGTCGTGAGTATACACAGATCGGACATACAACACAAGGGCATCCCAACTCTGTTCCCCACTCCGTGACGTTGCTAGCACATCCATATTCACTACACAAATCATCACTAATGATTTATCGTTTAGCAGCCAAGAACTCAGATATGAAAGTGTCTCTGAATTATGTGTAATACTGATCCAAAATTACTGGATGCAAAACTACATGCAGCTCTGCTGGGAAGAAGGCTAAAAACTCAGTAACATTTTCCTAGGCACTCACGCCTTGACTGGACTTGCCTGTGTGTCCACCGACAGCACGACACACTCCAGAGTAAATGGGGCCTGACCGTGGGATCCTGCCTCACCCGACAGCAGCAGGAGCTGGGGCCCAGACGGGCTAGGGTAAGCCGGTGATCCGGGGCAGGACTGCGCGGCGCCGGCACACACAGCCTCTGCCGAGAAGGGAGTGTGTCCCAACCGAGACGTGAGGACAGTGCGATGCGGCGTGCGGCCAGGGGGCCTCGGGGATGTTCTGGAGAGAGGCGGGCGGCAGCTGGGCTGGATCTCAAAGGATGCGAGTGCCACAGGAGGGGAGAGAATCCCAGCGGAGGGAGGGGCACAAATGAGACAGAAAACGGTAAGGTGCACGAGATGTTCTCTAGAGCATCAAGTGGGGAAACAGCACCTCACACACAGATTTATTCTTCCCAGTCCTCTAAGTGCACGCGGTCAGCTTCCACCGGTGGCCTAGCGACGGGGGCTCAGACCCCTGCCTGAGGACCAAAGGGACCGAGGGAGTCACGGCACATACGCCTAAGCCATGAATACAGACCTCCACCTCGCAGCACAAGCTAAGCTATGTGCTTTACAATTTCAATACACGGTCCTAATGTTATAGCCTGGCAGCTGGACCCGTGAAATTGGGACTGCCACGTATGTGTTTTTAAATATTCCACCCAGTGTCTCACCTGACAGTACGTGCTTCATTGGAAACCCGACAAAGTAAACGACAGTTAAAAGCTCCGAACTCTAACACAAAGACCACAGACGAAATCTGGCTTCTGGAGGAGCTCCCTGCCATTTGATCTTGAGTTAGTATCGTATTTACTCTTTAAGTCAACGATATTTACTGTCTATTATGTACCGGGCAGTCAGTAAGTATGTTTTCACTTTTTAAAAGCAGGGTTTCTGAGACAGATTTCTGTTGTTAGCAGTGTGGACTGCCTGGGATGATCTGTGACCCATGAGAGTATTTTTTCTCCTTAAATTATCTACTTATCCCTTGGATATAATAAAATTGATTCACATCTGTTCTTAACATGAGACGTATTGTCTCCATGCGGTTCATACGGGCAGGCCTGTTCTCTTGGAATCCCCTCCATGACTGTAGATATCAGATTCCACTTGAAAGAGGACCATGGGTTATGCAATATGATCTACAAAAAACACCCTGCAAAGTAGGGTAAGTCTAATAAAAAGAAGTAGAATCTAATTTGGCTGTATCTACACATCTGTCGATCCTGAACATACATTCTCCGACAGCTCGGTGATCTGTTGGCAAATGAACTCAAAATGGTGTGCTTCTTCCCGCCCATGACTCCCGGCCGCCTCCAGGAACCTGCAGCAGAGGGAGTCAGCCTTGCTGGCTGGCCCAACCTCTCCCGTTACTTCTTCCTCGGGAAGGAAACCTTGCAAATCCTAGAAGAATCATGCTCCCATGGAGCCGTTCCTCCCGGAGTGTGACACTTGCTCAGGGTCTTGGGGAAGGGCAGCGCGTTCCATACGGAGCATACAGAATAGGCAAGTCCAAGACCATTTTTTTGTATAAAGTTTTTTTCTCCCACCTATGTATAAAGACAGGATGAAGTGGCAGAAGTATTTATTAATAGTGACGCTGAATAACAGTGTGAATGTACACAGTACCACCGAGATGATCACTTAAAAATGGTTAATGTCGTAAAAATAATATGGGAATTTGCAGCTCGGGCCTTTATTAGCCATCTCTTCTTGGTGTGTGACATGTTGCTTCATTAAAACTCGTGATTATAATTGTATAAGGTTCATTTTTTGATAAATCCAGTATTCTAATAAGATGGAGTATAACTTTAAAGGTACGTCCTCATCATTTACTTTAAGGATCGTGTTGGGTACGTAGTAACGAGGAGCAGAAAAGGAAGAGGATTCTGGATTTCTTGTGAGGTCATGGATCTTTTTCAGCTGAGCCGTGGACGGCAGGGGTCTGTCCTGTGCAGGGCCTCCCACACGCTATCAGCATGGAATATGTGTAACATACAGAGTATGTTGTCAGAATGGCTGTTCTCAGTTAAGTTTCTGGGGGAGTCAAAAGTTAGATGTGAATTTCTGACTGGGGGGGCTTGGCGCCCCTAACCTCACTCTTGTTCGAGGGTCAACTGTATTTTCTACAGTAAAGTCCTCAGAGTCCCATCTGTCCAGAACTGTTTTGATTAAATCTTCCAGGAAATAATAAATTCAGAAGAAAAAAACCTCTGGAAATGTAATGTAATGTTGTAATTCTCTCTTCAGAACCCAAGTAGATTAGCTCACGTTCTCTTAAAATATGATCTGAATAATATACTAAATGACAAAAAAATACCATTCATGGTTGAAGACAGTGTAAGGCTGTCTGAACGTGGATGAAAAACTGTAACACAGGCACTAAACAGTTCGAACATTTTACAAACCGCCTGAATTCTTGGTTTCTCTATGTTAACTAGATCTTCCGTCACGTGGGTATCTGCAGTAACGCGTATCTTTATGACGTCCCTGCTGCCAACCACGCACTCTGCTTCGGTGATTGTGTATAAAGGTTTCATTAACCCTTGCAAGGACTCTTTGGAGACGGGTCTTACTGAAGCCCTGGCTGTGGGTGAGGGACTAGACAACGGTCTGCGACGGGGAGACAGAGCAGAGCCGCGATGCTGTCCTCCGCGTCCCTGCCTCGCATGCGCTGCCTGTTCCCACGGCAGATGGAACACACCGGGTGTGATGCACTGAGAACACCGAAAACCACCACAGCTCGTTCATGTTGCATCACTTACGTCTCCTGCCCCGACAGGGCCCGCTAAGCGCGCATCTGTCTGTGAAGGAAGTGAAGGAACTACTCTTTCGGAAATTAGTCGCAGGTTTCTTGCCACTATTTTTTTTTTTTGCTTGTTCATGTATTTCTTTTTAATTTTTTAAATTCTTTATTTAAATTCCACTAAAAATGCTTGCCACTGAATTTCTATTTAAACAAAGACTATGGAGAGGAATGCAGTCCCTTGCTGTGTAGCTTCTCACAGTGATGACAACTGCACAAACCCCACGTGTCAGGCACACGGGAGGCGCTGCAGGACTCGCAAAGGCCTTCGGACCACGTCTTGGACGCGGTGCCTTCCCTGCGGTTGCCGTGTCTGGGGACCCTTGTCAGCGTCCAGTCAGCCCTACTAGTGAGTATTACTCAGAACCATACTTCACCGCTCAATAAATGTTAAGGCCTTGGCATCACAACGAAGGAGGTAGCTATGATTTCATAGTACAGTTCACAGTCTTTACTGTTGGGATACACGTATTCTCACATGACGAAAAGGTGAACTTTCAGGCTTTGCTATACACACCTCCCTAGCAACAGGAACCTAAAAATCTAGGTTGGAAACGAGGTCTGGGAGTGACACGTGTGTAATCCTGAACACACCTCAGATCACAGCATCCACACGGCCTCCTGCTCCCGTCAATGACTGTGCGTGTGGCCCTGAACAGAGCTTTAAGACAACTGAGACCACGTCCAGTCATCACAGACCGCAGAGCGGCCACACTCCGGGAGTCCTCCCACCCTCCTGCCTCACCCCGTCCCACCGTGTCAGGCACTGAAGCCACCACCGTCCCTGGTCACTGTCCAGTACGTGCTGATCCACTGGAACTCAGTGAACACTTTACAAGCCCAAACGAACAAAACAAAACAAAACAGAAGGTAGAAACGACAAAGTATTAGTGATTTCCTATTCTGGGTAGTAGGTTTCCTGGTTTTATTAATTTTTTCCCCTGTACTTATGTATTCTATTGAATTCTCAAGAACAAAGGAAAAGATAATTAACCAAAATAAATCAATGGATAATAAGTGCAAAAAAAAAGGTGTTTCTCCAGATTAGAGTAAGTTCCAGGTTGTTTCTAACGGAGGGGCTCTCCGAACACCAAGGACCACCTGGCGGGCACCAGGGTTGCCAGGAGGTCAGCGGTGAAGGCGGGGCCATGCTCACCTTTGGTGGTGGTGACCAAAGAAGCGGACGTCCACCTGGTTGTCCTCCTTCTGCAGGACTTTGGCAGGCCAGAATCCAAAGCCTTTCATTTTAGCCCAAACGAGTTCATGATTAGGTATCTGGAAATAAAATGTTTTACCTTGTCACATTGTTTTTTTAAATATAAGTACATCATTAGTAATGAACAACCTAGTAAGTATAGTCCATTATCTCGAAAATATTTTTTTAACTCCTAAACCCATAGAACTTTTTCTCAGATTGATTCTGCCTTTAAGAAATATACCAAAAAACTGCAATCTGCATAAAAGGAGCGATGTGGACCCTCAGCTCTCATAAGAGACAGCCTGCAGCACTTATGGACAAGACAGTCCCCACGGCCAGCCGAGGCATGTGAGTAACAGTGGTAAACACCATGTCCTCACTGTGCTGGGAGGTGCAGACCAATGCCTCGGAGCTGGTTAGGAATGGGAGTGTGAGGCCCTGCTCCAGGCTTACTGAATCAGAGAGACGCCCAAGTGCCTGGGAAGCACAGTGAGGTCCTGAAGAGGCGGCCCCTGGCGCCCAGGGCCTGGCTGCTGTCCCTCCAATCACAGGCAGCGAGCACCCTTCCTGAAATCGTGTCACTCCAGGAGATAGCACACAACTACAAGCATACACAAAGCCTTATCCTTCTTGTGAAAGAATGAGGGAAAAGGCAGAAATTCACTTCGTTATATATTAAGGGACCCAGAGTTTATTCTTAAGTTTCTCATTTTAAAGTCAGAAATGGATAATGATGCCAAGTTGTTAACCCTGTGTTTCAGGTTTTATGCTCATTAAAACCACATATACTATGATAGAAAAATATCTCGGAAGGATTGTAACCCTTGAGCAAACTGGAAATAAACTTCCTTAGAATAGTACATCACACACTTAAGAGGTAAAAAACAGAAAATCACAAAATTTCACATACACAAGGATAGCAGAACCAATTGTCAGGACGAGCATTTGACAAATAGAAGCAATTCTTGCAAAGCTGTAGTTCATCCAGCTAGAAAAGAAAAGCAACTATTTTAGCCTACATAAAACATGAACATTCAACTATATAAAACAGATCCGTGTAATTAACAAACGTTCTCTCTCATGTGCATCATCAGTCTTGCATTTTCTTCCTAAGCTTAACCATTTCATTTTTCAATAAATACTGGGATAGCGGCCACTCTCCCGTTCATACCACCTGCATGTCTGACCTATGCTCCCAGCCTGGCCCCTGCTGTCCCACCGGTCAGCCCTCACATGAAATGCTATGTCCTCAGACAGGTCGGGCTGACCTGCCCATCATAAATACCCAATACCGACAACAGCAGTCCTTACGCTGCCTCATTCCTCATTCTCTGCCTCAGTCCTTATTTGCCTCCCTAACACTCTTTCACAACTTGTAAAGACATGTATTTTGTCTGTTTCTTTTTTGAGTCTTTCTTCAGAGTAAAGCCCCATGAGCACAAAGCAGTACCTTGACCACCATTTTATCCCTAACACACTGCACAGCACAGAGCAGACACTCAATAAATATTTGTTGAATGAGAGAAAAAAACAAAGGTCAAACCTGAAATCAAGAAACAAGAGTTTTTATATAAATTAAGACAATTTTGCAAGATTCAGTATGGTTTCATGTGAGTGTGTCCAATCAAAAAGACGTTCCCTAATATATAATTCATTTTTGTAAAAATAAGAACTTTGTGGTCTAGGTTTTTTTGCCTGTAAAATCTATATAGGAACTCAAACGTGGATCTTTCATTTAAAGAGGTAACGTTTCTGCACAGTGAAGGAAACAATCAACAAAACAAAAAGGCAACCTAATGAATGGGAGAAGATATTTGCAAATGATATATCCAATAAGGGGTTAATATCCAAAATACATAAAGAACTACCACACCTCAAAACCAAAAAAAAATCCAATTAAAAATGAACAGAGGAACTAAATAGACATTTTTCCAAAGACTGTACACTCTGAAAACTATAAAACACTGATAAGAGAAATTGAAGATGACACAAAGAAATGGAAAGGCATTCCATGTTCATGGACTGGGAGAACAAATATTGTGAAAATATTAGCAATCTACGCATTTAAAGCAATCCCTAGCAAAATACCACCAGCATTTTTCACAGAGCTAGGACAAACAATCCTAAAATTTGTATGGAACCACAAAAGACCCTGAATAGGCAAAGTAATACTGAAAAAGAAAAGCAAAGCTGGTGGCATCACAAGAGCAGTTACAGAAGAGGAAACAAACTTTCTTCGTAGAAGTTACTTAACAACTAAATCTAACTCCCAGGATTTCTGGCAGCATTATTTCCAGGTATGTCAGACGTGGAAACAAACTATTCAAGCTCTATTACAAAGCTGTGATCACCAACACAGTATGGTACTGACACAAAAACAGACACACAGATCAATGGAACAGAGAATAGAGAGCCCAGAAATGGACCCTCAACTCTATGGTCAACTAATCTTCGACGAAGCAGGAAAGAATGTCCAATGGAAAAAAGACAGTCTCTTCAACAAATGGTGTTGGGAAAACTGGACAGCCACATGAAGAATGAAAATGGACCACTTCCTCACACCACACACAAAAATAGACTCAAAATGGATTAAAGACCTCAATGTGAGACAGGAATCCATCAACATCTTAAAGAACACAGGCAGCAACCTCTTTGACCTCAGCTGCAGCAACTTCTTGCTAGACATGTCTCCAAGGCAAGGGAAATAAAAGCAAGAATGAACTACTGGAATCATCAAGATAAAAAGCTTCTGCACAGCAAAGGAAAAGGTCAACAAAACTAAAAGTCGACCGACGGAACGGGAGAAAATATTCGCAAATGTCTTACCAAATAAAGGGCTAGTATCCAAAATGCATAAAGAACTTCTCAGACGCAACACCCAAAAAACAAATAATCCAGTCAAGAAATGGGCAGAAAACATAAACAGATACTTCTTCAAAGAAGACATACAAATGGCCAACAGACACATGAAAAAATGCTAAGTATCACTCGACATCAGGGAAATACAAATCAAAACCACAATGAGATAACAAGTCAGGAAATGACAGATGTTGGTGAGGATACGGAGAAAGGGGAACCCTCCTACACTGTTGGTGGGAATGCAAGCTGGTGCAGCCCCTCTGGAAAACAGTATGGAGTTTCCTCAAAAAGTTAAAAATAGAACTACCCTGTGATCCAGCAATTGCACTAGTAGATATTTACCCAAAGGAAACAAAAACACTAATTCAAAGGGGCACATGCACCCTGATGTTTATAGCAGTGTTATTTACAATAGCCAAACTATGGAGACAGCCCATATGTCCACTGATGAATGAATAAAGAAGAGGTGGTATATACACAATGGAATATTATGCAGCCATCCAAAAGAATGAAATCTTGCCATTTGCAACAACATGGATGGAACTAGAGAGTGTTATGCTAAGTGAAATAAGTCAGTCAGAGAAAGACAAATACCATGTGATTTTACTCATATGTGGAATCTGAAAAACCAACCAACTAAACAACAAAAATAAAAGCAACTCATGAACACAGAGAACAAACTGGTGGTTGCCAGAGGGGAGGGGAGGTGGGGGGCCCCGTCAGCCATAAAGTTAGTCAGTCTCAGGGATGAGCAGGGATGCTGTCGGTCACAGTGTAATGACGCTGTGTGGTGCGGGAAGCACTACGCTTGTCCAGATGAGCAGTGAGTGATGGGTGGACTTGGAAGCCTGACATTACCACAACAATGTATGTCAACTACACTTCAACGTAAAAATAAAAAAGAGGCTAACATTTATTGAGTGTCTGCCCAGTGCCACACACCTGCCTGCCTCACGTAACCAACACCCTTGAGAGCAGTTACAGAAGAGGAAACAAACTTTCTTCGTAGAAGTTACTTAACAACTAGATCTAACTCCCAGGATTTCTGGCAGCATTATTTCCATGTATGTCAGACATGGAAACAAAACTATATTTAAGGGAAATGGCAAAGCTGAAGGCGTGTGAGAGTGGAACTCTGGAGTGCGGCCGGTGTCGCACTGTGGGGGGTGGGCGGTACCTCGTGACAGGTGTCCTTGTACAGCATCCGTGCTATGTCCGCCTGCTCACTGTCTGCTGTAATTAAAGGCAGAGATGACCTATTACCAGTAATCTAGAAACGCAAGACGGCCCCAAGTAATACATGTACATCTTCTTTCAGGGAGACACAAGTGGACAGGTACCATTTTAAACAAAGATGTCTATTTTAAATAAAGTTCAGGCAGCAAAACAACATTTTACGGGCAACTTTCATGCTGCTTTCAAGAGAGCACTGAACCTCTAGGTCCAGACGGCCTCTTTCTTTCCCTTGGAATGATGGGACATTAATTAATCAAAGTGCTTATAAAAAGCCCCTCAACTAAGTTTATGTCTAAAACTATAAGGAATAACGTTTTCATCATTTACTGTGCCGGAGTTCTGGGCCACTTTTATAAGCCAAAACCACATTACCAAATATTTTTGAGTTGAGACCCTGACATTATTACTTAGAAATCATTAAAGTATTAATGTTTTGAATGTATGTTCTGTCAAAGGTATTTCCCGACACAGAACGTAAATGGTATGGAGAAACATGCACAGAAAAAAAAAAACCATTCAACCTCCATAGAAAATCACGGTGTTGTGCAGAAGCAGCTGAGCGTCCGCTTTGAATTCTTCGTAACTTCGGTACTTTCCTTCATTCACCTTCTGCAGAGGGCGACAGAGTCTAGTATTACACAGACAGGGTTAGAGCACGGGGACACAGCAGAACTTTCCAGGACACTATGACCGCTCCCGTGTCCCACAGCACGGAAGGGACACATGTGAGGACCTGGACAAGCCCACCTGCAGCTGGAATATCACAGTCAGGCGGCCCCCGCCCACCCCGCTAAGCTGCCGGCTGAGCTCCGCCTGCCACGTGCACCTCTCATTCTGCGGCGATGAAAACACACTGCTTCTGAGCGCTGTGACGAAGGGGAGCTCTGCTCAGTGCGCTAGGGAGACCCGAACTACACACCTACCATCTGTACAACACACTGTACAAAGACTGAAAAAAGACAACCACCATTAGCCTCTGTGATGCTCTACCATGACCACGAAGAAGATATATTTATAATTCTGAAGTGGGACTAGGAACTGAATTATAAATAACTTTAAAATAAGGTCCTAGGTGCATGCCACGCAAGGGTTCCTCCTACACTAGATGCTGTATATGAAGGATTTCCATCACTGGGCTCTCTGTTGCTTTGCCTTCAGCTGCCAGAGAGAAGGATTATGGAGGGAATTTGAGGGGTTTTTGCAGGGGAGGCAAAGTTTTTGGAAGAAGGGTATGGCAAAGTTATTTAGAAGTAGCAGGGAGGCATTTTCTTATCTTGGTGATACTTTTAGGAAATCTGCTTGAAAATAATGTAGACTACAAAGGCCTTTAAAGAATAGCTAAGATCCCGCCTTTCTGTTGAAATCCTCCGAGACCCACTCCAGTTGTCCTTTCTTCGAGAAGGCTTGCAGGATGCCCCCTGCTGGAGGTGCTTGCCCGTGTGCCATCGACGGTCACGGGGCCTATTGACAAATACTGGCATCTGAGCCCCACTCTGAATTTCTGAGTGCCCTGGGCTCGGTCCGCCCAGGCACTGGTGTGGTCTACAGCTCCCCGGTGATCTGATACACAACCAGCATTCTCAAAGCAACTCTGTGATTTCCAACGTTTGCACCATCGTGGCCTCGACTTTGGTCTATACTGCAAGCTCCTGAAAATATAAAGTCATGTCTTCCTCTTTCTTTTCCTTACAGTGCTGTTTGTTCATGGACGGCACTTGCTAAGCACAAAGCTAAGACACCGTCAGCCCAGCTGGTGTTCTCTACGATCAGACAGGACCCGACTAGGGGAAGCATGGAGGTGCCCTCAGGAGAAGAAGAAGCCGAGCAAAGGTGGGGGCATGAAGGGGGCAGGAAGGGCAGCTGGGCTCTTCAGTGTCCTCAGGACATTAGGGTCTAGGAAAAGAGGCTTTGCTTGAGGACACGAAACCTGGGGGCAGGAGGTCAGGTGAAAACTCCTTGTTTTGTTCCAGGCTCTGCTGGCCACTTTATACGGACCAACCTTCATTCCCCCTCTTGTACTGAACTACTACCCCTTCAGTCTTTCCCAGCGGCCAAGGGATTAAGAAACTTGTAAAATGACTTAGAATTATTCCTATGGTCTCCCTATAAACTATTATGGCCAACCACAAGGTCTTACATTCAAAATGACACGTCAAGTACAGAATTAGTAATTCAGCAACCCTAAGTAGAAACATGTTAAATGTTTTAACTGGATTTTATTGCAACTTATAATTACATATTAACAAACCCATCAACAATCCTTGGCTAGGAAAGGTAAAATTAAGAACTCCAAGAACAGTTAGGTTTCCTGGTTATAATCTTTGTGTTGCTGAGGCTCAAGTCACTGCTCCCCGGGACCCCAGTCCTACGCTTTGATGTCCCCTTGACAGGGCCTCTGAGCAGCAGGTGCTCAGGCTAAGAAACCACGTCCAGATGGGGATCCTCAAATCTGAAACATTAAGGTGACCCGACTACACTGCCTCTCAAGAAGCGACGGGGGGCTTCACACCAGGCCGTTTCCCGAGGATGCCCGATGTGTGCACAGAGCAGGTACACGGCATCTATGCAGCAGCAATGCCCCCGACAGGGGTCCTGCCGCTTATGTTTTAGGAAGAGGATGGGCAGGCACTCCCTCAGGGAGGAATGGCACCAGCATCATGTGCAGTTGGGAGCTGCTGAATCACCTGGGAGCTCTGGGTGTATCGGAAACAGGACCAAGGGCCTGGCTTTACCTCCTGTATGGTGGGGACGTCGACCGCCGAGTGCACCAGCCTCCGATACATCGGGTGCTTGTTGTCCTTGCCCTTCTTATTAAGGTCTATGGCCTGAAAGGTCAGCAGATACATCACTTTCAAACACAGCCCGAGAGAGACAAGTGAAAACAATTTCTCAACAATAGAACTTACCAGAAAAATGTGCATGTACTATATAGTTTAATGTGACATTTTTAGGGTTTTGATAGAAAGAACATTTTGGAAAATTCCACTTCGTTTTAGACAGTATCAATGAAAATGTTCATTTTGATAAATGGAATTAAAAATGTAAAAATATTAATGTTTCTACAACAAAGGAGGCAGGAATATACAACAGGGAGAAGGACGAAAGGACCACTTTTGATTTGAATTTGAATTTCCCTGATGGCTAATGATGTGGAGCATCATTAAAGGGTGCTGGGAAAATTGGACACTTCTTTTTTTTTTGAAGATTTTATTTATTTATTTGAGAGAGAGAGATCAAGAGAGCACAAGCAGCGGGGGGACAGGGAGGAGCAGCAGGTAGAGGGAGAAGCAGGGTTCCCGCTGAGCAGGAAGCCCGATGCAGGACTCAATTCCAGGACCCTGGGATCATGACCTGAGCCGAAGGCAGACACTTAACCGACTGAGCCACCCAGGCGCCCCAAAATTGGACACTTTCTTACACCACATATAAACATAAACTCAAAATGGAGTAAAGACCCAAATGTGAGATCTGAAATTATATAAATCCTGGAAGAAAACATAGGCAGTAAACTTTTGCACATCAACTTTGCAATATTTTTTGGATATGTCCCCTGAGGCAAGGGAAACAAAAGCAAAAATGAACTTTTGGGACTTCATCAAGATAAAAAGCTTCTGCACAGCAAAGGAAACAGTCAACAAAACAAGGAGGCAACCCACAGAATGGGAGAAGATATTTCCAAATGACATATCTGATAAAGAATTAGTATCCAAAATCTATAAAGAACTTATCAAACTCAACACCCAAAAAAACAAGTAATCCAGTTAAGAAATGGGCAGAAGACATGAACAGACATTTCTTAAAAGAAGACATCCAAATGGCTAATAGACACATGAAAAAATGCTCCACATCATTAGCCATCAGGGAAATTCAAATCAAAACCACAAAGAGATACCACCTTACACCAGTTAGAATAGCTAAAATTAACAAGACAGGGAACAACAAATGTTGGCAGGGATGCGGAGAAAGGGGAACCCTCCTACACTGTTGGCGGGAATATAAGCTGGTGCAGCCACTCTGGAAAACAGTATGGAGGTTCCTTAAGACATTAAAAATAGAGCTACCCTATGATCCAGTGATTGCACTACTAGATATTTACCCCAAAGATACAGATGTAGTGAAAAGAAGAGGCACATGCCCCTCAATGTTCATAGCAGCAATGTTCACAATAGCCAAACTGTGGAAGAAGCCGAGATGCCCTTCAACAGATGAATGCATAAAGAAGATGTGGTCCATATATACAATGGAATATTACTCAGCCATCAGAAAGGATGAATACCTACCATTTGCATTGACACTTATAGAAGTAGAGGGTGTTTTTAGAGGGTGTTATGCTAAGCGGAATAAGCCAGTCAGAGAAAGACAAATACCATATGATTTCACCTGTACATGGGATCTAAACAACCAACCAACCAACCAACCAACCAAAAGAAACAGATTCTTAAATACAGAGAACTGGTGGTTGCCAGAGACAGGGAGGGTCAGGGATGGATAGGAAAATAGGTGCAAACTTCCACTTGTAAAATAGGTAAGTCACGAGGACAAACGGGGCAGCATGGGGAACACAGCTAATAACACTGTCATGACACTGTGTGACTATTCTTAGTGGGGAGCATTGAGTTATGTAGACAAATGTCAAATCATGGTGTTGTACACCTGCCACTAATAGAATACTGCATGCCCACTACACTTCAATTAAAGGTTTTGAAAAATAAAAGATGAACCAACAGAAATGTATCAGCAGAGAGAAGCAGTGACGATCTAATCTAATGCAGCTAAAGAAATGCCCGTCAAAACAAGCCTCTTATGTACAAAGGAGCTTCGGCAGCAGCATTCTGCACCCTTCATGCTGCTGTAAGTGGTTCCGTGTCCCTTACTCCCTGGTCAGGAAGGGACAGGACTGGAGCACACTCTGGGAGGTCCTGAGACCCTCCGTAGGACTTACCCTCTCCTTCATGCGGGAGACGATGAACCGCAAGTATGTGCTCATCTCCTGTTTGTTTGTGTTTTTCTTCTTGATGCTCTGTTAAAAATAGAAAAGGCCAGATATAAAATGTGATTATTTACAGGTCTGTATTCATGTAAAAGACTTTTATACATAAAAGATTACGGTATGCAAAGACTATCAAAAGAGGCACTATTTCCAACGTATTTGATACAAAGAAATCTTTGAAACGTGCATAGCATTTAATGTGACAATAAAATGGAAGTTGTTGTATTTGACATAATACCTTAGAGAATTATGCATTTTTTCTTGATATTCAGAACTTCAACCATTTTCAGATAAAACAAATGATGACATAATAATGACATGATGTAGAATCACTTGTTTCACCAAAAAAAAAAAAAAAAAAAAGTTGTCCAAAACCCTTTAGGGAACATTTTAAATTAGTAATATTGAAGGGTAAATTTCAACACACATTATTCTTCATTTGAAAGGTTACTGAAGTCCATGTCATCTACGAATTCTACAGTACAGCTGCACACCTGCTTATCTGTTTTCAAGGGTTATGGAGTCTGTGCAGTAAGAACTCCAATTTCTATCAGCCTGACCTAAAGAGCTAATTTTTTCAATTTATGTCTCAGAAAATCTAAATTCACGTGAAGAGAAAAAGACAGGATTCTCCCTTTCATGTCCTTCCTAGACAGCGAGCAAACAAAGACGAATGTCCCGTTTCCTCTGTCGAGGCTGAGGCCTCCCAGCAGACCCCTACCCTACAGAGGCAGCACCTCACACGACTGACTAGCTGTGGCCAGGACGTCCCGAGCCTTCACCCCCTCGGGCCCCCAGAGGACGGGCCTCTGCCCACTGGAGTCACTGCTCCCAAAGAGCTGTACGTGCAGGAAGTCATCCTACTATGGTCACAGACTGGAGGAAGGAGCAAACATTTCTCAGGTAACTAAGAATTCTTCACTGTGGCGTGAGTGAACTGATCACCCACACACACACGACATTATCTGAATGGAAAATGGACAAACACGTTCTTTCCTGGAGATGTGGTCCCTTCCCAGGGTGCCTGGCTGGCTCAGTCGGAAGAGCATGCAACTCTTGATCTTGGGGTCGTGAGTTTGAGCCCCACGATGCGTGCAGAGATGACTTAAAATAAAATTTAGAAAAATAATAAAAAATAACCCTGGCCCCTTCTTTCCACTTCTCACCTGGACTCTGACACAATTACTGCTTCTGTTGTGCTCGACTAACGTATGACCTGTGCACACAGCTTCTGAGGGATACCAGTAACAGAGCAGTTTTCAAGCCTGTCCATACCCAGAGACACTGGTGAACTTTTGGGAAACGCAGCTGGGCTTCAACCAGCGAGCACACGAGCTGAGATTTCTGAGGGAAGGTCCCTGTGCTCTGTATCTCTTTGTTCACTCACGCATCCGCTCGTTCCTCAGTTGGCTGGGACATGTGGCCGAAACCGAGCACCCTGGTGCAGGTGTGGAGCTTACCACGTGAGGACCTTTCCTGGACTCCAGGTTTAGAGTCTTTGGGGGGGGGGGCACAACTCTGGTGTAGCTTGTGGACCCTCATTTTTCACAAGACCCACAGCCACACATGAGAACTACAGCGGCTCCCTCCTGAAACCCAGCACCACTGAGAAGGACACTTGTGCATCTGCATGCACACAGGGAGCGTGCACGGGACTCTCGGGGTCAGCTATTCCTGATTTGGGGCAAACGTTCTTGCAACATGGACATCCTGTCATGCACTGCTCTCTACATAAATGAGCACCTTGACGGACTGTTGGAATCGGGGAAGAGAAGGGGTTAAAGGCCAAGAAGGCTGCAGTTTTTTTCACCCCCTGGGAAACTTATATTCTCCTAAAGAGAATAAAAACAAAAGCTTCCAGCTCCATGCTCTATCACGTTAACTCCAAAATATTTTGGATGTGCTACTAAAACTGCTGATCCCAAATATCAGTCTGATCATTAAATCACAAATCTGTGTAAATTCAAATAAAATATCAACCTCTATCAGGTTACAAGTCTTGTAAAACCATCCACGGGGTTAGGGTTGTTTTAACAGGTGACATACAATTTATGGGAACTAGACAACCAACACTTCACGTAACAAAGCATAATTTCAGTGCTCACTACGTATTATTCCAGACCTTCCCTCAAGGAAGCAGAGCGGGAATACTCTCGTCTCTGGGTCTCCCTTTAAATACCTGCAGCTCAACCCGGGGAGCCCTTAAAGAGAGGGGTGTGGAGTGGGGACTCCGGGACAACTGCCCTCTCCCGGCGACTGGGGATTCCACATTTGTGCAGGAAGATGGTTTTCCCTCTCTGTGCTCTCAACATCAGCCTATGAAGTACTTCACTCTTTGTCAGAATCTAACCCCTTTTGTTTGTTTAGAGACTTAGAAAATAAATCGATTCAAAATCTGGTGACAAACATGGGTTCTCCTGCAGCTGTCTGACAGCACAGGGTTCTGTGCCTGGACCTTGGCTGCCCTGGGCACTCCCGGGGGGGGCAGGTGCCTGCTTCCCACACCTGCAGGCCGTGGGCCCCGCTGGGGGAGCTCACACCAACAAGAGACCCTGAATGCATGTGGCCTCTCCCCACAGTTCCTCAAGACCAAACGTTTGCCATAAGATGCTCCCACACTTGCTAACCTTATGGGCTTGCTTTCTGACACTTCCCTGTTACAATTTAGAGATTTAGTATTTCACTGAAGAAATGAATGAAGCATTGCAGCCTCTGGTCAGGGCGGCACCGTGAGACTCGCGATTTCCTAGGTGACATCCACACACTGTTTCAATTGTGCCTGTCAGCCAAACCAAGACACTGAAAGTGGCTTGAGAAAAAGCCACTTGAACAGAAATTAAATGCTATTCTGTTTATAACATAAAGAAGCAGATTGCTCTTAACAGCAAGGTCAGAAAAACAAAAATAAAGCTTTTAAATATCTGCAGGCTATTTCAGACCCAATTCTTTCTCAGGCTTTGAAGACCTGTATGCGTTGTCTACTTGCAGGACGCAAGACCTCTCAGGAAAGGCCTCTCTGCGACCGTGTGCAGCTCAGATACAGCCCAGTGAGTTCTGGTAACTGTTCCCATCACCCGGCAGCATAGGGATAATTTTGGTCAATGTCTACAAATAATCGGGAGAGCCTCTGCATCACATGGCCAAAGTTGTTGTAACCATTTTCAAAGGACAATAATCACACGGCTGAAGGTGTGTTACAAATGTGAGACTAAAGTAAGATGCTGTCAAACACACGACAGATGCCCAAGGGGCTGCTTTCCTTATAGGGAAAAATAATAGAAAATCTTAAACATCTTCTTGATTAAGGGATTCTTCCCACCGTCACCAACAACTGCTGAGTCTGAGCAAACTGGATGAGGCTAGGTGGATGACACAGAGAAAACATGAATCAGGTAATTCAGCCGCACTCAGGACCTTACTGTGGTTTTGGCTGAAAGAAGGTATGAGTAACCTTTGATGCCCAGCTGATTACTGACAGGGATGCCCAAGCACCATGACAGGAACAAACACTCAGGACTGAGTGGCCTGGAATTTTCAATGTTCCTTAGAGACCCAGCTTTTTCAGCTGCAGAAATGTATTTTAGCAAAAAATGAGCTTGTGGAAACAGCATCCCAGCACACCTAGTACCCAATGAAACAAGCGTGCGATCAGAGGTCCAGGAGTCTTCTCCATAGATCCCAGATCTGTGCTGCTAGAGTTGACCAAATCCATGTCCCCCAGTCTGTGATTACACAAAAGGGCATCAGACTCTCCTAGGGATCCCCAATATCCAGGGAATTCTTCCTGCCACAGGGATAGAGCAGCAGTCGACAAACCTCGGTGAAGGGCCAGATGCTAAATATTTTAGGCTCTGAGGACACAGGGTAGATGCCTGCACCACTCAACTCTCCTACTGAACTGAAAAGCAGTCACAGGTTAGCACGTACAGCGCACAAGCACGGCTGTGTTCTCGCAACATTTTGGGATGCTGAAATCTGAACTTATGATTTTCACATGTCACAAAATACTATTCCTCTCCTTGATTTTTCTTCAACCATTTGAAAACGCAAAACCCATTCTAAGCTCGTGAACAGGATGCAAGCTGACGGGCCTGACTTGGCCCATGGGCCAGAGTTTGCCAACCCCTGGAACAGACTCTGTGTTCTGTGAAAACAGGGACCCCAAGGGTCCAGCTCAGCCCGCTCTTCGCCAGGGTCTTGTCCAGTATGTGGCAACACAGTAAGTGCTCAATAAATACTAGCGGAAGAACTGCTAGCAGTCATCACTGACTTCGCTGCCGACTAGAGAAAATATTCCATACAGCTGAACTCAACCACAGGAAATCCTTCCAAGTGTGAAACGGTTGTTCAGAAGCCAGCTGGTTAGCATACTCTGGCCACTCTCTGCTGCTTTGTTCAATTGTGGCGTGTAAACCGCTTCAGTCCCAGCTGACACCTAAATAGCACCTTGGCCTCCAAGCATCAAGGCTCCTGTCAATGTTTGTGAGCCCACAGACGTCTAAGTCTCCGGCTGCAAAGTCCTGGGCCCCAAGGCTGTGTTCTCAACAACACCCAGGCGACTGTGGTGCAAGGGGCCTCGAGTGTTGCTGCAGGAAGAACCACATCTGCCTGTAAATTACCTATGGTACTTGAGGAATCAGGAAGCTCCAAGCTCTCCTCAATAACTATCTGTAATTACACAACAGAAAAGACTCACGATGAATGTTATCTGCACACAAACTGCCCGTGTTGTCATGGCAACCAGCAGCTCTGCAGTATCCTGCGTAGCCACGGGTAATGATGGAGTATGAAGAGTCACCATTTATAGGAAACCCCGGTATGAGACTTGCACAGCAGAGCTGGCCTGGGGCAAGGGGCTTGAAGTCCAGCCACTTCTCCTTCTGCACCACGGAGGCCCCGGAGCCCCTTAATGACAATCACTTACTAGGATAATTTTCTAAAAATATACCTGTGTTCAGTCTTTTTCACCCCCCTTCCCGGTACCAACACCCTGACGTTACCTCTCCTCTGCACGACTGAAGGGCAGAGCACCACATCTACTGACAGTGTGACTGGGTGAAAACGCAGCTTACCCATGTATGCTTGTGCAACGCACCGCATTTAACCACGTGGGTCCCCCGTGGCTCCATCCTAAATCCCACAGCCATGTGCACTTGGCTTTCTGGTAACAGCATTTTTTTTTTTTTTATTAAATACTTAAGTTAAAGGAATTTCAATTTAAGTTTAAAAAAACCTCCCTTAAGCAGTCATGGTTATGACTTCTTAGTCACAGGTAAATGTTGGAGTTCGGAGGGCAATTCAGGAGGGTTCTTGGAAGCATGTTGACAAACACAACTTGATCACAAGCTACTTCCCAGTTGTGAAGTGGGTCCAAAATCACCAGTGCAGGGTTTCCAGGCTTCTCATCCCGATTCACAAACAGCATGGAATGGTACTCCCGCTGTATCTGTATTAATGTTTACGAAGTCAACTCCTTCCTATCTGACTGAGGTCGACGAGTTTTGCCTAAGTTCAGATGATACGATCGGCATGTAGCACCCAGTCTATCAAAGCACAGGCTCAGATTAATTCCACACAAAGTGACTAGTACGGTCAAGAGTGGCAGCGTTTCTACATCCACTACATCCACGTACTCACAGAGACATTGCTAAAGTACCGGCTAGGGGCGCCCAGGGGGCTCAGCCGGGGAAGTGTCTGCCTTCGTCTCAGGTCGTGATCCCGGGGTCCTGGGATCGAGCCCCGCATCGGGCTCCCTGCTCAGCAGGAAGCCTGCTTCTCCCTCTGCCTCTGCCCCGCCCCCTGCTCATACTCTCTCTCTTTCTCTCTCTCTCTCTGTCAAATAAATAAATACAATAAAAAAAATAAATAAATAAAGTACTAACTAGAGAGGGGGGGTGCTGTGCACATCAGGAAGTTTATCCTTCAACATTAAACGCCCTGTGGGGGCATCTGGGCTCCTCTGCGCGTTACAAAGATTGGGGGATAGGAAAGGGATATTCAGGAAATTTCCTGGGACACAGGTCCTGTGTCGACCTGTTCCTTCCCCCTTCTATACAACACTAAAGAACGAGATCTGAAACACAGAGGCCACGGGTATCCTCGGTGGGATATGCCTCTCCATTCTCTTCTGAAAATAAGTTACAAGTCTCTGTTTTCGGTCGGGGAACGAGTATCTCTTTTTTTTTTTTTTTAGTGTTTTTTTATTGTTATGTTAATCCCCATACATTACATCATTAGTTTTAGATGTAGTGTTCCATGATTCATTGTTTGTGCGGGGAACGAGTATCTCTTATTCTCCGTTTCATGAAGCTGTCAGCCACAGGAATACTATCTGCCTCCCTCTCCATCCCCCCCCCAAGACATCTGCAGAGACAATAGAAGGAAACTGTGCCCACTCTATAAGTATTTTAAGTTCATCAATACTGGAAACACATATGAGCATTTATGTATCTAGATTAAGTTGGAATCATCCTGATGTAGAAACCAGCTCAACTATTATCTCTTAATCTCTCAGAGTAAAAAGTAAAGGTTTGGTTTAATTAAAATTAACCTATTCAGCAAAAGATACATCAGGAAGAACAAATATACCACCACTCAAAACACTTCACACCCATATCCAAGCTTTCTGGCCATAATGTTTTTAAATTCATCATGGAAAGACAATGTAGAAAATGTATGGTTTCCTTTCTTGTTTGGGTCCAGGTCAGATGCTATATCCAATTTTAAAAACCCTTTGGCTTTAGTAATGTTCCCATCACATTTTCCTATAGTCAAGCCTGTGATGAATAGCTCAACAGCCTCATAAAGGACTTGGTTCAAAGATCTTTTTAAAAGTAATTTTCTGTTTTTTGTTGGTATAAAAATGATATGATCCAGTTGGCTTTAAAAACTGTAAAAAAATATTTGGCTCATGTTCATTTTGTATTTTTTAATACTGACTGTCTACCATACAACAAACAAAAACAAAAAGCTTCTACTTCTCTCCATTCCAGATTTGTTAATATGGTTGAAAACCTGACTCACCTATGTTCAGGGTGAAAATATTCACAAATTTCCCACATTAACCGAGAGAAACGGACCAGAAAGCAAGGGCAGTTACAGTCTCGTAGTCGACACACCATGAGGAGTACGTGTTTTCAAAGTATTTTCATTTAGCATTTTGTTCTACTTCATTCTGAATATTAAATGAGTGACCTGCCTACTTTGGGAATTAAAAAAAAAAACTGTACTCCCAACACACCAAAAAGAATGAAAAATGGATTCAGAAGTAAATTTCTATCTCCAGTTTCAAGAAATAGCTTTCATCATGGTTTTTTTCTTTAGCCACCTCAGCAAGCACAAGTCCCACACCGCAAGTGACTCCAACTTGGCTCCCCCAGAACTCAGCGACACCCACACGTTGGGGCCAACCTATCAAACTCCAGGTGGCGCCTCATGGCCACTGAGTCCTGGTTTAGTTTTAGTTAAAGCAGTGAAATGCCTTCATTTTCATTATCTGCCAAATAGAAATCTGGGTCGTGGGCCTCATAAGGTCTGCTCAAGGGCCCAGTGATCCCACGGGGCAGCAGAGAGAGAAACACTGCACCCCCACAGAGAGGTCTGCCCGGCAGCACGCAGCAAGCTCAGCAGCGGTCCAGGGACCTTAGAACACATTACTTTGCCCACACATTACAGAGCATTTGAAAAGTTATCAAACATTATCCTGACGTTTACCAGCTGGAGCACAGCAGAAAACACGCAGTGCATGCACACACATGGACATCTGCATGCGTGGGAAAGCACACGCCTGCACATACATGCACACAGGCAGGCGCTGCGTGTTTGCACACATGCAACAGACACGTGCACACGTACACACATGTGCGCATACAAGACAGATGCACAAAGAAACCCCTGGTCCCACATCCATGCACACACAACACACACACACACACACACACACACCCCATGCAGGGACACAAACGCACACGTGCAGGCCTGCCTTCAATGACCAAAGCATCAAAAGATAAGGTGACTTTGTGATTTGGAAACTATATAAAAATGAAGCAACACTGAAATGAGACATCCATTTGTATCCTATCACACTGGTGACAGAAAACTGGAAAACACTCATGTTGGTATAAACAGGTGTAATCTTCTGAAGGGCAATTTGGTGATTTTTTTCATAAATTAAAATGTGCCCATCCTTTATGAATTCCACTTCAATAAATTTATCCTGTGAAAGTGATCAGACAGAATTACATAAATACATATTGTTTATAAGCGATTGACTATACTGTGTTTTAAAGATGTATCTTCTAGGCAAGTAAGATCTTAAAAGCTACTTTCACTTAAAAGTTATGATCTTCTCATTTTTGTCCTGAAAAATTCATGGCTATTTCAGGAATATAAAATCCAAATACACTTGACTATAACAAATTACAAACTTCATTTGCATACAGAAATAAATTATAGCGAGAAGACTGTTCATGAGAGCGTGAGTGTAGCACGGTTCTGGGCATGGGGGGACGTGGCCCCTGACAGGTCTGCTGGTCAGACAGGACAGTGGGGATGATGGAAATGTGCATCAGTAGGGAATAACCTAGGGCTCACCCTACTAAAGATACCTGGGACAGTGCTGAATAGATGCACACTGGCTACATTCAGTCACGTATGTGAAGTTACACAGTCACAGGACAAAGGGAGGGCATGTGCACACATGCATGTGCTCACGCACACGGAGAGAGGTCTGTGAGGACATCCACCTGCTGTACCCTAGCATTTCTGGAAATGTCATTTTTTCTTTATCCTCCTCTAAATTACTTGAATTTTTTATAGATAACTATGAAAGAAGTAATTTTAAATCCCCCCCTTTTTTTAATGAATGGGAGTTCCCTCTAAGAGTGTAAAACAGTATGTTACTAGAATTTTTTCAAAGCAAAATGCTAACCTGACATCCAGAGGCTACTTTTCAAGAATAATCTACCCTGTCTGTACAGTTTAATTTTTAGAAAGACAGACATTCCAAAGAAATATCCTCAGGGTTGTGAGATCCTTGAGATTTACTATGAATGCTAATATAATTATTTTAAATACAGAAAACTTTCTATCACTGCCTTCTTAAAATATCTGGAAATAGATATAGGAGATAAAGCTGCTTGAACAGCTAACTGCTGGCTGAGACCAATTCTCAGTGACATTTTCAATGCTTTCATTTTATACAGAAACAAAAGTCTTCTGATCACTATAAGATACTAGAAATATTCAAGTTTAGATAGTAATGGATGGCTTCCACCTACTATTTCAACCTGCACTGAAATTTGGCTCTGGGCATCTTATCTTCAAAATTCCTCATGAGTGTGTCTAGTTAATCTGTACTCTTTCTAAACACTAATGGAAAAGGAGACTGGGGAGTGATGTTCTGATCTGCAACCACGTTCTTCGTCCCAGTCTCTACACTTTCTGTTCATTAAGTGCAAGAACATTTAAATCTGCTCGGTTACTTTCATATTAGATCACAAAAATTGTTTTACTTGAAGTTTTGACACTATTTAAAAACACAAATCAACCACAAGCCTTTCCTTAAAGATACTTGAAATCCCCCTTAGAATGTCAAGGTTATTATGACCCCTTCTCCCAGGAAAGGAACTGTTAGCACGTATCTTTTTCTTGAATGTAACAATTAAAACAATAGAATAGATCCTACACAGAAATAACTATTTCTTTAGATGTTTTAAAGCTCAAAATAAAACTCACCATCCCCAACCCAAACATAGTTTTTTTGAGCCTCCCCAGAGTGTCTCCCAGTCTATGAAACCACTGTGGGGTCACGAGTGTTTACTGACTCAGCATCCCTGCCACAAGCTTAACCCTCTCACAACATGGGCAAGTACAAACTGACAAAGATGAAAGGAAAATCAAAGGATAGAAAGAAAGATGGGGTACACTGAGCGCCACTTTGGCTACCATGTTTCTGTGTGGTCCAGTGACTCTCTGAAATTTAACAAAAACCATCTGGTCCGTCAAAGCAGAGCAAACACACGTGGAAAATGGGACCTGACAACTTGACAGTGAATTCCTACAAAAGTAGCATTAGACATTTTCTTCAAAGGTATAATTGTTCAATTTCCACTCAGGAATAAAATAGCCACAATAAAGTTTAACCCATCTTCAAAAATCCCAGTGTTTTTGCTCAGTCTGTACTATGAAATCTGTGGCCGTAAAGACACTGGGGCATCAGGAATTGTACTTCCTGAAGGCCAGAGTCCCTCCTATCTGATCAACAACCCACCTCTTTTGTATTTTTACTACCTTAATGCTCTTGTTCTTAAGATCTCATTAATACCTTACTTCAAGTGTTAACTATTACTAGAAAACAGATATTTGCTTTTAAAATGCACAATCCAGGGGCACCTGAGTGGCTCAGTCATTAAGCGTCTGCCTTTGGCTCAGGTCATGATCCCAGGGTCCTGGGATCGAGCCCCACATCAGGCTCCCTGCTCGGCGGGAAGCCTGCTTCTCCCTCTCCCACTCCCCCTGCTTGTGTTTCCCTCTCTTGCTGTGTCTCTCTCTGTCAAATAAATAAATAAAATCTTTTTAAAAAATAAAATAAAATGCACAATCCAAATCCATAAAAATAAAGCATGAATATTAATGCAGTTTCCACACCCCCAGTTAAGCTAATTTCATGGAGACATCACAAATTCTTGCAGACACCAAAGAGGACGTCTACAGCTTGAGGCTTGATACTGATACATGCAGATTCAGGGATTTATCAATGACCTAGCATTTAGGCATTTGATAATGAATCATCATTACACACCATATTTATAATGCCACCCTAATGATCTCTTGTCTGTCTACCAAGTATGTAGCCTAGTACTGGTGAGATTAAGTATACCAAGGTAATATACTGAGTGTGTACACCAGTGCTGGTGAGATGAAGTATACTGAGGTAACACACTGAGCATGTACATAACGCTGGTGAGGTGAAGTATACTGAGCCTGTACAGGAATGCTGGTGAGGTGAAGTATATTGAGGTAACACACTGAGCACGTACAGTAATGCTGGTGAGGTGAAGTATATTGAGGTAACACACTGGGCGTGTACGTAACGCTGGTGAGGTGAAGTATACTGAGCCTGTACAGGAATGCTGGTGAAG
>NW_022589736.1:2857719-2922315 GCF_004348235.1 Phoca vitulina | reverse complement strand
ACACACTGGGCGTGTACAGTGGTGCTGGTGAGGTGAAGTATACTGAGGTAACACACTGAGCATGTACAGAAGTGCTGGTGAGATGAAGTATACCGAGGTAATACACTGAGCCTGAACACTAATGCTGGTGAGATGAGGTATACCGGGGTAATACACTGTGCATGTATAGTGGTGCTGGCGAGATGAAGTATACTAAGAAAATACAAAGTCAAAGTTACTAAGACAATACTAGAAGCTCATCATGCTGGCAAGGAATTTAGGACCAATACTGAAGAAGGGAAAAATTATTAAGATACAACTTTTTTACATTATAAATGAATATTTAACTCAAGTAATACAAATTATTTCAGAAACTGAGCCCATGAGTAATCCGGGCAACTGGCATGGTTCCAAATACGGATCATAGCAATTACAAATACAAAACAATAGAGATTGCAACAAAATAACCCCTTACTAATCACCGTCAACGCCATATGCGGCGACATACTATGCAGGTGTCACACATCACTTGTACGCACACACACCACGTTCTACATCCAACAAGCACAGCCAGGTATACTTTTCACTAGGGAAATAACAGGAATGAAAATAATTGTGGAAAGTCCCTATTTTTCCTACAAGACTATTTCATTTTGCTTTAAGTAATTAGAATGCTTTATATACAACGGTCCCATCCCTCCACCCTCCAAATAAAATACAAGCAAGGAATAAACTAACCCATGATATGACAAAAAATAAAGGCGACATTACATGGATATAAAATGGGAAGTAGATACAAAATGTTTCCAACAATGTGCCTTTTGCTGGCTGTGTTTCCTCAGTGGTGAGGACAGATTGAACCGAACCTGGTGTGGGAGACTATTCCTTGATTTGCAAAGGCTAGCCATGACAGGAGTCACACAATCCAGAGGCAAGTGTAACATAAGGGAAGAAAGTGTATTTTTATGTGACTGGAACTTTCTACAATCCATACCCTGAATATGTCAGGTGTTCTGGGGGTATGCACTGACCAGTGCTGTGTTCATTCACCATCATTTCAGCAGATAACCCCCACCCTCCAGTCCGTCATCCATTCACCTGGCACGCCCACCTGGGGTATCTTGCACAGCTATTATCAGTGAATTCCAACCCTCTGACCAGCACATGAAAGCTCATAGGTACTCACCCTGCATACTGGGCACTGCCAGTGACTACTGCTGTCTCTAAGCCTGTACTCATCAGACAAACACTTGGAATGATACACACGAAAACACAGGTCACATATCAACACCTCTCCAGGCAAATGGCATTCAAAACAATACCAGTCATGATTTTCTGTTTCCCAGTCCTACAAAAAATACAAAATAATTTCGTATGACATTTTGTCAATATCTGCAATAACTAAGAACAAAATTGAAACTAAAGTCTATCAGAAGTTAGGCATTAAAAACAATTTTAGACATTTACTGTGTTAAAACAAGAGGGAAAAAATACCTAGAAATTTGCTTCTTTAGAGTTTCTTTCCTAAACAGTATTAATACTCAGAATATTTTAAGGTGATCTGATAGTAAAACCAGCCCAAATGAAGTAAGTCCAGAGCCAATCCCAGTTCTAACATTATCTTTCATTTTTTATATAATCTATGGAATAATTTCTTTAGTAAACTGAATACCCCAAACCAGTACCTACAGCTTAGTATTTCAAATAAACCAACCTCTGTTTTGTTCTGCATCTTAACAAAATATAGTAAGTACTTAGCACACTGTGGGAACAGAGAGAATAGTAGTAAATGGTGATGCTCACTATTCTTATCTTCTCATCCATGGTATTGGATGCTTTATTGAAAATAACATTAATCAGAATGTCCATGTTCTGACAGTTGTCAAATTTTCAGGGTCTGTTGAATTTGGAAAAATAAATTGAAAATGTGAAACTAAAGGTTTAATCACATTCTCCAAAGGACATTACCATAAAGAAACAAAAAAGGAAGTAGGCTTCTTTTCTTATTGGGACTATCCCCGGAAACGAACGAGCGCAAGGGCGGGTACTCTTGCACATTTTCTGTTACACTCTGTGTGTGAACAGCCAACGCCATTTAACTAGAAACAGGAAGATGTTACAAGTTGTCCTAATTTAGAACTAATTCATTAATTCATTCCTCATAAATATCACTCTTAGCTTTTATCAAAAATTACCTGTGTTAAGAGTGATGGATTAACTCTCAACCTTCCTCTGTTGATGTGGTTAATAAATGAACAAGGGTGGAGCCCACACGTAGTGCAATCCAAGCCACTTTCAATGGGGACCCTGAAATTCCAGGCTTAAGCTCCGCCATAATTTTTCTTTTCATAAATCACTGCCTACAATCTGCTTCTGGGGTTGGGCAGCTTTCTTGTTTTCTCTTAGGTCAGTAACTCCCCCAACCCACGGGCTTCAGCGTGGGACTTGTCTAGGAAGCAGTGGTTCCTTTGGCACCAAAGGTCCACACTTATCACAATCACTGCTTGACCTCACAAGGGGCCTACCACCCACTCCTTCAAAAGAGAAGTTTCCCAAGTTCATGTCTTCCTACCCATATTCAGAGTCATGGCTAGAGTACATTACCAAATTCTGCAAAAATGTAAATTTTTGGTTTGCTTTTTATTTAAAAAGTGGCCTTTATCAACCAAAGTAATAAAAAAGCATGACCATTTCTGGTTATTTGCTGCAGATTTGCTGCAAACTTATTTTGGTAGAGGGATTTCAGTCAGACTACTTAAAAAAATCATAAGATATTGCTCTGACATTTGACCCTAATTTGCACATGGTAGAAGAAACATAGCTCACCAAGCTGGACACAACACGTGCGTGTGGGCCCTGGCCGTGACAACGGTCGTTGGGGGTGCCCGTCTCACAGGGCTCAGGTGGGAAGCTGCACGTAAGCTATTACAAGTTTTGTCTCATAAATTGTCGATAAATTAGGTTTCAGCAAGGACAACACACTTTGGTCTATTTTCAATTAACAGAAGAACTCTTTCCCAGTTTGAAACAAAGTCTTTCAGAATATTTTCTTCATAGCTGTTCAGAAACATCTTAAAGGATTTCGATGGCTTTTATTTGACTTTTTATGAACAAAAGAAACCATCCTTCATCATTTGCATTTTTTTATATTAATTCATCTTCCTGTAATTCTCAAAATGGGAACTGGATCACCAAGACAAGGCACACAGCTCAGGTCTCCCTAGTGCTTCCTGCCTTCTGACCCATCCCACCATGACACAAAGAGGAAAGTGGATCTCTCTTCACCAAAGTGTGTAATCCCAGACCTAGTTTTTCACAACTGTAGGAATGAATGTATAACTCAAATCAAGTAAAAGTAGAGAAACATGTGGATACCTGTTAATGTAACAGCATGTATGTGCTGTTCATTCTTTTAAGGATAGCAGTAGCTACTCAGAACATGTAACATGCAAAAGTCAAGTTCAAAAGTTATTAGATTTTGAATCCAGGAAATGTTGTTATGGGTATAAATGATATAAGCATGTTTGTTATAGGCAGAGTTGCCTACAGTTTGTCCTTAAGTAAACACAATCCGTTGATATAGTACTTCTGAAATACTCAATGTGTGCCAAAAGGTTAAGTGTGCGTTTTCACTGGATTTCACCAGATGTCAGCAAACTACTCTAGACAGAGCCTGATCGACAGCATATTATGTGAAATGACACTCCAATACTTCCAGAAAGTTTTAAAAATGCAAACCTACTAGCATAAAATCCAAGACTAGAAGCAATGTAAAGACAGTATGATCTTAATGAATAACTCTAGCAAGAATAAACTAAGATAGCCTAAAAAAAAGATGGAAATGTAATACAAAAAAAGGCAGAATTAAAAAGTAAAATAACATAGTGCAAAATCAGTTCACCTTGTTTGGGGTTGCTGTCCTGGAGAAAGGCTGCATACTGTAGGCCTTTCAAAATAAAAACAAAATAATCTTGGTCTCTCTACTACAACGTTGCTCATTATAAGGCAATACACAGACTAAAGGGATTTGGTACACAGTCAACTATTATTTGCTATACAACTTACATTATTTTGTAGATGATACCAACTGATAATCTATGAATGTGCTAATCATCAATGAAAAGACAGTAGCATGCAAACTCAAGACTCATTACTAGTTTAAGAGGTAACTTCGACACTAACACAAAAGCTACAAATTGACAAAGAGAAAATTCAGAGAGAATTCATGTGCCATGAAACCTATAGTATGTTTGGGAAACATTTCACTGACAAATTCGGTGCCATTATAAATTTGCACAAGACCATGAATGTATGTCCTTTTGATGTGAAAGTGGTTCAAGGCTGGATTTTTTTTAAAACTTGGGAGTGATGAATGTGAACAAGGTAAACTCACTACTTGACCATGGTGTGAGGTTCACACAGGCTGTCTTCAGAACCTGGGAGAACAGAGTCCACCATCTAGAAGCAGCCTGCTGACCTACTCCGTCACCACGTACAGCATTTGCTTAAGACCCTAGAGCCACACTGGCTCAAATCCTGCCTCCAGCCTTGGGGGGCTCTGTGATCTGGGGCAGGATACTTAGCTTCTCTATGTATCATTTTCTATCTGTAAAATGAACAAAACAGTAGTGCCTCAATCAGAGGGTTTTTGTAAGGATGAAATGAGTTATGCTCAGAAAGTGCTAGCTGGTTACCGAGAGGATCTGCTGACGTACAAATGACTTGAGGACAAGTCACGTAACGATGTGGTGTTTGTAATAATACACATGCGAGTTTCTTTTTCAGGACTTTAAGTTCCTGATGACAGCTGACACAGCATTTCTATAAGCCAGACAGAACAAGACACACTGCTGACTGAGGGCTCGCTGGGAGAGCTGTGTCTGTAACTAGGCTTCCCAACCTGTAATCCACCCCATCACATTCCAAAGAGATTCTAACCTTTAAAGTCATTCCTTACTTACATGTAACGAGCAGATAAATCTTACTTTATCAAATATGTGTTTGATGTGGTATTTAACATGGATACAATGCAAAATCAGCTAATCATTGAGAGCTAAGAATTTGATGAATATCTCCAGTCATTTTAAATATTATTTTTTAAAAAAATAAAACTATTATAACACTGCTTAGTGAACTAGAATTTAGACAGAAGGAGGGAAAAAAAGGAACCACACACACACACACACAACCAGTCAAACAAAGCTGAATGGAATATAACAGGATAGCATGATCCAAAATGCTCTACTGAAGAGAATGGAAATTCTTTACCAAATCAAGAATAATTTCTAAGTACATTACAGTTTGAATACACATAGAACCATAGTACAATTGGTTTCTAGTTAATTAATAATCACAGACAATACTTCACTTTGTAAATAAGTGACTTTGTATATCTTTGCATCTCAGACAGGTAATGGATCTTTGGAAGAAATGTGTAGTTCTGCACATAATTAGCATAAATGTAATAAAATATATTTCACTTAAAAAATGGTATCCAAGGAGCTTGAAATTTTGCACTTAGGGTACTTACAACATATGATTGGTTAATTTATGACAACTAAACCACAAAAATGCAAAGATCTAAATTTAAACATTTCTCAGTTCAATACTTGTATTTACAAAGTGGGCCGAGACGGTCAAGCTGCTTGAATTCAGCAGCTTCTCTTCGCATTTTTTCCAGAGCAAATCAAGAGAACACTTCTTGCTGTGGTTGTATGATGGTGTGACTTCTGAAGGAAAAGACACAGATGCAATCCTCTCTCATCTAAAAGATGTGAACGTAACAAGTTTCTAGAGGTATGTAAACCACAGATGCTTTTAGACTGGCCATTTTGAATGTGGAGAAACAGAGTGATGGGGAAGTGTCTAATCTTGCCCCTCTGCAAATTAAGACCAAATCCATGTATCCCCAGGAGAACATGTGATCCCTTCAAAGAAACCACAAAATGTGTATTTTCATTAATTATGCTTCTTTAATAAGTGTTAAAACCTTAAATACATGGGAAAAAGCAAAATATAAAGAATTCTATCTTTTCACCTAGGCCTACTTGGAAAGCAGCATAAGGTCCTGCTTCTCGGCAGGAGAATGTGCTTGGACTGACGCAGGGCACGGCAGCTGGGACCTGAGCTCCTGCATGCAGGTGTGTCTGAGTCACCAGCAGGAAGCTGACCGAGGGCTCTAAGTGACAGTGCAAGGGGTCCCGGGGCAGCTGCTCTACAAACATACTGATTCTGAAATAGCAGTAATTGGAAAAGAAGAAATGAGACCCGAGCCCAGATCTGGGAGGTGAGTAAAAATTGTACTTTCACAGCACATGTCACTTATGTGAACTTTTAAGTCAACCCTGACACTGGTAACCAAATCACTTAGTGTCAGATCAAACGTACCTGTCAAATAATAAGGCTGAGTCACAACTCTGCACCAGAAACCATGAAGAAAGCGGGAAGTCATTAAAATAGATGGTATTACCACTGTCTCAGCATCGAAACACATATTTGATGTTTTATCCGCACATGATCCCTAGCTCAAGGCTACCTGCCCTACTAGATTGCACTGAATTCTTTTATAAGACCTTCCTATCTCTAGTGAGCACCTTCTGAGTTAGAAGTTAAAGGCATGAGAAATTAACGTCTTTACTACAAAGGGAGCTACTAAATGCCAAATTCAGCCCAGCAAATGGTAACATTCTGCCCAAGAAATAGGTTTCTCAAGATGTGAGAATCACACATGGACTGAAGTAGCCCTCCATGCATATTTCTCCAGCACAAGCAGATGATGAAGCCATCTAGGAGAACATGCAAGATTGCTTTAAAAATCAAAAGCAAAAAGCCTTGATCTAACCAAATGTTGAATGGTCAGACAGCACAAGGTTTCACTGTGCCCTGGGTCTCTTGGCCTTGACTCAGATAATTTTGAAAGCTCTGAGAACTACTTCTAGAAGAATTACTTGGATCCTATGAGTGAGTATTGATGACTTACAAATCTGGAAGAAAACTGTAGAAAATTTACAAGCGTATCTCCCAGGTTCAGCAAGACTGTCATTTTAAAATTGGTTGGTACACAGATACTTTTGCTGCTTTGTTGACTAATATTTAAACAAACCATTTAAAATTGAGAGTGGCCTCATTTTTAATAATTATGTTTTTCCTTCTGCTTTCTCAAATGGACATACTTAAAATATCACCAGGAAGATGCTTATCTACCGCCTAACTTTGTCACAGTTTCTCCCAGTGAATCACCACTTGGACAGGGCCTAGCTGTGGTTGGGATCAGAACCTCAACGTCCAGAAATCATTCCAGTCTGGCAGAAGGAACCTCAGGACAACAGAGGCCAGTCTTTGACTTATACAGGCTTCCTCTTCACAGATTATTTATAATTATATCCTGACATACTGTTAGCATTAGGCATTTATTACATGATTGCTAGGTTTAATAAAAATAGTGTTTAAGATATGCATATCTTTTAATTGTATCAGTTTTTAAAAATCAGCATCGGGAGAAAAGGCAGCCAAGGTGGAATACAAATGTGACCCCAACAGGCTCTCCGCTCAGTGACAGTGGAGCGGCGTGAGGACCACCTTCTCCTTCCCACCACAATGGCAGTAAAGACAAGTCCAACCTCCATGCTAACACAGAGTATCTCAGGAACATACCGTGGGGACTTACCAAGGGAAATCAGCTCTTGCCCACCTCTGAGCTACAGCTACTATTTTTAGAGAATATAGAAGGAAAAGATGAGCTTTACTACCCATTTTTCAAATGACAAAACTTCCTGAGTAAAGAATATTTTAACTTCAGGGCGCCTGGGGGGCTCAGTCAGTTAAGTGTCTGCGTTCAGCTCAGGTCATGATCTCAGGGTCCTGGGATCGAGTCCCGCATCGGGCTCCCTGCTCTGCGGGGAGCTTGCCTCTCCCTCTCCCTCTGCTGCTGCTCCTGCTTGTGCTCTCTCTCGCTCACTCTCTCTCTCTCAAGTAAATAAAATCTTTTTAAAAAAAAAGAATATTTTAGGGCGCCTGGGTGGCTCAGTTGGTTAAGTGACTGCCTTCGGCTCAGGTCATGATCCTGGAGTCCCGGGATTGAGTCCCGCATCGGGCTTCCTGCTCAGCAGGGAGTCTGCTTCTCCCTCTGACCCTCCCTCCTCTCATGTTCTCTCTATCTCATTCTCTCAAATAAATAAATAAAATCTTTAAAAAAAAAAAAAAGAATATTTTAACTTCAAATTAAAGGTTTAAAAAGGAATAAGCACAAAATTGTATGCCTTTCCTTCCCAAGACCGTGTATGTCTGCTCGACTTCTTCTCTTGATAGTGAGTCAGAAAGTCAACAGACAACAAGATGAATAACTTACATCTTTCAATTTAAGAACTCAGTGTTCAGAGAATTATATGTACCAGGTATGTAAAGTATGAAGGAGGGCCCCAGCCTCAACTGCCAGCACGTGGGGCTGGCCCACAGAACACCTCTGTGCGAGTTAGAACAGGGGCCCTCCCCTGACGCTGGCTTCACTAGGGGAGACACATGGTTGCCCGACGCACGAGCGCTGCTGGCTGTGGGGGATGAGTGCACGTCCGGGGCTGTGCGGGTCAGAACGGCCCCTACACAGTGGCCTGCACGCACAGGCCACACGTCAGCTGCGTCCTTCTAGGGGACTCGGTGCGTGACCACGACAGCATGACAGCACTGGGAGCATGGGTTAATCCAGTCATGGGTTTGCGAGACACACAAAATCTCATCACTCCATAGTTGCCCCTCAAACAAATCCAGTGTCTCGGGGAACCCTCTTTACACATCTCCTTGTGTTTGAAGATACAGGCTTAAAAGTAAAAAGACCCTGATGACAATTTTTGCTTGTGTGGTTAGTAAGAAACGTGTTTTTGCTACACTATATATAGACATTTCTGAAGCATATTTATTTGCTGGCCAAAACTCGCTTTGAGTACATGGTTATATGCTTTATATAGATAATCTCACTTAATCCTTAAAACAATCAAGTGAAATACATATTAATATGCTCATATTACAGGTGAGGAATGAGGATCAGAGGTTAAGAAATTTCCTCAAGGTCACACAACAAAATAAAACACGTGGGGTGGGATGGGGAACCCTCTCTGTTAACATGTAAGACCTAACCTCTTTCTGCTACACTACACTGCTTCTGCATTTCTCGTACTTGCTTATTTTATAAACTAGGCACAATTTTCGTACACCCGGTTGCACTTGTAACATGCATACTTAGTGTAAGAAATGTTTGTAAGAACCAACCAGAATTAATAGAACCTGTACACTGGTTGTTTGATTTACATCTAAAATTTCATCTTGAAAAAAGAAAAAAGGGATGATGCTATAAATACGTGCAGTAAGGACACGTCCACGTACAATACAGAACACAGAGTCTAACGTAGCAGTGAAGGCGGGACAGCTCATTAGCTGCTCGTGGGAGTCAAACTCCCACCTGAAGAGGAAGAAAAGCTTACGGGGAGGCACAACCCTAAAAAGTAAGAAGTAAAATCTCTGGCATGAAAAATGTACACGTGGTGTACAAACCAAAATCCTGTGGATTAAGCTGCACTTACTATTGGTTGATTATATGTAGACCTCAGAAATTTCCATACTAAGTCTGTAAATTTCCAAGTGTTTGGGATTAGACATTTTCTATTACCTGAATTATTTTCAGTATATAATAAGCTATCAATTATCAAACGTCTGGTGGAGACAGGTTTAGATCACCTCACATTAAATTATTGGGACTTGGCACCCAAAGTTTCTTTACTGGCAATAAAGCTCTACTTTTCTGAGAGGAAGTGAACAGAGAAATTATTATGATAGAAACATTCTCGCTTAAGTTTTCAAGAGAAAAGTTCAAGTGCACAGATCAAATGATACCAGTGAAATTAAACATTCTTTCCTCCACGTTTTCTATTTGTGGAAAGTGTGAATTTTCTTTCCTAAAACTTTGAAGGTACAGATTAAACTTAGAAACAAAGTGTTACAACTGAACAACTTCTTTAACATTTAGACCAGCTGCCCCCAGAAAACATGCAGTCAGTCTGCTGCTCTGGGACCGGACAGCAAGCCTGTATGCGGTCACATCCACCGTAGAGCCAGAAAGGGAAATACAATTCATAATTCTCGGGAAAAGTTCCCACAAAGAACCAATTTTAAAATTTTGTGTCATTTTTATGACGTTGGAGAATTCATGATAAACACTCTCAAAACACCTACTTACTAAATCGATTCCTTTTAGAAACTAAAAAAAAAAAAAAAATAGCATCTATTATATTTGAAACCTATCATCTTTAAATGATGTTCCTTAGCAAATATTAAGACTTTTCTAATCAAGGTATTAGAAATAGCAAAGGCCGATAAAGGTGGGAATATAAAAATATTACACACGAAACCAATGTTTACACATAAGAAACAAATGCCCAAGGTTCCAAGTAAAAGATTAAAATGTCCTCACTTAGAAGGGGAGTCAAAGTAAGAACTAGGCAAAATATAAAGAAAACGAGCTTTGTCTTTCCTGATTTCTGCTGGAGCGCCACCAAACCGGTTATGGTCACGGTCAGTGAGGACACCATCCAAGGAACCGTAGTTCCTGCAGAAGCCCTACTGACAGGTGGCCCTGGGCGCAGACGACATCAGCCCAGGATGAGAGTCTCCCGTTCACTCTGTCTAGATGGCATCGACATTATCCTACGTGAAACAGTCTGCACTAACATTTACTGAAGAAAACAGGAAGACCATTAGTTACATGTACAGTAAAGAGGACTTTTAGTTTTCAGATTCAAGGGAACCTAGACAGAGAAAGGAGGCTCTTTGTAGAAGTGAGTTTCCTCCTAAAGAGGGAGGAAATTACCCATCCTGCCAACGTAGGCCCTCCATGTTAATAAGAAATACTGAAGTGAAATACTAGTAAACTTCTAAAAATGAAATTACTATGGGTTGTAGTTAAATAATGTTCAAAGACTTAAAGTCAGCATCTCCAAATTTATCAAATAAAATATACTTACAATCTCATCTCCTGGCAACCAGTATCCTTCCTGCTCAATACCAGCTTTTGAGCCTTTGCAGCCCACTGTTAGGGTTTCGACAATGAGACCATCTTTCACAGCCAGGCTCAGCTGACGCGTGGTCTCTTTTGGATGCATACCGTGGACTCGAGACATGTACCTGAGTACAGAGGAAAAACAAATTAAAAACCCCTTAGGACTCGACAATAAATAAATCCACAGGGGTGATTTATTTCTCCTTTGTTACTACTTGTACTTACGAGGGCCCTACCAAAGAAACAAAGTCCTGGATATTTGTCTTTTAATTATCACGCTATTTTAAAGCTCAATTCTATTTGTATATTTAGAGGAGTATTTGTTCAAAATAGTCCTTAAGGAGCAAACGGAAATCACTTAACAGACTTTAGTCTAACATCCCACGCAGCTCTGGCCTCTGCAGCGACTCACACTCTCAGTCTGCAAATTCAGAATTCAGAATGTTATCATTTCCAGTCCCAAGACTTCCGAATATAAAATACCCAGACTCAAAACTTAGGAAATGACACTAAAGAACATGTAAGAATTACATGACTGGCTGCTGACATATAAAGAAACAAGAATGTATGTTGGGATCCATTAGGCAAAAATGTGATTTTCAATGAAATATACTTTGGATTGGATCACTACACAGAATCCCTGATTTACAGTCATATGGCATTTTACTCAATTTTAAGAAAATGTACTATTTCAAACACACTCTGGACCACAGAGAATACTACTGGAGGGTCCCTTGTATTCGCTGGTTCTATGAACTCATGTTAACATGAGGGCACATTTGCTTCATTGCTTGTTTCTTAAGGACAATGTTACAGATATATTTGAATTTGTGCTATTTTCCCATTCCTTCCATTCAAACCGCAACACCCTCCACCAGGAGGCTCCTGGACATCCAGACACAAGGCATGGGACAAGGTGAACCAGGCCAGCCGCAGCCTCCCCAGAGAGGCGCTGGGTGTACAAGACGTAGGGGCAACGCCTACAAGATTCATCTGTCATTTCAGTATCAAAGCCTTCGCAACAAATCACTTCACAAATGCAAGTACTCGTCATGGAACCACCTTCCAAATTCAAAGGACACATTTCAATGAAGAAAAGTAGTGAACCCCAACTGAGGACTGATGAACGTGTAGTGTGTAGCAAACAACGGTTTTCTGTTCACAAGATCACGAACTTGTCAAAGATGCTGCTCCGTCTGTCAGTGCAGGTAGCTGGAGGGTTCAGGAGGAGAGGAGGGGGTGACGGTGAGCGTACCTCAGCCTTGACCAACTGACCTGCAAGCATAACCACCAGGGCCCTGGGAGAGACCTGGATGCTGACGGACAGTCCGAGGGGAGAAGGCGGGTCGCTGGTGCAGCTTGACTCTGATGTAGAAAGTCAGGGCTAGCAGAAATCACCAAGTCCAGTGTGTGTGTGTGGGGGGGGGGGGGGGGGGGCAGGGACATGGGCCAAGGTGAACGTGTCCTAACGTCCTCACCATTCACGGGAGGGAGCCAACAGAGAAGACCTCAAGAATGAAGTATTCCATCTAAATTTATAAAGGTAACCCTCAGAACAAAAATTCAAACATTCTAAATTATCTGAACTCATAAAAAAAAAATTATGCAGTGAAACATAAAAACACCAAAAGAAAGAACAGAAACAGAAAGCATATTACATATGATGACATGACCAAAACCAACTTTGTCTGTTTAATAAGTACACATTGGCTAAACTCCACAGTACAAAAAAGACAGACTGGGGCGCTTGGGTGGCTCAGTTCGTTAAGCGACTGCCTTCGGTTCAGGTCATGATCCTAGAGTCCCAGGATCGAGTCCCGCATCGGGCTCCCTGCTCAGCAGGGAGTCTGCTTCTCCCTCTGACCCTCCCCCCTCTCATGTGCTCTCTCTCTTTCTCTCGCTCAAATAAATAAATAAATAAAATCTTAAAAAAAAAAAAAAGACAGACTGAATCACAACACCAAAAACACAGTCTACATGACACACTTCTAAAGTGACTCAGAAAAACGAGGCAAGAATGGGCACAGGCATATCAGAAATGCAATCCAAACGAAGCAGAGACCAGCACGGCAACCAACAGGATTTGGAATCTAGGATGAGAATTGTTGGCTCAGTCGGTTGGGCGTCTGCCTTCAGCTCAGGTCATGATCCCAGGGTCCTGGGATCGAGCCCCGTGTCGGGCTCCCTGCTCGGCGGGGGGCCTGCTTCTCCCTCTCCCACTCCCCCTGCTTGTGTTCCCTCTCTCACTGTGTCTCTCTCTGTCAAATAAATAAAATCTTAAAAAAAAAAAAAAAGAAAGAAAAACAGGGCATAGGTTGTTATAAAGCAAAGACTGTAAGAAATAAAGGAAATATTGACAGGAATACAGAATTATGAGACTTCACCTCTCTCCATCCACAAAAACATCCAGCAGACAAAAACTAGGTATTCATACAGAAGACCTAATTAACAAGGCAGATCTAGTTCAATTTATTCTGAAACCCAAAACATACCTTCAGCAGGTCTAAGGAAAATTCATTAAAGTTGAGCATAAAACTAGACACAAAAACAACCTTATTTTATTTAAGATTTTATTTGTTTATTTGAGAGAGAGAGAGAGAGAGAGTGTGTGTGTGTGTGTGTGTGTGTGTGCGCGCGCATGCGCGCAGGGGGAGGAGTAGAGGGAGAGGGAGAAGCAGACTCTGCTGAGCACGGAACCTGACGAGGGGTTCGATCCCACGACCCTGAGATCATGACCTGAGCTGAAACCAAGAGTCCGATGCTTCACCAACTGAGCCCAGGTGCCCCCCAAACAACTTTATTTTAGATTCCAAAAGGGCAGACACTTGCTCCTTGCAGTGAAAGTAAACCATGTATTAATAACAGAACTGGAAAACTCTCATAAACCAGTGAATCAAAAAGGTTATCTAAAAACTGCAAAAAAAAAAAAAAAATCTAAGCACAGTAACTAAAAAGCTAAAGCAGAGCCAGTTAAAAAATAAAAACCGAAAACTAATATTAGTCCAAGAGCCCCTTAAGGGAAAAACAGAGGCATCACTAGCTAATCGAATCAACAGTGAAGACACAAAGCACAAAAACATATAAACTAAGAAATGTCTACAGAGCCAGCGTCAAATGTAACCAAGAAATTAAAATAATTATAAGCAACTGTTTTGTTCATTTCTGTGTAAAAAGAGAAGATAAACACTATAATTTTCTAGGAAAATATAAATGGCCAAAACTTGACCACAGAAAAAACAGAATACTTGAAATGAACAATTTCCAAAGAAATTAATAGAGGAAGTTGGCAAAGAACTTTCTTAGAAAAACACCAGGAAGGGACATATTCACAAGGCAATTCTATCAAACTCTTAACGGCCAGATAACTCCAATGTGATTTAAACTTTTCTGGTACATAATAAAAAAGGGAAGCTAGGAATCTAGAATAATGGTAACAAACCCCTACAAAAATAGCACAGAAAAACCAGTGTTCCACAGGAACACTATAAAAACCTTAAATATTTCAATTGACAAAATAATACTAAGTATTAATATAAGACAGATGTTAATATATTAACACACTCCAAAAGTCAAAAGAATACACCATAACCAAGTGTTTAATTCCAGGATTTCTCTGAAGATTTAGTATTATGAAGAAATCTATAAATATGATTCATCCCACTGATAAATCAAAAGTGAGAAATCATGAAGATTTCTATGTGTATTAAAAAGTCATTTAGTGAAATTCAACAACCTGCCTCTAACAAAATGGAATGAGTAAATACTTCCTTAACCTGATCAGGAATATTCAAAGATGACTTTAACACTCTGCCAAAAGAAATAACCAGCACAGCTGGAATAAAGGAATGGTGTAAAAGTTGGTAAAGATTTTAAATGATCATTATTTGCAGATTACAAGAAAATCAGCTGACATACTATTTTAAATAACCAAATAATATAATCAATTATTTGTGTGGATACAAACGAATAAAACTAAAATTAATAGCATTCATATATACAAACCAAAAACACAGGAGATTTAAAATAAGACCCCAATTATTTACAAGAGCAATAAGAAAGATAGTAATACATAGTGATAAACAGAAGAAATGACAAGATCTGGATGAAAAAAATTCTGAAATGTGACAGAGGAGAAGACAGAGATGGAGACATACGCCTGATATATGAATGGAAGATAACAAAATCCAAATTGCCCCTAAGATAATTTAATTAAGTGCCACCACAAAGTGGGCAAATTAGTTCTAAAGTTCTATACAGAATTAAAAAAGAACTTCCCAAGAAAATTCTTTCAGGGCAATATGAGATATTAAAACATTATAGAGCCAAAGTAATTAAACTTGTGCATGAACAGCAGGCCAAGAAACGAACACAAAGTCCAGAAAGAGACCCAAATACACATTTTGATTATGATCAAAGTGCCATTCAAATTAGCAGGGGGAAGATCAATCAATCAACACATGACATTAGGACAAGGGTCTCAATGACTTGAAAAAAGAATAAAGATGGAGCCCTGCCTTAGTCCGTGCCTGCCCATCAGTAAATTCTGAATCAGTCAGATTTAAAGATTAAAAAGAAAACCACACAATCATTAGAAGAAAAACATGGGAGAGCAATCATGGTGTGAGAAAAACCTTCCTAATAGGAAACAAAAGCTGGAGTGATTTAAGAAAAGACTGAACAATTTATATAAAATCAGCAATTTCTACATAGCAGAAAAACAGGATAACCAAAGTTAAAATCACAAATGCTAACCTGGCGAAAACAATGAATCATGGATCACTACATCAAAAACTAATGATGTATTATATGGTGACTAACAAAATAAAATAAAATAAAATAAAATAAAAACAAAAAACAAATGCTAACCTGGGAAATATATTTGTAATACATATAACCGAAAGACCTAATTTAAGTTCTACATACTCCTAATGTGTTTTTAAAAATCCGAACTACTGGGGCGCCTGGGTGGCTCAGTTGGTGAAGCGTCTGCCTTCGACTCAGGTCATGATCTCAGGGTCCTGGGATCGAGTCCCACTTTGGGCTTCCCGCTCAGCAGGGAGCCTGCTTCTGCCTCTCCCTCTGCCTCTCCCCTGCTCATGCTCTCTCTCTTTGTATCTTTATGTCTCAAATGAATATATAAAATCTTTAAAAAAAAAAAAAAAAAAGCCTAACTACTAAGAAAAAAAAACAAGAGAACCTTCTGTATCTGTCGTGTTCATGAAGATGCTGCACTGACAGACGAGGCTTGGTGGGCAGTGCCTCACTGAGGACACTAAAGGAACACCACCCCGCAAGGCAAACATCTACTGAGCAGAAACATGTTCACCTGGGAGCCACCACGTCTGGAAATTCATCCTACAGGTAGACATGTGTGAAATAACACGTATACAAGACAGGAAATCCATGTTAGCATTGTTGCCAACAAGATTAGAAAGGATCTAAACATGAATCTTAGGGTACTGGCTAAATTGTAATACAGCCATACAAAGAATTATTATAGAATCATTAAAAAATGAAGCAGTGTTGTAGATGTTAGGATAATGTAAGCTCTAAGATATGTTTAAAAAAATTAGGGTATAACGGCTAACATCCAACACATATAAAGAACATACAACTCAGTAACAAAGAGACAAACAATCCAATTATAAAATGGCGGGGGGGCGGGTGGGTGGCTCAGTCTTTAAGCATCTGCCTTTGGCTCAGGTCATGATCCCGGGGTCCTGGGATCAAGCCCCCCACATCAGCGCCCTGCTCAGCGGGAAGCCTGCTTCTCCCTCTCCCACTCCCTCTGCTTGTGTTCCCTCTCTTGCTGCGTCTCTGTCAAATAAATAAATAAAATCTTTTAAAAAAATGGCAAGGGGTGTCTGGGGGGTGCAGTTGGTTAAGCGTCTGCCTTCGGCTCAGATCATGATCCCAGGGTTCTGGGATTGAGTCCGGCATCGGGCTCCCTGCTCATCGGTGAGTCTGCTTCTCCCTCTGCCTCTGTGATCTCTCTCCCTTTCACTCTCTCTCAAATAAATAAAAGCTTTAAAAAAAAAATGGTGAGGGCGCCTGGGTGGCTCAGTTGGTTAAGCGACTGCCTTCGGCTCAGGTCATGATCCTGGAGTCCTGGGATCGAGTCCCACGTCGGGCTCCCTGCTCAGCAGGGAGTCTGCTTCTCTCTCTGACCCTCCCCCCTCTCATGCTCTCTCTCTGTATCTCATTCTCTCTCTCAAATAAATAAATAAAATCTTAAAAAAAAAAAAAAAAAAAATGGTGAAACATCTGAACCGACACTTCCAAAGACGACATAAAGATGGCCAGCAGGTATACAAACAGATGCTGAACACCACTAATCACCAGGGTAATGTAAGGCAAAAACCACACCGCCCCCATGCACACCACACACACGCACCCACGCACACACACGCACATGCACGTGCGCACACACACCCACCACACCCACCCATGCACATGCACACGTACACCATGCACAGGCGCGCGCATGCACCACACGCACACACGTGCACACCCAACATACACCACACACACGCATGCACACGCACGTGCACATGCACACCCAACACACACACACACACACACCTCAAGCTCACAGAGAACAGACTGGTGGTGGCCAGAGGTGGGAAGTTGCGGTGGGGGATGAAATGGGTCAAAGGTATCAACTCTCAGCCACAAAATAAAGGTCATGGGGGTAAAATGCATGTGTTTATAGTTAACAATACTGTATTGCATATTCAAAAGTTGCCAAGAGAGTAGATCTTAAAAGTCCTCATCACAGGAAAAAAAATGTTTTTTCTAACTATGCAAGGTGATGAATGTGAACTAGATGTACTGTGGTCACAGTACAGTTGACCCTTGAACAACATGAGGTTAAGGGCGCCGACCCCAGCACAGTCAAAAATCCACATATAACTTCTGACTTCCCAAAATATAACTACTAATAGCCCATTGCTGACCAGGAGCCTAACTGATGACATAAACAGTCAATTCACTCATATTCTGCATGTTCAATGGACTACATACTATCTTCTTACAATAAGGCAGAAAAAGAAAAGTGTTACTAAGAATCTTATGAGAAAATACATTTACAGTACTATCTCAGCTTAAAAAAAAAAAAACTCGTTTATAAGTGGATCCTTGTAGTTCAAACCCATGTGGTTCAAGGGTCGGCTGTATATACAGATACTGAATCATGTTGAGCACCTGAAGCTAATCTGTTATTTATATATTATACCTCAATTTAAAAAGAAAAAGGAAAAAAGGTGGTAAATAAAATCATGGTATAAAATGGTAGTTTCTCAAAAACATTCTAGGATCATGTCTGTACTTGCATAAGTTCTAGAGGTGGATGCAGGAGGGTTAAGAGAGAGAACTGGGCAGCTCAGAGAGCAGGGGCAGGGTGCAGACCTCTTTCCACCGTGCCCTCGTCAGGCCTGCGTCTGTCCCTCTATTGTTCAAAAGCAGCCTCCATCCACCACCCCTGCAGCGATGTCAGCAAGCCTTCGACACCAGTGTGCCCGTCATGGGCAGGCCCCCCTTTCTTCTCAAACTCATCTTGGCTCTTCCTGCTCATTTATTCATCCATAATAATTTTAAAACCAGTTTGCCAAGATCCATGAAAAAGGTTGAAATTTTGATTAATTTGAGAATAAATATCATTACAATACTAAGTCTTTCCTCTGATGAACTTGGTACATCTGTTCATTTATATCTTCCATATCTTTAACAAAGTTTTATAATTTTTCTCCCTAAAATTCTTGCATGCTTTTTGTGATTTTTTTTCCCTAGGTACTGCGTATTTTCTGTTTCTTTTGAAAAGGGGATTTTATTTTATATATTATTTTCTGGCTGGTGGTTCCTACAGCTCCCAAGGAACCGTGCTAACCTCTCACCCGGACCCGCAGCACAGCACTGCCAGGTGGTAACGTGGGTACCCTCGTCGCAGACTTTGCAAAGGATTCTTGTAATAGTTCACCATTAAACCTGACACCTGCTAAAGGGGGTGTTTTATCAAATATAAATAAACACAATTACAATACGATGCTGCTAAGGAAATTCCTTTCCAGTCCCAGTTTGCTGTTTTGTTTTAACAAGAATGGCACACATCGCATTACTCCTGGAAGGACTTGACCCCACTGACGTGTACCACCCAGAAGGCACGCAAACAGCTGTACAACATGCAGTAGAGACACAGAAGAGCTGTTTTCTCTTTACTGGCGGCGTATGGAGTCAGTGGAAGGCAGCTGTGCCATCCTTGGGGACGGAGGGGTTACACACAGAAGGCCACGGGGCAGACTCAGGGGGCCCCTTCCACAGGGACAGGATGACCAGCAGCACGCATGGATGAAGGACCAGTTCTCCCTAGAACAAGAGAACCATCACAGCCTGGGGAGAGAACAGCTCCACGGAAGGGTTTGTGTTTTCTTTCTTTCTTTCTTTTTTATTTAAACTCAATTAGCCAACATATAGTACACATCATCAGTTTCAGATGTAGTGTTCAACAATTCATCAGTTGCGTATAACACCCAGTGCTCATCATATCACGTTCCCTCCTTAATGCCCATCACCCAGTTACCTCATCCACCCCCTCCCTTCTGTAACCCTCAGTTTGTTTTCCCGAGTCAAGAGTCTCTCAGGGTTTGTCTCCCTCTGATTTCCTCCCAGTTTTCCAAGCAGCAGTGTCCACAATAGCCAAACCGTGGAAGGAGCCGAGATGGCCTTCAACAAATGAATGGATAAAGAAGATGTGGTTCATATACACAAGGGAATATTACTCAGCCATCAGAAAGGATGAATACCTACCATTTGCATCAACATGGATGGAGCTGGAGGGGATTATGCTAAGGGTTTGTGCTTTCTGAATGAGAAGTTTGGGTTTAGGCAATTTAGAATAAGGGGTAAGTAAGTGATTAGTATGCATTTAAAAGCTTTGGCTAGGGGTGCCTGGGTGGCTCAGTTGGTTTAAATAAATAAATAAATCTTCAGAGAGAGAGAGAGAGAGAGAGAGCACGAACGCAGGAGGAGGGGGGAGAGAAGCAGACTCTCTGCTAAGCACAGAGCTGGAAGTGGGGCTCAATCCCAGGACCCTGAGGATCCCACAACCCTGAGATTATGACCTGAGCCAAAGTCAACTCGGACACTTAACTGACTGAGCCACCCAGGTGCCCCAACAAATTATTTTAGATACTGCTTTGCATAAAATTGGCGTTCAAGAAATGCTTCTTGGATATATAAATGAGGAACAGAGAATTTCAACATCATCTTTTAAATTTTTTATTTTATTTTTTTAAGATTATTTATTTATTTATTTGAGAGAGAGAATGAGAGAGAGCACATGAGAGGCATTAGGGTCAGAGGGAGAAGCAGACTCCCCGCCGAACAGGGAGCCTGATGCGGAACTCGATCCAGGGACTCCAGGGACTCCAGGATCGTGACTTGAGCTGAAGGCAGTCGCTTAACCAACTGAGCCACCCAGGCGCCCTAAATTTTTTATTTTAAATTAATTCTAGACTTGCAGGAGAGTTGCAAAAACAGTCCAGTCCCCATATGTCCTTTACCCAGCTGTACCTAACGTTAACCTCTTAAAAAAGTCTAATTATCAAAAGTTCTTAATTTTCCCCTTAAAATTTATTTTTTTAATTGAGATACAATTCACATAGAACATAGTTTCAGGTATATGAGATAAGGATGCAGTATTTGCACATATACTGCAAAATAATGCCCACAGTAAGTGTGGTGGACACGTCAACGTTTCTTAGACTCATTATTACTGCTGCACAATGTAGTCCCCTGGCACTTTAAACTACAGACTTTATTCAGGCTTCACCCGTGTTTCTACTATTCTTTTTTCTGTCCCAGGGGCCAAATTCAGGATGTCTCAATATAGGATTTTATGAGCTTAAAAAGCATCCAAAATTGAAACATGTGATCATAAAAAATATTTTAAGAAGGAAGAAAAATGAGTAATGACTAGCTCCGCCCCACTGAGATTATTAAGAAATACTCTACTGGAGCAGGGACAATAATGAGGTTGGCACTAAATCTTATCATTGCTGACAGTTACAGCAATTTAAAAACAATGAGGCTGGACAGAAACATTCAAATCAAAGAACAGTACAAAAGATCAGAATATCTAGAAACAGGTCCAAGTACACAAAAATCTCAATATGAAAGGCAAGCATGACAAAGGAAGGGAAAATGTAACAATATTTACCAAGTGACAGTAGAATAACTAAATGGCAATCTGGATAAAAATAATCCAAGTGTGCATCATAAATTCTGAGTAAGTCACACATTTAAATATAATGCGAAAGAATGAACTGGAACAAAGTGTTTATCCTCTATTCAGGGCTAAGTACGAATGAAGACAACGGAAGAAACAAGGGAAAAGTGAGCTTTAAACACATAAAATTAAGATTGCAAAATCTAAGAGAAAACTCAGAGAGGAAACAATGAGTTAGCGAAATGACACGGGAAGCACGACAGGAGGTTAAACAAGTCTCTACCAGCACGGACGAGGGCTCCTTCTGTGACTGTGGTCTAGGCAGCACACCCAGGACCTAGCAAGCAACGCACAACCTTTGCTCAATGTTCACTGTGGCAGAAATCACCAGTAAGTTGGCAAAAGTCTACAAACACAAGCTCATCAAGTAAGGCCTAAACACGAACAACTCCTTATTCTCACCTCTTTTTCTCAGAAAGTAGAAAGGAGTCAGAGCGCCATCGATGCTGAGTAAGTACGGAGCAATGCCGCCCCCTGACGTGCCAGGCCAGTGTGTGCTTGACCAGCCTTAGGCCCGCACTGTCCTGAGTCAGGTACACGGAGTCCTTGGAGTTGACCTTCACGACCGCGAAGGGCCCCAGCCCACTGCTCCTTTCCTCACACCATCAGGCTGCTTTACTCCGTGTGCAAATACGTATGTTAATAACGCAAGTTAAGGTCACGCCAGGCCTCCCGCTGTCTTACACGCTGTTGACCCATCACAGGGATGTACCTTCAACCAATCAGGAGGCAAAACTAGCAAACTGGGTTTGAGATGCACGGGCAGTGGCCAAACCTAGCATAAACCATAGCATAGTACGTAAATGTTATATTCAATTTCTCGGGATTTCTCAGTAAGTTTTAATTTTCTCCCATCCTACCCATTCCGTTTCCTGTAGTCTGCTCCCAAAGTCTCCGCTAGGATGCTACCCACCCCCCAACTGCTGCTCAGCACTCAGGTGCATCCAAGCAACAGACTGCAAAGCCCAACGTGGCTCATCTCCCCTGACATAATTCTCCAAGTCCCAAGACAAAAATATACATGCAGCAAAGTGGTCAACAGCCACTGCTGATTTAACATTTCTACAAAAGACATCTCAGAAGTGATAATTTCCTGAAACTGATTATCTACCTCTTCTTTTTTTTTTTTAAGATTTTATTTATTTATTTATTTGACAGAGAGAGAGAGACAGCGAGAGCAGGAACACAAGCAGGGGGAGTGGGAGAAGGAGAAGCAGGCTTCCCGCTGAGCAGGGAGCCCGATGCGGGGCTCGATCCCAGGACCCCGGGATCATGACCTGAGCCGAAGGCAGACGCTTAACAACTGAGCCACCCAGGCGCCCCTGATTATCTACCTTTAATTCTTCTAGTACCCCCCTGTTGGAGATGACACACTCAAGACAACAGCATGATCCGACCCAACTGCGGAAGAAGGAACCACCACCAATGCACTGACTTGCCCTTTGTCGATGACAAGACATCATCAACAGCTCCACACTACCGCAGCGTCTAGAGAACTTCATCTGGAATAAATTCAAACAAACCCGCCTGAGGGTCTTCTGGACCATCTGGATAAAGTTAGCCATGCCCCACAGCTGCGCCACGAACACCTGAATGTGCTCAGGGGGTGAGGACATCAGAATCATGGAAGGAGATAAACCTTGAACACTGACCTCATCTCTTGATGCTGAACGACTCTGAGGATGAAAACCAGGGAAGCAGCAGAGGAGAAGAGTGAAAATATCTGACTAGTCAGCACTGTGAAATTCCTCCAGGACGCAGACCCCACAAAGCCACGTTTGCCTAGCGTCTGCGGTGAGTACCACGTAACTGGAGGCCGGCGTCACCCAGAGCCTCCACAGCAGTGGGAGACGCGCACTAGGCAAGCACCTTTGCTGGGCAGCCTGAGGCCACAGTGCGCCAGTCCCTCACACTCAGTGCCAGACGGAGCCATTTACTCATCACAGACCCCACAGAGGCTCCGGGGAAAGCCCAACAAGGAACGGTGAAACGTGCTGGTTTTTCTACATCCTTTCATAATTCTTGTTGCTTAACCCTAACTGTTAAATCTTGATTTCCCTCATTTCTGAACTAGTTAAAATAATTTACAGTGCTGATAGATACACTTCAAAGGTTTGGGAGGATTAATTAACAACGAAAAAGAAAAACCCTTTCCATTTTCCCCCATTAATTGTAAAGGCATTAAAAGACTTGTTTCAAAAACTGCTCCATTTTAATTACCCCAAACGGCACACTGTCAATTATTACATTTTTTTATGCCATGACTTTAATTAAAATCAGTAAAGTAAAATCTTGAGTTGATTTACTGTTAGATGGAAATTTAGAAAATATCAGGCAGGTTTCATCTGGAGGAAAGAGACATTTTCCGTGTGACATACCTCCTACTCATTTGCTGGTTAACACTGATTCCATTTCACAAACAGGAAAATAGCGGATGCTGAGAAGGCTCAATTTCAGTCATGGTGAATTACACATCTTAGCGCGGCTCCGTCCATGCACATTTATGGACATTTCACAGCATCAACGAGCAGGGTGCAGCCCTGGCAGGCGCAACCGTGTCCACAAGAAGATGCAAACTCATGGCGGGCTTGGGGGCAGCGCGGGTGCGTTATGTCTGCCACGGGTCCCTCCAGAGCCAGGAAGCTGCACAAGCAGCAGCAGGCTCCCCTCCCGCTCACTCTGCGAGCCACCACCTCTTAGTTAAAACTGTGTCCCAGGCCTCGGCCTCAGCCTCATGGCGCGACACAGGACTAGACCCTGCCACCCAGCATGAGCTTTGCAACAGACACATACGAAAACGCTGGGAATACACCCCTTTCTGAGGTTAGTACCGTTAGAAACCTCAGCAACGGAATCCCTTACGGGCACTGTTCAAATGTTGAGGCTTCCCCTCGAGCTAGCTTCAAGGAAATGGAAAGCCAGATCCGGAACGCGTCCTTCCTAACAAGCCCTGGGGCTTCACGGACAAGTTTCCTGCCGTAGCTTCACTCCCAGCTCCACTCTATGTCCTGACCCTCCTGTCTCTCTCCCTCCTCACCTCCGTCTACCACAGGTGATCTGACGCACGATGCACTCTGCTTACACCTTTTTCTACCTGCAGAACAAGTGACGTTCTGGTAAAACACACGAAGTGCATCTGATCCACGTACGTGAAGACAGCGTACACACACGAAGTAGAACCCACCCGCCACCACCCTCCTCACCGCTTGTCTGCTGCACCAGCAATGCCTGCCCCTGGGACTGGTGCTCCGCTCTCAGGCATTGACCCAAATACACATCAGCTACACCTGCACAAGAGAGCACAGCACAGCTTCTACCATAACAGCCCCCAGTGCCCCCAGCAGGTGAATGATTCCCAAACCATGGTATGTCCATTAACTGCCAAGATGCACAGCAAATGAATCTCAACCCATGCTGACCAGGAAAAGTCAATCATGCAAAAGAATATATTGTATGATTCCACTTATATAAAACTCTAGAACAGGGGCGCCTAGGGTGGCTCAGTCATTAAGCGTCTGCCTTTGGCTCAGGTCATGATCCCAGGGTCCTGGGATCGAGCCCCACATCGGGCTCCCTACTCAGCGGGAAGTCTGCTTCTCCCTCCCCCGCTCCCCCTGCTTGTGTTCCCTCTCTCGCTGTGTCTCTCTCTGTCAAATAAATAAAATCTTAAAAAAAAAACAAAACAAAAAACAAAAAAAACTCTAGAACAAGCAAAGCTAATCACTGCCACGGAAAGCAGATCAGTGCTTGCGGCTGGGGGCAGGGGAATGACCACCAAGGAGTACAAGGAACTTTTGGGGGTGATGACAATGTTCTGTATCTTCATTAAGATGGAGGCTCCACGGGGGCCCCTGGGTGGCTCAGTCGGTGAAGCGTCTGACTCTTGATTTCAGCTCAGGTCATGACCTCGGGGTTGCGAGATCGAGCCCCGCGTCAGGGTCCACACTGGACATGGAGTCTGCTTGAGATTCTCTCTCTCTCCATCTGCCCGTCCCCCACAACCCCACTCACGCGCTCTCTCCAAAAAAAAAAAAAAGAAGGCCCTCCATGGGGGCCTTCATTCGCAGAGGAAGGAAGGAAAGGAAATTCCTGGAGGACACAGATAGTTACCAGGAGAGCTGACCCTGCGATCAGTGCACGTCCATTAGAGATTGCATGCTCTCTGTGGACAGGACAACTGGTTGCAGGAGAAGGGCCCACAGCCATGCAACATTCAGCAAGCAGGTGAATGAGTGAACACCAGGTGCCCCTTCCTGGTTTGGGGTTCTTGGCATTCACGGATATACAAAACAGAAAAAAATCCCTCCCTGCTTACACAGTGGTGGGAAGAGGGCACACAAACATGGCACAGCTACCACGCAAACTCACGGCCCTCAATCATCTCCCACAAGAGTCTCTGACTCCAACGCTTAGATGTTGAAACAGAAGTCAGACTCACTAGAGAGAGAAAAACAAACTAGACCTGGACCATTTCCCCCACTGCATGGAGAGAAACCACGGATGGATTAAAGAACTGTGAAACGTAAAACTCTAAAGTTAATAAAAGAAAATGTGGCAGAATATTCTTGTGGTCTTATTAAGAAGGATTCCTTAAATAAAAAATGTCAACAACATAAAACATTAGGCCAAAAACAATGAATTTGATAACTGCAAAATTAAAATTTTCTGTTCAACAAAGAACAGTATGGGAAACATTAATATACAGATAACAGAACTTCTAGAAAAGATGTTTACAAAGCATGATGTGCATAAAGGAATTAATGTCCAGAAGAACATGAGCTTCTGCAAATCAACAGAAAAGGACAAGAACCCAGTGGGAAAATAGGTAAAGGAGGAGAACAGGCATCCACAGCAAAGAAAGGCCAAAACCTTGTGGGAACGTCATAACCTGTCTCATCTCATTAATGAACAAAGAAATGTAAACTAGGACATGTCCGTGACCACGTGTGCAAATGAGCAGCATCAGGTACCAGCAGACACGTGGGGGTATAGCCCTTATGTCCAGCTACTGAACAGGCATCCCCCAAGGGAGCTTAGCCAAACCTGCACACCCTGCAGTCAGGGAGGCATTCCGTGTCTGGACACACACGCTAACGAATCCCTCCTGTTCCCACTGGTGGCCATTTGTGGCGGAGGGACGCCCAGGACAACACGAGTGTCCATCGGGAAGCAATCCTTCTAAGCAGTAAGACACAGTGCAAGGAGACTACTGAACACAGCAAAAACTGGAAACATCCAATTACCCAGGAACAAACAAAACAGGAGCACAATGAGACGTGCAGGTGATCACGCATACCGGGCGGGTTGGAATGAAGGCCAATGGAGATGACAAACACAAGGCACTCAGCCCGGGCCTGGCACTGAGTATGTTCGAAAACATGGTTCCTGCACTAACTGCCGTGAACCCCTCCAAGCTTACACCCCGTTGCTGGCATCACCACACATCTGTACAAGGGACATCAGACCTGCAAGAAACCGACGGATGATGTACGGAGGGGTGAGCATGTGCAGTGGGAAAAGCCTGGCCTTTAAAGTCACAGATCCCAGCTCAGACAGCGGCTCTCACGACCTGGACAAGTTACTTCTGCATCTCCAAGTGCGAAAATGAGTAGTGCCAGCCCCCTGTGGTGGTTTTGAAGGCAAATAAATGACCACAACGTGAACCTTACAATGCATGTTTACCTTGCTTATTCCTCCTCCCTTGCAAACCCCATGACAGAAGTCTCACCACCTGGAACACTGCCCAACCATTACCAATAATAACTTACGGTGACCACGTAACAACATGGTCTACATAAAACAATGTTGAGGAAAAAAATGATCAGAAAGAAAGAAATCAAAACTGGACAGAGAAATTATAGGTGATTATTCATTGGCTTTCTCTTTTCCAAGTGTCCTGCGATACAACTATGCAACTTAGAGTAAAACACATTTTAATAATAATGCTGTGCCACTAGGTGCTTGTAGATTCAGGGATGGTTCAACACACGCACTTCACCAAGGGTGACACATCACACTAACAGAACGAACAGACGCATCTCAACAGATGCATCATACAGAATCAACACCCTCCCATCGCGAAACACTCACCGGACTGGGTGCTAGAGGAAACCACCTCACTACAGTGAGGGTCATATACAACAAGCCCACAGCTAACCTCACGGTCAGCTGTGCGAGCTGAGAGCTCTTCCTCTACAGTCTGGAACAAGACAAGGATGCCCACTATCATCACTTCTAGTAAACACAGTACTACACCTCCTAGCCTGAGCATTTAGATAACAAAAGGATAATAAGCATCCAAATTGGAGATAAGAAGTAAAATGACCTCTGCCGACATTATTATCTTGCACATAAAAAACTCTAAAGATTCCACAAAAAAGCTGCTTTACTAACAGATGAATTCAGCAATGTAGCAGGACGCAAAGTCATAAAATCAGCTGCATTTCTAACAGGAACAATGAACGGGGCACCTGGGTGGCTCAGTCGTTAAGCATCTGCCTTCAGCTCAGTCATGATCCCCGGGTCCTGGGATCAAGCCCCGCATCAGGCTCCCTGCTCAGCGGGAAGCCTGCTTCTCCCTCTCCCACTCCCCCTGCTGTGTTCCCTCTCTCGCTGTGTCTCTGTCAAATAAATAAATAAAATCTTTAAAAAAAAAAAAAAACAGGAACAATGAACAATCTCAAAAGGAAACGATGAAAACAATTCTGTTTAAAATCGCTCAAAGAAGAATACGTAGGAAGTAACTTAACCAAGGAGGGAAAGCCTGCACAACAAACACTACCTAACACCGCTGAAAGGAATTCAAGACATGAACAAATGGAAACCCACCCCATGTTTGTGGATTGGAGGACATCATACTGTTAAAATGTCAGCAGGACCCAACGCCATCTACAGATTCAGTGCCATCCCTACCAAAATCTCAAACTTTTTCAGATATAGAAAACCCATCCTAAAATTCATGTGGAATCTCAATGGACCCCAAATAGCCAAAATCATCTTGAAGACAAGAAGGAGAAACTGGAGGACTCAACACTTCCTCATTTCAAACCTACGACAAAAGCTACAGTAACCAAACCACGTGGTACTGGCATAAAAACAGACAGACAGACGAGGGGAGGTGAACAGAAAGCCCAGAAAGAAACCCTCACGTAGTGAAAGGACTTTTGACGAGGATGCCGAGACCTCTCGATGGGGAGCCGACAAGAATGGGCTGGGGACACTGCATCTCCACGTGCAAAGGAGGCTGGACCCCCACCTAACAGCACACACACACATTAACTCAAAATGGATCAAAGACCTCAATGTAAGGCCTAACACGATAAAACTCTGGAAGAAAACGTAGGACAAAAGCTTCACGACACTGGATTTGGCAATGATTTCTTGGATGTGACCAAAGGCACAGGCAACAAAAGAAAAAATGAAGTGACTTCATAAAAATTCTAAAAGGTTGTACATCAGGAGACACTGTCTACAGAGTAGACTGAGAAAAATATCTGTAAATCATACATCTGGTTAAGAATTAACATCCAGAATATATACAAAACTTCTGATACTAACAACCTGACTCAAAAACGGGCAAAGAAGTTGAAGAGACACATCCCCAAAGATACAAGAATAAGCACATGCGAAGACGCTCGACGTCACTGAGCACCAGGGAAATGCAAATCAAAACCACAATGAGGTACCGCCTCACACCTGTCAGAACGGCTAGACCCAAAAAGACAGGAAATAACAAGTGTTGGCGAAGAGGCGGAGACAGGGGACCCTCGTGCACTGCTGGTGGGAATGCAAGCTGGTGCAGCCAGTGTGGAGAACAGTATGGAGGTTCCTCCACGAAACTAAAAACAGAACTGCCGTATGAACCCCACAACTCCACTTCTGGGTATAAACCCCAAACACCTGAAAGCAGGGTCTCAAACAGCTCTGTCCACCCAGGTTCATACCAGCATTAGTCACAAAAGCAAACGCACAGGAGCAACCCAAGTATCCGTGGACGAGCGCATGGGTAACAAGATGCGGGGTCTACCACATTCCGTGCGGTGGGGTATCATCCAGCCTTAAGGAGGAAGGAAATCTTCCTTATGCCACAACATGGATGAGCCTTGAGGACATCATGCTGAGTGAGACAGCCAGTTGCAAAAAGACAAATACGACAGGATTCCACCTCTGTGAGGGACTTAGATTCATCACAAAGGCGAAGCAGAACAGCGGGTGCTGGGGGCGCAGGGGATGGGGGCTCAGTGATTACTGGGTACAGAGATTCAGTTTCACACAACGAAGTGAGTTTCGGGGAGGGACGGTGGTGGCAGGTGCACAGCAGTGTGGACGTATTTAATGCCACTGAACTACAGTTAAGAATGGTTAAGATGTGTATTTTGCCACAATAAAAGCTCCTCTGAATGTCTGGGTTGTTACATGGTGATATGGAAGCACACAAATGTGACAGTGAACTAAAGTCTTCAACACATGCAAGGGTACAAGTCCATCAAATACCAAAGGAAACAGTGAATGATCAGAAGCTTGGACTACGACATCAGAGAGATCTATATTCGTATTTGCGTTTTGCCACCAACCTCTGTGGCCTCAGGCAAGATCTTCCCTACCTGAGCTCCATCATCTTCAGCAACGTGAAGAGAATGACAACAGACCTCTTGGAGTTGGGAGAATTCACAGAGACAAATCCTACACAGCACAGGGCTTGTCACAATAACTACGACTCTCAATTCTGAGCCTCCTTGAAACTATGTCTTCAATGAATGCAACTGAGTATTATTAGGAAACCTGTCCTCACCTCCTTGTCCCAGCTACACTTCACACTAAGATCCAAACCGAGGAAAGACGTATGCCCTACCCGCAAGGTGCTCACTATCAGCAAAGGAAGCAGAAATTTTTTTTAGTAATAAGAGCCTGTAATAAATAATACAAGTTATTTTCATATACATCACTGTGACCAAGAGCAAGGTTATCCCGAGGAATGAATCGGTATGAGAGAATATTTGGATTGAATCTTAAAAGGGTAGGTTTTGTCTATTAATGAAGGAAAAATACAAAAAAAAAAGAATCAAAATAAGAGAGTGCTCAGACCGAAGAGAACAGTGTCACCAGATGGAAATCTGAGTAGGGAGCCACAGGGCATGAAAAGGAGGACACTCAGGGTCTAATGTGAAGGGCTCACACAAACGCCCTGTTCAGTCAGGTATTTGCACTTTGTGCACAATGGGGAAATAAAAACCAGCATCTTAAAGAAGAATAAAGAGACCTATAATCTAGAAAAATACTGATGAAGGGTGAGGCTTATGTTCACTTGGAGGGGTCAGGAACAACCTCCTGGGGGACATGACTTCAAGAGGAGTCTGCCTGGCAGATGAGTCCAGGGGGGTCAGCATCCCAGAGAGTGTGGACCACCGAGGATCCGGGGGCCTGCAGGGGGGCCGGGGCGTCTGGAGCACAGCACACTGGGTGGAAAGTGGCAGGCCCAGACAGTAATACGCTGGCATGGGAATTTGGGCTCGCGAGCAATAGAGGAAGCTGTCAGTCACACAGCATTTGATAAGATGGTGTTCTGGAAAAACACCTCTGACACCAGTGATGGGAAGCAACAGAGACTGCAGGTGTGGGCGGCCGGAAGCCCAGTCAGCACCGTGCTGCCACTGCGGACAAGGAACCAGGCGGGCTCAGACCCGGGCCAGAACAGGGAGGTGCAGGCCCACTCCAGACCTGAAGGGAACGTTCCATCTCTCTGGGGAGGGAAACTAGTGTATTTTCCTCTCACTACGTCCACATTGCAAACACACTCGGTATCGCCCTCTAGGTCCAGGATAAAAACCTCAGTGCTGGCCTCAGAGGCCCTCCTGTCTGGCCCTCTCTGTCTTCACCTCCTTTTCCAGTCCCTCTGCTCGGACTCTCCTTGGCCTGAATCCCACCCACCCTCCCAGGCCCAACCAATACAGGCCTCCCACGACTTCCTGACATCCAGTGACCCCTGGACTGCGGCCAGGAGTGTATCCATCAGTACAGACCAGCATGTGGGGCGAGCCCTGGGCCATCTGTGATGCCTCTCCCATTACTTGATCACACTCATTTACTCTCGAATGGTTGTTTACGCTTTTCTGTGCCTTGTCCGTATGTTTCCTTCACAGAACTGCAGAGAAATGTCAAACATGAAAACAGCTAGACAGTAATCCAAGCCAAGAGGAGTGCCCTGAGAATTCAGCACACCGGAGAAAGCTCACTGTGGAGCTGTATGTTACGGTTGCTCAGAATCCGTGACTTCTCCTGCAAGGCTGTTATTATGTAAAATAAAATAACAGTGGTAAATTGTGCCTGCCAATCTGCTACCACAGAAGAAATGTAAGAAAGAATAAATCATTACAGACAGAAATGGGTGTGCAGTCAGTAAGTCTGTGAAGAATTCTTGAGATTGTATTTACAGCATAATATTAACTGCTAGTTTTTCAAAATAACTTATTTCCAAAGAGGTAGCAGGCAATGGCCATCCCCTCCTCTTCAGCAAACCCAGTAAGGGAGTGGAATCAGTAGAGGGCTCGCCCTGGCAGAACATACGCTAAGACCGAACGACACACAGAAGATCAGCATGGCCCCTTGCAAGCCGGACACATAAATTTGGGAAGCGCTCCTTATTTTTGTGTTGTCTGCCAAAAAAGAAAAGAAACTGACACAGAGACAAAGCAAAATGGTAACTTGGCAGTTCTTATGGCTCTCATGGAGTGAACTCTCAACAAGTCACTACAGAGATGGAGTGTGCCTTGTGCAACCTGAGAAGCCAGCCGGGCGCAGACGGCTCAGCCCGTAGCGATAGCTGGTGCTCCAGGAGGACGCAGTCACTGCAAACGTGTCAAAGAGGGCAGAGGGCACAGTTATACCTGGGGTGTGACCCTAGAGTAAGCGATACAGGTCACTGATGCCCTGATCTGAAACATTAACTGGAACGGGAAGTCTTCCAGCCCCATGTCAGCCTAATCACGTGAGTCAGGCACCATCACCTCTGGAAACACACAGCCGCAGGTGCCCGAGACAGCAAGAAAACAGAAAGGGTCACTGGCTTGTCCAGCAGGCACAAAACGTCATCTGACCTCTCGCAATGGCACGAACTAGCCCGTAATACTGGCAGAGATGAACATAAAATCCATACTTGCTTCAACAGAATGCATTTACATTATAACGATTACTCAGAATACTTTATGAAACACTAATGCCACCTTATAATTATCCAAGTTAGATGTGAATAGTATGTGAGGCTTTAAGACAAAACAGAAGTGGACACATGTGGCTTATTTTATGGAATATTAAAATATAGGTGACCGTAAATGACGCGATTATGAATTATGAGTAATATGAGAAATCTTAGGGATTGAAAGTTTAAATTTCATTTGTTACTGATTTGGTTGTCATTTTTTTAAAAGATTTTATTTATTTGTCAGAGAGAGAGCAAGAGAGCACAGATAGAGGGAGAAGCAGGCTTCCTGCTGAGCAGGGAGCCCAATGCGGGGCTCCAACCCAGGACCCTGGGATCATGACCTGAGCCGAAGGCAGACACTTTACCGAAATGAGCCACCCAGTCTATGTTTCTTAATCTTTGTTCCTTGACTTAAAAACTGTAAAACAAGAGCTAACATTATGATCTTAAACATAAAAATGTTATACTTGTTTTACATAAAATCTTGCCTGTGCTCACCTTCATTCAAATGACTACTATATTTTTTATGATAAAATGACCTGTTGGTTTCAATTTTATGATGATTAAGCATCACAAAACATACTTCAGTTTCTAAAAATATGTTTTTACTGAGAGATGAAAATTTATTTCTGTTTATTTAGCTCTCAAATGAGAACTATGGAATTTCACATTATCATCAAATCCAATTTATAAACATGCACCTTTTTTTTTTAAGATTTTATTTATTTGTCAGAGAGAGAGACCGCACGCACAAACAGCGAAGGGGCAGGCAGAACAGGCAGAGGGAGAAGCAGGCTCCCTGCTCAGCAGGGACTCGATCCCAGAACCCTGGGATCAGGACCTGAGCCGAAGGCAGACGCTTAACCGACTGAGCCACCCAGGCATCCCTAAACATGCACCTTTAAATGAGAGGGATAGCTTAACCACTAATTACAAATCAAACATAATCCCATATATGTACTTTGATTTCAGACTGACTCCTTTGGTGAAAGTACTTTCCACCCCAAATAACAGAACCTGTTAAAGAAGTTTCTGTTAGTTATACTTTTTGAACAGAACAAAACTATTTTAAAAACAGAGGGAGAGACTTAAAAGAAACTGGTAAAAAACATGCAGGCCTCTTTCCTAGGGTGCATGGCGACCACAAGAAGCCCTTTAAGCCAGCAATATAGAACATATAAAAACCCCAGAGAAAGGAATAGACAAGTTAAGGATTATAAATCCAGCCAAACTGATGCACTAAAAAGGCTGCAACCAGCTGTGACGAGCCAGCAAGCACTCGAAGGTCAGTTCCCACAAAGTCTTGATTAAGAATGTCCTAGATGGTGCAGCCGCTCTGGAAACCAGCATGGAGGCTACTCAAAAAATTAAAATAGAACTACAATACGATCAGCAATCCCACTTCTGGGTATTTATCCGTAAGAAATGAAATCACTATCTCAAAAAGCTATCTACACCCTGCCACGTCCACGGCAGCACTAGTCACCGTAGCCACAGCATGGGAACAGCCCACATGCCCACTGACAGAGGAGTGCACGAAGATGACGTGTATATACAAGGGAACGACTCAGCTGTAGGAAAGAAAACCCCATCATTCTGTGACAACGTGGATGGCTCCCGAGGGCACTGTACTAAGTGGAATAAGTCAGACAGAAAAAGACAAACCCTGTTCATCTCCCATATGTTATCTAAAAAGACCAAGCGCACAGAAACAGAGAACAGATTGGTGGTGGCCAGCAGTGGGTCAAACAGGAAAGGGAGCAAAAAGTATAAACTTCCAGTTATAAGAGAAATCAGTCCTGGGCATGTCAGGTACAGCATGCTGATTACCGCTAGTAATAATGGACCGTGTATCTGAAAGGTGCTAACAGAGGAGGTCTCAAAGGTTCTCATCACAAGAAACAAAATGTGTGACTATGTGAGGGGACAGATGCTACCCGAACACACTGAGGTATTGTTTTGCAGTGGGTACAAATACAAAATCATGATGTTGTATACCTTATAAACACAACATCGTATGTCAATTATATATTAGTAAAACTGGGGGAAAAGAATATAAAAAAGAAATCGACCAGAGAAGGAACTTTGCACACCAAGAGAGGGCTGCTGGGGACCATGAGATACACACTTACTGCAGAGGGAAACCAATGTTCAGTGGTGAGGAAGAGCATGTCAGGCAGCTGGCCTCATCTCTGGCTGGTTAGAATCAGTACAACTGTTTAAGAACAGGGATAAACAGTCTACACTGTTTCCAGGAAACACATTACTGGTTACAGTGTTGGTGTTATTACTCTCCAAATGCTGGATATATAATGCTGGATACAACAACCTGAGTAACTACCATTCATGACCTCCTTACTGTGTAAGAAAAGTTTTGGTAGAAGAGTTATGGAAAACCCAGTAGCCACAAATTCCAACAAAAATGCAAGTATGCATTCATAAGGTGTTTTTCCTCTTACAATTATATTTACTACCTCTGCCCACGAGAAGGCCTGAAAAGACCAAGCAAGCCGCAGTGAGCACACGGAGGGCCAGACATGCTTCTGAGACACAATTTCTATGTGACAGAAACCGGAGCCCCTTGGAGAAATCAAAGGTTCCAGGTCTGGGGCGGACTGCAAGAGAGATGAGCCTGAAAGATCCTGTTGGGTGAGAAAGCAGAAAGCCACTTCAGGAGTCCACGTGGAGAGGCTCCAAACCCGTGGAAGACAGAAAAATCTGAGCATAAATATTTTGTCAGAAATGGACTGAAGTATATCAAAAGTACTGAAATGCATGAATTCCAAATGACACTTAAAAAACTAATTAGTTACCATTAGAGGATGCTGTTTTTAAAAAAACCGGCAAAAAAGGGAAAGAGCCTGCTATTCTACCTTCAGATACGAACACACCAGAGGATTGCCCAACAGCATGCGATGGCAAGTTTGTGTCCTTACAGAAGTATTCCAGTTTACAACAGGAAGATGGCATTAGATTATCACCATTCCGCAACCCTTAATGAATTGTTGGCGTAAGCCAAGACACATCAAGGCTAGCAACCTGACTACACGAGAAGCCCGTATCACGGCCTCCTGGTAGGAGGACATAGCACCTATGAAGGGGTCTCGCCCCACCCAAGCCTCCAGGGCAACTATCCACTTCCACGAAACACAGAGGAACAAATACACAAGATGCGACCAGCCAAAGCCAGACTATGGGAAACCACAGAGCAAATGAACCAGTCTCTTCAATAAATAAACTATAAAGGAAAACCACAATCAAGGATGAATGAGAACCTTTAGACTGAAGGTGACCTCAAAGCCATTTTCGAAGAAACAAACACAAGCAGAACTAGAACATCACACAGAGGTTAACTCCAGTGTTCAGGGTTTGCCAGGCTTCCCAACAGGACAGGGAGCCCAAACACGTGCAGGTGTGCCGGAAGCCGTCTAGCTTTCATTCTCACCAGACACGGTAGAGAAGGAGTCCTCGCGACCACACGTGCCTTCTCTACCGTAACTCCTCCACAGCCGTCAGGAACGTCACCCGTGTGTAATGATTAAAAGACAACGATGTTCAGGCTCGGCTGTAACTGAGCAGAGGGCCTTGATTTAAAGTTAATCGAAGACTTGGAAAGTATTCACCTGTTCAGAATACAGCCCAGACCCCTGACTCCCCATCATGGGGCAGCACTCCTCCCAACCTGCTCCGGCCAGGGTGTGAAAGGGCACCAGTGCGGCCCGGACGCTCGGGCACAGGCCAGCTGGTTAGGCACACAGGCTGTGACGGAAGTACGGACGCCACGGTGTGCACCCCAGAACAGGCAGGAGTGGTGCTCAGACGGGAGAAGAGACACTGGCCGTCACTCCTGCCAACACTTACCCTCTGATTTTCTTAGTTCCTTTTCATCTTTAGACAACACTGATAGGACATTAACTTTTTGGTAGGTGAATACATTTCTTCAGCTACACCTTAAGATCTACGGACTCTAGCGCATGGAGAAAAGTCAGCCTTGGCAGCCTGAGGCTGTGCTGATGAAGAGAGGACAGGATGCAAGATGCGCATGGGTGTGCGCTCCTGCTGACAAACGTCTGCGCACACACGGCAGGTCGCCCGCACCCGCCATGGCCACGAGCTAACAGCGACCCTCGCGGCCAGACTGTGCACCCCGGGCGGGGAAAACCTCCACAGCTCTAGGACGATGCTGGGGGAGGGAGAGACACTGCTAGAGTTCAGTCAATGACCCTAAGTCTAAACGTTAAATCCAAAGAGCAGCATCTGATTTCCACATTCTTCCATAAATAATTTTAATATACATAAACCATGGTTTTTTTTTAAAGAAAATCCCAGCCATAGGAAAATACTTATGGCTTTTTATTCTTGAGGTTTCGAAGAAATGTTTTTAGGCCAATACCACCTCACTATAACTAGTACTTTGTAACATACCCTCAAGTTATTTGCTTTTTATAAGGACATACTAATATGACTTATTGTGTACTCTTTATTTTATTCTTATTTCCCCTAAGTGTTACCTATTTTTTTCTTCTCTTGGCCTGCAGGAGCACGGCAATTTTAAGTGCTCAAAGGGTAAATACAGACTTACAGCAACACACAGCAACACCCTCTCCCTTTCTCTGGTCCATCCTCTCATGAGCAACCTTTATAATCTTTAAGAGAATGTAGGTAAGAGACAAAAATATGTGGTGCTCAATTCTACTACTTATTAGTAAGGACAAAAATAAACATTTCATTAAAGGGGCTCATAAATCACCCACTTCCCATTTTTACATACAGCATCTAAGGAGTCATCTGTACAAAGAATAAAGAAAGAAATTCTACCTAAATTACCAAAAAATATCACTCAAACATTTAAAAAGAGATGAATTTAGCTTTATTCCCTTAAAAATACTCAGAGAAACAAATAAAATCAAGTTCTATTTGAAGACTCCCTTATAATGTGAGTATTGATAAAATAGTCTGATTGTTTCCTATCCTGATCTTGGTCTACCAAAATAAATAGCATTGGAAACTAGGAAAAAAAAAAAACCAACTTTTTTTAAATTGATGATTTAATATAACTTCCAAAATACAGGACGAAATGGTCAGGATGTCCTGGTTAGTGGGCTAGGGACCGAGAAGAGGGTGTTTTCTGCACAGCACGCTTGTCCTGCAGTCACAGTGAACAATGAACAACAACACTCTGCTTTAGACGGGCACACAACAGCAAGCCTTTTTAATAAAAAGACTTAAAGATTTGATCCCAAGAGTTAAAAAATGTTTGATCGTTAAAAAGCTATTATAAACAGTACACAGTGATGTTTTACTTCTCTGGTATTTGTTTATTAAACATCTTAACACAAGTTGCCTATGTCTCTCTGTTGTTTTTCTGACAAGTGTATACAAGGCAAAAAGTGACTGCTACTTTGTAATGTGTCGATGAGCATAATAAATAAGTTATTTTTGGACCTTTTTTCCCCAAAAAATCTTTTAGGAAACTTTACAAGGATATTTTTGCTTAAATGTACTTACTTTGTAATACGGTCAATATTGGCAATTTGCTTCTGGTTCCGTATAATCTCAATGGCTGCCCAAAGATGCTGGATAGCTTTTGTATCCGCCTGTCGCCTTTTTGTTAGACGTGCCATGACCTGTTCACTTCTGTAACTGTAGGAAAACACAAAAACATAAGGGGAAAGAAAGCATGGATTACAAGATGAACTACCATCAGTGTAGTAACAGACTCAGCACCTCCCAACTACCGGGGAATACACTAACACAGGATGTAGCATGACCAACTTTTCTCCATTACCGGTTACTCTGCAAAAACCGTCATTCACTTTGTTATTTCATAAAGAATGACATTTTAAGGTCAAAGAGTTAAAAAGGTCTTCCCAAGAAGGACAAGTGGTCACCCTATACTAACATATCAAAAAACACGTACATTTCAATTTTATTCCAAAGCAAAAATAGAACATAAAATTTCACTTTTTGATACTACATTGTGTGTAACTGTAATATGACAGAGCAATATAAATGGAATTCAAATGTCCTAATTCTTTGGTTCTTAGTTTATGATACTCATCGTTTTAAAATTTCAGTTTTATGTAGACATACTGACAAATGAAAACAGCGTTCTCTTTTTTTCTTTTCAAATAAAACCATAAACAGAATCTATTTCTAACCGAGGCATGAAAGGCTGGGAGCTAGTGTCCCAGAGGAGGACGTCATCAGAAATGGTCACATGCTTGGGTTGGGAGGCTGTTCATTATATTATTCAGAACCAATACCACTATTTCGTTCAAATTTCAATATTCTGAGCCTGGTGAGGAGAACAGCCACCGGCTGTCAGATCAAGGGGGATATGGGCTGCCTCCTGGGTATCGGATGGGTGGTGGTGCAGCAGGAGAGGCTCCGCGAACACTGGGACTCGCAGCTGGGCACCGAGCGCTGGGCCGTCAGGAACGTCCTCGCACACTGAGACGCCAGATCCCTCAATCACACAGGGTAGTGTGGGCAGGCCCTCGAGCATAGGGTGAACACCAAACCTCCTTGACCTGACCCTTCCTATCTTTCAGAGGAGGAGAATGAGTGAAGGAAACTCATTCTTGACACCTTCCTGTGTTCCATGATGGGCCGGCGGAGCCTGCAAGTCGGCTTTCTCTGCTTCCACATTTCTTTTCACAGACAAGTCAGTTCTCACTCTTCCTCTGACAAACCCAAATGAAACCGGCAGCCGCCATGAATGCTCATCTAGAGACTCTTCCCACAAGTCTGGGCTCAGCCGGCCTCCTGGAATAAGGCATCTCTCAGAAGTGCGTTGCTAACAGAAGAATTCCAAGCACATTCTAGGGTATTCCTGAATATCCTATTTCTTCCCACCACTACTTGTCATAGCTGCAGACTTTGCTCCAAAGAGAGAATAACCAAAACATAAAGCCAGCATTCAAATTCTAAAGAAAACTTAAGGAAAATCAGTTGGGTTCAGTACAGACTTAGGTGCAGAACTAAAAGATAGTCACAACTGCAATTATAATTTATTAATGTGTGTTTGGAAAGAAACCACTTTCAAACGTACAGAAACTTCTCAGCCAGAGCATCTGCTGAGGAAAGCCGCCTTCCTGAATGGGATCAGCATCAAGGGAGGGAAGTTTGGGCAAGAATGTCAAGTATGTCACAGAGTGACATCTAACGGTGAACTGCGGTAGTGCAAGTCATCAGGTTCTGCACATACTCCCACGAAAAACACAATCTGAAAGACAACAGGTGTCTATTCTGTGTAAGGCACAGATATGGATACAGTGAAGTATGTAAAAATGTAAGAACTGTAGTCCTTGCCAGAGAAGAGCCTGACGCTGGCAGAGGAGGTCTGACATACACATGAACCACGAACTGTAAGGGCAGATAGGACAATGCCATCCAAAGGTGTCCTGGGGCAGTCCACGCACCGGGGACACCACTTCCAGCTCATGGAGCGCTGCAGAATATAAGCATATGGGGAAATTTAAGAGAAATTTCCTTAATTTCTTTAAAAGATACTTGGCTGTTGAAAGCCAGGATAAAAATCACTGCTCGGTTTCATTAGGGCTATGACGCCCGTAACAACGGAAGCACAAGGGTCTCAGGGCAGTGATCACATCATGTAAACATGCAATTCAACCTGTGTTTTTTCTAAGTATATGTGTACAATTAATAATTTATTCAGAACTACAGAAAATATATAAAACCAAAGCTAGCATTTTAAAATAATACCTAAATAGTAGATATTACTATTTATATAACAACCAAAAGAACACAGGGGGGGACACTAATAGCAGAAACTCTAGAAGTGATTATCACCAAATGGCTAGAAATGGTTAAAATCAAGGCTAAAGAATTAAATAATGCACACTTCAGGAAAACAGATGTAGAGTTAAAACCAAAGATTTTTGAGATCTACCTGAATCTGAACCAAGTCAACACAGATACATACATCATAAGGGAGATGCTCAGGAGCCCAAAGAGAGCCTTGCAAAGAACTCAAACCCAAGTAAGCTGAGTATGATGAAGTCTGAGACCAGTTATAAAAACAACAAAACCAGCCTGACCTATTAGGACAAGATCTCTTTAAAGAACCACCACGGAGATTTTCCCTTCTTATGAAATCTAAAATCATGCATTCACTAACGTAGGTCAGATATTCTTCTAGGCTCTGGGAATATAGCAATAAGCCAGTCAGACAAAAGTCCTTCCACCGTCTAGTAAATATGAATAATGTGGCTAGATATCAAAAGATAGCAATTTGGGTGTTTATCAATAAAAAGAAAATCCTAGAAAATGAGTTCCTCAGATCCTTTGTACAGACAGCTTCTCATTCAAGGTCTTCAACGACGTGGCCAAATCCAACTCCACAGCTCTCTTCCCTGAGTGTATGCTACTACTAAACTTAACTACTCAAAATTCCTAAGTCTGGGGCACCTGGGTGGCTCAGTCATTAAGCGTCTGCCTTCGGCTCAGGTTCGTGATCCCAGCGTCCTGGGATCAAGCCCCACATCGGGCTCTGCTCCGCGGGAAGCCTGCTTCTCCCTCTCTCACTCCCCCTGCTTGTGTTCCTGCTCTCGCTCTCTCTGTCAAATAAATAAATAAAATCTTAAAAAAAAAAAAAATTCCTAAGTCTGCCCAGAAACGCCGTACCTCCATCCCCTTGGGTAAGCTGTGCTCTGCTCTTTCTTTGCTCTTCCTGGGACTTGCTCCTAACCAACCCCTCTCCTAGAACTAAACTCGACTCTCTTGTATATTCTAGTTATAATTTGCTTATAGGTCTCTCCACAGATATATCACCTTGTGCAAATAATTATAAATTCCTCAAAAGAATCTACCCATTCAACTAAGAAGGGACAGGCCTCATTCTTCATGTCTTTCAAGGTGGCCTCACAGTTAGGAACATGACAAGCTTCTGATACAAAATTATGAAATTCAACTTTTCCAGCTGTTATGTGAACAACAAAGTCCCAGAGTAAGCCTTCATTTGTGTTACAGCAAAGATTAAGCTATCAAAAGAAGAAGGAAAAGACGACGACGACCACCTTAAGACTTGGGAGAGATTTAACTCAGTCCTCAATCTTTTTTTTGGCTCCCTTTAGGAAGAGGAGCTCCTTCAGAAAGTGATTCTCAAGAGGCTTATAGTTAAAAAATAAATAAAAACACAAAACCAAAAGCTTCCCACCAATTTTTTCCTCAATTTCTCTTACTGTAGCAAAATACACATAAATCAGCATCACCATTTTTAAACGTGCGGTTCAGTGGCATTAAACACATCCACACCGCTGTGCACCTGCCAACACTGTCCCGCCCCGAAACTCACCTCATCCTGTGAAACCAAATCTCTGCACCCAGTAATCACTGAGCCCCTATCCCCTGCATCCCCAGCACCCACCGTTCTGCTTCTCCTTTGTGATGAAACTAAGTCCCTCACAGAGGTGGAATCATACAATACTTGTCCTCCTGTGCCTGACATATTTCCCGTAACACGTGCTCAAGGTTCCCCCACATTTTCTTCCTCTTCAAGGCTGAATATTCCATTGCATGATGTACTGCACTTTGTTTTCCATTCATCTGTGGATGGACACCTGGGTTTCTTCCACGTGTTGCTATGAACATGTGTATACAAACACGCCTTCCAGACTCTGCTTCCAGATACACCCAGAAGCAGAATTACCCTATGACCCAGCAATTACAGGGTTCACTTTTTAAAGACCTGCCATACTGTTTTCCAGAGCAGGTGCCCCATTTTACTTTCCCGCCACTGGTGCACATGGTTCTAATTTCTCCACATTTTCATCAACACTTGTAATTTTCTGGGTTTTGACAGTAGCCATCCTAATGGGTGTGAGTTGGTCCAAGTAACTCTGGCTAGCCCCCAGATGATACTGATACTCTCTACCCCTACAAATCCAGATTTAATGCAATCCCTTCCACCTATGTATCTTCTTTTATATCCGACAAATGCTACAAACGGGGGAAAAGATAAAAGTAATCAAATCAGGGAATTAAAAAATAAGCAGAATGAAACAATGTAATACTTGGAGATAAATACAACTGTAGGAAAACTGTGTCCTGCAGGAATTGACAAACATGATAGTAAGGAGATTAAAATAGTGGGAGGCAGAGAAAAGAAAGCAAGAGGACCCACCAGGACACACAGCATCAAGCATGTTCCAATGTCTGCTTCTGGTGGTACATGGGTTCAAGTTTTTGTTTTATTACTACACTAACAAATATATTTTATAAATATTTTAAAGTAATTTAATCAAATATTACATGTAATTTAAAATTTAATCTCGGGATGCCTGGGTGGCTCAGTTGGTTAAGCGTCTGCCTTCGGCTCAGGTCATGATCCCGGGGTCCTGGGATCAAGTCCCACTTTGGGCTCCTTGCTCAGCGGGGAGTCTGCTTCTCCCTCTCCCTCTGCTGGTGCTCTGTCAAATGAATAAAATCTTTAAAAAAATAAATAAAATTTAATCTCATCGTATAATGTCATTATTACTTAGGTTAGGTTGAAATTTTTCCAAAGTCTACTCGTAATTTTATTTTTTTAAAGATTTTTACTGATTGGGCGCCTGGGTGGCTCAGTTGGTTAAGCGACTGCCTTCGGCTCAGGTCATGATCCTGGAGCCCCGGGATCGAGTCCCACATCGGGCTCCCTGCTCGGCAGGGAGTCTGCTTCTCCCTCTGACCCTCCCCCCCCATGCTCTCTCTCTCTCATTCTCTCTCTCAAATAAATAAAATCTTAAAAAAAAAAAAAAAAAGATTTTTACTGATTTATTTGACAGAGAGAGTGAGAGCATGAGCAGAGGGGAGGAGCAGGGGAGAGGGAGAAGCAGACTCTCCACTGAGCAGGGAGCCTGATGCGGGACTCAATCCCAGGATCAGGAACATGACCCAAGTTGAAGGCAGACACTTAATCGACTGAGCCACCCAGGCACCAAGTCTACTTGTAATTTTAAATTACTTTTTATTGATAGTCTATCCATACCATTTTTCCATTTATATATTAACATGTTTATATATTATTATCCAAATACTTTTGTCTTTTAGTAAAGACTAAATGAAATTATACAGAAATATAGCTAACTATGTATTCTTTTATGATAACTTTCCTGATTAGAAGTCCTTCCACATTCAGGTCAGAAAAATATTCAAGTGTATTTTCCTGTTTTTTAATTTTTTAATATTGACTTGTTATCCATCTGAGAATAACCTTTTAAAAAGTAGTAACACTAATAAACTTTGTTTTGTAGATCAGTTTTAGGTTCACAGCAGAATTCAGCAGGAAACACAGAGTCCCATGTCCACACACACCTGCCACCTCTCCCGTTATCAACATCCCAAACCAGAAATCACATTTGTTACGATCAGCAAACCTGCACTGACATGCCACTATTTTCCCCAAAGACCACAGTTCACTCCTGGTGCTGTACACACTATGGGTTTTCACATAAGCATAAAGACAAGTACACATCATCAAAGTATCATACAGACTAGTTTCCCGGTCCTAAAAATCCTGTGTTCCACCTACTCATCCCTCTGGGTCCCCAAACACTGGAAACCACAGATTTTTTTTACTACCTCCTTCATTTTGCCTTTTCCAGAATGTCCTATAGTTGGACTCATAGAGGATGTATGCAGCCTTTTCAGAGTGGCTTCTTTCACTTAGCAATACACATTTAAGATTTCCTCCGTGTCTTTTCATGGTATGATAGCTCATTTCGTTTTAGTGCTGAATAATGTTCCCTTGTATGGATGTAACATGGTTTATTTACCCATTCACTGACTATAAGACATCTTGGTTGCTCCCATGTTTTGGCAATTATGAATAAAGCTGCTAAAACAACCCTGTACAGGTTCCTACGTGTGAGTTTTCAGGTCCTTTGATAAATAACAAGCAATGCAATGGCTGGATCGTACAGTAACAGAACCTGTAGTTTTGTGAGAAACTGGTCTCCCAAAATGGCTGCACCATTTAGCATTCCCACCGGCAGTGACTTTCCTAATGCTCCACGTTCCCATCAGCGATCGGTGTTGTCCCTGTTTTTTGGATTTTAGTCATTCTCACAATCACGTGGTAATAAATCAATGCTGTTTTAATTTGCAATTCTCTAATGACACAGGATATTGAACATCTTTTCATACACTTACCTTCCACCTGTATATCATCTTTGGTGAGGTGTCAGTTCAAATTTTTTGTTCATTTCTTAATCAGGTCCATTTTCTTAATGTCAAGTTTTAAGAGTTGTCTATTTTGTGTAACAGTCCTTTATCAGATGTGTCTTTTACAAATATTCTCCCAATATGTGGCTCATCCTACCATTCTCTTCACACTGTCCTTCACAGAGCAGAAGGTTTTAATTTTAATCAAGTCCAGCTTATCAATTATTACTTTCAAGGGTTGTGTCTTGGTGTTGTATCCAAAAAAGTCATTGCCATACTCAGGACAGCTAGGTTGCCTATGTTATTTTCCAGAAGTTTTACAGTTTTGCATTTTACATTTTAGGTCTATGATCTATTTTGAGTTAACTGTGGTGAAGGGTATAAGGTCTGTGTCTAGGTCCATTTTTTCTGCATGTGGATGCAGTCATCCTAGTGCCATTTGATGAAGACATTTTACTTGCTCCATTATACTGCCCTTGCTCCTTTGTCAAAGAACATTGGCTATATTTATGTGGGTCTACTTCCAGGCTCTCCCATCTGTCCCACTGATCCATTTGTCTGTTACTTTACCACTACCACACGGTCTTAATTAACATAGCTTTACAGTAAGTCTTGAAATCTCTAAATTTGTTCTTCTCCTTCAATATTGTATTGGCTATTCTGGATCTCTTGCCCCTCCATATGAATTTTAGAATCACTCTGTTGATCTCCAAAATATGACTTCCTAGGATTTTTATTGGGATAGCATGCAATCTATAGATCAAATTGGGAAGAACTGACATGTTGACAATATTTAAGTCTTCCTATCCATGAACAAGGGTTCCCTCTCCATTTATCTCATCAGAACTTTGCTGTTTTCCTCATATAGACTTTATACATATTTTGTCAGGTTTGTACTTAAGTATTCCATTCTGGGGGTGATAATGTAAATGTAATGTGTTTTTAACTTCAAATTCAACTTGTTCATTGCTGGTACATAGGAAAGTGATAGGCTTTTATATATAAATTTTTTGTCATACAACCATGCTATAATTATTAGTTTCAGGTCAATTCTTTCAGACTTTCTGTGTAATCATGTCATCTATAAATGAAGACAGTTTTATTTCTCTTCCAAATCTGTACACTTCAATTTCCTTTTCTTGTCTTACTGCTTTATCTAGGACTTCCAGTCCAATGTTGAAAAGGGATGGTAAGAGGAGACATCCTTGCTTTGTTCCCAATCTCAGCAGGAAACCTGTGAGTTTCTTATCATTAAGTATGATGATGTTAGTACAGGGTTTTTGTAGGTAGACTTTATCATGTTGAGGAAATTCCTCTCTATTCCGAGAGTTTGCTGGTTTTTATTATGAATGGGTGTTGGATTTTGCCCAATGCTTTTTTCTGCATCTATTAATCACTTGATTTTTCTTTAGCCTGTTGATATGATGATTACATTAATTGATTTCCAGATACCAAAGCAACCATGCATACCTGAGATAAACGCCATTTAGTCATGGGACATAATACTTTTTATACAACGTTAGATTCAATTTGCTAATATTTTGTTGGAAATTTTTACATTTATGTTCATGAGAGATATTGGCCTTTAGTCTCTTTTCTTGTAATGTCTTTGTCTGGTTTGGGGTATTATGGTAATGCTGGTCTCATAGGAGTTAGGAAGTACTCTTCTGCTTCTACCTTCTATAAGATTGTGGAGAAAAGGTATAAATTCTTCCCTAAATGTTTGGGAGAATTCACCAGTGAACCCATCTGGGCCTGGTGCTTTCTGTTTTTGAAGTTTATTAATCACTGATTCCATTTATTTTACATAGGCCTACACAGACTATTTCTTCTTGCAGAAGTTTTGCCAGATTATGCCTTTCAAGGAATTGATTCATTTCATCTCAGTTCTCAAGTCTGTGGGCATAGAGTTGTTTATAGCATTCCTTTATTACCCTTTTACGGTCTAGAGGATCAGTAGTGATAGCTCCTCTCCACCCACCCCCCCCCTTTTTTTTTTTGCTCCTCTTTCACTTCTAATATTAGTTATTTGTATCTGTTTTTGTTAGCTTGTCGAGAGACTTACTGGTTTTATTGATCTTTTCAAATAGCTAGGTTTTGACTTACCACTGATTTCCTACTTACAATTTCATTTTTCTGCTCTATTTCTTTTCTTGTTTACTTTGGATTTAATTTTTCCTTGTGTTCTAAGGTGGAAGCTTGGAATACTGATTTCAGATCTTTCCTCTTTTCTAATATATACATTCAACGTTATACATTTCCCTGTAAAAACTGCTTTTGCTATATTCTACAAATTTTGGCATTTTCATCTTCATTTAGTTAAAATTTTTAAAAATTTTCTCAAGATTTCTTTTCCACCTGTGTGTTGCTGAATGTCCAAATATTTTGAGATTTCAAGCTATCTTTCTGTTATTTCTATTTTGATTCCATTGTGGTCTAACAACAGACACTGTATGATTTCTAATTTTTTCAAATTTATTAAGTTGTATTTTATGGCTAAGAATGTGAGTGTTCTATGCGAGCTTGAGAAGAATGTATATTCTGTTGCTGTTGGATGAAGTAGTCTATAAATATTGATGATACCCAGTTAATACTGTTGTTGAGTTCAACTGTGTACTTATCTTCTGCCTACTGCACCTGTCCATTTCTGAGAGGGCTGTTGAAATCTCCAACTACAATAGTGCATTCATCTATTGCCCCTTGCAGACTAATAGTTTTTGCCTGAAATACAGTGACATTCTGCTGTTAGGCACATACACATTAAGAACTGTTATATCCTCTTTGAGTACTGATCCCTTTATCATTATGTAATACTCACCTTTATACCTAATAACATTCCTTGTTTTGAAGTCTGCTCCATCTAAAATTAATATAGCTACAACTACTTTCTTTTGATTAGTGTCAGCATGATATATCTTCCTCTATCCCATTTATTTTAACCTATTTATGTCTTTATATTTAAAATGGGTTTCTTGCAGACAACATATTATTGGGTCTTATTAACTCTGACGATCTCATCTTTTAATTGTTGCAGTTAGACCATGTTAAGGTGATTATTCGATATAGTTGAATGTCCATCCTATTTGTTACTGTTTTCTATGCCTTTGTCCGTTGTCTAGTTTTGACTTCCACCCATATTCTCTTTTGTCATTTTAATTGAGTACCTTACATGTATCCATTTTCTCTATGTTAGCATATCAATTTTACTTTTGTTGGTGTTACTTTTTTTAGTGGTTGCCCTAGAGATCGCAATATACATTTACAACTAACCCATGTCTATTTTTATGTAATAGTATACAGATTCACAGGTAGAAGGACCTGAAAACAAAATATTCCTAATACCTCTCTTCTGTTCCTTTTATCATTGGTGTCATTCCTTTCACTGATGCATGAGCATACATAAGTATTTAGATGCACATAAGAACACAAAGGCAAATACATTGTTACTATTGTGAACAAACATATCTTTTAGATCAATTAAGAATAAGAAAAACAAGTTTATTTTACCTTTACTTACTCAATCTCCAATGATCTTTTATGTATATCTAAGTTTCTGGCATGTACCATTTTCCTTCTAAAGAATTTCTTTCCTGGCAACAAATTCGGTCAATGTTTGTCTCAGAAGTATTTCTCCTTTGCTTTTGAAAAATAGTTCTGCAAAATACACACCTCTAATTTGGTGGGGTTCCCCCCTCCACTCCTTTAATTTTTCACTCCATTCTCTCCTCCCTGCATGGTTTCTGAAAAGAAATCTCATGTATTTCTTATTTTTGCTCCTTTATAATGTTTTCCTCTGGCTTGTTTAGGATTTTTTTAATCTTTGATTTTCTGAGATTTGGAATGATATACCTAAGCTGCAGTTTTGAGGGCACCTATCCTACTAGATATTCTCTGAGATTCTTGATCTGGTTTGGCGTTGGACATTAATTTGGGAAAATCTGCAGTCATTACTGCTTCAGATACTGCTTCTGTTCTTTCTTTCTTCTCCTGTGGATATTCCCATTAGGTATATGTCACACCTTTTGTAGCTGTCCCATTTTCCTTGGATTTTTTTTTTTTTTTCAGTCTTTCTTCTCTTTGCTTTTCAGTTTTGGAAGTTTCTATTGTCATATCCTCAAACTCAGAGATTCCTCCCTCAGCCATGTGCAGTCTACTAATGATCCCACCAAAAGCATTCTTCATTTCCGTTACAATGTGTTTGCACTCTAGCATTTTTTTGATGTTTTTAGAATTTTCATCTCTGTTTACAGTATTCATCTAATCTTGCATGTTGTGTACTTTTTCATTAAAGTTCTTAGCATTTTAATCTGTTTTTTAGGGCGCCCGGGTGGCTCAGTTAAGTGTCTGCCTTCGGCTCAGGTCGTGATCCCAGGGTTCTGGGATTGAGCCCCACAGGAGCCTGATTCTTCCTCTTCCTCTGCCCCTCTCCCCACTCATTCTCTAATAAACTCTTCAAATTTTAAGATATTCCTGTTCTGATAATTCCAACATCCTTGCCATGCTGACTCAGGTTCAGATGCTTGCTCAATCTTTTTTTTTTTTTTTTAAGATTTTATTTATTTATTTATAGGACAGAGAGAGACACAGCGGGAGAGGGAACACAAGCAGGGGAAGTGGGAGAAGGAGAAGCAGGCTTCCTGCCGAGCAGGGAGCCCAATGTGGGGCTCGATCCCAGGACCCTGGGATCATGACCTGAGCCGAAGGCAGACGCTTAACGACTGAGCCACCCAGGCACCCCGGCTCAATCTCTTCTGTGTTTGTTTTGCCTTTGAGTAGGACCTTTTATTTTCCTTCAAAAGGCGGACATGAAGTACTAAGTAAAAGGAAATGCATAAGAAGGCATTTAGTAATGCAGTGTAAGGTGTGGGGAAGGGACTGCTTTCTCGAGTCCCAGGGTAAGTCACAGTGTTTTGGTGAGCCTGTCCCCCTGCACTGTGAACTTTCCAAGTCCTTCCCAGCTTTGTCTACCCCATTAGGTGGGACAGGATTACTAGAGGGAGCCAGAGTTGGGTATTTCCCTTCCCTAGGTCAGTTAGGCTCTGGTGAAAGTTTCTCTTGAAGGCAGGCTTTGTTAAGGAGAACAGAACAACTCTGGAATATTTTAAAATGGTTCTTTTTCCCCTCCCTGCCAATGGAATGGCAAGGGGATTTTTCTCCAATATTCACCGGGAGGGCCTGGTAGAGTTTCTGGGTAAAGGAGTTAAGAGCTCCTTACTCCTCTAGTAAATCTTACCAAAGTGTGGGGGACCCCTAGGACTGGGTTCCCCTAGATTTTTAACTCAGACTTGTCCACCCTGAGCCTCCAGCAATTCATCAATTACATTCAGGTTTACTTAGCCAGCACTGGTTCCTGCAGATGTTCCTGCGGGAGGGTTTTTGCTCCAGTAAGTCCTGTTTTTCTGTCTCTCCAACTTTTGTCCTGTGGCCTCAATGCCTTCATAAATCTCAGTACATTTCGTTGGTTTTTCAGTTCTGCTTTTTACGTGTTATTAGGATGGAGTGGCAAATTCCAGGCATCTTACATGCCCAAGTGAAAACTGTGGAGTTACTTTCTGAATATGACAGAAAGTAAAAATATAGAAAGTTAGCCCAAAGAGGTAATCAATTGTACTAGCACGATTTACTGAAAGATTTTTCTTCTCTAATGAAATGTGATACACTTCTAATCATCCACTAAATTCCAATCTATTCTAGCATTAGTTTCTTTGATGTGTCTGGTCTTTTGTTAGTTATCTCACAAAAGATATTTATTTATTTACTGTAACTTCCTTTATAGTTATAATCAAGTTAAAGTTACAATTAGGTTGTATTCAGTTTTTCTTAAAACAAGCTACATATATAAAGTCTACAATTACAATTAATGCCATGTTGCTATTAGTTGTTGTATAATTATTTTATATGCATTACTCAACATGTTTTTTAAAAGCAGGCTGTATTTCAAACTTTATGCCCTTAACTTGTACCATGCAGTGTACAATAAGCACTTACTGAATGAATACATTCCTGAATAAGCCCTGAGATTAAAAAATAAAAACAAAAGGAGGAATAAAGCTAGTCTAGTCTATGATAATAACTGGTTGGCTACTAAGTCTGGACACTAAAGAGCAACGATATTCCCCTAAGAGCCTCCAGAACAATCCACTGCTGTCCAATTTCCATATGTAGCAAATATAGAACATGGAGAACTTGCGAAACAGAGCACTTCTGCTAGGAAACCTACCTTGTTTATTTAAAGCAAATTACACTAGTTAAACAACAGAAAATAACAGCATGCAAAACATTGATCAAGATTCCTGATAACAACAAACATGTTTCAATTATTTTATTAGCTATACTAGTAAAGCAAGATCTTTCCAGACTTCTGGATTTGACAAAATACTAGCTTAAAAAACAAAATGTGCATGGGGAAATAAGGCTTAACCCTTTAATAACACCTTTATTGAGCCATAATTCACATACGTTTCATCACTAGAAGTGAACAATTCAGTGGCTTTTTATACAGAATATTAATTTTTTTAAGTATGGTTCAGTAACATAAAACTTGCCGTTTTAACCATTTTTAAGTGTATAGTTCAGTGGCATTATTTATCTGCTGATGGACACTTGGGTGGCTTCTACCTTTTAGATACTATGAATAACTGCAAAAACACAAGTATCTGTCCAAGTCTTGCTTTCAATTCTTTGGGTATATACCCAGAAGAGGAGTTGCTGGATCATATAGTAATTTTACATGTAACCTGTTCAGAAATCACCCAACTGCATTCTACACTGGCTATACTACTTCACAGCACACCAGGAATGTGTGAAAGTTCCAATTTCTCCATGTCCCAGCCAACACGTGCTATTTTCTGTTTGGGTTTTTTCATAGCCCTCTTAGTAGGTGTGACGTCATATTTCATTGTGGCTTTGATTTGCATTTCCCTAATGACACTAAGCATCTTTTCATGTTTATTGGTTATTTATCTTCTTTGGGGAAAAGTCTTTTGGGGTCCTCTACTCATTTTTAATGGTGTTTATCTTTTTCTTAGTGAGTTGGTAGTTCTTTACATATTCTAAATAACCCCTTAATCTTGATGTTTTACAAATTTTTTCTCCCATTTTGTAAGTTCTTTCCATTTTGATAATGTCCTGTGATTGTGATGCATAAAAGTTTTAAGTTTTGGCACCTGGGTGGCTCAGTCCATTGGGTGTCTCCCTATGGCTGGGGTCATGTTCCCAGGGTCCTGGGATCGAGTCCCACATCAGGCTCCCTGCTCAACGGGGAGCCTGCTTCTCCCTCTCCCTCTGCCTCTTCTCTCTGCTCATGCTCTCAAATAAATCTTTGAAAAAAAGTTCTTAGTTTTGATAAAGTATAATAGATATATTTTTTCTTTCATTGCTCCTACTATGGTGTCATATCTAAGAATCCAAAGCAATATCGAAGGTCATAAAGATTAATCCCTATGTTTTTTTCTAAGACTCTTATGGTTTTGGGCGCCTGGGTGGCTCAGTTGGTTAAGCGACTGCCTTCGGCTCAGGTCATGATCCTGGAGTCCCTGGATCGAGTCCCGCATCGGGCTCCCTGCTCGGCAGGGAGTCTGCTTCTCCTTCTGACCCTCCCCCCTCTCATGTACTTGCTCTCTCTCATTCTCTCTCAAATAAATAAATAAAATCTTTAAAAAAAAAAAAAAAAAGACTCTTATGGTTTTAATTCTTCTGTTTAGGTCATTGATCCATTCTGAAATCTTGTCTATGGTGTAAGGAAGGAGTCCAAACTCATTCTTTTACATGTGTAAATCCAGTCATCCCAGCACCATCTTTTGAAGAGACTAGGCTTTCCTCATTGAATGGGCTTGGTATCGTGGTCAAAAATCAATTGGCCAAAATGTGGAAAGCAGTATAGAGGTTCCTCAAAAAGTTAAAATCAGAACTACCCTGCAATCCAGCAACTACACTACTAAGTATTTACCCAAAAACACTAATTCAAAGGGATACATGCAAACTGATGCTTATAGCAGCATTATTTACAACAGTCAAGTTATGGAAGCACCCCAAGTGTCCACCTATAGATGAAGGGATAAAGATGAGGTGGTATATATGTAACAATGGAATATTATTCAGCCATTAAAAAAGAATGAGATATTGCCATTTGCAATCACATGGGTGGAACCTGAATATATTATGCTAAGCAAAGTAAGTCAGTCAGAGAAAGACAAATACCATGATTTCACTCATATGTGGAACTGAAGAAACAAAAAAGCTAAGGAAAAAGAGAAACCAAGAAACAGACTCTTAACTATAGAGAACAAACTGATGGTTATCAAAGGGGAGGTGGGTGGGGGATGGGTGAAATCGATGAAGGAACGCACTTGCTGTGATGAGCACTGAGGGATGTATGGAAGTGTTGAATCGTACATAGTACTGAAACTAAATATAACTAACTGAAACTGAAATTAATCTGAAACTAATATAACAGTGTATGTTAATTATGCTAGAATTAAAATTTTAAAATAGGCCAAAGATGTATGAATTTATTTCAGAATTCTAAATTCCATATGTCTATCCTTACATCAGTACCACACTGTTTTGATTACTGTAGTTTTTATTTTTTTTTTATGATTTTATTTATTTCTTTGACAGAGAGAGAGACAGAGCAGGAACACAAGCACAGGGAGTGGGAGAGGGAGAAGCAGGCTTCCCGCTGAGCAGGGAGCCCGATGCGGGGCTCGATCCCAGGACCCCGGGATCATGACCTGAGCCGAAGGCAGACGCTTAACAACTGAGCCACCCAGGCACCCCTGATTACTGTAGCTTTGAAGCAAGTTTTGAGACAGGGAACTGTGTGTCTTCCACTTTGTTCTTCTTTTTCAAGACTATTTTGGCTATCCAGGGCCCTCTCAAATTCCACATGAATTTCAAGATCAGCTTTTTCATTTTGGGGGGAGCGGGGGGGGGGAGAGAGAGGAGGCCATTGGAATTTTCATGGGGATTGTCCTGAACTCTATAATGCTTTGGGTAGTATTGTCTTCCCATTCATGAACCCAAGATGTCTTTCCACTTATTTTGGTCTTAATTTCCTTCTGCAATGTTTTATAATTTATAATGTACAACTTTCTTCCTCCATGGTTAAGTTTACTCCCAGGTATATTGTTCTTTTGCATGTTAATGTGAATGGAACTGTTTCCTTAATTGCCTTTTCTAATTGTTCGCCGTTGGTGTTACTGAAACACAACTGATTACACCCTACAACTCTGCCAAACTTGTTTATTAGTTCTGGTAACGTCTTGTGGATTCCTTTTGAATTTCTAAATACCTGATCATGTCATCTTCAAATATAGTTTTATTGCTCCTTTTCCAATTTGGATGCCTTTTCTTTCTTTTTGTTGCCTAATTCCTCTGACCAGAACTTCCAGTAGTATGTTAAGTAGCAGTAATGAAAGTGGGCGTCTCTGTCTTGCTCCTGATCTTAGGGGGAAGGCTTTCAGTCTTTCACCACTGTCTACAGTATTAGCTTGGGTTTTCATAAATGCCCTTTATCATGTTGAGGAAGGTCCTACCAGTCCTAGTTTTCAACTTGAAAGGATTTTGTCAAATGCCTTTCTGCATCAATACAATGTTTTTCTCCTTCATTCTACTAATGTGATACATTACATTGATGGATTTTCTGATGTTGAGCCTTGCATTCCTACTATAATTTTCAACTGGCCATTGTGTCCATTTGTGTCCCCCCACAAAATTCATGTGCTGAAAACCTAATGCCCAAGGTGATGGTATTAGGAGGTGTGTCCTTTAGGGGATGATTAGGTCATAAGGGTTGAGCCTTCATGAGTGGGATTAGAGGCCTTACAAAAGTGGCTCCAGAGATATCCCTGGCCCCTTCCACCGTGTAAGACAGGAGAAGTCAACAGTCCACCTTGTTGCAAGGCCCTCACCCAACCATGCTGGCACCCGGAATGGATGTCCAGCATCCACAACTGTAAGAAATTAATGTCTGCTCTTTATAAACCACCCAGTCTGTGGTATTTTGTTACAGCAGCCCAAACAGACCAAGATGCTGGTTTTAAAATCATTTCATAAAATAAAAATATTTTAATCACAATAAAATAGACATACCAGAAATAAGCTGTGATGTAAGAAAAATGAAAATGATACAGTGAAGAGTTTTTTATGAATCTGAATTTATTCCCTTTAAAGGACTTATCTTTGACTTTGATCAGTCTCTGAATGGGTGTCTGCCATGAACCAGAGATAGTATTTACCCTAAAATTATAAAAACGATGAGCTACAACCATGTTTTTATTAACAATATTTGAAAGTTAGGAAAAGAAAAGCTGTGAAAAACTGAACTTCTCTTATTAATTTATACCTGCCCTTTACAAAAAAATATACATGTAATTACTACACTTTGAATAAAACTGAGTTGCATATGACCAGTCAGGTATATGTGTTCATTAACTGTTAGATCTGGAATAAAAATTACTAAACAGAATGTTACATTCTTGTAATAGCAAAGTACCTGCCCATGAGAACCTGAACACCTGAACTGAAAAGAAAAAAATCTGTGTAAAGCATCAAAGAACTAACAAACATTGAAAACTTACAGAATTTAAGATCAAGGAAAACAAAAAACCAAGAGGTAAGTCACATTTCTCCTATATAGGCACCTGGCAATTCTGTACGAGCAGCTAAGAACATGAGCAAATCTTTGAACAGATACACAGCTAAGAGGATTAAAATTAGAATTGAGTGCCTGGTATGGGAGGAGGGTAATACTGTAACCCCCCAAACTTTAAGTTTGGACACCAAAGGGCTGCAACCTAGGAGTAAGAAAACTACAAAGAATTCAATCTTCACATATAAAATAATTACGTAGCAAAAAATGAAAGTAGCTAATTAACTACAAAATTAACTACCGTTTTTCTTAGACTTCAAATCATCTCAACTGCTGATGAGATTAATGTAATCTAGGACTACTGGGGCCCCTGGCTGTCTGTCAGAAGCAAATACGAATCCTCTCTGGATAACATCATCCTGAATTTCACTTCTTCCTATAATTTTTCATTACAGTATCTAGAACACATGTAAAAATAACCAAACCCACAAAGAGTAAGACGATATCACCAAAGGGCAAGAAAAGCAAAACAAAATTAGAAACAACCTGCAGGAAGAGGTGTAGATGGTGCGTTATTAAACACAACCTTTAAAATAACAATGCTTGATATGTTCAAGAAATTAAAAGAGTCATAACTTCAGCAAAGAACATGAAATGAAAAGAAGTTAGATGGAAAGGACAGAATTGAAAAGGTACTAAAACTAAAGCACTCCATGAGTGGTTTACCATCAAATCTGATACAGATGAAGAGAGACTTCATGAACTGGAGGGTTATTTTCAAAAGGAAGTAGCCAAAGAAAGCATGGATAAACAAGAGTAGAGACACACATGGACATAATAAGGTCTAACACATTTCACTTCAATCCTAAGAACAGAAAGAGGAAGACTGAAGAGGAACTGACTTTCAAAGAGATAGTGGCTGATAATTTTCCACAACTGGCAAAGAGTCTCAGAATCAAGAGTCATTCCCAGAAAACAAAAGCAAGTGAGCAGACAACTACACCTAGGCATTTCACAGTAAAATTGCTCCAAGCCAAAGATAAAAGGGAAGAGATAAAGTCACCAGGGGAAAAGCCATACTACCTTCAAATGAGCAGTAACACAACTTCAGGTGGACTTGTCAAAACAATGGATGTCAAAAGATAATGAAATAATGTCTAAAAAGTTCTCAAAATAGTTGCCAATCAAAAATTCTATGCCCGCAAAAATGAAAGGTGAATATAGTTTATATAAAGCAAGACTTCATCACAGTAGTCCCACAATATAAACAGTGGAGATGTTCCTTGGGCAGAAGAATCCCAGGTGAAAACTCAGATTGTAAAAACGGACACAGAGCAAGGAGAAAGGAACAGATGTAAGAAATCTAAGTAAATGCTGAGTGTACAAAACAACAACGTCTTCTAGATTTGGAACACACACAGAATTTAAATATTTAAGTTCCTTGCATTATCTGGGAAAAATAACTTATATGAGACCTTGATACATCAAGGACAGAAGTTACTGCCTCTAGAGTAATTAATAAAAGAACAGTTAGTAAAAGAACACATAAATATCAAGCTATTAGATGGGGGAAAAGAGAATACAAAATGCTTTATTAACACCACTCCCAACAACAAGAAAGAAAGAAAAAGGAGCAAGATGGATAAAAAACATATTATGGTGACAGATTAAAACCCAAACATATCAGTAATTACATTAAATCTAAACAGAGTAGCTTCAATAAGAGACAGCAATTTTGAGCCTGGTTTTAAGACAAAAACTCAGCTATATGCTGCTCTCAAAAGACAAAAATATAAGGACACAAAAAGTTTGTAAAGAAAAGAGTAAAAAGAAAAAAAAGTACCATGCAGAAATATTATCAAAAAGAAAGCTGGGGGGCGGGGGGGCGGCACCTGGGTGGCTCAGTCGGTGAAGCATCTGCCTTCAGCTCAGATCATGATCTCAGGGTCCTGGGATCGAGTCCCACATCAGGCTCCCTGCTCCCTCTCCCTCTGCAGCTCCCCCTGCTTGTGCCCTCTCTCTTTCTCTAATAAATAAATAAAATCTTTTTAAAAAAGCAAGCTAAGAAGAGTGTAATAACTAAGTATCACTAAGGAAAAACGGTCATTTTATTATAATTAAAAAATTCAACTTATTAGGAAATAGTCTAAGGTTTATGTACTTAACATATTGTCAAATATATTTGTCAAAACAATTGACAAAACAAAGAAAAACAGACAAATCCAATCATAACAGATTCTAACATCTCTCTCACAACTGATAAAAAACTACTAAATACATAGAAAATTTACAAAAACATTTAAGAAACCTGACCTAATCTATATAAACCTCTTCAGTCAACAAGTACAGAATGCACATTCTGTTCAAACACATACAGAATGTTTACAAAACTGATCACATACCAGGGAGAGCAGGTCTCAACAAATTTCCAAGGACTGAAATGATATAGTTTGCTTTCTGTCCACAGAACTGAAGAAGAAATCAGTAACAAAAGATAACACAAGAATTCCTATGTTTTTGGAAGCTAAAAAACATACTTCTAAATAACATATAGGTCACTGAAAAAAGTCACAATAAAAATCAAGAAATGTAACAAAAGGAATGAAAATATAATGAAAGGAATGAAATACTAATCATCAAAAGTTTTAAGATGTACTTGAAATTTACAGCCTAACTGCATACATAATGGGGGGGGGACTAAAAAGCAATAATCTAAACATCCATCTTGGGGCGCCTGGGTGGCTCAGTCGTTAAGCATCTGCCTTTGGCTCAGGTCATGATCCCAGGGTCCTGGGATCGAGCCCTGCACATCAGGCTCCCTGCTCGGCGGGAAGCCTGCTTCTCCCTCTCCAACTCCCCCTGCTGTGTTCCCTCTCTCGCTGTGTCTCTGTCAAATAAATAAAATCTTTAAAAAAATAAAAATAAAAAATAAACACCCATCTCAAGAAAATCTAAAATAAAAAATTAAACCAAAAAAGTGGAAGGAAATTACACACACACACACACACACACACACACACGGAACAGAAATCAATGAACTACACAACAAACATACAAAAGACAGATTCAATAAAAGGAAAAGCTGATTCTCTGAAAAAACAAAATTGATAAACCCCTGGTTAATCTACCAAATGACTACCAAAACAGACACAAGAAGAAACAGAAAACCTGAATAAGTCTTTATCTATTAAAAAAGGTTAGACTAATGATTAAAACCTTTCCTGCAAAGAAAAACTCCAGAACCAAATAGCTTCCACCTTGTAGTCTACCAAACATTTCAAGAAAAAAAAAAAAACCACCAACTTTACAGAAACTTTCTGAAAATAGAAAAAGAGGAAACACGTCACAAATTGTTATGTGACAATAATGTAATAACCCTGATATCAAAACCTGAAAGGGACACTGAGAGAAAGTTATAGGCCTAGGTCATTCATATTCATGAATGCAAAAATTCTAATAAAAATATTAGCAAATCAAATCCAGAAATACATAAAGTACAATACAGTGTGACCAAGCTTGTTAGAATCCTTGCAGTTCACCCATTAACAGAGTAAAGGAAAACAATAAAATCAACTCAATAATGCAGAAAAACTATGGATAAAATTCTTCATCCACTCAAAGCAAAATAGGAATAGAACGGAAACTCCTTAATCTGAAAAAGGGTATCTACATAAAACCAACAGCAGAAAAACCGGACTCAATGAAAAGATACAAGTTTTAGCTCTACAAATGAGAATGAGTTAAGATACCCACACTCACCACTTCTATTCAACATCATACTAGAAGACCTAGTCAGAGCAATAAGGCAAGAAATAAGACATATATGGACTGGAAAAGAGTAATTAAAACTGTCATTCAGAGATGACATGCTTCTCTCTATAGAGAAATCCAAAAAAATCTGCAGATGAATTATTAAATTAATAAATGTCTTCAATAATATCAGGAGATCAGAGAGGAAGTGGGGCTTATGCACATCTCCTGTCTCTAATTCTCAGAATTGTTGCTGAACTCAGCTAAAAGCCAAGGCATCTGCTGCATGTTAGAATGGACAAAAGTGAGGGGCACCTGGATGGCTCAGTCAGTTGAGCGTAGGCCTCTCGATTTTGGCTCAGGTCATGATCTCAGGGTCCTCAGATCAAGGCCTGCGACAGGCTCCACACTCAGTAGGGAGTCTGCTCGAGAGTTCTGTCTCTCTCCCTCTGCTCCTCTCTCTGCTTGCACACGCTCTCTCTCTAAAAGTAAATAAATCTTAAAAAAAAAAAAAAAAAAGATTGGCCATAAATGCACTTCCTGCCTAGCAGTAGCCCTAGCAACCAATCAGGTATAGATTAAACTATAACCACACCAGCACCAATCACATTTCGCTCAAAACAACTTATATAAATTCCCTCTTTCCTCTTTAAAACCTCTAACCTCCTTTATCTCTCCAGAGCACACTACTGATTTTAGTCAACTCTATCTCCCAGATGGCAATCCTTAAGATTCCAAATAAATGCACACATTTTAATTTGGAGGTTGCAGTTTTGTCTTTCGTTGGTCAACCCTAATAACAATGAGTAAATGAAAAAAATTAAGATATTATTTACAGGGGCGCCTGGGTGGTACAGTCAGTTAAGCATCAGACTCTTGGTTTTGGCTCAGGTTATGATTTCAGGGTTGTGAGATCAAGCCCCATATCAGGCTCCACGCCCAGTCCAGCATCTGCTTAAGCCTCTCTCCCTCTGCCCCTCTCCCCCCAAAATAAATAAATCTTTAAAAAATATATTACTTACAATATCACCCAAAAAAGTCAGATCTAGGAATAAATCTAACAAAAGATATGCAAGATCTCTATCCAGAAAGCCACAAAACACTGAGAAAAAGTAAAAATGACTTAAATAATGGAAAAATGCTTCATATTCACAGATTATAAGATTAGTTATTATAAAAATGTTCTTTCCCAAACTGATTTAAAATTCAGTGCAAATCCAATAAATATTCTAGTAGAATTTTGTGTGTAAATTAACAAAAGGGTTCTGAAACTTACATGGAAATGTAAATGGTCAAGAATATTTATATGGAAATATAAATGACCTGTAATATAAAATTAAGTAACAAGGCCATAATGAATAAAATATAATTGGAAGATCTGATATCATATATCAAAATTTATTGTAAAGCTACAGCAATTAAGACTGCGTCAAATAAGGATTTGGTGACAAAGAGTCATAAATTCATGGAAATAACAGAGAACTCAAGAAAAGACTCATGCGTCCATGGACACCAGACTTACGTGACAAAGAAGGCACTGCAGAGCAATGGATTTGAGGTGACGCTTTCCATAAACAATGCTGAGTCAATTAGATACCCATATGGGGAAAAGAAAATCAGACAACCAGTACAACACACAGCAAAATTAATTCCCAGTAGATTATATAAACATATAAGCTTCTAAAGAAAGTGTAGCACACTATTTTAATGATCTTGAAATGGGGAAAGCTTTCTTATATAGGAAACCCACAAACAGCAAATTGCTAAATAGGACATTAAAATTAAAAATTTCTTTTTAAAGCGGTATCATTAGGACAGTAAAAATTAAAAAGACAATACCAAGTACAAGCAAGGTATGAGTCAAAGGAATTGGCATACTCTGCTAATTGAAGTCTAAATTGGTACACTGCTTTCGAAAACAGTTTGGAATTATACATTAAAGTTGGATGCTCTACTCCTAGGTATATATACTCAACAGAAATGCATGTACATGGTCACCAAAATACACGTACAAGAATTTCAAAGCAGTGGAGGCAATTGGGTGGCTCAGTCAGTTAAGCATCTGACTCTTGGTTTCAGATCAGGTCGTGATCTCAGGTCACGAGATCCAACCCTGCCCTGGGCCCCACACTCGGCACAGAGTCTGCTTAAGACTCTCTCTCCCTCTGCTCCTCCCCCCACCACCTCTCTCGATCTAAAATAAATAAATAAATCTTTTTAAAAAAAAGAGAATTTCAAAGTAGCAGTATTTGTAATAGCCCCAAGCTGGAAGTGACTCAACGTCCACTATCGTGGACTGGATGGAAGTATCATGGTTTAGTCATACCATGAAACATAGTAACAACTACATAACAATGAAACTGAATGAACTAACTAAATGTAAAGGAAAGCCACTCACAAAATAATACATGATAACCAAACACAAAAAGTTCAAACACAGCTGATCAGAGAGGATCTAAGATCAGAGAGGTGAGGACAAGAAGGAATTCTCTTCTCTGGGGTGAGGGCACATTCTGCAATGCTGTTAAGAGTCTGTTTCTCAGGGCGCCTAGGTGGCTCAGTCAGTGAAGTGTCTGCCTTCAGCTCAGGTCATGATCTCAGGGTCCTGGGATCAAGTCCCGCATGGAGCTCCTGATCAGTGGGGACCCTGCTTCTCCCTCTGCCTCTGACCCCACTAGTGCTTGCTCTCTCAAAGAAAAAAGAAAAAAAGAGTCTGTTTCTCCACCTGGATTGTGATTATATGGGTATATTTACTTAGTGACAATTCACTGAGCCATGCATTATGCTAATATTGCCAAGCTCACATTCCTTTGTTTTTCTTCCAAAATTTTTTAAGAGGGAGAAGGTTAACATAACATAAACAATATCCTTATCCGTATTTATCCACTGAAAACATTAATTCACTGAAAAATAACATTTATTAGTTAAGTAAATCACAAATCATTCTCTACACACATATCATTTTGCATATAACTACAGGAAAGAAACTGGGACTTATAAACACTGAAGAGCTATTGATAATTTTGTATTCCTTGCAAATTGCCTTAAAAAGTTAAAACACCAAACCATTTCCATCTAGACTGTGTATCTGCCAATTGATGTTACAATTAAAGAAAAAGACTGAATCACACACTGAAGTGTAAGTCTGTGTGTCTTACTACCTTGAAGCTAAGCCAGACTGAGCTTTCACAAAGAGAAGGACTGCCACAGGACAGATTCCAAGGACACCCTGACAATCAGAGAGGGGAAAGTAAACTCCATGAAGATCTTCTGAGGGCAGATGTGGAATGGTGAAGATAAATCGACTTACTTGTCCTCTTCCACTTATTGCATACTCGCTCGAAGGAAATGCAAACTCTACTTTCAAGAAATTTCTGAATTATCATTAATAGTGCATCTGTCCTAAATTTATGTGGTGCTGGACCCCTGGGTGGCTCAGTCGGTTAAGCATCTGCCTTCGGCTCAGGTCATGATCCCAGGGTCCTGGGACCCAGCCCCACATCGGGCTCCTTTCAGCGGTGAGTCTGCTTCTCTCTCTCCCTCTGTCTGCTACTCCCTCCTCCTTCTGCTCTAAATAAATAAAATCTTTTTTTAAAAAAAATGTACGCGACGGGCGCCTGGGTGGCTCAGTTGGTTAAGCGACTGCCTTCGGCTCAGGTCATGATCCTGGAGTCCCTGGATCGAGTCCCGCATCGGGCTCCCTGCTCGGCAGGGAGTCTGCTTCTCCCTCTGACCCTCCCCCCTCTCATGTGCTCTCTCTCATTCTCTCTCTCTCAAATAAATAAATAAAATCTTTAAAAAAAAAAAAAATTATAAAAAAATGTACGTGGTGCTTCCCTTGTTCAGTCACTGAAACCAAAATGCACCACAAAGGAGGGCGGTGGGAAGTGGGGAGTGATGATGGCAGGGGCCTCTAGAAACTCATCTGCCCAGAAAACAGCTCATTGTTGGAAAATGTCAAACCAAGGTGCTTTGGGTTCATGCAATCTTCTGGCTTTATGTTCTTAGACCTGAATCGATGCCTAAAAGGACCATGAAGCCTTTAAAAGGTATACGTTGCACTCAATTCCTGGCGTAGGACCATCAGATCTGTAAATGGACCAGTTAAAAGACTATCCCTTGAAAATGTAATGGATTTATTAGGGAAATGTAAATCAAAACTATATAAGATAAAGTCAAAAAGGAACCTTTTAATAGATTTTTGTGGTTTTAAGTGACTTTTACAGTAGTCTTTGCAGTAATCATTTACTGCCAGTAGACTATTTTTTTCTATTAAGTTAAAGGTACAGATCATTCTATTTGAGTTTTTAAATCCCGCTTTAAAGTAGGATAATTTTTATGACATATATTAGTCTTCAGTACGATCAACACCGAGATTCAAGTTCTGGCAGATGCATCACCCAACACCAGCCAACAAGGAACCACCAGAACCACCACGCGATTTAGCCCACAAATCTGAAAAGCAACACATAATCTTCGCAGAAAACATGTAAGCAGCACAAAGTCAAGTGTTTTTCTTACTGTTACGCCTCATGGAATTTTATATACTTAACAGTCCACTTCTAGGAGAAATAATAAGAATACTTCACTATAAAGATAAATTTACATAGAATCTAAGACTAAGACTTTTAAATAAAGCCCTGTCTGAACATGTGTATCTTCTGCAACTTGGCAAATGAGTCTGAAAAGCCATGAGAAATTCTGATGGACAACTACTGTGCAATCCACATAAAGTCCGTCTGTGTCGATGAGGACACAGGTGTCAGGACCAGGTGGGGTCAGGAGTTCTGGGTCCTAGGTTCCGCCTGCCTCTAGCTGGACAGCAGGACACCGAGAGCCAGGGGTCTGTCCGTCTGCCTCCCATCACACTGCCCGCACACCTACAGGGCCAGCGCTGTGCCCTGGAGACAAAATGCTCACCCTCGGGGACAGACGGCCTGTGCGGGAGGAAAAGGGGGGCCGGCTGCACTTACAGCTGGGCTCCCGCCACGTCCTCAAGCTAGCTGCTGTAACCACCCTGTTTGCAGAGCTTCTGTCCTCACCCAACACCTTCACAACCTGTGGATAACATCTGAGTCTGCAGAACCCACACAGCAGGAGTCACAACTATCAGGACACCTCTGTGCTGATTCTTGGCTGTGCATGAAGGTCAATGGCCTTGTTCAGAACAAAACCTAAAGTATTCCTCCCGCTCCTACGTCTGTCACAAATCCTCACAGCCACCACTCCCACATGCCACGGTCAGAACCCAAACCATCCCTGACGAGACCCCTCATGCCACGGTCAAAACCCAAGCCACCCCTTGGTCAGAACCCAAACCATCCCTGACGAGACCCGTCATGCCACAGTCAGAACCCAAACCACCCCTGACGGGACCCCACATGCCACAGTCAGAACCCAAACGACCCCTGACGAGACCCCACATACCCCGGTCAGAATCCAACCACCCCTGACAAGACCCCACATGTCACGGTCAGAACCCAAACCATCCCTGAGCGGAACCCACATGCCACAATCAGAACCCAAACCATCCCTGACGAGACCCCTCATGCCACGGTCAGAACCCAAACCATCCCTGACGAGACCCC
>NW_022589736.1:2829258-2857709 GCF_004348235.1 Phoca vitulina | reverse complement strand
CATCCCTGACCGGACCCCACGTGCCACAATCAGAACCCAAACCATCCCTGACTGGACCCCACATGCCACAATCAGAACTCAAATCATCCCTGACGGGACCCCACATGCCACCGTCAGAACCCAAACCATCGCTGACGAGACCCACAAAAACACCCTTCCCCGCGGCTACTGGCCAGGAAAGAGAGCCTGTACGTGAACGGGGCTCTGGCTTCTATGACCAGGAAGAGCTCATCTGATTGCACAAGAGGAGGGACGGGGGAGCCAGAAAGGCAGTGGGAGGCAGGGGCGGGCGGGAGAAGCCTGAGGGGAGAAAAAGCAAAAGGAAAGGGAGGCCAACAGGAGCTCTGGAAAATAATTTTTTTTAGGTTACCCCTGGTTACAGTGTACATAATATATCAGAGAGGAGAAAAGATCACCGGGACTTCATTTTGGGAATCAAAAACGAGGGTGAGGTGAGTGTCAAGGTTTCTGGCTTACACAGCACACGGAGTCGGGGTGTTTCCAGCTGAGGTGTGACTGCAGAAGGTAGTGCTGTGTGCTCTGATTTTGGACCTCCCAAGTCTAGGTATCTCTGAGACATCGGTCCTCAAGTGCGTGCGGACCAGGTGCTGAGGAGCTGAGAGCATGAGCTGACCAAAACCATCACTGCCGAACAGGAAGCGGGGCAGAGACCCTGGCCCAACATCTAAGATGAGACCAAGGACATTCGGCCTGGGGAGAGAAGACGTGACCGAGGGGCAGATCCAGAAGTCCGTGCAGACAGGATGTCAAGGAGTGTGGAGTGCTGCTGAGAAGCCCCAGAAAGAACTGAAAAGTGTGCACCTGATTTAGCACAACACAACACTGGTGACCTCCAGCAAGAGCCAGACTGGAGTGGCTTAGGGAGTCCATGGAGGTGAAGGAGCAGAAATGGCAAAGAGAACACACCGCAGAAGACTAACCGAGAAAAGGGAAAGATTAGATGGAGTTGCTGGAAAGAGATGGACATCACGTGGTCTGTGGTTTGTTCAAAATTTATCCTCAGTTTACTTAAATACATAAAGATTTGTTTTAACCACCCAACTCTGCTATCCTAAGGCAATCACTGTCAACCACCTTTAGTCTTGCTTTTTGGTACTCACCTCAGTATCTGTAAATCACGTGATTACCCCACCCTGTCAATCTCTTTCACGTGTGTTCTTCCCCCCACCCTCATTCTACCTTTCATCTTCTCAACAGTTATACCACAATTTCTGGCTAAGTCAATACTACTTGGTGTGTACATCTTTAGGACAGTGCAAACATTACTGAGACACACACAGCTTCCTCCTCTCCATGCTCTGACCCACACATTTAACTGCTCCCCCAGGATCCTGTGTACCACTGGGACCCCAGCAGGATCTTCCCTGGGCAGAGAACAGGGCGATCATCTCAGGGATCATCCGGGGCCTGCAAACCATTCACAGATCTGTTTCACTACTGTTCACAATGGGAATGCAAGCCCAGGAGCTGGTGCTCCATCATGGCCAGACGGAAGTCTAGACCTCCTCATACCCCCGTTTTCATGTGGCATCACCCATCTTTGTTGGGCCTCGGTCAGAACGGCTCCGGTCCGCCCTTTGCAGATAATACACTTCATGAGTTCTGCAGGACAGAAGAGAGTAGGGGCCGGGTGGAAGGTGCTGCACGGACCAAGACAAATCACCCTGTTCTTGACCCCCCGCCATCCACCCTGCCACCAGAGCAACCTGCTGCTTCTAATTCCTGAGATTTCCACTACTGTGGGGCCCAAACTGGCATGATTCTGATCCTACCCTCCTTAGGCACTTAGCTATCCTGCCTGCTAAATCAAAAAACACTTCACACATTTCTTTCCAGTTTACAAAATGCTTATGACATCTCTTCTATGCTCTAGGCTATCTTCCCTTTTGTCCTCATAGGTTTACATACTTTACTCTTTTTAATAGGATTTCAGGAAAGAATACATGTTCAATTCATCATGTTTTGCCAAAACGCACATTTGAACTTTTATTTCAAACGCGAAAGACTTGAAAATGTTTTGAGATGCAGGAAGAGGATTCACTTGAAAGGCTAAGGTTGACTATCCAAGAGAGAAGGACTATATAGCCTCTCTGGAAAGCCAGAAGATGAATCGAAACCAGCGAAGGAGTAATTAGCCTTTACTATGAACATAAAAACATATGCAATTGAGCGATAATTCTAGTCAGATTTGAAAAGATGAGTACTTCCAAATCCAGAGAATACTAAAGAAAACATTCTCTATTTGAGAATATCCCATATTACTGAGATCAATACAAAAGAGTTAGTAAAAGGACAGTACTCAATTTTCTATTGCTCAATCATATAAAGTGGGGAAATAATAATGGCCTTACAGTTAGCTTCAAGCCTTTGAAAAATACAAACCACTATGTGCTCACACAAAACCTGCACTGTACCCATCCGAGCAGTTCTCACAGAGCACATTTCTTGTAATTGCTTGTTGGTTCTTCTTCTTTCTTCACTGTGTGTTCTGTAGGATAGAGGCCCATCACCGTCCACACCATGTCCTACAAGCCTGACACACAGTAGGCATTCGACAAGTATTTGTTGTATGACTAAGTCTGAATTTAGTAATCCCAAAGTGCAAAATACCATAGCCTGTGGAGGCAAATAAATAAGCATATCTAAATAGAAATTTGGGGTGCAGATTGGGTAATGAGAACTTTTCCATTTTGAAGAACAAAGCTGGAGGCATCACACTCCCCGATTTCAAACTGTATTAGGATAGCTAACACTGCCGTACAGTATGTTTGAAAGTTGTTGAGAGGAGATCCTCAGAGTTCTCATCACAAGGAAAACTCCCTTTTTCTCTTCTTCCTTTACTTCTTTTCATATCTGTGTGAGATGATGGGTGTTAACTAAACTCTGTGGTAGCTGTTTCATGATGTAAGTCAGTCAAACCACAATGTGTACACCTACATAGCACCCTGTCAATTACTTCTCAGTAAAACTGGAAGAAAAATCCTTGAAGACAAAAACAGTATTACAGAACTATCGTAATCAAAAAGGTATGGTATTGGCATAAAGACAGGCACACAAATCAATGAAACACACAGAGAACCCAGAAAAAACCCCACACATATATGGTCAATTACTTTACAGCAAAGCAGCCAAAAATACACAATCGGGAAGAGGCAGCCTCAGAAACAAGACAGCCACATGCAAGAAGAATGAAAATGGACCACTATCTTACATCATACAGAAAATCAACTCAAAATGATTAAAGATTTGAACCTAAGACCTGAAACCAAAAAACTCCTACAAGAAAATATAGGGGTTTAGCTCCTAGACATTGGTCCCTTGGTAGTAATTTTTTTTTTTTTTTGGCACCAAAGCAAAGGCAACAGAAGCAAAAATAAACAAGTGGAACATCAAATTAAAACAGCTCCTGCAAACATACCCCCCCACCAAAAAATGAAAAGGCAACCTACAGAATGGGGGGAAATATATGCAAATCAGACATCTGACTTGGGGTTAATCTCCAAAATACATAAAGAACTCATGCAACCCCCCCAAAAAATAAAAATAAATTAAAATGTTAAAAAAAGGACTCATGCAACCCAACAGAAAACAAACAATCCAATCTAAAAATTAGCAGAGAATATCTACATAGGCATACCTCCTCTTACTGCACTTGACTTTATTGTGCTTCACAGACACTGCATTTTTAACAGATTAAAGGTTTGTGACAACTCCACCAGCACACACTCTCAAATAAATAAAATCAAATAGCTGTCTCAGAGAGATACCTACACCTCCATGATCATTACTGCATTATTTACAACAGCCAAGACACGGAAAGGATTTGTGTGTCCGTGGACAGATGGGTAAAGAAAATGGGATACACACACACATACACACACACGCCCGTGCACACACACTCCCCGGAAAGCTATTCAGCCATAAAAATGGAGGCGGGGCATCTGGGTGGCACAGTCGGCTGAGCCTCTGACTCTTGGTTTCAGCTCAGGTCATGATCTCAGGGTCCCAGGATAGAGCCCGGTGTCGGGCTCTGCACTCAGTGTGGAGTCTGCTAGAGATTCTCTCAAATAAATAAATCTTTAAAAAACCAAAATGGAACAAAGTCCTGCCATTTGTGACAGCATGGATGGACCTTAAGGGCATTCTGCTACGTAAAATAGGTCAGAGACAAGTACTCTGTGATCACGCTTACATGTGGAAGCTTAAAAAACACAAGCTCAGAGACACAAAAGGGGTGAAGGAGGTCAAAGGTCAAAAAGCACAAAGGTCCAGTTCTAAGATACACAAGTCCTGTAAACTAGAGCACGGTAACCACAGTTAACAATACTTCATTATGTATTTGAAAACTAAGGGAGAGTAAACCTTAAAAGTTGTCTTCACAAGGAAAAAACCATGTACGTGAGGTGACAGAGGTTAACTTACTGGGGTGAATCATTTCACAATAAATGAATGTATCAACTCCTCAGGTTGTACACCTACAACTAATATAACATTCTATGTCAACTCTATCTACATCAAGACATGTCTTTGTGCATTTTGGGCATGGCAAAAACACACATGCACACACGGAATGACCAAACGCACAGCTCTGCCATCTACTGCAGATTTCATCATAAAATGGAAGTCTGCAAAGAATCAAATTCTGAAAGAGATTTGGGTTGTAAACTCTTATAAACAACTGATTAAACAAACAAAATGGGCATATCATCTTGATCTAAAAATTCTGGAACTGCAATGTGAAACCCAAACTGTTAGTTCTCCTGCTTTCCCTAAACAATTTCAGTTTTATATGAAGTGGGTAATCTATCCAACTCTAATGAGTATTAATGTACAGAAATTCTTCTATTAACTCTAGTACTTTACACTTCTAACAGCAGCATAAATATAAAAAGCTTAAACTTCCTAAAATGTGAAAACTTTCTGTTCAAAGAAGAAACAAACTTTCCCTTTCATAAGAATGTCATCTGCAAACAAAAGGGAGTAAAGCTAGTAACTACTCATTTCTGTGGGGACAGAAAGAACTAGAAAGATGTCAAAGACTGAAAGATTATGGGGCGCCTGTGTGGCTCAGTCGTTAAGCGTCTGCCTTCGGCTCAGGTCATGATCCCGGGGTCCTGGGATCGAGCCCCGCATCGGGCTCCCTGCTCGGCAGACAGCCTGCTTCTCCCTCTCCCACTCCCCCTGCTTGTGTTCCCTTTCTGTCTGTCAAGCTAAAAAAAAAATCTTAAAAAAAAAAAAAAGGCTGAAAGATTAAAAAGATTAAAAGAGGGGCAACCCTCTCGGGTCCCCTTCCTCTTCAGGAGCTTTGTACTATCACTTTGCTATTGCTCAATTAACTTTGCTTTACTGCCCACCACTCTTCTCCTTGTCTACCTCTTCATTCTTCAAAGCAGCGTGACAAAGAACCATGGGCACCAATGGAAAAGAAATCCTGTAACACCTTCATTGCTCATACCTAGGCCTTCATTGCCCTACACCAGGACCCTGACCTAAGGACCTCTTGTAGAACATGTTTGGTCAACAACCAGGCTAGTAAACTCCCTTCTGACATATTGGATGATAACTACCTAAATATATCTCCTCCAAATAAACCCAGGCCATCCCTTGCAAAGGGGACACTAATTCACTCTTCCTCCTCCTAATAGATATGGGGGTTTCTCCCTCATTTCCCAGCATAATGGCTATAATTGGAGCCAACTGTGGTTAGTCTTTAGGGGACTTTAAGGAATATTCCCAAGCAGCTGCTGAAACTCCCTTTGTTTTGGGGAAATTCCCTGTCTTCTCTGGTCCAACATGGACTGCATATTTCCACTTTGGTGGGAAAAACCATGGTGTCTGCTCATCTGTCTGAGCTGATGAGGTTTAGAATCGGGAACTCTTTCTTTGCCTTTTGGTGGCATCTCACCTCCTTCCTTCCCCTCCCCCTCCTCCTGTTCTGCACCACCTTGGGTGGGGCCTGTAGAGCTGGCTCCTATACCTCAGGCCCCATGGCTCCTGCCCTAGCTATCAAGGAGTGAAGAGCACCCCCCGGACTTAACACCAGCAACTTCAGACTTCTCCACCAGTGTTTCAGGACACCATTGGAAACATTGGTTATTTGACCAAGGCTTTGATTGGAATGTCATATTTAAGAGACATGCATAGACTCAGATCTGACCAAACAGCTTTAAGAAACTAAGGTCGACTTTATCAGACCTGGAGCCAATAGAGCCCCTTGGATATGTTGGCCTGATACCTTGCTCACAGAATTCCCAGCAGCCTTACCAGTGTCTCCCTTCCTGGTGTCAAGACTCCTTCACTGACATAACTTCCAGCTGACAAATGATCCTTTCTACTCTAGGAGGTTCATATATGCTGCCCATGTTGGATTCAGTTGCTCCCACCTTTCACAACTCCCCTATACATTTCTTGACTGACCAATAACTGACCCATAGGTAGGGACGTCTCTATGCCCCTGTTCAGCAGGAAGAAGTTACAGAAGATGAGACCTTCCACCTTCAACAACCTTAAAGATTTCAGGGTCAAAAATTGTTCAGGTGGAAATGATGAGGGAGCAGATGGCAAGCTGAGCACAAAGCACCAGCTCACATCCCACAACCTGCCCCCATGCCCAGGTGGGATATATGTGACATTCCTCAGGTACTGTTGACTGCCCTAAAGCTAAGGGAAGGAAAACAATGGTTAACTTATAGAGATTCCAATCCTGCAGGACACGAGTCTCCCTCAGCTTACAAATGTCTTAGTGATTTATAAGAAAAAAGCAGTATCAATAACCTAACTTCCAGAAGGAAATGTAGATGAAATTAAATGTCCTTATAACCTGCAGCCTGTTGACAAATACTTCAGGTGGGCAGAGTATAATATTCCTCCAGGAAGCTCCCAACTGTCTTAATGTTAATGCCTTACTAGAGGGAAGAAAAACCTTAACTTGACAATAGCAAGGCCTCCAGTATCTTGTAGGTCCTCTGTAGCATATGAAAGTTCTTTTGAAAACCTCCCTTTTTCCTTACCATCCCCAACCCCATAGTATATCATCAGCTACGCCTCACAACCCTGGGGAAGCCATGGGTCCTGTCCCCATGCTTCAATAAAACCACCATTTTGCACCAAAAAAAAAAAAAAAAAAAAAGATTAAAAGATTGGGTTTTTTTAACATTTTGTAATGTAAAACTAATTAAAAAGAGCACAAATGCCTCTCTCCTTACAGAGCAAAGATATAGAAGTATCCCATGGAAATATTATACAACAAAGAGGTGAAAATATTTGCTTTTAGACAATACTCCTAATTTTGCGTTCCCATATTGTTGAGCCAAGGGAATTTTTTTTAACCAGTAATCTAAACTGATGTTACCATTGGAAATTTATGAAATTACAAGCATATACATTGTATTTTTGTCATAATTTTGTTTTCTAGAGATTTTTTTTTAAGTTAATTCCTGTTAACACAGTGTAATATTAGTTTCAAGTGTACAATGTAGTGAATCAACACTGCCATCACCTGGTGCTCACCACAGGTGCGCTCCTTCATCCCCATCACCTGTCTCCCCCACCCTACCCCCCACCACCACCTCCCCTCTGGTGACCAGCAGTGTGTTCTCTGTAGTTCAGAGTCTTTGTTTCTTTTTCTTTCCTCATTTGTTTTTTCTTCAATTCCACATGAGTGAAATCATATGGTATCTGTCTTTCCCTGACTTATTTTTGCTTAGAACAATACTCTCTAGCTCCATCCACTATGTTGCAAATGGGAGGTGATTTCTTAAATACTTTTTCTAAAATATTTTGAATACCTAAACATTAACTCTTTAATATTAAAGGAAACTACTGTTAGCTATCTACAGCAGTTCACACTAAAAGCATGCCTAATTTTGTTTAATGAGCATAAAAGAAAATAGAGAAGCAGCTCTACGATCAAGTCTCTTCAGTAGAAAATGCTTTCATGATGTGCTTCTTTTAAAAGCCCGTCCTCTAGTCATCATGCATCCAGGGTCTATGAACACCTGCTCCTTGCCAAGCACTGCTCTAGGTACTTGGGCCATCATGGACAAGTCAGAAAGGTTGGGGCGGGGGGGCAGACAAGAAACTAAAAACGAGATGAATTCGGATAGCACCAAGTCCTATGAAGGAAACAAGGAGAAGGCTGCAGCAATGGTTAATTTTGTGTGTGTCCCAGGCCATAGGCACTCGGATGGCTGGCTAGACACGGTCTCTGGGTGAGATTAACACCTGAATCCGTGGACTCGGCAGACTTCCCTCCCCACTGTGAGTGGGCCTCCCCTGATCCACGGGGGGCCTGGGCAGAACAAAAGGCTGAGGTAGGAGGGAGGTGCCTTTCCTTTCTGCCTGTTAAGGTGGCCATCTCCTCTCCTCTCCTGACTTGGAACAGGGATTTACACCATCAGCTCCACTGGCTTTCAAGCCTTTGGACTTGGCCAGGAGCACACCACCGGCTTTCCTGGTCTCCAGCTTACAGGTCTTGGGCCCCCACCCCCACCCCCAGCCTCCATAAACACACAGCAGAGCCTTCACGATAAATCTCCGTTTGTGTGCGTGCACGCGTCCTACAGGTTCTGTTTCTCTGGAGAACCCTGCCTAACACAGCTCCTCTGCTTTGGTTGGTCAAGTTGCTATGGTAGTCCTTAGTGTTTGCTCACCAAATGCTTGCAGTTCTTGTCCCCGGCACTGGGAGGACTGCACTTCCCCGCTGTCTTAAAACTAGGCTTGGCCATGTGACTAGATTTGGCAAATGGATTCCGAGTAAAAAGGATCTATGCCAATTCTATTTTGGAAGATTTAGAATCTATGATCTGCTATGCTTTTTTTCTTTATGCCACAGGTAATAACAATGCTCCAGATGGGGGCTGTGTCATCCTAGGTCCCAGAATGAGGACAGTGCACAGCAGAGCTGTCAGCCAATCTATGAGGGATGCATCACATGAGGAGGAATCATTGTTCTTCTACACCACTGAGATGTGGAGGTCGCTTGTTACTGCAGCAGAACCTAACCAATCCTGATTCTCCTAGAAAATTAAGGAGATTCTATTTGAGGTAAGACCTGAATGATGAAAAAGAACCAGCTGTGCAAAGGGAAAACATGTATTTTAGGCCACAATGGGAAATCCTTGGATGGGGTACAGACAGGAGTGGCAACAGAATCTGATTTAAGAAGATAATCCTTAGATGACAGAATAGAGATTTTTCTATTCTACCCCCTTCTCTAAAAGTAACAAACAAAACCAAACAAACATTTTTTTTTTAAGATTTTATTTGACAGAGAGAGACACAGCGAGAGAGGGAACACAAGCAGGGGGAGTGGGAGAGGGAGAAGCAGGCTTCCCACCAAGCAGGGAGCCCGATGCGGGGCTCAATCCCAGGACCCTGGGATCATGACCTGAGCCGAAGGCAAATGCTTAAGGACTGAGCCACCCAGGCGCCCCCAACCAAACATCTTTGATGAACATATACTCCACAAAAAATGGAAAAAGATAAGATACAGGAACTACAAATGTTCTGGCCAAACAGAGATCAAATTTACGCAGGGGTTTAATGATGAGAAGCAAGCCACCTGCCTACAACTTCACAAACGGATGGAAACAGGAAGCAGCAGGTTTTGGGATAATCAGGGATGCTGAGTAAATGGCCTTATTTAATAGACTGGACAAGAAGCAATTCGACTCCTGGATCTGTAGCGTTATCGGGTTCAGTTAGATGGCTTACCCATCTTCACCCCTGAGGAAACAGGGGATATAGGCTATGAATATGGAGAACCAGAAAGTACAGCCAGCAACAAGAAGGATGCTGGGGAGATACAGACAACAAATAGGAGGCTAAATAAAAATCTACATGATGAATTGTAAATACCTGGCATCTCCTTTCTACCACCAAATTCCAGGTACCTGATCTCAAGCTCAGGCAAGAGGCCAAATGAGAACTTTCTGGAGAAATTAAATTATCTCAGAGAAAGGACCTTTTTTTTTTTTTTAAAGATTTTATTTCTTTATTTGACAGAGAGAGACACAGCGAGAGAGGGAACACAAGCAGAGGGAGTGGGAGAGAGAGAAGCAGGCTTCCCTCAGAGCAGGGAGCCCGATGTGGGGCTCGATCCCAGGACCCTGGGACCATGACCTGAGCTGAAGGCAGATGCTTAATGACTGAGCCACCCAGGCACCCCAAAAAAGGACCTTTAGACACTGACGTTTGAGGGAACCTAAGAAACAGCCATCTGGCCCCTGACATCCCTACAGTAAAGCCCATACACAATTTCAACTAGCTTTCTAGTGCCTCACACTTCAATATGGACAGACAGCCAAGGGTCACCAGACACTGGAGAACAGCTTCTCAGTAAAAGAGAAAAAGGTCATTTCATGCAAACAGAAAAGGGGGCGGGGGGAAAGGGGACATAAACAGAAAATGCAGGAATAGTAAGGATTTTCAAAATACACATAACTGATGTCAAAGAGACAGAAAAGAAATTGCATCTATGAACCCATAAACAGAATACTATAAACAGGAATATTGAGAAAATTTTTAAAGATGATAAATAACACGTTCCCTTAAAGGAGTAGAAGATAAAGTTGAGGCAATGGCCTACAGAGTAGAACAAAAAGACAAGAAATGCACAATAGGAGACCAGAGGAGAGAATCTGACAGGTCATATGCTATCTGAATAACTAGAGTTTCAGAAAGAGACTCTGGAGGGGAGAAAAAGATTCAAGAGAAGCTCGTAGCACTGAAGAGCAGACAGAAAGGGCCCGTCAGGCGCCTGGAGCAGGAATGGCGGGAGGACAGGGAGCAGAAGTGCCTCCAGGTTGCCACAACTGTGGGGAGAGGCCGCACACTGGGATGTGTCTGATTCTCAACCGCAATGTGCAAGCCAGGAAATGATGGGTGAGCACCTTCTAAATTCTGAGGAAAAATCATTTTCTTTTTTTTTTTTTTTTTAAGATTTTATTTATTTATTTGACAGAGACACAGCAAGAGAGGCAACACAACAGGGGGAGTGGGAGAGGGAGAAGCAGGCTTCCCGCTGAGCAGGGAGCCCGATGCAGGGCTCGATCCCAGGACCCTGGGACCACGACCTGAGCCAAAGGCAGACGCCTAATGACTGAGCCACCCAGGCGCCCCAGAAAAAATCATTTTCAACACGGATTTCCATTAACTACTCAAAGGATCAACTAGTGAAGTTTGAATTTTTAGTGAAGAGACTTTCCATCTGCAGACAACTAATATGAATAAATACACCATAATCAAGGAAGCCCCGGGAATCCTGTGCTGTCCCAGAACAGGACCAAATACAGGAAGCAGACGGAGAAAACTGCTGGGCCAAGCACTCTACAGCTGACCCCGAGAGACTCCAGTCCACATCAGACAGAGCACGAGAGGGGTCAGGGTAAAATGGAGACTATCTTAGATTTAATAAACACACAAACTTATACTATAAACAATAAACAATACATAAAAGTTTATGGATATCCTTGCAGAAATCTTAAGTAAACTTTTTGCAAGCAGAACCAAACAGCACATTAAAATAAATGCAGTTTTCCAGGAATGAAGTGATGGTTCGACCTTAGGAAACACATGAACATAATTAATGAGAAGAACTTAGAAAAATGTGATCACCTCCGTGGGTGCTGAAAAAGGGCTTGACAAAATTTAACATCCATTCATGTAAAAAACACAAACTGAGGGATACTATATGTACATATACATGTATATAGCGACAAAGCCAGCATTACTGAAGAAATATTAGAGAATTCTCTGCTAAAATAAAGAGTTATGGGTCCTCACTACATCCGTTCTTCTTGAATTCTGCACTGGAGGTATTTTCCAATGCAGGGACACAGCAGGAAACAATCAGAAGAACAGAAATTAGGGGGGTCGGGGGGGTAGCACTATCTCTATTTGCTCATGATGCAGATGGTATGATTATGCATCCAGAAACGTAAAAAGAATTAATGAAAACTACAACCAAAATATTTTATTTAATAAAATGGGATAAAAAAGTAACATGTAGCAATCAACACCTTCATGTGCATGAACAATAAAGTTAAAAGAAATATAAAAATGCATCCCATTTACAAAAACAAAAGATAAAAGAAACTGAAATATCTGAGAGACACCAATACGGTGAGAATTATAAAATGCTCTTGAAAAACATAAATGTATAATTGAATCGATGGAAAGATCTATCATGTTCTTGGGTAGAAAGGCTCAGTATCACCAAAATGCCAATTCTTCCTATGTTAATTTATAAGTTAATGCAATTTCAATTACAATACTCAAAATTATTTTTTCTGGAGCAAGAAAACATTTTTATAAAAGTTCATTAGGAAGAATAGCAAAAATTTCCAAAAAAAGAAAAACAGTAAGAGCTAGCCCTAGCAAGAATACACAATTATTAATAAATACAATTAATACAGTGGGGGTACCAGCACATGAAAAGACAGATTAATGGAACAAGATAAAAAGTTCAGATTTAGCCCCAAGTGCTTACAGAAATCTATTCGAAGAGTAATCTACTCCATTTTAATTAAACATTTCTCGCCTATCAGACTAGCGGAAATAGAAGAGCCTGGCAATATCCTCTATGTACCTGCAGAGCAATCACCATCCTCTTACCCTGCTGGTGGGAACACAAACGGCAGTCTTCATGTGAGGGAAGGTGGCAGTAACCACCAAAATCGCTTATGCATTTACAATCACAAATGTTATGTGCACAAAGCCATTTATCACAGTGCTCCCTGCAATACTGACTGCTTCAATACAGCATGGGGCGCCCACACAGTGGGGTACAAAGCAGGTGTAAAGAAGAATGAAGCGTCATGTAAAAACGCAAGGAAGAAGTAGGCTTCGTGAAAATTAGAAGCTTTTGTGCTTCACAGAATACCATCACTAAAGTGAAAAGACAATCCAGAGAAGGGACAAAATATTTGCAAATCATATATCTGATAAAAGACTTCTATGCATAACCTTAAATTTGTTAAAAAGACAACCCAATTAAAACATGCGCAATGACATGAACAGATATCGGGATACAAGGAGACATTTCTCCAAAGAAGATAAACAAATGACCAATAAGCACATGAAAAGATGTCCAACATCATCAGTCATTAGGAAAACGCAAATCAGAACCACAGTGAGATGGCACTTCACACTCCTAAGACGACCAGCTGGGAACACACAGGCTGGTACCTTCATGCGGGAAACGAGGCAGATGCTTTTAAAATCTCTCAGCTGCTTCTCAAAAGAGGAAGGAAGTTGGCTATGACCTAGCCAATGACGAAGAGAATTGGAAAGGTGTTGGTCAAACAGTATAAACTTCCGTTGGAAGATAAACAAGTTCTGGGGATATAGCGCACAGCACCGTAATTATAGTTAACCATACCATATCATACACCTGAAAGCTGCTGAGAGGCCAGATCTTAAATGTTCTCACCACAAAACAGAAATCATAATTATGTGATGTGATGGAGCTGTTGGCTAACTCCATGGTGGTAATCGTATGGATATATGTAAGTGCATCCAATCAACACATGGTACACCTTACACACGGCCATCATGTCAATTCTACCTCCATAAAAAGGAAGCGTTTACACGCGCTATAAGGTAGAGGAACCTCAACAACAGTATGCTCAGTGACAGAATGCGGACACAGGAGGCCACATGAGGCAGGCATCTACCCACAGGAAACATCCAGGATGGGCCAATCCGCATGGACAGCGTGCGGGGGGGGGGGGGGGGGGGACAGGGGAGGGACAGCGCACGGAAGGGGGACAGCGCACGGAGGGGGGACAGAGTGCGGGGGGACAGAGCGTGGGGGGACAGAGCGCAGGGGGGCAGCACACAGAGGAGGGACAGCGCGCGGAGGAGGAGGGACAGCGCGCGGAGGAGGGGCAGCACGCGGAGGAGGAGGGGGGACAGCGCGCAGAGGAGGGGGGACAGCGCGCGGAGGAGGGGGGACAGCGTAGAGGAAGAGGGACAGCACGGGGAGGAGGGGGGACAGCGTGGAGGAGGGACAGCACGCGAAGGAGGAGGACGGACAGCGCGGGGAGGATGGAGACCCTGAAGGAGGAGGAACAGAGCCCAGAGGAAGGACAGCACCATCTTAAGAATGTGCTAGAAACCACTGAATTGTGCACTTAAAACACAAGTCTCAGAAACCAAAGGACATATCGTCTTATTCAAGTGAGGACCATACACAAAAGTAGAATTACACGAACTTTCTATGCTTCAGTAATTAACAGTTCACCATATATTTTAAATCTATAAACTATTTTCCTCAAGTTCCCAAGACCTAGTATCAAACATTCAATACTGTACATAGTAGCTTATCCTTTTTTAAAAAAGATTTGTCAGAGAGCGAGAGAGAGAGAGAGAGAGAGAGAGAGCGAGCACACACGTGAGAGAGCAGGGGGAGGGGCAGAGGGAGAGGGAGAAGCAGATTCCCAACTGAGCAGGGAGCCAATGCCGGACTCGATCACAGGACCCTGAGATCATGACCCCAGCAGAAGGCAGACGCTTCACTGACTGAGCCATCCAGGCATCCCCACAGTAGGTTATCCTTAATAACACAAAATAAGTGATTAAGTATAAATTATAAAATTCTGTTCAAAAAAACCCTAACCCAGGCGCCTGGGTGGCTCAGTCATTAAGCGTCTGCCTTCAGCTCAGGTCGTGATCCCAGGGTCCTGGGATCGAGCCCCACATCGGGCTCCCTGCACCGTGGGGAAGCCTGCTTCTCCCTCTCCTACTCCCCCTGCTTGTGTTCCCTCTCTCGCTATGTCTCTCTCTGTCAAATAAATAAATAAAATCTTTAAAAAAAAAAAAAAACCCTAACCCTAACCCTCTGCCAGCAAAAAATATCAAAGATTGATATTTGAAACTTGGCCGTATAAAATCTATGAAAAGATCTGTGCCTACATAACTTAAAATATTAATACGAAGGTATTTTTTGTTTGTATTCCTATTTTGACTCACATCTTTGTGCTTTTACTAATTAGTACTCTGAGTCATGTCCTGGATATTTATGAAAATGCAGACCAAACTATGCCAAACCTCTCAAAAGAATATAATCTACTAGTCTACCTCCAAATTTATGGTTTTCACAGTATCTAAAGATGAGCGCACTAGAGTTTTTAAATTTAAATAAGGACCTTTAAGCTAAAGTATGCATACCTCTGATTACCATATTTATGTTAAGAAATTAATCACACGACAAGGAAAAAAGCTTTCCAACAAGTTACTGTTACAGGACTTAACGTAAGTAAAAAACAGTAACAAACAAATACTTAGTTTATCCTTATTTAAAAACAAGACATGTAAGAATTGTTGAATCATTACACTGTACATCTGAAACTAATATAACACTGCATGTTAACTATACTGGAATTTAAAAAACTTTTAAAAACTTAAAGATGCGGGGCGCCTGGGTGGCTCAGTCATTGGACGTCTGCCATAGGCTTGGGTCATGATCCCAGGGTCCTGGGATCGAGCCCAGCATCAGGCTCCCTGCTCAGCGGCGAGCCTGCTTCTCCCTCTCCCACTCCCCCTGCTTGTGTTCCTGCTCTCACTTTGTCTCCCTCTCTGTCAAATAAATAAATAAATAAAATTTAAAGATGTGTAAGTCTTCAAAATAAGTGATTTTTTTTTAGCATTAAAATTTCCTTAAAGCAAGGTGACTGGAAATCAAACAAAAATTAGATAGATACACACTACCTGCTTAAACTGAGTACAGAGACAGCAAACACGCATTCTCCTGATAAGCCACGGTCATCATCACACACACGGACACCTGCCTGTCCTGCACCAGGGTTCTCAACCTCGGACCCTCTCACGGAGCAGACGTCTGTGCTGTGGGAGCTGTCAGCAGAGTCCCTGGCATCTACCCACTAGACAGGACAATCTCCCAAGGCATGACAATCAAGCATGTCTGCATGTCTCCAGACACTGTTGAAAATCCCGCGGGGAGCAAACTCACCTTTACACACCAGTCAAGCTTCTTACATTTGTGGACTTGACTTTTGTAATTGTCTATCCCCTTACTGTTCACCAGTCACTGACACACTAACCTCTTTCTAGTGTGCATGTTTCTCAAGATTCCCTTTCCCTTTAAAATTTGTTTTAAATGTCTATCCACCAAATATGAGACCACCACCCTGATGACAGGGTCATGGTGCAGGAGGGTAGTTCTTCTCTGAATGAAGGGTGGGGTTTTTAGATCCCTGCTACCACGGATATGAATTAGCCTTTTTAGATTCTTTGGTCTTAAGTCATCTCTATGCCCAACATGGGACTCAAACACACAGCCCTGAGATCAAGAATCACACACTCCAGCCAGCCAGGTGCCCCTGGTCTTGTTCTAATGTTCAACCAAAGCCAAAAGTGCAAACATTGTATCCTGTCTTAATCCGCTTTTCTTAAAACTGCTTTTGAGGCCAAACATGTTTTCAAGTTTGTTTTCTTTTTAACATGTGTGAAGCTTGTCTACACAAGTGCTGCTCTGTGTTCTCTATTTTTAAAGACAGAAAACTACAGGGGAAAACTGTCCAATTAATAGAAGTCAAAATAAGAGCAATTTTCTCGTATTTTATTTGTAGCCATGAACTTTTGGATGAAATAAAAGATACAAACATGAAAATCAGCATGGATTCTCATTATTTGCATATTGCACGTTTGTGAGTTCACCTGCTTGCTGAAATCCGTACTTAGGACCAGTGGACCATCGCTCAGGACAGGGCAGGGTCCCAGCTGCAAGGGAACCGGGGCTGCCTCCTGTTCCAGCTCAGACTGTCAACGGTGTCCTTTCTGCAGGCTACTTAATGCCACGTTTTTCGCATTTTTGTGCTCTGTGCTGGTGATCTCCTGGTGTGAACAGCCCAAGCATGGTGCTGAAATGCTGTGCTGAGCCCAGCAGGCCATGGCTGGCTCTGGGGTGTCAAGCAAGCATCCTTCAGGTACTCGGTTATGGTTATGGGGCCATCACCCAGAACCAGGGAGGAGAGAAGATGTGCCCATTTGTGCCTGAGGCCAGTCTGGAAAGTGCTCAAGGATCTACGGTGCACAGAAGGTGGAAACGCAGCAACATTTGTGGACCCAGGAGAGGACAACAGATCAAAAAGTGTAGTGGACAGCACCATTGTGAGGCTGACAGCCAAGGAAATTTACAGTCACGTTACCTGGGGTTAGGAAAACGCTGAATCTTCCTCAGCTAATAGTGCTGGCTGGCTGGCGTGTTTCAAAAAGGGACACTCCGCGAAGAAAGTTAAATTTGGCAGACAAATTTATGCAGTAAAAGGGTTATGGAGAATAAGTTTTCAGCATTGAGACTGGCTTTTTTACAAGGATTTTAGCAAATGACCCTGTAGCATGGAAATGGCATTTTGGTTCACAAAAATGTAACCCAAGAGCTGGCAGGAACATAGGCCTGTATTTCCCCCACAGGCAAAGGATCCCGGTTGGGGAATTCAGTGTTTGCGGTGACCTGACAGCACAGGACTACGGTGAATAAAAAGAATCAACTGTAATTATAATAAAATGTCATCTTTACTTTTTAAATGCTTTAAATAGTCATTTTTAGGACACTGTAACGCAAACACCCTGAAAGCAGGGATATGAAGAAAACCGAAGCTTCTACCATATTTCCAGTTAGACGGAGCCAGCACGGAACAGATGCCACCAGACAGAAGACGTACTACTCGACCTAAGGATATGCTCATCACATTATTTCCTAACACGTCTGGTAAAATGACACAATCACTGTCTTTTAGGAACTTAAAAATCTACAAAACAGGGCACGTGATGTTTGTGTTGGAAATCATTGTTAAGTGATCACTCATTTACAGCAACCATACTAGCAGATGCTGAGTTTATGAGAAGGCTTAATTTCTCGAATATTTTTTTCAAGGGGATTTTACCATAATTTGCAGATTGTGTACTAGTAAACGTTAACCTTGAATAAGGACAAATAACCATTCTGTCTTCAGAACCAACCTAAGTACGTATGAGCACCATGATGAAGGGACAGAGAGCAAAGGGACACAGGAAACAGGGCAATTTCATCCACGGCAAAGAGCTTACACTAACAGTAACACATATCACCTAATAAATGTTGGAATGAATTTAATCTCCGTTTATAACGACCTTTCTTCCTAATACATTTGCCTTTAAAATACCATCTCTTTAATGCATAAAATTAGACCAAAGTTTGCAGTTGAACTTTTCCATTATGTACATTCTGATTACATGAGAATCAACTATAAGTTTTTAAAACCCTCAATTATTTAGCAGTCCCTTTAAGGATATTTTACGATCATGAAGGAGCAAATCTCATTTTACTGTATGTATATTTTTATTATAATGAATGAGCAATAGAAGAACTAAGAAGTTACATGACCATTTTCCAGATCACAGACCGCCAATCACGCGAGGGGTGAGAATACGCGGCACGTGGGCTCTTGGCACGCACTCCTGCACCGATGCCAAACCTCCAGAAAAGCATGCATTCAGCTGACCTCTGACCTCTGAGCAGGACTGCATAACACACAGTCCGGGCTTGTTTCTTACACTGTCTTTGTTGAACGGATGTAATATACATATCAAAGTTTATACTACCTTTGAAAACGTAGGAAATACTGGATTACATATTCCAGACAACCTGACACTTTCCGCATTTTCCACTGTGAAGTGTATAGCAACAGGCGGACACTGACAAAGTGTGCCAGTAAATCTGGCACTTTCTGTAGCTAAACTGCCAAATACCTGTTATTTTAATACAATGTCTGTTTCTAAAGTACTTCAAGTTTTAATTTGGTGAAAATGTGTTTCCTGTAATCTTGAAAAAGGGTATGACAAGGTTTGGTCTCATATCACCTGCATAGGCTGCCGTGTTAAGAAGGATTCTGAGGAGATGGGGAGTGCAGGTACGTCTGCAGATCCTGGGTGGGGTACGGGACTTCCTACACGGGCCCTCTCTCGCCCAGGGGAGTAAGTCATTCTGGAAAGTGGAAGATGAGCTGACATGAGAAATCAAGTAGGATCTGGGGCCCAGAAGATCGTGCGGTGCCTACACCATGCAGGCAACGAAGACAAAGCAGCATTCTTTCGTCCATCTACGCGCACCATGTCCAGCACTACGCTAGCTGTTACACGGGAATTTCAGTCAGGGTTCTCAGGTCAAGGAACTGGGAAGACGATTACAGGGTAAAGCTTCAATAACAACAAACAATAGAAGAACTAGCGGAGGCTAAAGCGGTCAAATTGAGGGGACAGATCACTGAGGGCTGGCAATAAGGTGAAGACGAAACTTGGCAGAGAACAAAAATGCCCACCAACCATAAAGCAAATTTTGAGCTGACTTCAGCACTGGAGGTGGAATGAGGAGGGGAAAGGTGGATACCCAAGTAAAAGTTACAAAGTATTATTAATACAACCAGTACTACATTAAAATATAAATCACTACTGAAAGGATCAACAGAATTACTGGCTGAAGTAAGTTTTACATAGAGGACAGCAGGAGAGGAGAGCGGACTCCAAAATAGCCTGAATGACAGGGTGAGCAGAATCCCCTGGGGCTGATGAAGGAAAGGAGGAGGGGCTCCCAGTTACCTCCACTCCCTGCTCAACAACAGTGTCCAAGCCATGGCGCAGAGAAGAGGCGCAGAGAAGAGGCCCCGAGCAGAGCCAGTGGCCGCCCAGCCTCAGTAGGCCAGCATTCAAGTCAGCATGTCATTTGGCAGAATTCAAATTTCTCTCAATCGCTCCCTATAAATCAAACTTCCTGTGATCCTCTTCCTATTATTTATAGTATTTAGACATTCGAGGAAATGGTATCTCAACTTAAGAACAAATACTGCCTCCTACTGGTGACATCCGTCTAACATTTCCCACACTGCTCTTCAAGGTGAAATTCCGAAGAACACTCCATAGGAGCGCCTGGGTGGCTCAGTCTGTGAAGCGTCTGCCTTCAGCTCAGGTCATGAACCCAGGGTCCTGGGATGGAGTCCCGCATCGGGCTCCCTGCTCAGCGGGGAGCCTGCTTCTCCCCCTCCCGCTGCCCCTCCCCCCCAACTCGTGCTCTAATAAAATCTTAAAAAAAAAAAGAACACTCCATTTAAAATGCATTTCAAACAACAGCAAGTACTACAACTTCTGAATGTATCTGGTAATCTAAAACTGAGAAAATTGTGTACAGTTAAGAAAATGTGACGACACACTCTAAAAGCTGTGTTTGTCACATGACATACAAGTAGAAAAAGAGGACCAACAGCAGCAGGAGATGAAGTGTGGACGGGGCTGCGCCCGCACCACCAACCACCAACCAGCACTGAGGGAGGCTGCCCGGGCCACTTCCTCCCCTTTCAAGCCCACCTGCTACACACCCTGGCTTCCACAGAACTAACGAGCCGGGCGGGAGAAAACCCAGCTTGAAACTGGACTAGTGGTTGCTCAGTTTAAGTCACCTGAAAATAACAGACTAAAAGCTACTTTTAATAATCCTCAGAAAATAAAATTTAACTTTCAAATCACTCAAATCAAAGTTTCTTACCTGAAACAATCCAACATGAGTACAGATCGCAAGTGAGAGGCTTCCTAAAATTATGCGTATCTAGAATATAGGCGTGCAGAATAGTAAAAGAAGGCATTTCAAAATAAAAGATAACCGGTATTCTGACATTATATATTAGATGTGATATTTTTAAACATAAAAAATATTAAATTATAAGTACAAAAGAAAGGGGCGCCTGGGTAGCTCAGTCGGTTAAGCGTCTGACTCTTGATTTCGGCTCAGGTCAGGATCCCAGGGTCCTGGGATCGAGCCCTGCGTCGGACTCCCAGCTCAGCGGGGCGTCTACTTTAGATTCTCTCTCTCTCTAACAAGTAAATCTTAAAAAAAAAAAAAAAAAAAAAAAAAAGTACAAAAGAAAAATAAATCACCTTGAACTTTATATCCTCTATAATCTAAAAAGACAACACCTCTAATGATAAATAAAATGCAAAAGTCTTTTTAAAGACAGTATCAATGGAAATCCCAAATAAATTAACCTCAGTTGTTCTTACTGGAAGGCCTTAGCAGTTAAAGTAGATGTGCTACACATCAAAACCAACTGCAAATTAAGGACTTGATCTCCCAGATATCATTTCTCAGGTGCAGCTCAGAGACGGAAAAACCACTAACAGGCAGATAAATCAAGAATCTACAAAACATGAGAACTTCCTACCAGCTTTTATGCTGAAATAGTCTCCCCATGCAGAGCCTTCTCAATGCTTACCCTTCATTAAAAGACTTCTTAAAAATCTTTCCACAGCTATTAAATGAGAAAACCGTACTTAATATCCCATCCCAACATCCCTTCTGAGAAGCACCCATGGTCTGGGTCTGCTCATGCTACAACTCAATTCATCTGGTCTCTCTTCACCATATGTCGCTCATATTACTTTATTTTAGGGAACAGGAAACACCTACTGAACTCTAAAGCCTCAGCACTTAGTGCTACTTTCAAGAAATTCGCTACTTCCATCCAAATTGAACTTATTCTGCAAAAGGAATGCTAAAAGCTTCCTCAGGACAATGCCTTCCCCTAATACAGCAAGAACACTCTAGTGTTGGACTTCATTCTGAAAATGTTCACCCTTCTCTTGTATGCCTGAGGATTAAAATAAAGACTGTAGGTTCCCCCCAACACCTGTGCCAAGTTATTTTTTTTTAAGATTTTTTTATTTTGTTTATTTGACAGAGAGAGACACAGCGAGAGCAGGAACAGAAGCAGCGGAAGTGGGAGAGGGAGAAGCAGGGAGCCCCATGCGGGACTCGATCCCAGGACCCTGGGATCATGACCTGAGCCAAAGGCAGATGCTTAACGACTGAGCCCCCCAGGCGCCCCTGTGCCAAGTTATCTTCCTAGTGTGAGCTGCCAGCAGGAACAGTAAGACAAAGAACCCATTATCGATGCCTGCCCTTCATCACTAGCTGTTATTACCAGTGAAACTACAATTAACAGGAACTCTGCATTTGGAACATTCTGACTACCAGGAGGTACCTAATACTCCTTTCTTCCCACCTCCTCCTTTTGTAAGGGCAGCAGGCATAGTGTTACATTCTTTTACTATTCTGTGCTTTTGCGGGATTATAAGTGCACATTTGGAGGATGAAGATACGTCAGTATGAAGATCACAGTAGTTGGTGAATTTTAAGGGAACAGCAACCAAACAGAATATAGGTGAGGCAGTCATACACTTGAACGCAAAACCCATCTGATCCTGTACTGTGTGTGACCTCCCGCACTGTTAATGTACCTTCTGAGTCCACTGCCTTCTTGTAAATTATAGGGTACTTACAACTATAACAACGTAACTCATCACATCATCTGCAATAATACTCCTTACTGCAACTCGCTGTTGCAAAGATGAAAGCAAGAACACAACTGCCTGGGAGAGTAGGTGCTCACTAAGTGCTCCCCCTTTTTTAAAGAATTTATTTATTTGACAGAGACAGAGCACAGATAGGCAGAGCGGCAGGCAGAGGGAGAGGGAGAAGCAGGCTCCCCGCTGAGCAAGGAGCCCGACGCGGGGCTCCATCCCAGGACTTTGGGATCATGACCAGACCCGAACGCAGACACTTAACCGACTGAGCCACCCAGGTGTCGTCCCCCCTTATTTTTTTTTTTTAAAGATTTTATTTATTTATGAGTGTGTGCACAAGTGTGCACACAAGCAGGGGGAAGGGCAGAGGAAGGAAGACTCCCTGCCAACAGAGAGCCCAATGGGGGACTTGATCCCAGGACCCTGAGACCAAGACCTGAGACAAAGACAGACACTTAACCGACTGAGCCACCCAGGCGCCCCACCTAAGTGACCCTTAAAAAAAAAAAAAATGGTGCTGCCACAAGCAAGATGTTTACAATGAAACCCAGCTTTCTAAAACTGCTAAGGTAAGCTTCTAAAGGGACCTATGTGAATATACATGCAAGTTAAAATGTATTCATGACAGATTGTCTTGCTATAAATCACGGTATCTTCCTGATTTTTAAAAAACTTAGCATTTTTTAATCCCAATTGTGGGAATTAGTATTAGGTGACAACCTCTCAACATACCCATTAAAAATTTTGTACACATATTTCTTTTGTGTTTACACAATAAATGCCTAAATGGAGAAGAAAATTCTTCCCTCTTTATATTTTAAATTTACTTAACGTTAAGTAGATCAAACTGGAGAAAATATTAAAAATTTTAAGTGGGTCTTCCTGTCACTTAAACGTTTAGCTAACATCTGGAGAAAATAAAAAATTATTAATCACAACAAAGTTGTTTTTAGTGGTGAACATAATAAAAATCACAAAGTTACAAATCAGAATAAATCTGAAATCAGTGTAGGGGCGCCTGGGTGGCTCAGTCGTTAAGCGTCTGCCTTCAGCTCAGGTCGTGATCCCGGAGTCCTGGGATCAAGCCCCGCATCAGGCTCCCTGCTCTGCGGGAAGCCTGCTTTTCCCTCTCCCACTCCCCCTGCTTGTGTTCCCTCTCTCGCTGTTGTCTCTGTCAAATAAATAAATAAAATCTTTAAAAAAAAAAAATTTGAAATCAGTGTTAAGGGGCACCTGGGTGGCTCAGTCGGTTAAGGGTCTGACTCTTGATTTCAGCTCAGGTCATGATCTCGAGGCCATGATCTCAGGGTCCTGGGATCAAGACCCCCCTACCCCGTGCTCAGTGGGGAGTCTGCCTGTCTCCTCCTGCCTGTGCTCTTTCTCTAAAATAAACAAATCTTAAAAAAAAAAACCACTGTTAAACCCTCAAAAGTAATCTTAACTCAAATGCAATATACTGTAACTCACATATATTGTCCCAAAGCACTTAGACACTTTCTTCTGCCACACTCCCCTTGCTTCAGTAACTGTTACCTGGCAAGTGTCTAGTACATAGTAGATTCCATAAATAACAATGTTTCAGGAATGAACTCAAGGTATTAAAACATACTGTACCTATCATAAGAAAACACAATACTTTAATCTTACGAAACAGTAATTATGGAGTAACGACGACAAAGGCATTTAAAACAAAACTAGTTAATCTACTATAAATATTACTCAGTTTACAAAATAAATAAAACACCACACAAGTCTTCATCAATACACATCTTTTTAACATAACGGGATCTGCTAGACTTCTCTCTTCTCTGAATAGATGAGCCATATGCCTTTAAAATGTGGATTTAGGGCGCCTGGGTGGCTCAGATGGTTAAGCGTCTGCCTTCGGCTCAGGTCATGATCTCAGGGTCCTGGGATCAAGTCCCGCATCAGGCTCCCTGCTCCTTGGGAGCCTGCTTCTCCCTCTGCCTCTCTCTCTCTCTCTGTCTCTCATGAATAAATAAATAAAATCTTTAAAAATAAAATAAAATAAAATGTGGATTTAACAGTATCCCATTACCTTGTAATTTCTTTAATTTCATGTAAAGCTAGGCAAATATTTAGCCTCTTAGCTATCGAATAGAAAATATAATCAAAAAGTACAATGAAAGATTAAATGTCTAAATATTTACAGGTTCCACATATTTACCTCAATTTTGCAAATCTAAGCATCTAACAATTTGTTAAATGTCCCTACCAATACATAATGAACTACAAAAATATTTTTTAACATCCAAGTAAATATACATACTATCTGCACTTGTAAATAACTTGTACATTAAGTATTATATAGCACTTTCACAATACAACTAAATAACTTTTTAAGAATTTTCTGAGTGGAAAATTATTAACAGGCACACATATGTGCAATGAGATCTTTCCTTAAGGCAGTACAATATGTCTAAAATACTACGGCTAAGACTTGCTTATTCAAAAAAAGCCATACTCTTGGGTATTTAGACTTGATTTTTATCTCCCTCCCATTAAACTTCATTTCTATCACTTTACTTCCTATCACAGGAATTCTCAAACTTTTATGTTCTACAGAGCACATTCTCTCACAAAGCTGCTAGCTGGTGAGTGTGTGCTGGGATGGGGTGTGCTAGGAGGTGGTGGGGCCTTCCATAATTTAAAGGAAGACTGCCGTGCTTTTAAGATGATCACTCATAGGATTTCTAACAGTAGAACAGCCTATGTGAAGAACTTTGCACAATGGCTAAGACTTGGTGAACATTCTCTATTTGGTACATAGTATCATGGTACTCATTTATGTTACAAACTTCTGAATACCAAAACATTTCAAAAATCAAGACCAAAGGACAGACCGCTGATGAAACAGAGAACTTTCAGATCACTACTCATCTCCACAAAATCACTGCACCAAAGCAGATTTAAGTTGTTTTGAAATTTTGACAATGCCACTGCAAAAAAGTAACTCAAAGCTGTTGTGCAAGAAATACAGGTAGAAATTAAACTCAAATCCGTTATTTTTTGTCAAAATTCCTAGAAAAAATATTGGTGAGGGATTATGAATTCCACAATGATCAAATCAAGAGGTAACAAGCAGTGATTCTTTATTCAGAAAGTCTTACTGCTACAAATGAATACAAAACATATAACCTGAAGCAGTTGCAGACAGGGTGACAGATGTGGGAAAAGAGAAAATGATTCACTGATTACCAATGGTTCAAATAAGAACTCTTACACTATGTGCTTCAGTTACCCAGACCCTTCATCAAAGATAAAGAAGTCATGATAGGTGGGTGCTGGGCACCGGGGGAGGGGGGCAGGGAGTCAGTGAGTATGGAGTTTAAGTCTTACAAAAGGAAAAGAGTTCTGGAAATGGATGGTGATGCTTTCTGCACAACAGCGTGAATTTATTTAATACCATTAGACTATACACTTTAAAATTTTCATTTTGATACATGTATTTTACCAGTAAAGAGAATAAATGCAAAAAAAGTAATGACAAAAAGATCCTTAAAAATTGCTTCAAGTTAGTGAGCCCTGAGGAATATAACAATTTCTTATTTTCCAACTCTGGGATAACTAAAGTGAACACACGGAGGGATTCAGAGGTATGCTCCAACACACACAAATTAGTAACCAAGGCACACATAAGAATGCTATGCTGCAATTTCAGAGGTCCATTCCTTTCCACCCGTTCCAATTATCAACCCAAACTGAATTTGATTCAACTGACTTGAATTAGTCTAATAGTGATTCATGCATCCATAGCCCTACGAAGTTGGTACAGTTATTATCCCTCTTGTTTTCCAGATGGGGAAACTGAGACCAGGCATGGCGAGTTTAAGTAATTTGCCTGCTGTGACTTTGCTAGAAAATGACAGAGGAGAGATTCAGACCCGAGCCATCTGGCTTCAGTCATTTTGCTATATGCTACCTCTCTAATCTAAAGGACAAAAAAAAAACCTAATCACCCTATTAAAAAAAAAAGTCAGTGTTAAGTACAAGTTAAGGTTTTCAAACAGTGAAAAGTTTTTAACTATCATAAGGCAAAGTCTGGCCATTAACTCAATTTTCCCCACAGATACAACCTCTTTGCTTATATGATGTCTTCCAGGTAAAATTCAATTGAAGGATGGTAAAGGTAGGTAAAGAAAATAGGACAACCAGAGGTTTAGGTCTTGAAGCATTATTAGGACAGCAAGCGACACCTCTACTACAAATGTTAAAATTCTTAATTTCAATTAATGTCTCAAGTATGCCAAAAGGTAGGAGTGTCTCTATTACACAATATCTAAACCACTCCTAAAGGAAAAGGGGTAGAATTACAAAAGGGTTAGAGTTTACATAAACACGCGTCAATTCAAGGAAACATGCAAGAGGACATCCAAAGTACCGACATAACCGTGTCCCAGGAATATTCAGCATGCGCTCAGGAGCGAAAACTAACACGTTCTGTGATTTTTCTTTGTAAAGCAACTACTAGTTGTGTGTATTTAAACACCTTACAACCGGTAACTGCAAAAATAAATTTCCCACTTTACAGAATGTAAAAGGGAGACTCAGTTTTCACATGAACAACATCTACGGGGAGGAAGTACCACGTAAAAGATAGAAATCCTGTTAACCACAGGTAGAGTTAAGGAAAAAAAAAATGTATTCATTCTGTCATAATCACATCCCACACCTTCTGATCTTTGATTTTCTAGCCTAGCCATCTTATAAAGAAGAGTCCACCAAAATAATCCCTGTAACCAGCCAGTTAGCCAAAGACGTGGAAAATAACACCCCTAAACAAAAATTCATATTCTATATCCTTATTGTACAAATTAGAACTCAGAAAAAAATCACAAAGGTGACCTTGTTTACCAGAAAGCATTCAAACTTTTTAAGTACAACCAAGACTATCTCCCTGATAACTTCCAACCATTAATTAGAATCGATGACCCCAAAACCTGAAGAGGTTATGCATCCCACAATTAGTAAGCTACAACTACTCCATTTCTTAGTTGAAAAGAAAACAAGTTAGCGTTTTACTTTCTGCCTTTCAACAAACAGATGATTTTTCAGCAGGCTTACAGTGGGATGCAGGGCACCGGAGGACCCAGGACCCAAACCTCGGGACGCCGGACTGGCCGCTCCAGCCCACAGGCGCCCGTTCCCCGCACAGGCCACCTGGCACCTGCTCGGCGCCCCCGGACCCCCGGACCCCCGGAGCCCACCCGCACCCGGGCCCCGCGCGCACCGCCAACAGCATGCAGCCGGCCCGTACCCCCGCGCGAGCGGCCGTCCACGTGGAAGCTGGGGGCCCGGGCCGCCCCAGGAGCCCCGCAGCCCCCGGCCCCGCTCCGCACGCCGTGCCGAGGCCCCGGGAGGACCTGTTGAGGAGGCGCAGGCCTCGCCGCCGCGGAACCCGGCCCCAGGGGACGCGGAGCGGGCCTCGCCTGGGTGCTCGGGGACCGCCCTGCCCGGCCGCGGCCGCCGCCCTCACACAACGAGCCACGCCGGCGCCCGCACCCCCGCCCTCCCCCACTCACAGGGCCGCGTTCCGGCGGACCCCAACCCGCGGGCCCCAGGCCTGGCCGCGCGGGAAGGGCCGGCCCGGCGGGCGGCGCTCACGCGATTCCCCGGCTTCCGGCCCGAGCAGGCCCCGCGCGGTCCTCCTCCTCCTCCTCCTCCGGCCCGCCCCTCCCGGGCCCGCCGAGGGCGAGGGGGCGCGGGCGGGACCCCCGCAGGCCCCGCCGCCCCCGCCCGCCTACACAAAGCCCGGCGGGCCGCCCGGGGCTGCTCGCGGGAGGGCGGGCGGCGAGCGCACCGCGCCGGCGGCCAGAGAGGCTGCAGCCGGGGCCAGGCTCCACAAAGCGACGGCGCCACCGTTCGGACGCCCCCGCCCGCGCCCCGCGCCCGCCGCGGCCGAGTCTCCCACCATTATGTTCCGGTCCTCGCCGCCGCCGCCGCCGCGCCCGGCCCTCCCCCTCCGCGCCCGGCCCCGCCGCCGCGCCGCCTCCTTCCCGCCGCCGCCGCCGCCGCCGCCGCCTCCCGGGCCCAGGCCTGCGGGGCGCGCGGGGGGG
>NW_022589736.1:2760759-2828858 GCF_004348235.1 Phoca vitulina | reverse complement strand
GGGCGCGCGGGGGGGTGCTCCCCGCCTCCCGGCCTCCGCGCCGCCTCCCCGCCTCCCGGCCCCGCCGCCGCCGCCACCCGCCCGCCGCCTTCCTCCCCGGCCCCCTCCCCGGGCTTCCCGGCGGCTCCCCCGCGGCCCGGCCTCCGCTCCGGCTCTCCGCCGCCCGCCGCCCTCCCCGGCTCGGCGCTTCAGGGGCGCCATGTTTACAAGCCTCGGCCGCGGAGACCCGCGCGCGCCCGGCCGGGAAGGCGGCGGCGGCCGGGCGGGCCGGCGGGGGCGCGGGGGGCCCGGCGCCGCCCGCACTTACGGGGTCTCGGCGCCGCGCGGCAGGCCCGGGGGCCGGGGGCGGGAAGTTGGGCCGCCGCCGCCGCCGCCGGGGAAAGTTTGCGTCCTGCGAGGCCGCGGCGCTGCTCACATGGCGGTGTGTGCGCGGGGCGGCCGCTCGCCCGGCCCGGCCTCCTGCACCTCCGCCCGCCCGCCCGCCCCCGGACTTTATTGTGTGGCCGGGCCGGCCGCGCCGCGGGCTCGGGGTGCGGGCCGCGGGGTGCGGGCCGCGGGCTCCGGCTCCCTCCCGGCCGGGCCGGCGCCGCGCACGCCCACACCCACCTTCCCTCCGTCCTGTCCTCGGCGCCTGTCTCCGAATTTGCTTCAGCATATTCTTACATATCCACACATGCACTTGATAGCGGCACACACGTGAAGGCTACGTACGTGCGGGCACGCGGGAGCCGGGAGCCGAGCGCACAAAGCTCCCGGCGCTCGCAGCATCGTCAGGCTCGGACCTGCGGGGCTGGGGGCGATGCGGGCCCACGTCTGCTCCGGGTGCGCTGCCGTGCGCCGGCCGAGCTGCCGGGGCCTGGGCGGGCGTCAGGGTGTGGGTGAGCAAAACCGGTAACCTGCTTTTGATGTCTCGTTAATTGGATCATCAAAAACACCTGCAGGGAGGTGCTAGATTCCCCGGGTTCATGCATGCACACACGGGACTGTCGGAAGAACAGGACCACCCATTATCAGTTGGGCAAAAACAGTGCAAATCTGTGTAAGGAAAAGCAGCTTCTCTTTTTCGTTCGTAGTTGTGCATCTAACAGAGAAGATCCTAATGTATGGTTTACTAAGTCTCAGAGGTAAGCAGACTTGGATAGATAGATGTCGCATATTTTCCCTAATGACCTTTCTTTACTGGGAGTTTGGAAGGAAGACCTGTCAACCAAAATTTCTTACTCTGGTTCTCCTTGGACATATGTACCTGCAAATCATTGGGAAGAGACTGTCCAGGAAATTTCGGGATTCTAATCCAACTCATCAATCTTCTTTCATCGCTGGCCTCTAAGACGAAGAATTTAGAAATGGGTAGTACTTGCATAGGTGTTCTGTGATGCACCCACTCACAGCCCTGCTTCTGATACATCTCAGAGAGTTTTTGGTTAGATCAAGAGACGTCACGAAATAATTTTAACTCATTTTACACATAAATACATGTCATTAAAATCCAGCAGATGGGTTAAAGGGTGTCAGAAAAAAATCAAGCCATACCAGGTTTGAATGCTGGACCAGGAATTCTAACAACAAACAGCTTTAAGTAAATCACTTTTTTGTTTAAAGTCATCTATAAAATAGAGGACTGCATGGTTCTGTGTATTTCGTGGAGGCTGCTCAAGTAAGACAAATTCATGTGGGTATAAAAGGAAGCTTACCTTTTAGGAAAGAAGTGACTGCATAACTCCACATCTTTCTCCAATTAAATTGTATAGGCATCATTTCAATGTTTGTACCCAGATACTATCTCTCATTCTATCTAATGTAAGTTAATTTATCCCCGGATTTCCTATTTGTTTTGCCTAGAATTTAGCCCTTGGTTCCATTTTGCCTCCAGAACAGTTTTATTTACCTCATTCCCTCAGAGGGGTGAATATGGAGGAGGGGATGTGGTCTGAGCCAATGGTTTGAGGCCAATGACTTGGGGTGGGGAGTTGGGGGAGGCCCAGAAGACCAAAATAGTTACTTCCATACAACTTAGGTTATACCATGAATTTACCTGCCAGACTGCAAGGAGAGGGCGAGGGTATCAGAGAAAAGAGAAAAGGAAGAGCAGTGGGCCGTGAGGAGTGGTTTACATCAACTGGGACATGTTTCTAGTCCTAGAAACTTAGCACCACCCAACAAATGACCCACAACAGTCCTAATTCTTCCCAAACTCCACCAGCATTTTCTACACTTAACTAATACTTGACTTGATCAGCATATTACTTTTTCCAGCTTCTGCTTTAAGAAGTCTTACTTAAATAGGAAAGACATGAATTATCCAACAAATTGATATGGAAAATATGTCTTTTTAAAAAATAAATTCTAGGGGCGCCTGGGTGGCTCAGTCGTTAAGCGTCTGCCTTCGGCTCAGGTCATGGTCCCAGGGTCCTGGGATCGAGCCCCGCATCGGGCTCCCTGCTCGGCGGGAAGCCTGCTTCTCCCTCTCCCACTCTGCCTGTTTGTGTTCCTTCTCTCACTGTATCTCTCTCTGTCAAATAAATAAAATCTTTAAAAAAATAAATAAATAAATTCTAGGGGCGCCTGGGCGGCTCAGATGGTTAAGCGTCTGCCTTTGGCTCGGGTCATGATCCCAGGGTCCTGGGATGGAGCCCCGCATCGGGCTCCCTGCTCAAGGGAGGAGCCTGCTTCTCCCTCTCCCTCTGCCATTCTCTCCACTTGCGCTCTCTGACTCTATCTCTCTGTCAAATAAATAAATAAATAAAATCTTTAAAAAATAAAAAAAAATAAATTCTGTCCTTGCCTTGCATTAAAAATAACCCAATGACTTAAATGTCATTGTAAAAACTAAAAATCATTTTCCAATAGACAGGAGAAAATATAGGTGGGTATTTGTAAGATTGAAGGCGGAGAAGACTATCCCAAGTCCTAAAGAAATGGTTTTTATCACAAAAGGTAAGAGTGATAAATTTGGCTGTATAAAAATACATGAATCCTGTAAGTCAAAACCAGATACAGACCTAGTTAAAAATATGCCCTTTGGTGTTACAACTTTGACCCTTTATAAAGAGGGTCTTCTAATACCCTCCCTCCTGCTTCGTTCACATATGAGGACCAATTCAGATTTCTTGGGACTAGTGGAGAGAGATAGTTCACAGCTAGTGCTGGGGACTCCTGTTGAGTCCTTGCCTCAGTGTGTTCCTGGTTTGCTAGTATGTAGCAATAATGAGTTCACACAGGTGCTACTGAAATGCATTGCTTTTATTTATTTTGCCTTTACTATTATGTTTGATTTTACGTTTTTGTTTTGCATTAAAGATTGACTTGAGAGCATAGTCTTAAGTATATAATGCAGAATAACTGTGAAAAAGCTTCAGGAATGCAAATGAACAGCACATTATAGAGAAATTGGTAAATAGAAAGTGTTACATTGTATTACCTTAAGTAATGTAAACAAGGGAAGTAAACAGGTCCATTCCAATGTTTTTCATGAATAGGGACTCCAAAACACATAGCATTTCTTCTGATTTAAAGTAATAGCAACTGCATTTTCAACTTACAAGAATGTTTTTTCAATAGCAAATTACCCTTGTAAGTGGGAAGACTGTACAAGTAAAAGGAAAAAGCAAACTGGGAGAATGTGTATATACAAATGCATCTGCAATAAATGAGAGCTAAGGTAACAGTCCTCAGATACAAAAAGCAGGGTGCCTGGTGGCGCAGTCATTTGAGCCTCTGACTCTAGGCTTCGGCTCAGGTCATGGTCCGGGATTCGTGAGATCGGGTCCCATGTCCGGCTCTGCACTGGGTGCAGAGTCTGCTTGAGATTCTCTCTCTCCCTCTCCCTCTGCCCCTCCTGCTCATGTTCTCTCTCTTTCTCAAAAATAATAAAATAAATCTTTAAAAAATAAAGAAGCTACTTCATATCAATAAGATACATACCAACATTACCCCCCTCAAAAAAGGGACAAAAATCATTGGTAATTTATAAAAGAGGAAATGTAAACTATTAGCAAATGTTGACCAATAATCAAGTTGACAATAAAATGACAACACAACAGAACACTGCTTTTCTTCAAATGACAGAATTCTTCAGTGATTATATTATTGAGGGTGAGAGAAATGGACACTCATTCACTAATGAACTGACTCGGTATGAACTCTTGAAATAGCAAGCCTGAAAAAAATTCCTATCTTTGACCCCAAACGTCCACATTTAGAAACCTATCCTAAAGATTCTATTTGAGAAACAGGCAAAAATGTACAAACACATTGTTCATGTTCGCCCCTACTTAAAACCAGTGATTTTTCTGCTGCCTCTTGAATAAAATCAAACCCTGCTCTTGGGCATACAAGGCCCAGCATCTTCTGGCACCTACTTCGCACCTAAATTTAAATTCATTATGCATTTCATTCCTGTCTCACTGACCTTTGTCCCACCTCAGAATGGTACAAAGTTTGTCCCCTCATTATAGAACATCTTTCTCCCATCTTCCTGGGGATAATCCTACTCCTCAGGTATCTATCTGTTCAACTGTCACTTCTTCCAAAAGGACCTTCCTGAGCCCCCAATCTAAATTGACCTCTTTATTTTCCCCGTAACACAAAATTATTTTCAATGATATATTTACCCCAGTGTACATATAGTGTTTATAGGTTTAGTGTTTCTAGACAGATGAAAGGATTTGGTTTCTATAGAATACCCAGGCACTCAATAAATATGGTTAAATGGAAGAATTCCACAGATAAAATGGGTGATCTCACCGCACTTGACAGAGCCCCATCAGGATATTACTGTTTTTGCTTTTAAATAACATACTTTACTGGTTTTGCTTTTATTTTTTTATTTTTTTTTATTTTTTTTTTTTTTTAAGATTTTATTTATTTATTTGACAGAGAGACACAGCGAGAGCAGGAACACAAGCAGGGAGAGTGGGAGAGGGAGAAGCAGGCTTCCCGCAGAGCAGGGAGCCCGATGTGGGGCTCGATCCCAGGACCCTGGGATCATGACCTGAGCCGAAGGCAGACGCTTAACGACTGAGCCACCCAGGCGCCCCTGGTTTTGCTTTTAAATAACATACTAGTGGCTCTGCCGATCAAGTAGTGTAGTCCTTCTCAACACATTAATTAAAACTACATGTTAATTAGATCATGTTGTACTTAGGTTAATAGCTCAAGGGTTGTGAAATAAAGAATCTTGTACATGCAAGTCTCCCAAACTTTGAGAGGAGCTGTGAAATGTTCTCTCTATCCATGGGTGTGTGTGTGTGTGTGTGCGCACATGCGTGCATGTATGTATGTATAAAACAGAAAAGGTACGTATACCTGGGCTAATATTCTTGAAGCACATTAATATGTTTTCTCCTTTGCATTTCCATGCACAAGGTCCCCAGTTAGCCCGGGGCTCACTATCTTGAAGGGCATCAGGATTGTCAAAGCAAGAATGTATACAGAAGAAAAGTTAATACTAAACTGCTGACACCCCAAATAGGAAATTTTAATCTGCTGCCAGACAATAGGGTTGCAAGCATGGCTTTGTTGAGAGAGAACACAATTCTCCAACAAGTTATTTTTTCTCCACTTTTAACGTATTTAGAAACGGGTCTGGCATAGCAGACCACTGAACCTCACCACCCAGGGAGGGCGCTGGGGGAGAAATGGGGCGGGGGGGGGAGGGGAGGAGGCAAGAAGCTGGTAGTGGGGTGTGCAACTGCCCAGGGTTAGACACTTTTTCCAAATATTTGGAACTCAGAAATATTCAATGAATTAATGAATGGGGTTCATCACAATGTTTTTTGCAGTATCAGTACAGCCAAATGGAAAGATTTTTAAAAATCTAGCATTAGAAACTGTTCATTAAAAAAAATATATAGGGGCGCCTGGGTGGCTCTCGTCGGTTAAGTATCTGCCTTCGGCTCAGGTCATGGTCTCAGGGTCCTGGGATTTAGCTCCGCATCGGGCTCCCTGCTCGGCGGGAAGCAGGCTTCTCCCTCTCCCACTCCCCCTGCTTGTGTTCCCTCTCTCGCTGTGTCTCTCTCTGTCAAATAAATAAATAAAATCTTTTAAAAAATTAAAAAAATATATAAAACCACATATACATATGATTTCCATTTTGTTAAATATTAGAAGGAAATACCATGGAAGAAAATGTCAGTGCATATGTCTTTGGGTTACAGGTATATTATTTTTAAAAAATCTTTGCTTATAATCAGGAAAAAAAAACTGTTAATACTAGTCTGAGAGACTGGTTGTTCCCCATTTATGGAATGACACTGTGTAGGTATCCCTCACTTGAAAGAATATCTACTTTTCAGAAAGCTAACTACAAAGTTAAATTGTATAGAATCTTATTTTCCATTGATTTCTTTAGTGTATAGAGAGATTTGTGGCTGCAATCTAGACATAGCTCACATCCCAAAATTTATATGAAAAGCCAAAAAATATAACTCTTGGGCAACTGAAGCTAATGAAATGAAGTGTAAAACAGATCTGTGTGGGGTAGCTCATTGTGAGAAAAGGCTTACAAATGTGTTACTTACCAATGAGACTAAACTACTCTAACTGACCCAAAGTGAGTTTGAGTCATTCTTGCTTCACACTTACTACGTTCGTTGTCACAATCAACAGGCAACGAGATCTTATCCAGACATTCTTTGTAGAAAACAGATGAAGAGTAGAGGAGGAACGTACTTTAGAGAGAGACAGCACCTGTGAGATCTCTGAGAAACCCGGGGCTCCGTAGCACGCACTTCAAAATTCACCAGTCCAGAAAGGGGAATTAAGAAGTAAAGACCTGTGTTCAAAACCACCAAACAGATAGGTTTGCAGTATAAGATGCTAGCGTGGCAATGAGGTACTGGCAATAAAGATGTAGCATGGGAGGGGCGCCTTGGTGGCTCAGTTGGTTAAGCGACTGCCTTCGGCTCAGGACATGATCCTGGAGTCCCAGGATCGAGTCCCACATCAGGCTCCCTGCTCAGCAGGGAGTCTGCTTCTCCCTCTGACCCTCCTCCCTCTCATGCTCTCTGTCTCTCATTGTCTCTCTCGCAAATAAATAAAATCTTAAAAAAAAAAAAAAATTTTTTTTTAAATAAAAATAAAAATAAAAAAAGATGTAGCATGGGAGCGAGACTGCAGGTTATCCTTGTACTAGCACCCCTTTTTACTCATTCGCCTTCAGGGACACTTCCTGATGTGGGAGAGAAAGGCATGACAGTCAAACTTGCATCCATGGGACTGTGTGGTCTAGGTGAGTGACGCCTCTTAAGTGTACTACGGCCCCCCCACCAAGAGGATAAGAACTATTTTTTAATAAAAGAGAGAGACTAAAGTGAGTGTCCGTGTGCTGGCCGCTACAGACGGCAGACGAATAATTACTCTCAGGGGCCAATAAAATGTTCTCAAAGACTGTACCTTGATTTTACAAACTTCGTTTGATTTTATTCTGTACCTTTCTGGCTTCTGATTGGATTTTGCCAGTCTTTCATATTAGATATTGATGTTTTAGATAGGAATATAGTTTCTCCCGATCTTCCCTACAAGCAAATTAGCATTCTGGTATTAAATTACTATATAATGAGTTTCGTTAGTGTTGCTTAGTATCCAAGTGCCTAATAGCCTGTGGATGATTAAAAATCATGTTTTCCAAAGTGGAAAGCTGCGGACTGAACCTTGTAATGGCAATTACTATTCATAGAAGTTGCCATCCTTTGTGGCTCAGACTGAAGCAGGCATTATGCATATTTCAATTTTAAAAACATTCCAGTATAAACTAAGAGATCTGTTTCCCTGGAAAGCAGGATTCCCCCAGTGCCTGTGTGGCTTCTTGGGACAGCCCTCTTCAGACCTGCTCCTCCAGGGCCCTGGGCTTCAGCCTTGGGTCCAGGCATTTCTTCAGGGTCCTTCCTATGCCTCCTGAAACTCTCCTCCTGCTTCTGTCCGTGAATGGACAGGACCAACTTGAAGTAGATCCTCCCACACCCCGGTTAATTTGCTTCAGGGCATTTAAAGGAAAGCAGAACCCCATGTCTTTTCACTGGGAGCTCGTCATACAAGCTGAAAAGGCTGTTTGTGTAGGTGTGTGTCTTTTTCCCTCCAAAATTCCCTCCAAATTCCCTCCTAGCCTTTTCCCTGTCTCTCTCCTCTAGCACGACATAGCAAAAGTGCACGGGCTTTGGCATTGGAGCACCTGAGTTCTCATTCCAACTAGCCACGAGACCTGTTGAGGAAGGGCCTGTGTTATCACTACCTGTCAGGAGCATGGAGTTCTGACATCAGATTGCTTGGATTGGAACCCTAACTGCCACATTCTCTAGCTGTCGACCTTGAGCAAGGAATCCGTGTCTCACTTCCGTCATCTGTAAAATAGGAATGATATCATTGCCCTATTTCATTGAGTCACTGAGAGGAATAAATGAGAACACAAATGTCCTATCCCCATTACAATACCCGACCAGAATAACTGCTCCACGATTAATAGCTACTCTCACCATTATCACCTGTAAAATGGGGACAGTAATACCCACTTTACAAGGTAAACACAGATATTAAATGGGTTAAGGATTGTGAAATGGGCTTCCCTGTCACCATGACCTCGAGCTGGGCACACAGGAGGAGACAAGCCGAGGACAGAAGGATGTGCCGTGAGTGAGTCACAGATGCATCTCCCCATTCCTCACTTACAGCTCCAGCAGCCAAGCCCTTGGACACGTCCCGGGGACTACCGCTGTTCCTGCTGTCCCACTTGCCACAATGTGCAACAGAAGAATTTTACATCTCCGCCTGCATTGGTCCCAGCAGCTACACTCCCTACGCTGCCTCTGACTGGTTATATAACTTTTGGCATGCAGCAGCATCTCCAGGCATCAGTTTTCCTTTGCAAGTGAAGAAGGTTTACTAACTTGGCCTTCAACTTCCCACGAGAGAGAACTGCAGTGCTGTCCCCATCCCCACACCTGTTCCTGGAAAGCCTGTGGTCCCTGCCTGCTCCCAGCTGGCCCGTTCTAAGATCCTTCATGGCTGCTCTTTCATCAGGTATTCTTTCTGGTTCATGCACCCTTCTCTTTACTCCTGGTTCATCTTCTTTCTGCCCCCCCCCGCCCCCCCCACCCCCCGTCTGGTGGTTGGTTTGTCTGGGTTTAAATGCACAGGCAGCAGCCGGCTTGTTGGCTCCAGGTAGAAACCTTTCTCCTCTTCTTCACTAACATTTAATACACCAGGGAATGCACCTGTGTTTATGTACCTCCTCCCCCTTCTCCTCAGGGACACCTCTTCAATATCTTGTCACTTTTTTCGGGAGGACAAAAGCTGTTCCCTGCTGCACCACCATCCTATGAAGGATTTCATGTAGTGGGCTGACATTAAGACAGGAAACACCTGTCCTTACCCACGGTGACTGAGGTTTGCGGTCTTAGGGATGGTGGATGAGCACAGCTAGTCACACGCGACTGTGAGCAGAAGGCCTTTCCGGGTGCTGCATGCCACCGGAATGATTTTCTCACATCGATTGGGTTTGTGGGAACAGCTCAGCGCGTGCACACCCAGCAGCCTAGGTGCCTAGGACTTGAGATCTCTGCTGCTCTTCCTTCAGCATCATCACGGGTGTAGTCGGATGGTGAGGTGCCTTCCCACACAAACTCGTGTTTAGGGAAACATCTCAGTAGTTCCTGTCCGCTACTTTGGAACTGTATCTCATTCTGAAGGAGCCTCCGTTTTCTGTAGAGAAGCTTCCCTTCAGATTTGGGAGATTGGCATTAAATTAAAAGTGGTGTTACCTTGATGCTTGTTTCAGTTTTGTAACGTCCACAGACTAGAGAGCAGTTTTTAAAACCCTTAGGGAACAGGAACATTAGAGGTAACAATTCTCAATAAAACAGCTCATGAGAAAGTTGTCTCGTAGAAATAATGAAATTTGACATGTCCCTCTGTGTTCTTATCTTCTGGCGAGTGTGGGAAGGAAACTGCTTTGCACTGAATTGCCCAGTGGTAAGTCCCTTAGAGAGCTGGGGGAAAATGGACAAAACACTTCAGATCTCACAGGGGTATGTGTAGTCAGAATCTAGGGGAACAGTGAGAGGAAAAATAAGTAACTGTTGTGGTAAGTTACTCTCTTACGAGTTATTATGGCCCCAAAGCATTTCCTGAATGAGTTGGTCACTGTCTGTGCATCTACAGTTTGGTGGCCACTTTTGCTCATGTGCAGTATTCAGATCAAGTCGGAGCCAAGCTGCATGGAGCACGAGTTCCTTTTTTTTTTTCCATTGAACTGCAGGAAGAATTTCAAACACAGGAAGTTCTGCTCCCTCGACAGCTGCATGTGAGAAGCCATGCGTGTCTTCCTGTTGCTGCCGGCGCCCTCCCCGGCCGCTTCTTTCGGGGTTTGCTCCTATCCCTGGGTGTCCACCGCACACCTCACACAGTCGCTCAGGGCAGCTTGTCTTTTCCTTTTTGTGTTCATTTCTCTTTTCTTTTTTTAAGATTTTATTCATTTATTTGACAGAGAGACACAGTGAGAGAGGGAACACAAGCAGGAGGAGTGGGAGAGGGAGAAGCAGGGTTCCCGCTGAGCAGGGAGCCCGAAACGGGGCTCGATCCAAGGATCCTGGGATCACGACCTGAGCCGGAGGCGGACGCCCAACATCCGAGCCACACAGGCGCCTCATTTCTCTTTTCTTATTCATGGTTTGAAAACTCCTCCAGAACACGGGCAAAGGGGGTAAATGAAATAGTGAAACTCAGCGCGTTTGGGGGTTTCTTTTTAGGTACTGTATTTTTTTTTAAAGGACAGTTGCTGAAAGAGAAAGTAATTGAGTCTATAGATTGCAATGAGATTTGGGGATAATTAGAGAATTTCTTATATCTTTACCAATGTACTGAATACTAATAAAAAGCTGTTTCAGTGTGAAGTCTATAACTGAAATCAGTGCTTGCTGTTTATTGTAAATGCATATGTGTTTATTTCTATTTAATATCTAACCAAGAGTTTCTATTAGAGATGCTTAGTTGTTACATGTTAAACACATTTTGGAATCCTTTGTGTAGACAGACTATTAAATCAGCAAGAATTGTGCCCGTGCGCGCGCACACACACACACACACACACACACACATACAGTAACAATTTGGCTAACTAGGGATTTATTTCTAGATAGGATTTATGTAACCATTGAAGAAATTGTTGCTAAAGGGTTTTTTTTATGTTAAACAAAAAACTAGGTATACATTAGAGAAAATGATCACACCATATAAAAATAAATATACATATTAATTAAAAAAGACCAGATAAATTACTAAATATGTTAATTTCTGGAAAACAAAATTATATGTGATTTACTTTTCCTTTTTTACATTTTTACTTTCTTGATCCTGTATTCCATTAAAAAAAAAAAAAAGGTGTCCTCAAAATAAAATATTTGATGTTAGACGATTTGCTGTATGGCTGTAAATGGTATTTAACAGTAATGAGACTACCCACAAAAATAGCATATAATGCAGTTAACAGAACATTTCTTTTCAATTAAAATTTCTATGGATATATTTATTCTGTCAAATAGGGACAACTCTACTGTTCATAGTAATATTAAATTGAAGCCATTTTTCTCAGTCAAAGAAATTGAATATTAACACTTTCATATTGTTTAACCTGATAGCATTATCTTCAGATTCCCTGAGTGGGATTTTTGAAAAATAGAAGTAAAAATGAAGCCAGACATAAATGTGCCCTTTAGGAAAATGGTAATCCAATACAAGAAGCTGGAGTCCAATTAGAAGAGAGTGTTCATAGCATTTCAGGTCAGTTTTCCCTCAAAGCCAACTTCTAGAAGTCAGTTCAATATTTCACAGTGAAAATTATAGTGATGTTTAGCTCATACATCTCACGACAGTAAGTAAATCTCTATATGATGGTGAGGAATTGTAGTCACAAAGTTTAATTCTTCTGTAAATGTGCTCTTGGTTGTTTGTTGCACCATAAGGACCTTTATTCACCAAACTAAAATACCCTGAGCTCTGTGCAGTAGGGAGTGAGCTGCCCTTCACTGCACTAGCTCCTCTCATCCGTAACAACTCGAAACTTCATGACTCACAGTGCCCTTGGAAGGCAAGGCGACTGAGATTTAGAAAGACAAAATGTCTTGCCTAGACTCAGAGGTGAGTAACCCAACACAAACTTTAGTTCAGGATCATCTACTGACAGAATTTGAAGTCTGGACTAGTCTAGGTATCATTTCAAATGCATTTCTCAATATTTACCTGTAATGTGACACACACACCACCCCCCTCCCTGCCTTGCATTTAAATTTCTAGTCTCTCCATCTGAACAAAAGATTAAAATTTTTAAATAAAAGATGTATCTTCATTAAGTGAGGGCTTTTCGACATGCAAAAAACTCTAAAACAAGCAAGGAAAAAGAAACCCAAAATGTTGTATTCAAATGAGTCAACCAAAGTGAAAAAAAATTTTCCCTTTGACCATCTACTCTTTAGGACCAAAGAATTCACAATTCAGCCTACCTTGGTTATTTCATTTATTATTTCCTTTAAGAAAACTAGGATGCTCAGATTCTGTTCCGGAAAGAATGGGTTGATGATGATGGATAAGGGGAAGGAATCCTAGACTTATGGTCAGGTCGTGAGTTACAACTATTATGTTCTTCTAGTAATAATCCTTTTATCAAAGCATTAAAAATTTAGTCTGGATGACACGTTTTTAAATTCTAATTTTATTTGAAATATTTTTTATTATTGCTACTTTTAGAAAATCACATTCTTCTTTGTGTGCAGTTCTGTGGGATATCCCATTTTTATGCTAGAGAATTTGCTTCAGATTTGAATCCACATAGTTTGCCAATTGCTTTTCCAGTGTTATCTATAACGTAAAGATTTGTTAAATTTGAAATAAAAATAATAAAGGATGTTAACTTTTAAATGAAAGGAGAGTCAGAAACAACTTAGTATATCTTCATCACACATAACCAAACTAAGGAAATTCATTAAAATCATGTTTTCTTCATCTTTTTTTTTTTTTTTGAAGATTTTATTTTTTTGAGAGGGAGAGTGAGCACGAGGGAGAGAGAGAGAGAGAGAGAGCGCACTAGCAGGAGGAGAGGCAGAAGAGAGGGAGAAGCAGACTCCCCACTGAGCAGGGAGCCCAATGTGGGGCTTGATCCCAGGACCCCAAGATCCTGGGATCATGACCTGAGCTGAAGGTAGTTCTGTGTGGTGTCAGAGGGGAGAAAGAAGGAAGTGTTCTGGTCACAGGGCATGATCTCCTTTGCTAACAGTTGCTGAGAGGTCAAATAAAATGAGGGCAGATGGCGGCATTTGCAGCTTATTGTTGACCTTCACGCAAACATTTTCACCGTGGAAGCCAGATTGGTGTGGGTTAGAGTCATTATTGATTATTTTCCTTATTTCACAAAAGAAATTTGAGAGAAACTATTTAACATGTTTGAGAATAATCTAGTGTCAACAGGGATACAAGATTATAGAGAGATGTTTGGTAAAGTAGACTCGAGACTCTGTTCCTGATTCATTCTGAGTCAAGATTTTGTTATTTTGTGGATAAAAACATACTAAAAAAATAGCAACCCATTTATTTTGCCGTTATTCCTATTATACAATTTTGTTTTATTCATGTCTGTTCTCCATTATTTGAACAATGGAAAATAATATTTCTTTCAGTCCACTAAAGCATAATTGAGATAGCAATTATATAAATAACATGTATACTTAGTATATACTAATATATGTAGCATATATAACCTAGATATATAAACAATATATTTACAGAGTGATATATATTGTTTCTTCACAGGTACTGTACATATAACATTTAGATATTAAAATCTTTGTATTTTTGTATTTTTTGTAGTCATAAGACTAGTTTCCTAACGTGGAAACTTAGAGGATTGATTTTAGATCTTTCTTCTTTCCTAGTATATGCATCTGATGGTAAAATTTTCTCTTTAAGGACTGCTTTCCTGCATCCCACAGATTTTGAGAAGTTGTGTTTTCATTCTCATTTAGTTCAAAATATTTTAAAATATTTCCTGAGATGTGTTCTTTGACCCATGTGTTATTTAGAAGCGTGTTGTTTAGTGTGTGTTATGGCCCATTTGGGTGAAAGCTATGCATGCGCTAGAGAAGAATGTGTTTCCTGCTGCTGTGGGAGGACTTACCACTGAGCCTCAAACAGTCACGGGCACTGACCCTCTGCACGATTGAAAAATCTGCTTTTGACTCCCCATAAACTTAACCACCAGCAGCCTACTGTTGACCAGAAGCCTTACCGATAACATACACAGTCAATTAACACATATTTTGTATGTGATATATATTGAATACTGTGCTCTTACCATACATTTAGCTAGAGAAGAGAAAGTGGTAATAAAATCCCAAGAGAAAATACATGTGTAGGGCTGCCGGGTACTTACTGAAACATCTGCATGTAAGTGGACCCACCCAGTGCACACCTGTGCTGCTCCCGGGTCTCCTGCAGGTGGCATCCCGTTGATGAAGTCTGTTCTGGAGTTCAGCTGTGGCCGCTGGATCTGCTCACTTCTGAGAACAGGGGCTTGAAGTCTCGCGAAGAGGGTGCACTTTCCCATTCCTCCTGCAGTCCTATCAGTGTCTGCCTCACATAGTTGGATGCTCTCTGGTTAGATGCAGACACATTTCAAGATTGCTCTGTCTTCTTGGAGAACTGACTCCTTTGTCATTACGTAATACACTTCTTTATCCCTGATGACTTTCTTGCTCTGAAGTCTGCTCCGTTTGAAGTTAATGCAGCTACTCCTGCTTTCTTTGGATTACTGTCAGCATAGTATCTTTGGTATCTTTTCTTTCCATCCCTTTACATTCAATTGATATGTGTCTTTATATATATATATTTTTTTTTTTATTTGAGAGAGAGAATGAGAGACAGCACGAGAGGGAAGAGGGTCAGAGGGAGAAGCAGACCCCCCGCCGAGCAGGGAGCCCGATGTGGGACTCGACCCCGGGACTCCAGGATCATGACCTGAGCTGAAGGCAGTCGCCTAACCAACTGAGCCACCCAGGCGCCCCTATGTGTCTTTATATTTAAAGTGGGTTTCTGTAGACAACAAATCCTTGGGCCTTGCTTTTTATCCACTCTGACATTCTCTGTCTTTGAATTCGGTATTTAGAACATTGACTTTTAAACTGATTTTTAATATGGTTGGATGAATATCTACCATATTCTTCACTGCTTTTTGTTTGTGGCCCTTGTTCTCTGTTCCTATTTTTCTCTTCTACTTTTTCTACCTTTCTCTTCTACCTTTTCAAAACTATTTTAACTGAACATTTTATATGATCCTATTTTCTCTCCTTTATTAGCATATCAGTTGTACTTTTTTTTTTTTTAGCTTTTTGTAGTGGTTGCTTTACAGTTTACAATATGCATTTATAACTAATCCCATTCTCTTTTCTTTTCTTTTATTTTTTTAAAGATTTTTATTTATTTATTTGACAGATAGAGACACAGTGAGAGAAGGAACACAAGCAAGGGGAGTGGGAGAGGGAGAAGCAGGCTTCCCGCTGAGCAGGGAGCCCAATGCTGGGCTCGATCCCAGGACCCCGGGATCATGACCTGAGCCAAAGGCAGACGCTTAACGACTGAGCCACCCAGGCGCCCCCCCATTCTACTTTCAAATAACACTAGACAGGTAGTGTGCGTATCCTATAATAACAAAATAATCCTAATTTCTCTCTCCCACCCCTCTGCTGTCATTCATTTCACTTATATAAACACCCATAAACATATCTATATAGTATACCTAAGCACACATAAGCAAACACCTTGTTACTATTAATATTTTGGATGAACTGTTATCTATTACATCAATTAAGAATAAGAAAAATAAAAGATTTTCTCTTACCTTCTCTTACTCCTTCTCTGATCTGATCCTTTTCCTTTCTTTAGGTAAATCTGAGTTTCTAACCTATATTATTTTATTTATTATTTTATTATTATTAATATATTATTATAAATTAATATATATTATATGTTATAATATATTAAATATATTATTATATTATATATTATTGTTTTATTACTATATATTATTAATATATAATAATTATATATGTTATAATATTACAATAGATAATATATTTTTTAAAGATTTTATTTATTTATTTGACAGAGAGATAGAAGAGCACAAGCAGAGGGAATGGCAGAGGGAGAAGGAAAAGCAGGCTCTGCACTGAGCAGGGAGCCCGATGCGGAACTCGATCCCAGGACCCTGGGATCATGACCTGAGCCGAAGGCAGACGCTTAACCATCTAAGCCACCCAGGCACCCTAGATAATATAATATTATAATTATATATTATTTTATTATATTATTTTCTGTCTCTCTAAAGAACTTCTTTTAACATTTCTTGCAAGGCAGATCTACTGGTAACAAAAATGCTCAATTTCTGTTTGTGTGAGAAAGTCTTTATTTCTTCTTCACCTTTGAAGGATAATTTCACAAGGTGGAGAATTCTAGGTTGGGTTTTTTCTCTCATACTTTAAGTATTTCACCCCACTCTCTTCTTGCTTGCATGCCTTCCGAGAAGTCTAATGTGATTCCTATCTTCAGTCTTCCATAGGTAGGGCATTCCCCACCTCTGGCTTTTCTCATGGTTTTTCTTTATCTTTGATTTTCTGTAGCTTGAAAATGATGTGCTTAGACATAGTTACATAGTTGTTGTTTTTTTCTTTTTTCTTTCAAATATTTGTTCTATTCCTTTATTTCTTTCTTCTCTGGCATCCCCATGATGTGTATATTATACTCTTGCAGTTGTCCCACATCCTTGGATCTTCTGTGTTTTTTTCAGTCCTTGGTGTCTTTGCTTTTCAGATTTGAAGGTTTCTATTAGTGGATCCTCAAGCTCAGAGGTTCTTTCCTCACCAGTGTCCAGTCTATTAGTAAGCCGATCAAAGGCATTCTTCATTTCTGTTACAGTGTTTTGGGTCTCTAGTTTTTCTTTTTGGTTCTTTCTACCTCTCTGCTTACATTCCTCATCTGTTCTTGCATGCTGTCTTTTTCATCCATTAGCATAGTTGTTTTAAATTTCCAGACTGATAATTCCAACATTCCTGCCATGCCCAGTTTTGCTACTTGTTGTCTCTTCAAATTGTGTTTTTGCCTTTTAGTGTGGCTTTTCATTTTTTTCCTGAGAGCCGGACATGACGTAATGGGTAAAAGGAGCTGTTAGTGATGTCTTGAGCTGGGGGAGGGGAAGGGTCGTGTCCACGGCCAGTTCTCAGTCTTGGCTGGGCCTGGACCTCCAGACTGTGAACTTCACAAGTGCTTTTTTTAGTATTTTTTCTCTACTCTTTTAGTTGGAACAGGATGGCTAGAGTGGGTTGGCATTGGGTATTTGCCCTGTGTCCTCCCATCCTACAGATCTGAGAAGAGTTGTTGATTTTTCACTCAGGTTAGCCTTTACTCGTTGTGAGGATGGAGTGGTACCTGCCAAACTTCTTATGTGGGGAGCCAGAAACCATATTCCTAAGCATATTCAAAATTGTTAGTGGCCAAATGACTTTATTCTTTAAAATCCTGAATATTAGCTTGCACACAGAGGATGAGGACCTATCACAGACACAGTGAGAATGCCAGTTTGAGCCTAGAGAGACTTTGAGAAAACAATATCTGGCTTTGATTTTAATTCAGATTACAGCTCAGGACCTGCCATGTAATGTCACTGTTACATTACACCATGTAATGGGTCTGGGGCAAGGTACATACATACCCCTTGTATGATCTAAGTGTATGGGTGATTCGCACATATAATTTGTTTGTATATGTACCTGACATACTAGGTACCTGATAAACAGCAGCCTTTGGGGTTGTAGGGTAAATAGTAAGTGCTTACCAAAGATTCGTTCATTTAAAAGGTGATAAATAGACAAAATGGCATTTCCTTATTAATCCCTGTAGATTTCATTTCCCACTGAAATAACTAAGCTCTTTAGCTGGAAGCCCATTTACAGAACACAGGAAAAAATGGAAGAAAAGGGGATTTCTTTGTGTTAAATTCCTTGTCACTATATAATTAATGCAAGGCAAAGTTCTTACAGCTAAATCAAAGGTTAAACATTGGCGTACTAGGCACAGCAAAATTAAATCTTTATTTTGCTTAAATTAACTTAAAAGCACAACAAAAGTGATTTTTCTCCCCCATCCTTGTTTTTCTGCTCTGCAAAATAAGCCCTCAGCAGGATTACTAGTGGTTTGGTTTGTTGAAAATGAGAGAGCATGAGGAAGGGGTCTTCAGTGTTAACATGTTTCTCACCTTGGGAAGCATCATCCCCAGGTGCTCTGGCCCTTGTGTCAAAAGGCCACAAAAGTGCTTCCTAAGGCACAGGAGCCGCATTTCTGCTAAATTCAACAAAACACCTGGGGGTCTGGTTTCCATAGGCTAGCTGCTCTAACCCTGGGTTTGCCTTTCCTGATTTCTGATTAAAATTCTTAATATAGCTGATTAATTCTTCCTCTGTCTCAATAAAACTAAAATATATGTAAATAATGTGAGTAGTAACACAAGGGCAGAGAAGTACTTATTTAATACTTTAAGTGACTCTAAGCTCACAATGAATTAATTCAAATTACATGATAGATTCTCACAAACCTTAGAGGTTCATTTCAGAGTATTACGTTGACTTAAAAAGGAAAACAAAGGTTTTAGGGGATTTATCAGTGTAGAGGGTAGAAGGCTGACTCTCCTGTGCTCCCACAAGCAGCTGGAAATGTGCTCACATATATTCCACTGTTGTTATGATAGGGAGTGCATTGGGAGTGACATTGATGAAAGATTTTTTTTTTACTGTCCCATTACTTTTGATATCCTGTCTTAGAGACTTTATTCTGAATCTAATGTTATATTTAAGTAGAATTCAATACAACAGAAGATATTTCATAATATTGCATTTCATTACTGGAATCAATTAAGTTAATAAGGGGATTCCTCTCCAACTTCTAGGGTTTACTTTTTTTTTTTTAAGATTTTATTTATTTATTTGACAGAGAGAGAGAGAGAAAGAGAGCACAAGCAGGGGGAGCAGCAGAGAGAGAAGGAGAAGCAGACTCCCCACTGAGCAGGGAGCCCGACGTAGGACTCCATCCCAGGACCCTGGGACCACGACTTGAGCCTAAGGCAGACGCTTAACTGACCGAGCCACCCAAGCGCCCCAGGGTTTACTTTCATATGTAAGTTTCCTTTCACTTCTGTACAGTGACATTCCAAATCAACAACGTGTCATCTTTCAGTGGCTGGGATCTTGGGATTTCTTTGTCGGCAAACATTGACACAGATAGGAAAAAAAACACAATGTGTTTTGAACTTACTCATTTTATTATTTTACCAATGGTTGAAGTAGATTCTTAAATTAGCAAACCCACTTGTATTTAGATTTTTTCTATCTGCTGGAGTTATTTTTGAATGGTGTGTATTCATGGCCTTTAGGATAACAATGGCAACAACACAGGACAGTTCAGGTACTGAAAACCCAAGGGAACAACTAGAAATCCTTGTTTTTTGTTAATGGCTGGAGCTGGAGAAGTAATCTTGGGCAGACACTATATGAGACTTTAGTTAATATAACTTTATGTCAAGCAGGTGTATTTCATGAATAAAAGTACTTGTGAAATATATTTAATTTATAATTTTGTAAAAATAAGACTGAAATTGAGCAGACAATCTATTTTTATCTCATTCTCTGTGCTAGCTGTTCTCCTTTAGTGCAGGATCTGGGGTGCCAGGGAGACGGGGTTTTGTGATGGGCTTATCTGAACGGGGTGGGCCAGGGTGTGCAGGGGGCTGTGTGAATGTCCAAGGAGATTTGCTGGGTCAGAGGAGATGCGCACGTGTGTCCATGCTAGGCCCAGGACACAATGACGACCAGAGTCCATCTGGACACCATTTCTAGGGAGGTTTGCTCAGAGTGTCCTATTCACTCAAGTTACCTTGACCTCAATCTTAGGGAGTATACAAAATGCCTATTAAAACTTAAGTAAGAAAATAAACAGAATTCCAAGTTGTGCCCTTCATGGAAAATGAGAGAGAGGAGAAAACATTTTTTTCCTTAAACTGTCACTTGTTTATGTTTTCCTCACTATCACTGAGATGGCTCACACCTTTAGTCCCACTTTTATAAGACATCACACCTTTGTGGAGGCCTCCTAATTGTGTGATGCCACAGTCAAGCATGCTCCCCCTTCATTCACCCACTGAAGGTCTGCGTCCTATGGACTAATGGCCCTGCTCTCAGACCTCATCTCCCAGGAAAGATCCAGGGAGACTCCATGCGGAACAAGGCTGTCACTCCCAGCCAGCAGCAAGGAGGGCTTTACTCATGGTTTTAGCAACCCCGTCCTTGTCTGTATGTGAAGAGATCCCCTAAAATAAAACCCGCGTTCAGATGATGAGGTTAACGTCTGTTAATTCTTACTAAGGCAATTTTTTGGTAATTAAAAAAAAATTAGGATCAAGGTTTTAAATCTGTATAATAGTTTCAGAGGAAGTGTTTAAAAAGTACTTTAAAAACAGTATAATCCCTATCTTACAAAATCACTAAAGTCAACAAAATATTTTCGTGCTTGCTTTCTTCCCTGGAAAATGCAGAATTTCAATCATTTTCACTGGGAAAAGAATAGTAATTAGTTTTAGCACTCGTCTAAAAAATGGTATTATCAGACATCATTACAAAAAATTTAAAGATTTTATTTTTTAAGTAATCTCTACACCCAGCATGGGGCTCGAACTCATAACCCCGTGATCAAGAGTCACATGCACTCCGACTGAGCCAGCCAGGAGCCCCTCATTACAAAAATGTTTAAATTCAATGTATGAAGATACACAATTCTATGTAGGTTAGAAAATAAAATCACATTTTCCCCATAGAATTTAGATTCCATAGCACGCCTGATGAAGTATCAAAACTAGTATAAGGCTTCTGTGGCATACTGTACTAATTTCAGAAAAGTCAAGCGCTTTCGACCCAACACACACACAAGGCATACTCCGCTTAATGTCTTGTCTATAAAGGAAGGCACTAGCATTAAACTCCACTGATTATGAAATACATAAATATTCTTTGTTTCATTTCAGGGAATATTTTCTAAATGTTTTTCAATGTAACAACATGAAATAGAAGTAAATTCCCATATTTGAATTGACTCTATTCTGATAATGAAGGTTCTTTTATTCCTTTCTCAGAAGAGAACAAATAAGTAGCTGGCTTTTTATAGCTACCCGTGATTGCCAATCACCTGAGTACAACCTCATCCTAATCAGAAGTTTTCTTCCGTTCCTTTTGTAAGATTTCGATGTTGTACAACCCTCTTATCAGGGTATGCGGCTGAGATTCCATACGGGGTTAGTGAGCCTCTCTCCCCGCTACAGACCCAAACAGGGAGGTTACTGTCAACCCTTGCGCTTGGCTGGTATTGTCCACAAGAATGAAGAACTGGAAAGCTTTTCTCTCCTAAACTATGTTCTTGTCAAGTGATGTGTTTTACAAGGAAATAAATGTGCTTATCATGTAAGTTGATGTACTTGGGTAAAGTTAAATTTCCAGTCCTTCATTTGAAAGTCATCAGTATGAAAGGAGTGTTTAGCAGATCTGCTTAACCCTGGAAATGACTCCATAGTGGATTCACCAAAGACAAAGGAATAAAATCTCTGCGTATATTGATCATACATTAGGAGATTTTGCTCCCAGAAGGCACTATCTCTAAGTACTGTAAAGAATTCCCCCTTTTGATTCCTTGTGAGTCTTGGTTACACGAGCTCCGATTGTAACCATTAAACAAACCTCCTTGTATACTGAGCCTGTATTTTTATGCCTGGCTGGAGGGAATAATGGCCCCGTAGTCACTGCAGCCTGCTGTGTGGTTGCTGGGAGAGTGGATTAGCTATGCCTGTTTTGGTTTTGAATGAATATACCCCCTGGCAAGCCATGCGGCCAAAATAGTTTCTTAGGTGGCACATTTATAGAGCTGGTGGTTTCCCCCTTCCAAGAACCCTATATTCCTATGGGCTCAGCCCTCCTTATCCAAAATATGGAGACACAGGGACAGCCCTCAGTAGTTTTCCTTGCCTGCCTTTCTTATTCCCTTTCCTCTTCCTAGCTGTGGAAGGAGAAAAGAATGTAAGGACAAGTCTTAAAGACTTTACCTCATTCTTCCTGTCACATCTCTGGGAAAATCAGACCAACTAGTTTTTATGAATGATCTACATCAGGAGATTAAGAACAGTGAGAACAGCTGACCCTGAATTTTGTGCTCCATGTATTACTCACGAGAAAAGTATTTGCCTGAAGCCTGTTTGCCCAGCTGGTTGCCTCCCCTGATCTCTCTAGTAGACATGAGTATATTGTCTGAGCAAATCTGGGGCCAGTGTGCATGCAGGGATGTGAGCAGGGGAAGGGTGTGTAGTTTCTGCCTAGCCCCCGGAGTCAGGAATTCTAGTATCAAAGTCCTGAGAATGCAGGGGAGGAGTCCATCTCGTCCCCCTCAGGCTGCAGGGAATGAACCTCCAATCAGGTCTGTAATACATACAGCAGTTATGAGGACAGCTTTCTCTTCAAATTGATATTTGTGTATCTAAAGATCTATAAACAAGAACGTAATTTTCAGTTAAATCTCTCTCAACACATTACATTTCTACCAAATTAGAGACAAAGAGTAGTCAAAAACTACTGAGAAAAATTAATAGCTGGCATAGAGTTCTGATAGTACCCATTCTAGTAAGGAAGTATTCTATCAGTTTCCCCTGCTGCCTGATGCTGGTTTCCACAGAGGTGTGGACTGGTGTGCATTTTTTTCTTTAGTTAAAGGGGGGTATATATCCAACTCAATATGTACTATACTGATTATACCCATAAAACCAAGAAAATTAATAATATATTTATGTGTAAGGAACTATGCCATTTTCCAGAGGGGATTTAAAGGATCAAATTTTTTTATTTTTCTTTATTAAGGTGGAAAGGGGTAGAAGTCCAATTTCATCTTTATTGCCCTTTTTCTTTTTCACTCAGAAAATATGGTTTTTATTTCTTTCTTGCTACACGCACCTGTTTTTTTCTTGACTTCTTTCCAGGTTTATGTAGTTGCTTTCTGTTTTCTCTTTTTTTTGTTATTGTTGTTGTTGTTATTTTGTTCTCTTACTTCTTAAGCCCAGCAGTTCTGTGGCTCTGGGTTTCCTCTGCTTTGTATTTTTTCTAGAGATGAAGTGATGCTGGGCAGAGCATTTATCAACAACTCTGCAGGCTCCCACCCAAGTTTGCTCTTTTCTCATGAACAGCTCTGTTCACATGTGAAAATATCCATCCACATACACAGATATGAGCACACAGGGGGATTTCCTATTTAAATAAACTGATTTGAGTGCCTTTTTAATTCAAGGAATACTTCTGTACTGAAGGCACATACCTCTAGTTTATCTGGCAGCAGTAGGAAAATACACATGAGTTTCTGGCCCAGGACAAATCTTTCTCCACAAAATCATTAAAGATTCTGTATCAATTCCTCTGAAGTAAGTGGCTTTTTCTCTCCGTTCTGGCTATGTTTTAGTGCAAGTGTATTTGTCTCCTTTAGGTCCTAAAGTTTTCAACTGAAACATGTTTCTTTTTTCTCTTCTATTTTCCAAAATTGTGCTTATTTGAACCTGGATAGCAGCCGTGTAGAAAGAGCCTACCTCTGTCATGCAGAGATCTTTAGGGGCTCGTAAAGCTTATTGATGCTTTCTGTTAGAGGATGCTATAAATATTTAAAAGACCACTAAAATGCTAAATTAAGTTTCTCCCAGTTTGTCAAGGGCATATTTTTCTCTTATAATTAGATTCCTTATACCTTCACTAGTTAGTTTAAAATTAGTTCTTTAAAATAACTGAAAACTGTATCTGAGTCTCATTAGAATACATCTTGAATATGACAGCAAGGCTGAGCACAGGACAAGCAACAGCTCTTTCAAAGCCATTCACCTGTCTCTTCTCAAATGATGAGGTGAAACTAGTTTAACATTTTAAAAAAGGCATAGCCGCACATTGAGGAAATAGTCCTTGAGCTCATTGTCTTTCCCCATGCTCCTCATCTACCTAGTCCTCTTTTTGGAGGCTTCTCCTCAAGAGCAGCAGTGGCCAAGAGAGCTCCTTATGGTGATGGAACAACGTTGCACGGGAGCAGAAACGATGCGCGGCTGCCGTGCTGGAAAGAAACTCCTCCAGCGCAGGGTTGTTCTGTCGTCTGCATGGACGTGCGGGCCGAGTCACCAAGGCAGCCTCTCTCTCTCGGCGCCAGTCTCCGTAGAGACCCGGAGGCGGAGCTGCAGAGCAGAGCTCGGGGGACAAGAGGAGCTGCGCGGGCGCGTCCACCTGCGGCCCTCAGCGCTCCTGCGGGGAGGAGGCTGAGCTCCACGAGCCCCGCACGGAAGCCTGACAACAGGTGCGTTTGGCTCTGCCGACAGCCGCGCGGGGGGAGGGGGAGCCCGGCTCACAAAGAAGTCCACCTGCAGAGCAATCCCAGTTGCATCCCACCGTTTGTAGAGCCCTTTCTCTCATCGGAAAGGGTCTAGAACAACTACCTCCCTCCTGGAGCACCCACATCTCAGTGCACTCTCCGCCTTCTGGGTGTTTTTTGTTTTGTTGCGCTGTGTTGTGTGTTTTTCCTTTTTTCTCTCCTGGGCGTGGGTGAGTTCTGTTGTCCCTTGCTTTCCCTTTTTATTTTTTAATTGAGAAAATCCTGAGGATTAAAGAACTGAGAATTTTATCTTCAAGGCTCCCATGTCATTATGTTAAGTTACATGGTATTCTTTATTTCCCCATTAAGTATATTAATTGGCAGCCGGGGAGATTTCCCAGAATTGTGCCTTGACTGCATAATACACGCAGATGCAAGTTTCTTGTACACACACACACACACACACATACACACACACACTCACACACAAATTTAAGAAGGCACATGACAGGCTTACTATAGAGGTGAAAATAACTAATTTACTTTGTATTATTTATTCACTTATATAGCATTTTTATAGTTATTTTTGAAAACCAGGTAACAGTAAAGGGGAAATAAATTAATATTTTTATGTAAAATTCAATTTTTGCCCTCTCCTGTTGTGTTTAGAGTTAATAAATGTGCTTCCCATTTTAACGTGTGCAAAACTTATTCTAAAACTTTATAGGTAAATATCTGAAGTTTTCTGAGATATTTTAAGCAAGCTTTGTCAAAATAGAGCATCTGAAAAAGATCTATTTCCTCATTTAGTGACAAAATATTTTATTTCAAGAGTCTGTTTTTGGTAGATGCTAAGGTACTCATTGGTGGTTTAATCTGTGTCCTTTGACATTTTGGGTAGCCCTGTGGCAGGATTATATAAGTAGTGGGGTAGTGAAGGAGAGGAGATATGAAATGTAGGCTTGCATATATGTAGAAATGACTATAATTTTGCAATTGTTAGGTCTATTAATGCATGCCAATTTATAGGCTACAAAAGTCAACGATTTCTTTTCTTTTGAACTCAGGTTTAGTTGGCCCCTTTTGGGTGTCTGAATTTCTATACCACAGGAAGCAAAACCTTCTAAGCATCTTGTTAATAAGCAAGTAGGTTCTAAGTGGGGGCTCAGTTTTTGTTGACTTATTTTTGATCATAAGAATGAAATTATATTATCTTCATGAAAATGAGATTAATCCAAGAAAGGTGGATTTTGAAAATGAAAAGGATAAAAAATTTTCATTTCTGTAGATAAAGCCTGAAACTTCTAGGGCGCCTGGGTGGCTCAGTTGGTTGGGCAGCTGCCTTCGGCTCAGGTCATGATCCTGGAGTCCTTGGATCGAGTCCCGCATCGGGCTCCCTGCTCGGCGGGGAGTCTGCTTCTCCCTCTGACCCTCCCCCCTCTCATGTGCTCTCTCTCTCTCTCATTTTCTCTGTCTCAAATAAATAAATAAAATCTTTAAAAAAAAAAAAAAAAAGCCTGAAACTTCTAGCTCATGTGAGTGTTAGGAATCACAAGGATGGGGCGCCTGGGTGGCTCAGTTGGTTAAGCGACTGCCTTCGGCTCAGGTCATGATCCTGGAGACCCAGGATCGAGTCCCGCATCGGGCTCCCTGCTCAGCAGGGAGTCTGCTTCTCCCTCTGACCCTCCCCCCTCTCATGTCCTCTCTCTCTCTCTCATTCTCTCTCTCAAAAAAAAAAAAAAAAAAAAAAGGAATCACAAGGATGTATTTACAAAGTCTGACTACCAGAGGCAAATCTGGGTGCTTCAGGACAAGGGCTGGACCAAAGTGCTGCTCCAACAGAGATCGCCAAGGCAAAGGCCACACACAGGTGGCAGCTCGTTCTCGAAATGAGCGAAGTAACGGCTCTTCTCCACACGGAGCAGAGGCTGCGTATGATTCTTCACCCCTTAAAGTAATGCACAGACAGCCTCATGTTTTCGTTTCTCACACTGCATCTCTATGTGCCATGTATAGTTGAGGGGTATAGTTCTCCAAGACAATGAAGGTCTGCAATGCGGCCACCTTTTATTGCTAATCCTATTCAAATGTCATGGTTTCTCCGAATTCAACCCTCTCTCTTACTAATAATAGCAGCCATTTATTGATTGCCAGGACACTCTGTGATGTAGATATTATCATCGTTTACAATGAAGAAACTATCATTCAGAATGTCTACCTAGGTTTTCAAACATCGCACACCCAAGTCTTTCTGACTCCGTGTGCTCTTTGCCTTCACAATACAAAAATTCACCTATGTAATGGTGGCTGGGTTGAACAGAAGTGGGGCTAAATGCAGGGACCCTTCTTCCATCCAGATTCACCCTCATCTGCATAAAATGTGTAGTGGCACTGTGAATAATAAAAACAGCATCTTATCCGTACTCTTTCCTTTTCCCTCTTTGGCTTCTGATATGGCTTTATAAAACTGGCATTGAGGAGGAGAAAATAAATTAATTGATAACAAAGGCTAGCTTGAGGAAGAGCATACAAATAAAGTTTAGTAGAGGATATGGGCTTTTTAAAAATGAAATATAATTAATGTACAGTGTTGTACTGGTGTTGAATGTAATGAATGATTCAACACTTGTATACATCAGTTGAATGCTCATCACAAGTGTGCTCTTGATCTCCTTTGTTTCCCCACCCCCCCACCTCCCTTCTGGCAGCCACCAGTTTTTCTCTGTATTGAGTTTGTTTGCTGTTGTTGTTTGTCTCTTGTTTTGTTTGTTTGTTCTGCTTCTTAAATTCCACATGTGTAGGAAATCATTTGGAATTTGCTTTCTCTGACTGACTTATTTTGATTGGCATAATACACTCTAGCTCCATCCATGTCATTGCAGATGGCAAGATCTCATCCCTTTTTATGGCTGGGTAATATTTCTGTGTGTATATACACCACATCTTCTTTATCCATTCATCAGTCAATGGACACTTGGGCTGCTTCCATGTCTTTGCTATTGTAAATAATGCTGCTATAAACATAGGGGCGCATATATCTTTTCAAATTAGTATTTTCATATTCTTTGGGTAAGTAATTCCCAGTAGTGGAATTATTGGATCATATGATCGTTCCATTTATAATTTTTAAGACACCTCCATACTGTTTTCCAGAGTGGCTGCACCAGTTTGCATTCCCACCAACAATGCATGAGGGTTCCTTATCTCCACATCCTCATCAACAGTTGTCATTTCTTGTGCTGTTGATTTTAGCCATTCTGACAGGTGTGAGGTGAAATCTCATTTTGGTTTTAATTTGCATTTTCCTGATGTTGAGCATCTTTTCTTGTGTCTGTTGGCCATCTGGATGTCTTTTTTGGAGAAATGTCTGTTCATGTCTTCTGCCCGGTTTTAAATTAATTTTTTTCAATTTTTTTTGGTGTTGAGTCGTACAAGTTCTTTATATATTTTGGATACTAACCCTTTATCAGATATGTCATTTCCAAATATCTTCTCCCATTCAATGGGTTGTCTTTTAGTTTTCTTGATGGTTTCCTTTGCTGTGCAAAAGCTTTTTATTTTGATGCAGTCCCAATACTTTATTTTTGCTTTTGTTTCCCTTGCCTCAAGAGACATAACCATAAATATGTTTCTAAGGCTGACATCCAAGAGATTACTGCCTGTTTTCTTTTAGGAGTTTTATGGTTTCGTGTCTCACATTTAGGTCTTTAATCCATTTTGCCCTTATTTTTGTGTGTGGTATAAGAAAGTGGTCCAGTTTCCTTCTTTTGCATGTAGCTGCCCTGTTTTCCAAGCACTTTTAATTTACTCATTGTATTAGTCTACTTGGGCTGCCATAACAAAATACCATAGACTGAAATTTATTTTTTTTTTAAAGATTTTATTTATTTATTTGAGAGAGAGAGTGAGAGAGAGAAAGAGCACAAGAAGGGGGAGCGGGAGAGGGAGAAGCAGACTCCCTGCTGAGCAGGTAGCCCGATGCGGGACTCGATCCCGGGACTCCAGGATCATGACCTGAGCCGAAGGCAGTCGCTTAACCAACTGAGCCACCCAGGCGCCCCCCATAGACTGAAATTTATTAACGGAATGACAGAAATTTATTTTCTCACACTTATGGAGGCTGGGAAGTCCGTATCAAAGTGCTAGTTGATTAGTTTCCTGTTAAGGACTCTCTTCCTGGTTTGCAAATGGCTGCTTCCTTACTGCATCTTCATGTGGCAGGAAGAGAGTGGGGTGGGGAGAGGGAGGGAGAGGGAGGAAAGAGGGAGGGAGGGGGCAAGGAAGAGAGAGGGAGGGAGGGAGAGAGAGAGAGGAAGCAAGGTCTCTGGTCTCTTCTTCTAAGGACACTAATCCTATTAGATCAGGGCCCTACCCTTATGACCTCATTTAATATTAACTATTTTTTTTTAAGATTTTCTTTATTTATTTGAGAGAGAAAGAGCATGAGAGAGAGAGAGAGAGAGATCACGAGTGGAGGGGAGGGGTAGAGGGAGAAGCAGACTCTGCACTGAACAGGGAGCCCGACTCGAGGCTCGATCCCAGGACCCTGAGATCATGACCTGAGCTGAAGGCAGATGCTTAACCGACTGAGTCACCCAGGAGCTCAACATTAACAACTTCTTTACCCCAGTACAGCCAAACTGGGGGTTAGGGCTTTAGCATATGAATTCTGGAGGGCATGGTTTAGTCCATAGCACTTTCCCCATTCACGATTCTGTGTTTGTCTGAGAGAAAAGTAGGTATGTCATTATCATTAAAATTGCATGGACAGCCACTGCCATAACTAAACAATTGTGAAGGGATTTGTAAATATTTTAAAAGAAAGTTTGAATCTCTGAGTGTGTAAACATAATCATCCCTAATAAAATTGCTTTTAATAAATACATAAAGAATACAAAAATTAGGAGATGCAGGAAAAGCAGTTCTAAGAATGAAGTTTATAGACATAAACACCTACATTAAGAAAAAAACTATCTTGGGGTGCCTGGATGGCTCAGTCAGTGGAGCGTGTGACTCTTGATCTCAGGGCTGTGAGTTCAAGCCCTACATTGGGTGTGGAGATTACTTAAAAATAAAAATATTTAAAGAAAAAGAAAAAAATATCTCAAACAACCTAACTTTACATCTCAAGGAACTAGAAAAAGAAGAACTAAGCCCAAAGTTAGTAGAAAAAAACAAAATAACAAATATCAGAGAATAAATCAATGTAACAGACACTAAAAAAAACAAAAGATCAATGATAGCAAGAGCCAGTTTTTTAAAAAGATAAACAAGATAGATAAACCTTTAGCTAGACTTACCCAGAAAAGAGGACTCAAATAAAATTAGAAACAAAAAAGAAAAAAAAGAGAAATGACATTATAACTGATTCCTATAAGAATATAAGCTATCAAGACTTATTTATGAAGAAACTGAAAATCTGAACAGACCAATTGCTAGTAATCAAGAACCTCCTAACAAAGAAAAGTCAGGACCATATAGTTTTACTGGTGAATTCTACCAAACATTTAGATAAGAATTAATGCCAATCCTCAAACTCTACCAAAAAATAGAAGTGGTAAGAACTTTTCCAAACTTATTTTACAAGGTGAACATTACCCTGATAACCAAGCCAGAGAAAGACACTACAAGAAAATGACAGGCCATTATCACTGATGAACATCAGTGCAAAAATCCTCAATAAAATATTAGCAAACCATATTCAATTGTGCATCAGAACAATCATTCACCATGATCAAGTGGGATTTATTCCAGGGATGCAAGGATGGTTCAACATCCACAAATCAATGTGATATAGTATATTAACAAAATGAAGAACCACAGTTATATGATCATCTCAATAGGACAGTCTCTTCAATAAATGGTGTTGGGAAAACTTAATTACCACTTCAAAGGAGTGAAACTGGACCACCATCTTACACCATACACAAAGGTCAACTCAAAATGGATTAAAGACTTGATCATAAGACCTAAAACTATACAACTCCTTGAAGAAACATAGGGGGTAAACTCCTTGGCAATGGTTCTGGCAATTATTTTTTGGATATGATACCAAAGCAAAGGCAACAAAAGCAAAAATAAACAAGCAGGATTACATCAAACTAAAAAGCTCATGCTCTGACCCTGTGAGAGAATAAGACATTCCACAAAAATAAATTTTTGGGGAAACTAAAAATTGCCTTGACAAACACCAAGATTTGTTTTATTAATCTGTGTGAAGGAAATATTTCTAAAATCTATAATATTTTTTTCTTTTTTTGGTAAATAACAAATGCAATTTTAAAAAATGGGGCACAGCATCATTTGTTGATTATATGTGTCTGGGATATTGTCATCAAGGTTCTAGGAAAACAAAGTTAAATCTTCTACAGGAAACTAGTGAAACTTGATAAAAAACATTTCAATTTCTGGGGCGCCTGGGTGGCTCAGATGGTTAAGCGTCTGCCTTCGGCTCAGGTCATGATCCCAGGGTCCTGGGATCGAGTCCCGCATCGGGCTCTCTGCTCATTGGGAGCCTGCTTCTCCCTCTGCCTCTCTCTCTCTCTCTGCCTCTCATGAATAAATAAATAAAATCTTAAAAAAAAAAAAATTTCAATTTCTGAAATTCCCAACAGAATGCTGCTAAAAGTCAGAAGATATTTCTTTTATCACAAGTGTTTTTCCCCATGGATATTTCTATAATTTATTTATTCTGTATGTTCATTTTTGCTTCATATGTTTCAATTTAGAGTTGTTATAACCTCAATTACAGTATTATTTCTGCTACTATACATGCCAGTGAATAGAATGTGAGAAAAAAAAGCTTCTGCACAGTGAAGGAAAACCATCAACAAGGTGAAAAGGCAATCTATGGAATGGGAGAAAATTTTTCAAATCCAATATCAAATAAGAGATTAACATCCAAAATATACAAGGAACTCGTATTACACAATAGAAAAACAAACAGACAAAAAAAAAAAAAAAACAAAAACCCACAAACAACCAAATTAAAAAATGGGCAAAGAACCTGAATAAACATTTTTGCAAAGACATACAGATGGCCAACAGACACATGAAAAGATGCTCAACATCACTCATCATCAAAGAAATGCAAATCAAAACCACAATGAGATATCACCTCACATCTGTTAGGATGACTATTATTAAAAAGACAAGAAACAAACAAACAAGACAAGAAACAACAGGTGTTGGTGAGGATGTGGAGAAATTGGAAACTTGTGCACTGTTGGTGGGAATGCAAACTGGTGTAACCACTCTGGAGAACAGTATGGAAGTTCCTCAAAAAGTTAAAAATAGAACTACCTGTAATCCAGCAATCCCACTTCTGAATATATATCCAAAGGAAATGAAACCATTATCTCAAAGAAATATCTACTCCCATGTTCCTTGCAGCATTATTCATAATAACCAAAGTATGGAAACAACTTAAGTGTCAATGGATGAATGGATGAAGAAAATAGTGTGTGTGTGTGTGTGTGTGTGTGTGTGTGTGATGGAATATTATTCAGCTTTAAAAAAGAAGAAACCCACGTTGAGCTCCCTCCTCAGTAGGGAATCTGCTTCTCCCTCTCCCTCTGCCCCTTCTCCCTGCTCATGCTCTCTCTCTATCAAATAAATAAATAAAATCTTTAAACAAATAAATAAATAAAATAAAAAAGAAGAAAACCCTGCTGTTTATACCAACATAGATGAACCTGGAGAACATTATAGTAAGTGAACTAAATCAGACAAAGAAAGACTAATGCATGGTAGCACTTATATGGGGACTAATAAAAAGTGATCTCACAGAAATAGAGGGTAAAACCATGGTTGCTCGGGGCTGTGGGGTGGGTGAAACGGAGAGGTTGGTAAAGATGAACAAGGCCTGAGGATGCAACAGGGTAACTATGGGTTGATAATAATGTATTGTATAACTGGAATTTGCTAAGAGAAAGAACCTAAATGTTCTCACCAAAACAAAAACCCAAGTGAGTAAGTGAGGTGAGGGATGTGTCAGCTCACTGGGGATCCTCCACAGTGTGCACTTGTATCAAATCATCATGGTTTACACTTTAAACACCTTACAATTTTATGTCTCAATTGTACCTTGGTAAAGCTGGAAAAAAAAAAAAAAACTCAGGCATACTCCTCAGTTTTCCTTAGGCCTTTTTGTGAAAATCACAAATTACTAGTTGCTCCTCAAGTGTGCTTTTCTTCCTTCTAAATTAGGGGTCTTTAAAAAGTTTGTCAGACACATGGTTTAAATAAACCTTTTGTTCTATGCAAAACCAGATTTAAGGAGTTGACAGGGTTGATTCAGAGGGAAAAAATTCAGATAGGAACTGGATGTTAGGGTAAAGAACAGGGCCCAGGGGGCTATGGGGAGGAGAAGTGGGCAGAAACCGGGACCATAGTAACTCAGACCAGACGGGCAGCTTGCTGGGGAATTTGTGCTTTTGTCGTTCAGAGGGGACGCAAGAAAAAATATGCATACTTGTGATTTTTATTCTTTTCCTAAGGCCAAAAACTCTTCATCATAATTTCTTTCTTTTTTTTTTTTAAGATTTTTATTTACTCATTTGAGAGAGAGAGAGAACGAGTTGGGAGAAGGGCGAAGGGAGAGGAAAAACAGACTCCCCACTGAGCACGGAGCCCTACAAAGGACCCTGGGATCATGACCTGAGCTGAAGGCAGACACTTAACTGACTAAGCCACCCAGGAGCCCCTTCATCGCTATTTCTTTTTTTTTTTTTTAAGATTTTATTTATTTATTTGAGAGAGAGAATGAGAGAGAGAGAGAAAGCACACTGAAGGGGGCGGGGCAGAGGGAGAAGCAGACTCCCCGCCGAGCAGGGAGCCTGATGTGGGACTCCATCCCAGGACTCCAGGATCACGACCTGAGCCGAAGGCAGCCGCCCAACCAACTGAGCCACCCAAGCGCCCCCCTTCATCGTTATTTCTGTAACAACTCACACTTATTATTCAGGTTAGGGTCTTTCACTGAGGAGCTAGTCCCTAATGCAGATTCAATTTTCACACAAAATTTCCCGAAGCAGGGTATACATTTTATTTTATACCAAACAGTGGATACTATGTAATAGGTTTCCTCCACCCTCCACGATACTATGATTTTACTGACAAAAATAACTAAGTATTAAGCCTGGGTTGTTCTTCAAAACTTCACTATTGTTTTCAATTTGATTCTATTTACAAAAGATTGGATTCAATATATCATTTTCACAAAAACCTCCCTTTTGTCTTTGAATTGGTACCATATTTGTTTTTTAGAAACATTTACGGTTTCCTAGCACTCAGTGATTTAAGAAATAATGGACTCAGTGATCAAACCAACTTTCTCAAACCATTTATCTCAAACTACTTGTTTGTACATTACAATCTCATATGAATCTTCTCTCTCATTTTGGGGAACAGAAAGTGTGTGTGTGTGTTTGTGTGTGTGTTTACACCAACATGCTAAGTTTCCCAAGTGAGATTTCTCATTTATCTAGTGAACAGCTTAAAATGACACGCAAGCGTGGCTGAGCTGATTCATTTTGTTAAACTCACAACTTGTTCTTGGCTAACCTGTTCTTGGCCTTTCCTTCACTGGCATTAATTCAGTCTTCTGTGTTTCATTATTTTTCCCTAGGAAGCTTTACCACAAATGCATCTTGTCTTTATATGCATTCTAACCACTTTTATAAATTTTTATTTCATTGTTTAAAGAAGGTTTTTAAAAAACACAAATTGGACTTTTTTTTCTGATTTTCTCTCTTTTTTCCTTATGGAAAATTTAAAACATAAACAAAAGTCAAGGGAATGGAATGATTCACTGCTATGTTTTATTACCCAACTTTAACAATTAATTACTAACACATGGTCAGTCTTGCTACATTTTGTGTATTTTTGCCCTATTCTGCTGGTGTTTTTCTTGTATTTCCTTAAGACACCAACTTTATCTGCTATTGTAGTTAATATTTTGCCCTATTTTCTTGAACAACACTTGCTGTGCTAATTTTCACAGTACTGCGTTCCCTTGTTCTGTCTCCGAGGGCGTCATCCACACTTGACGATAAACATTCGGATGTGTACAAACACACATGTCAGCAAAGGACATTTTCTATTTGGGCCTTCCTGGATTACCAATAGTGAAAAACTGGTTAAACCAGCTTGACTGACACCGGAAATGTACTAAAAATAGTACGGTTTTCAAGTTCAGTGAAGGTTGAAAGTGATCATTTAAAATTTGTAGGCAGGGGCGCCTGGGTGGCTCAGTCGTTAAGCGTCTGCCTTCGGCTCAGGTCATGGTCCCGGGGTCCTGGGATCGAGCCCCACATCGGGGTCCCTTCTCCGCGGGAAGCCTGCTTCTCCCTCTCCCACTCCCCTGCTTGTGTTCCAGCTCTCACTGTGTCTCTCTCTGTCAAATAACTAAATAAAATCTTAAAAAAATAAAAAAATAAAAAAATAAATAAAATTTGTAGGCAATGGTTAAATCATCAACTCCATTCTTCTGTGTTCTTCTCTCTGTGAATGAGAGGAGCAGGGAAGCAGAGCCCGAGCCTCACTCACCATGGGAGGGGGGTTGGCTGTCTTCATTTTTATCAGTTCTTACTTTCTTATTCTCTCAAGTGTCCAGTGTCGTCCGTGGAGGAATTTATTAAGGATGTGCCATGTTAGCAGGCCACGTGCCACTTGTTAGCATTTTCCACAACGAGTTAGTGATGTCGCTGGTGCAGTGGTGATTACTTTAAACTAGGTAATACAAGTCAGAATAAATTTAAAATAGTATCATATCCAGATATATGTTAAGTAATCTTCCTATAAACCTTAGTATCATTAAGCTGTGCTATCTAATTTTTCTTTCACATTTAGCAATTTCCTAAGACTCTTTCTCTCTCTCTTTATTTTATTTTTAAGTCATCTCTACACCAAATGTGGGGCTTGAACTCTTGACCCTGAGATCAAGGGTCACACGTTCTACCGACCAAGCCAGCCAGGCACCCCTTTTGTCTCTCTTTAAAGTCATTTTTAAGATCAGTGTTGGGAACACAGCAAAGTGGAGAGGAATTTCCTATATGGCTTGTCCCTTCAACCTCTGCATAATCCATGTCATCAGGATCATACATTTGTCACAACTGATGAACTTACACGGGCACATTGTAGTAAAAGTCCTTGTTTCCTTAGAGGTCACTCTTGGTGCTGTACATTCTACGTGTTTGGACAAATGTATAATGACATGTCTCCATCATTATAGTATCACACAGAGGATTTTCATGATTCTAAAAATCCTCTGTGCTCCACCTAGTCATCCCTCCTTCCCAACCAGTCCCTGGCAACCCCTGACCTTTTTTGTTGTCTGTATAGTTTTGCCTTTTCCAGAATGTCGTGCTGTTGGAACCATATAAAATATGGTCTTTCCAGATTGGCTTCTTTCACTCAGTGACACGAATTTAAAGTTTGTCCTTGGCTTTTCACGGCTTGACAGCTCATTTATTTTTAGCCCTGAATCATATCACATTGTCCGGATGGACCACAGTTTATTTATTTATTTACCTTGAAGAGCATCTTGGTTGCTTCCAAGTTTTGGTAATTGTGAATAAAGCTACTGGAAACATTTGTGTGCAGCTTTTTGTGTAGACATACGTTTCCAACTCCTTTGCATAAATACCAAGAAATGTGATTGCTGGATTGTGTGGTAAGGGTATGTTTAGATTTGCAAGAACCTACCAAACTGTCTTCCAAAGCATCTGTGCCATTTTGCATTCCACCCGCGAGTGAGACCTTTGTTGCTCCACATGCCCGCCAACATTTAATGTTACCAAAGTTCTCCATTTGGGTCCTTCTAGTTCATTTGTAGTGGTATCTCATTGTCTTCTTTTGTATCTCCCCTATGACGTGTGATGTGAAGCATCTTCCATATGCATTGTTCCCATCTGTATAATTTCTTTGGCAAGGTATCTGATCAGGTCTTTAGCCATTTAAAAAATTGGGTTGTTTGCTTTCTTATAATTGTGTTTTAAGAGGTTTTTTTTTTGTATATTTTGGATAATAGTCCATTATCAGATATGTCTTTTGCAAATATTTTCTCCCAGTGTATGGCCTGTCTTCTCATTCTCTTGACATTGTCTGTTGCAGAACAGAAGTTTTTAATTTTAATGACATCTGGTGTATCACTTACTTCTTTCAGTGTGCCTCTGGTGTTGTATATAAATAGTTGTCACACACTGAAGATCACCTACATTTTGTTCTCTGTTCTCTTCTAGGGGCTTTACAGTTTTGCATTTTACATTCAGGTCTATGATCCATCTTGAGTTAATGTTTGTCTAGATTCATTTTGTGTTTTTTGCGTGTGGATGCAGAGTTGTTTCCATACCGTTGGTCGAAGAGCCTGTTTTTGCACCATCATACTGCCTTTCCCCCTTTGTGAAAGACCAGTTGGTTATATTTATGTGGGTCTGCATCTTGCCTCTCCTGTTCCACTGTTCTACTTGTCTCTTCTCTCAGTGATACCACACTCTCTTCATTACTATATGTTTAGAGAAAGCCTTAAAGAAGTAGTGGGAGTCTCAGAATTGTATTCTTCTCCCACACAGAATTGGCTATTCTGGGTCTTTTGTCTCTCCCTATAACTTTACAAGCAGTTCTGCTGTAACTGCAAAATAACGTGCTGTGATTTTCACTGGGATTGCATAGAATCTACAGGCAAAGTTGGGAAGAACAAACAGGTTGACATTATTAGTCTTCTCATCCACAAACAAAGGTTCTCTCTACATTTATTTAGTTCTTTGACTTTGGCAGAATTTTGTAGTTTTCCTCAGATGTTTAAATATTTTTTTAGATGTATGCCTAGGTATGCCACTTATTTATTTTTAATTGAAGTATAGTTGGCATACAATATTATATTAGTTTCAGGTGTACAACACAGTGATTTGACATTTATATACATTACAAAATGCTCAGTACAATAAGTGTAGTTACCATCTGTGACCATACAAAGTTATTACAATGTTATTGACTATTTCCTATGCTGCACTTTAGGTCACCATGACTTACTTATTTTATAACTGGAAGTTTATACCTCCTAATGCTCTTCACCTATTTTCTTTATTCCCCTCCCCCAGCCCCTTGGCAACCACCAGGTTATTGTCTGTATTTATGAGTCTGTTTCTGATTTGTTTTGTTTTGTTTTTAGATTTCACATGTAAGTGAAATCATATGGTACTTGTCTTTCTCTCTCCGACTTATTCCACTCAGCATAATATCCTCTAGGTCAATCCAAGTTGTCACAAATGGCAAAATCTCATTATTTTTATAGCTCAGTAATATTCCATTATATAAATCACATCTCCTTTATCCATTCATCTATCAATGGACACTTAGGCAGCTTCCATATCTTGGCTATTGTAAATAATGCTGCAACAAACAAAGGGGCTCATATATCTTTTCAAGTAAGTGTTTTCTTTGTGTAAATACCTAGAATTAGAATTGCTGGATTATATGGTGTTTCTATTTTTTTTAAGTATGCTCTATGCCCAGCATGGAGCCCAATGTGGGGCTTGAACTTACAACCCTGAGATCAAGGCCCAAGCCAAGACCAAGAATCCGATGCTCAACTGACTGAGCCACCCAGGCACCCCTGGTATTTCTATTTTTAATATTTTTTTTTAAAGATTTTATTTATTTATTTGACAGAGAGAGACACAGCGAGAGAGGGAACACAAGCAGGGGGAATGGGAGAGGGAGAAGCAGGCCTCCTGCGGAGCGGAGAGCCCGATGTGGGGCTCAATCCCAGGACGCTGGGATCATGACCTGAGCCGAAGGCAGACGCTTAACGACTGAGCCACCCAGGCGCCCTGTCTATTTTTAATATTTTGAGGAACCTCCATACTGTTTTCCACAATGGCTACACCAGTTCGCATTCCCACCAACAGTTCCTTTTTCTTCACATCCTTGCCAACACTTGTTATCTCTTGTCTTTTTGATATTAGTCATTCTGACAGCTGTGAGGTGATATTTCATTATGTTTTTGATTTGCATTTCCCTGATGATTAGTAATATTGGGCATCTGTTCATATGTCTACTGGCCATTTATATGTCTGCTATGGAAAATGTCTATTTAGGTCCTTTGCCCACTGTAATCAGATTTTTTGTGAATGTGTGTGTTTGGTTGTATGAGTTCTTTGTATATTTTGGATATTAATCCCTTATCAGATACACCATTTGCAAATATCTTCTCCCATTTGGTAGGTTGCCTTTTCATTTTGTTGTTGGTTTCATTTGTTGGGCAAAGACTTTAAAGTTTGACGTAGTCCCAATTGCTTAATTTTGCTTTTGTTGCCCTTGGCCTGAGGAGACGATACAAAAGAAACTGCTAAGACCAATGTCCAAGAGTTTACTTCCTACGTTTGTTTTTTAGGATTTTTATGGTGTCAGGCCTTACATATAGATCTTTAACTCATTTCGAGTTTATTTTTTTTTATGTGATGTTTAAAAAGTGGTCAAGTTTCATTCTTTTTCCAAATACATTTATTGAAGAGACTATCTTTTCCCCATTGCATATTCTTACCTGTTTTGCTGTAGAAAAACTGATCATAGAGCATGGGTTTATTTCTGGGCTCTCTATCCTGTTCCATTGATTGATGTGCCTATTTTTGTGCCCTTACCCTACTTTTTTGATTACTATAGCTTTTTAGTATAATTTGAAATCTAAGATTGTCATACTTCCAGCTTTGTCTTTCTCAAGATTGCTTTGGCTATTTGTGTGTGTGTATGTGTGGTTCCATACAAATTTTAGGATTACTTTTCTGGTTCTGTGAAAAATGTATCGGTATTTTAGTAGAGATTGCATTGAATATGTAGATTGCTTTGAGTACTATGGACATTATAAGAATATTAATTCTTCCACTCCATATGTATGCTGTAACTTTCCATTTATTTGTATCATCTTCAATTTCTTTCCTCAGTGGCCTATATTTTTCAGAGTACATGTCTTTCATCTATTCAATTAAACTTATTCTTACATATTTTATTCTTTTTGATATGATTGTAAATGAGATTGCTTCCTTAATTTCTCTTTTTTCTAGCTCATTATTAGTGTAGAGAAATGCAACAGATTTCTGTATATTAATTTTGTGTTTTGCAACCTTACTGAATTTATTTATTAGTTCTAATATTTTTTTTGGTGAAGTCTTCAGTGTTTTCTATATTTAGTATCATGTCATTTTGTGACAGTTTTAGTTCATCCTTATCAAGTAGGATGCTTTTTATTTCTTTTTCTTCTCTGATTGCCATGGCTAAGACTTCCAATACTATGTTGAATAAAAGTGGTGAGAGTAGGCATCCTTATCTTGCTCCTGATCTTAGAGGAAGAGCTTTCAGCTTTTCACTATTGAGTGTGGTGTTAGCTTTTGGTTTCTCATATATGGACTTTATTATGTTTAGGTATGTCCCCACTATTCCCACTTTCTTGAGAGTTTTTATCTTCAATGGATGTTGAATTTTGTCAAATGCATGCAATTTTTTTTGTAGTGTTTGTCTAGTTTTATATCAGGGTAATGGTGTTCTCATCAAATGAATTTGGAAGCACTCCTTACTCTTCAAATCTTTGAAATAGTTTGAAAAGAGTAGGTATTAACTCTTTTTTAAATATTTGGTAGAATTCACCTGTAAAGCCATCTAGTCCTGGACTTTTGTTGAGTTTTTTTGTTACTGATTTAATTTCATTACTAGCATTTGGTCTGTTCAGGTATTCTATTTCTTGCTAATCTAGTTTTGGAAGATTGTATGTTTCTGGGAATTTATTCATTTCTGTAGGTTGTCCAATTTGTTGGCATATTATTTTTCATAGAAGTCTCTTCTAATTCTTTCTACTTCTGTGGTGTCAGTTGTAACTTCTTTTCATTTCTAATTTTATTTATTTGAGTCCTTTCTTTTCCCTTGATGAGTCTGGCTAAAGTTGTCAATTTTGTTTATCTTTTCAAAGAACTAGCTCTGAGTTTCATTTATTTTTTTCTTTTTTTACTGTTTATTTCACTTATTTCCTCTCCGATCTTTATTATTTCCTTCCTTCTAGGAACTTGGGGTTTTATTTGTTTTTCTTTTTCTAGCCTTTAGGTGGAAGATTAGATTGTTTAATTGATGTTTTTCTTGCTTCTTGAAGTAGGACTGTATTGGTATAAATTTCTTTTTTATTTAAAAGATTTATTTATTTATTAGAGAGAGAGAGCATGAGTGGGAGGGGCAGAGGGAGAGGGAAAGAGAATCTCATGTAGACTCTGTGCTAAGCAGGCATGGAGCCGGATGTGGGGCTCAATCTCACGACCCGAAGATCACGATCTGAGCCGAAACCAAGAGCCAGACACTTAACTGACTGCCACCCCGGTGCCCCTGGTATAAATTTCTGTCTTAGAACTGCTTTTGCTCATTCAAAAGACTTTGGAATGTTGTGTTTGCATCTTCATTTCTTGGAAAGTATTTTATGATTTTCTCTTTGATTTTTTTGTTGATCCATCAGTTATTTAGTTGCATGTTGTTTAGCCTCTATGTGTTTGTGTTTTTTCCAGATTCTTTTCTTATAATTGATCTCTAATTTCATAATGTGATGAGGAAAGATGCTTGATATAATTTCAGTCTTTTAAAATTTATTGAGAGTTGTTTAGTGGCCTAACAAGTGATGTAGTCTGGAGAGTGTTCTATGTGCATTTGAAAAGAATATGTATTCTGCTGGTTTTGAAGTATTCTGTATATATCTGTTAAGTCTATCTTATCAAATGTGCTATTGAAAGTCACTGCTACATTACTGATTTTCTGTCATAATGATCTATTCATTGATGTAAATGGGATGTTAAAATTTTATATTATTATTGTATTACTGGCACTTTCCTTCATTGTATCTACTAATATTTGCTTTATAGGTTTAGTTGCTCCTATGTTCGGTGCATAGATATTTGTAATTTTTATATTCTCTTGTTGGATTGATCCCTTTATTGTTATGTAATGCTCTTATTTTGGTATCTTATTATAGTCTTTGTTTCAAAGTAAATTTTATCTTATTTAAGTATTGCTACCCCAGCTTATTTTTTATTTTTGTTTTCATGGGATATCTTTTTTCATACCTTCACTGTCAGTTTTTTGTGTGTCTTTAGTTCTGAAATAAATTTTTTGTAGGCAGCATAAAGGTCTTGTATTTTTTAAATCTTTCTTTTTGGTTATCAAATTTGTGGACATAGAATTATTTATAGTATTCCCTTATTATCTGTTTAACGTCCATGTGATCTGTAGTGTTATCTCTTGTTTTATTTATATTAGTAATTTTTGTCTTCTCATTTTTTTTTCTTAGTTAGCCTGGCTGGAGGCTTACCATTTTCATTGATCTTTCAAAAACCAACTTTTGGTTTGTTCATTTTTCTCTATTGATTTCCTGTTTATGTTTTCATTGATTTCTGTTCTCATTCTTTTTTCTCCCCTTTTGAACACTGTTTTCTTTCTTTTTTTTTTTAAGATTTTATTTATTTGACAGAGAGAGAGACTGTGAGAGAGGAAACACAAGCAGGGGGAGTGGGAGAGGGAGAAGCAGGCTTCCTGCCGACCAGGGAGCCCGATGCCTAACGACTGAGCCACTCAGGCGCCCCTGAACACTGTTGATTTTTATTTGCTTTTACTTTTTAAAGTTGTCATAGACATTTTCCCAGAATGCCCTATACTTGACTTGGTAAGTAGATTTTTTCTTTCTGTTTTTATTTTTTAAAGATTTTATTTATTTATCTGACAGAGAGAGAGAGCACAAGCAGGGGGAGCAGCAGAGGGAGAGGGAGAAGCAGGTTTCCCACTGAGCAGGGAGCCCGATGTGGGGCTCGATCCCAGGACCTGGGAATCATGACCTGAGCCAAAGGCAGAAGCTTAAGTGACTGAACCACACAGGTGCCCTGAAGATTTTATATTTCATACAAAGAATATACAGACATTTATTTGACCAAAGTTGTAAGTAAATTATAACTGTACTTGTGATAATACTACTAAGCTAACTTTTTCTTTTTTTGCTGTTGTGTTAAAAATACACATAACATAAAACATACTATCGTAACACATTTTAAGTGTGCAGCTCAGTGGGATTAAATACATTCACATTGTTGTGTAGTTGCCACCACCATCCATCCCCATAACTCTTCATCTTGTTAAACTGAAAGTATACCTATTAAACAATACTCTCCATTCTCCCCTCCCTACATTCCCTGGCAACAACCATTTACATTCTATCAATATGATTTTCACACTCTTAAGTATGTCATGGAAGTAGAGTCACATAGCATTTATCTTTTTGTGACTTGCTTAATTCACGCATAATGTCCTCAAGGTTGATCCATGTTGTACAATATTGCTGAATTTTCTTTTAAGTTAAATAATCTTCCAATATACGCATATACCACATTTTGCTCTTCTTTGCATCTGTGGATGGACATTTGGGTTGCTTCCACATTTTACTTATTATAAATAATGCTACTATGAATGTTTTATTGTGTTAAGTCATCTATTTCCTTCCCCACCTTCTTTCTGTCTGGTTGTTCTATCCATTCTTGTGAGTGGGGTATTGAAGTCTCTAACTATCCTTATAGAACTGTCTATCTCTCCCCTTCCCAAAATATATGAAGTTTTTGCTTCATGTATTTTGATGGTGTGTCATTAGGAGCATTAATATTCAGAATTGTTATATCTTCTTGCTATATTGAAACTTCTCCTTATATATGTTTTTCTTTGTCTCTTGTAATCTTCTTGGATCTAAAGGCTATTTAGTATGATATTAGTAGCAACCCTGCTCTCTCTTGGTTACTATTTTCATGGAATATCTTTTCTCATACTTTTATTTCAACCTATTTCTGTCTTTAGGTCTAAGTGAGTCCCTTGTAGCCAGCATGTACTTGCATCATCTGTTTTTATCCCATATTGTCAATCTCCGTGTTTAGATTGGAGAGAACATTTAAAACCTGTGTATGTTTAAGTGAATTAATGATAATTAATTACTCTAAGCTCTATTTTTTTAGGTTAGAGATTTTTTAAGGTTTTTTTTTTTTAGGTTAGAGATTTTCTACGGGGTTTTTTTTTTTTTTTTTTTTTTTTGGTGGTTAGATTAAGGTTCATCTGTGAATTAATTGATTCTTATTGTAATATAACACCACTGAACTATACATCTGTGAAGGGTGAATAACAACAGTAACAACAGACACCTATGAAATTATAAACCAGTGAGCTGATGCAATCAATGTGTTAAAGTTATTTGTTTACATGCCTGTCTTTATGTTGAGTCTATAATCTCCTTAAGGGCACAGACTGTATCTTAGTCATCTCTATGTGTCTGGCAAACAGTAAATGCAAATTTATTTCTCAGTGAATAAAGGAGTGAAGGGATGGATATTTAGTATATAGTGTCTAAATGCAAAAACACTTATTTAGAGGACCTAGACACAGCCAACTTATTTAGAGTAAGACCATTAGTCCAGAAAACAGTGGTGGTCTTTGTAATTGCTTTTGAAGATGAAGAATCCAGGAGAGTAGTTGTTACTGTACATTCTGTAAAGTCCTACAGGTCATGCATCAATACTTTCAGTACTACATGCATATGGTACAGACAACAGGGATGTGAAAGAGCCACCTACTTGCATATTGCATGTAGAGCCATCATTTTGAGGTAACTTAAAATGGAGACACTGTCACTATTGAGGTCATCATGTAAATTGTACTTTAAAGCAGCTGCTCTTTCATAAACCTGTGTCCAAGATAAAGTATTTCTTCACATTAAGTGTTTCAAGAAATAAGTGGTTGCCAATTATGAAAGTAGAAATTAAAACGAGATTTTTAATGAAACTTTTCAAAAAACATTTATTTTTACATCATGTTGAACGTGAGTCTTGAGCAGTGTGAAGAGGTAAATAAAAGACTAAATTTTAAGACTAATTTTTCTTTCTGTATAAATCAGATCATGAAATATTTTTCTTTTGAAAGTGAAAAATATGGGGCGCCTGGGTGGCTCAGTCGTTAAGCGTCTGCCTTCGGCTCAGGTCATGATCCCAGAGTCCTGGGATTGAACCCCACATCGGGCTCCATGCTCAGCGGGAGGCCTGCTTCTCCCTCTCCCACTCCCCCTGCTTGTGTTCCCTCTCTTGCTGTGTCTCTCTCTGTCAAATAAATAAATAAAATCTTAAAAAAAAAAAAACCAGTTACCATTCCAGTAACATTTTTTCTGCTTGTTCTAAACATGAAGATTTTTAAAGAGCATTAAAGCATAATACTAATATGTCTTTACTTTGACATGGATTATTCTCTTTGCCAGGTCAGAGGCTAGATATTTTATTTACTAAATGATATTTCCAAAATATGAGTAATTTACTCAGTTTCTAATTCTCCATTATTGTGTAGTTATTTAGGAAAAACTCTATCTCATACCCTTCAAAAAGTTGTGTATGTGTATATGTGTTTGTGTTTCCCAAAGTGCTAAAGGTGTTCGTACCAAAATTAAAGATTTTGTGTAACATTATTCTTATTCACTTAGTAATACTGTATATTAACCTGTCTCAATCTAAAAATGCATGACATATCATGAACATAAAAGAATTAAGGTACCATTTTAGACATTATTTATATATTGAAGCTATTTCTTCTATGCTGAGAAGATTAAACAGGGTTCAAAGAACTGATCAATAATTATAACAACATGCATTTTGAGTCAGAAGTGTTTGCTTTAGGTTTTTAGTATCCCTGCTCCAAAGCTATTTTCATTTTCTTTAGACTTATGGAATAAATTTGGATTAGATCCATGTGATAAAACCTGAGAAAATAAATCATCAGAATTCCAGATTTCCTGATCAAAACCAGTGACAGTTAGAATGAGTGGTTATTAATGAAGGCATTCAAGCCTTAGTCATGGGCTCCGAGTCATCCAAGACTCCTGAAGCAATAGGGGGGCAGATATGCTGGACAGAGTCTGGGCTGCTTCCCAACTGTGTTTGCATTGTAAGTGTTTAGAGTTGCCCATGGAGGGTGTCTTGTCCAATTCTCTTCATCACCAAAGAAGAAACTAATGGCCGAACCACACCACACTGCCGGCTCCTAGTCTAATGTTTTCCCATCTAATTTTTGAGAAATTATACCAAAATGGAATAATTTTCTAAAGAATGATTTCAGTTATGACTGAGAAACTAACAAGACTATTGAAAATACCTGATAATAATAATTTTAATGGAAAATTTTGTTTTGTGTTTAAATAGAAATCAATTCACTGGTTTAGGGTCATATTTATTTTGTGGCACAACATCCTCAAGTTCTTGTTTTTGCACTATATTTTCCCTGAAAACTACTTAAACACCAATATTCCTTACTTAGGAAACCATTAACTAGGAATCCAAATCTGAGTCCTAATAACCTGCATCTTGATGTCTTAAGATCTACTTTCAAGCATTTACTGTGTATCTGCACATTAAAAAAAAAAAAAGCTGACTAAAGTAGCAGAGGGTATGTGAAAAGGTGCTTTTATAAAATTTTTGTGCAGAAGCACTTGTGAGAGAGAGTTGGGGGTAAAGTTGCCAGAAGTGAAGACATCATTTCCATCAGAACCCACTGTCTTCATTTTGAGAAATTTACCTGGATGGATCTTACAGTTTGCAATCTGCCTTTTTTGTTCTATTTTGTTTTAATTAAGGTTATGCTCAAGGTGGGGCTTGAACTCATGACCCAGATAGCAAGAATCACATGCTCTGTAGACTGAGCCAGCCAGGCACCCCCATGATCCATCTTTCCTGGTGAGAACTTGGAGATCTCCTAAAATCATTGAGACTTTGCAGACTGAGATCATAAGTGCTTTGTTTCTGTGCTCAGACATTGCTTCTGTGAGATGGTCTTTTTTTTTTTTTTAAAGCTTTTTATCTTTTTTTAAAAAATATTTTATTTATTTGTCAGAAAGAGAGAGAGCACAAGCGGGGGAGTGGCAGGCAGAAGGAGAAGCAGACTCCCCATGGAGCAAGGAGCCTGATGCAGAACTCGATCTCAGGACCCTGGGATCATGACCTGAGCCGAAGGCAGACGCTCAACTGACTGAGCCCCCCAGGTGTCCCTGAGGTGTTCTTTCTGAGAGATCTGTTGGGGCCTGTTGGGGCCTCCCCTGCCAGTGCCAATGGGTTTCAATGATATAATGCTGGGTGATGTTTGGAAGAAAGTGCTATTTACTAGCAAAATGCACACTGTAACCTTCCTCCTCCAGCCCTGTTTTTATGGGAGAAAACAGAGAAGCTGCTTCAGGGTGGGAGCGGTCTCAAAGCTGGCATGGTGAGTATCAGCAAGTGGTTCCTGAATTTCTCCCTCAATTGCTGTCAGCTAGCTGTCAGGCTTCTGTTAGGCTGAGAGGTCACAGAAACCAAGGTCTGGAGGTAAAAGTGTCCAGGCATGAGAGTGATTTTAGAAGCAATGTGGGGAGAGGGAAAATGGAAGGGGAGAAGGTAGAGAGGAGATGAAGGAGATGAATTTCAGAAAAACAACAGCAATGCCTAATGGGGATTTTAATGAAGTTCAGTGTTGGGTGTACTATAAACCTTTCTTCTCCTCTTTCCATGAAATTGTAAAACCCACCTCACTGGCTAAGGCATTGGAAATCTAATCTTTGGGTAGGATGAGGCATCTTCTTCTTTAATAAACAAATTCATGTAGATCTTGGGCAGGTAACTGAGGCTCACACTTTAGGGAACACTGCATACTGATGGTGGGATCACTTGATGTAGAAATTGGATAGCAGGCAGCCCAACTGCCTGTTAGTGAATAATGAGTTGTCTGTCATTTGAGGTGGTGGCATGGACTGAGCAGATACATTGCAGTGAGAATTCAAAAATCAAAAGAAAAGTTGTTTCCATTTAAGCTTGTAAATCGCAAGCATTTTTGTGTTTTTATACTGCTTAAATCTGTTATGTCAATGGTCTTGATAAACCTAATGAGTAGAAATGACCAAGTTAGAAAAACATTTAAAAAAAGATGCTTACTTTGTGCCGGGCAGTATATTAGCCCTTTCACATAGGTATTGGTACCCCAGGGTACTGAGGCACAGAAGCTTTCATTACTTTTTCCAAATTTACAGAGTAAGAAGGTGCCAGAGCCAAGAGGTAAATCAACTTTTCTGACTTCAATCCAGCGCTTTACTAGATAATATGCCGATTCTTAATTTGAAGCTACAGAACATAGATTAACTTCTCTGTTCTGAGTTGGCTATGCATATTGCACAGGGAGATTGCAGGCAGTGAATATGCGTGGACTTTCTAGTTAATTCTCTGCCATGTTGATTTACCATCTTCATGACAGGGAGAGGACACTCCAAAAGCTGCATCCATGACCCAAAAATTTGAGGCCTATTTTGGAAAACACCATCTGTGTGACCATCACTGTCCTAGGTTATTTAGGCAGGGTGGTGAGCAAAACAAACAAGGTCTCTATTCTCATGGAGCCTGCATTCTAGTGCAGGAAGACAGAAAATAAACATGAAGAAAGATAGGAAATATAATTTGAGATAATGGTAAATGATGTGAAGTAAATAAGATAGTATAGTATAGTGGGCTAGGAAGTGACTGGAGAAGGTGATACTAAAACACTGTGGAAATTAGTATCATAAATAGATGACTCATCTTCCCATTAACACTTTCTAGACCTCCTTGCTTTGATTTATCATTACTTTGACAACAGCTCTTTCTCTGATGTGTGATATTTGCCTTGATAAATTAAAATTTTCTTGGAAGATTGATCTGTAAGTATCTAAGTCATAAATGAGATGATATATGGGGAAAGTTTGTAAATATTAAAATCCTATGCTTATGCTAAGTAAAAAAACAATGTGGCTTCCCCCTCCCCTGACTTTCATTGTCGTCTTTAACAATTAAAATCAATGCTATTGGATAGAGATACCCAGTCATAAAGGAAGAATGACTTTGACCCTGGGCAGCAGCAATATTTTGCAGTAGCACTTTATTCCATTAGCTTCAACTGAGTGTTGACTTTAGAAGAGGGATAATAAATGATACTATACTCATAGTCAGAGCAGGGACTAGAATTGGTTATTTTATATTTCAATTAATACATATGTATGTGATAAATATTTATGTATAGTGACCATTCACTTGGCAGTCATTCTTCAAAATCCCATTACTCTCATGTAGTCAGACAATATTGTAGAAGACTGCACTTTATCCTCAGTGGAAGAACACCCCTCCACAGTCTTGCACAGGCTAGCATTCAGTCAGTTATCTCTATAACCTGACATTACATCCTGATGATACCGCTTGGCTTCCCTATGCATAGGAAATCCCAGTATTTGCTAGCTTTGATTCGCTCTGGTAGTAAGTCATTCAAATCAAAGAACTCGGCAAACCTCCTCCTGGAAGACTGTAATATTGACACATCTACTGGAAAGCTATGCTCCTGAAGGGACACTTTGCTTGTGCTACGGAGATGTTTCTAATAGTGAAAAACAGGCTGTGTGGGCTTCTCTGCTGAGTATTCAAGCCATCTGTTTAAGTTCAGTTCTTTGTGAAGGACTGGACTGGATATCACAATATGTCAAACTCGTATAATGCTTCCACTTTCATCCCCATTTATTCTACCCATTCTGTAAAGAAGGCACTCAACCATTTTTGGAATGCCCTTAACATAACATGACTCTTTGAAAGAGCTTTATATTTTCCCCTCCTCCAGGAAGTTCTTTACTCAGTGGAATTAAATGATGATTTCACTTCTCACTGAATGATAAAGTTAATAATCTGTCTGTAGGAAAACATACATAAGGACTTGAAAGCTAACACAAGAAGGTGGCTTGTGCTCTCTTGCTACCTTGGAATCTTCCTATGATAGAGATAAATTATAATGAAAATGCAACATATCACAATTTATGGGATGGGGTGAAAGCAATACCTAGAGAAAAATTTATAGTTGTAAACATCTACCTTAAAATAACGAGAAAGATCTCAAATCAATAACCTAACTGTTCATCTTTAGGAGTTAGCTAGCAGAAGGAAGGAGTCACTATAACAGAAATGAAGAATGCCTTTTGATTGGCTAACCAATAGGCTGAACTAAGCTACGGAGAGAATCAGTGAGTTAGAAGAATGGTTAATAGAAAATGTCAAAACTGAGATGCAAAAGACAAAAGAATTAAAAAGACAGAAGAGAATATCCAAGAACCCTGGGGCAATTTTGAAAGGCGTAATATATGCCTAGTGGAAATACCAGAAAGAGAAGAAAGAGAAAAAGAAGTCAAATAAATATTTTACAGTAATTGCTTCAAAGTGATTGAGAATTTTCCAGATTTAGTGATAGTCCCTATATTAGTTTGCTAGGTCAACCATAACAAAGTTCTGCAAATTGTATGGCTTAAAGAACGGAAAAATATTGTGTAGTTTCAGAGTCTAGAAGTGTGAGATCAAGGTATCAGCAGCATGGGTTCTTTTTGAAGGGCATGAGAAAAAAAATCTGTTCCTAGCCTTTCCTGTAGCTTCTGGTGGTTTTCTGGCAACCTTTGTCATTCCTTCTTGTAGAGGCATCAGTGCAATGTCTGTGTCCATCTTCACACTGCATTCTCCGTTTGTCTTTATGCCAAGATTTTCTCCTTTTATTTTATTATTTATTTTTTTAAAGATTTTATTTATTTATCTGAGAGAGAGAGGGAGAGCAAGCACAAGAGAGAGAAAAGCAAGCATGAGAGAGGGAGAGTGAGCACCAGAAGCAGGGAGGCAGAGGGAGAGGGAAAAGTAGGCTCCCTACTGATCAGGGATTCCGACCTGGGCTCGATCCTGGGACCATGGGATCATGACCTGAGCTGAAGGCAGAGGCTTAACTGACTGAGCCACCCAGGCACCCCATGCTGGGTGTCCTTTTAAAGGGAGAAAATTTGGGGATGCCTGGGTGGCTCAGTCAGTTAAGCCTGACTCTTGATTTCAGCAAAGGTCATGATCTCAGGGTTGTGAGGTCCAGCCCCGCGCCAGTGTGGAGCCTGCTTAAGATTCTCTTTCTCCCTTTCCCTCTGCCCTTCCCCTTGCTAAATATCTGTATCTATATCTATATCTATATCTATCTATCTAAATTTATTTTACTTCAGTACGTGTGTCCAGTCCCTTTCCATCCAGACAGTGCTAGGTGACACATCAGAATCAACAATCCCTGAGACTCCCCATGCATGGTATTCTCACCCGGAGGAGCATGGCTGGGGGAGACAAGACAGCAGGGCGGGGCGGGGGGGGGGGGGTAAGGTCTCAGGGGAGCTCTAGAACAGCTCTGTCCCTGTTCCTTCTCTGTCCCGGGAGAGGAAAACCCCAGAACAGCAAGGAGAGAACCAGCAGGAGGAAGAGGTCCCCGGATGGCTAATTGGTCTGCTTGTTTTTCCTTATTTAAGGTTTCATTTTATTAATGTGTATTTTTACTACAAAATCACCCATTTCCTCTAGGCTTCCAGTCTGATGCAATAGGTTTCTCTTATTTGACCTTTAATTTATGCTCTTTTTCTATTTTTCTTCAGAATTGTCCAATTAATGAACAAATATTGATACATTATTATTTACTCAAGTCCGTATTTTATTCAGGTTTGCTCTGTTCTACCTTTTTCTGCTCCAGGATCCCGTGTAGGGCACCACGTGACATGCGGTCATCACGTCTCTTTAGGCTCTCCTTGGCTGTGACAGTCCCTCAGATTGTCTTGTTTTAATGACCTCGGCAGTGTTGAGGAGAACTGCTCAGGTATTTTGTAGAGAGTCACTCACTGGGATTTACTTGATGTTTTCCTCATGATTAGACAGGGATTATGGGTTTTGAGGAAGCAGATCACAGAAGTAAAGTGCTCTGTCATCACTTTGTATCAAGGGAATGTGCTCTGGAGGCCACTTGTCACTGTTTGTGTTAACGTTGGTCCCACCTGGCTGAGGCAGCGTTGGTCAGGCTTCCCCACCGTGAAGTTACTCTTTCTCATGTGTGTACGATGTGTCTTCTTGAGCAGGAAGACTCTATGTGGAGCCCACACTGTGGGAGAGGGAGTTAGCTCCTCCTCCTTGATGGATGGCTGAGTGTCTACATCTATTATTTGGAATTCTGCATAGGACAGGTCTATTCAACCCCATCTGTAAAAACAAAAAACAAAACAAAACAAAAAACAAAAAACAAAAAACCAACCAAACAACCAAACAAAAACCTACGTAATTTGTTAATAGAAATGCAACTGAGTCATTTAAAAGATTACATTGCTTTATTGAACAATTCATGAATCAGCAGGATCCCATCTAGCAAATAGAAAGGAGCTCCCTTGAACTACAAGGAAGGAAAGGTTTTTTGTTTTTTTTTTTTTTTAAAGATTTTATTTATTTATTTGAGACAGAATGAGAGAGAGAGAGCACATGAGAGGGGGGAGGGTCAGAGGGAGAAGCAGGCTCCCCGCCGAGCAGGGAGCCCGATGCAGGACTTGATCCAGGGACTCCAGGATCATGACCTGAGCCGAAGGCAGTCGCTTAACCAACCGAGCCACCCAGGCGCCCCGGAAGGAAAGGTTTTTAAAGGCAGAGAGGGAATTGAAAAAAGGAAATTATTAGCAAAGGATGCATTTTTTTAGGCAAGGTCACCCTCCTAAGGGGACCAGAAGGGGCCATTCGATACATTTTCCAGGTTGACTGGTTAAAAGTTACATGGGGTGTATGTGTGTGAAATTGCAGTTAGGTTAGGTAGCAAGTCTTGGTTTGCTGGCTTGGGTCTCTTAACACAAGTGACTCCATTTTGGGCCTATGGTTTCCTTTAACCAAATCATTTATTTTTACCAGTGTGGATACCAGGGTAGTCATTTTAGGTCTTTGGTTTTCTCCAGCACCTCAGTGTGTGGCCACTGGTTCATTGCTGCTTTGGCAATTGAGAGTGCTTTCCATTGGCTCCTGTTTGCCTTTGACATATTTCCATCTTTGTGGGTTTTTTTCTTGGTACCTCCTTACTTTCTGTTACTTCAGGATCATCCTGGTTCCTATATTTACTGTCTCAGTCCTAGTGTCAGCAATTTCTTCAAAGAGCCTTGGTTCCTTTTTATTAGAGAATGGTATTAAAGTCTCACCTGTGGGAGCTAAATGTGCTCAGTGGATGATGCAAGGCAATATATACATGTATTCCAACCTATGTAAAACACACCTAATTATAAAGATTTCAAAGTGGAATTGTCTGTATCCACATTAAGTTAAAGATAGAGTTTACGCTGATGTCTCCAACCTGGTCTGTCACCAGATGGAGATTGTGATCTCCCTTTGCTGATCTGTAACTTCCCACTGCAACAGTGACAAACTGGCTCCCACGACCTGCCATGTATTTAATTCATTGCTCTGTTCCAGATTACAGATGTGGTGTCTTTAGAACTGTTAGCTACCACCCTGATGGGAAAGAACTTTATAAAATAATGTTCCCTCTACTCTTTTAGGCTCTTGGCTGAGACCCCTTCTTGCAACATAAGATTAACAGGAGAAAAACAAACAACAGCTTAATTACATATTGCATGTATATGTCCTGTATACACAGGAGATACTCGAGAGAGCTGAATAACTTCCCCAAATGGCTCAGCCATCACCCTACAGGCCATCTTTGGTTAAAGTAAAAAAGAATTTGGGTGGTGGGAAGGCCAGTTAAGGGAGGTCATCAGGCCAAGCACAGTAAATGAGGGTATGGTTGTTTTGCAGATTTAAGTCTGTGCCTTCTCCTTTGGTAAGAGTTCTTGAGATTTAGTCATTCTTCTGTTCCTGGGACACTTTACAAATGGAGCTTTCCTTTATAAATGTAAATTTTGCTCACTAAAGGGCAATTTCTACTCAGTTTTTAGAGATTGTCCTGTGTCTGCTGTTTCGTAAAATTAATTATCCCCAAATAATCCTTGTGCCAGAGAGGCATATTTTGGGGTGGCATATTCTGCCTCCTTCACATGGATGCACCCTCATTTGCTTATAGATTCATCTACTGAAGGACATCCTGATTTCTTTAAGTTTTTAACCATTATGAATAGAGCCGCTGTGCACATTGTGTGTGAGTTTTTGTTTGAAATAGTTTTTCGAATACTAGAAGTCTGGTTTTTGGATCCTAAGGTGGGACTTATTTGGAAAAAACTGCGAAACTGCCTTCAACAGTGGCCATGTGTGTGATGAGGTTTTGGAATATAGGTGAGGTTGGGTGGGGTGAGGTCCCGAGCGGACCACTAAGAAATAATTCTTGAGATGTCTTTGGTGCAAAAAGGTGATTTTACTAAAGCATGGGGACAGGACCCGTGGGCAGAAAGAGCGGCTGCACCGGGGTTGTGAGGGGGGGCTGATTATATACTTGGGAGTTGGGGGAGGTAAGGGAAAAGGTAGGTTTCAAAAGAACTTTCATTTGCTAAAGAAGACCTACAGGATACCGGATGCCTTGCCATTGTCAAGTTAAGGTTGTTTACCCCTCTAGCAAGGCATTAACATTAAGATAGTTGGGAGATTCCTGGAAGAATGTCACACTTGTCCCACAGGAGTGGGGGGTGAGGGAGTGTCAGCTTCTGGTTTGTCCTCAGCTTGCCTTCTGTTCCCTCATCTTGTGCATTCCCCCATCATGAAGGAGTGTTTCTTTCATCTCTCACCCTCCAGGAACTGTTATCCTTGTGTTTCTTTTTTTTTTTTTTTTTGGAGTTTAGCATTTCTGTGTGCAGTGCTATCTCATTGTTGTTTAAATTTGTAATTTCCCAATGATAGAAGATGTTGAACAAAGTTTTGTATTCATATTTACTATCTGTACATCTTTGCCCAGGTGTCTGTTGAGATCTTTACCCATTTTCACCCAGGTTGTTTTCTTATTGTTTAGTCCTGAGTTTTTTGTATAGTTTGAATACAAATGCTTTATCAGATATGTTTTGCAAACATTTGCTCCCAGTTTGTGGCTTGTCTTTTGGGTCTCTGAGCAAGGTTTTTCATAGAGGAGAAGTTTTACTTTTATAAAGTACATGTTATCAATTTTTTTTCTTTTGTGGATTGGTTTTTAGTGTTGTGTGTTAAAACTCATCACCAAATCCAAGGTCATGTAGATTTTCTTTCATGTTTTAGCCTTCTAGGTATTGTGATAGTTTTACATTCTAAATTCATCTACAGTTTTGAGTTAATTTTGGTTTAAGTTGCAAACTTTGTGCCTACATTTCATTTCATTCCATATGGTTTCCAATTAAATATTCCTTAACCATTTCTGGAGAAGTCAGGGGATATTTGTCTCCATTTCAGTTTGAATTTCCAAAATTTAATGGATTCAGCTGGATCCTGGAAGGGGGCAGATGCTTCCACTGAACTCAGCGCACCGCATCCTGCACTGCCCCCACCTCCCGCAGGGGGCGCCCGAGTCCCACTCGCCCACCCAATTGGGGCATGCGCGCTCAGCCGGCCTTACCTCTGCTGAGCTCACCCGAGCTGCACAGCTTCTTCAGGACCCGCTGTGAGGCTTCAGGAGGATGTTTGTCCGCGCCCACGCTGACAGGACCTGCTGTGGAGACTTCTAGAGGACATGGGGAGGTGTCCACACTGACAGGACCCGTAGTGGAGGACGTGAATCTGCGTCCACACCGACAGGACCTGCTGTAGAGGATGTGGGTCTGGGTCCACACTGACAGGACCCGTAGTGGAGGACGTGGGTCCGCGTCCAAACCGACAGGACCCGCTGTAGAGGATGTGGGTCTGGGTCCACACTGACAAGACCCGTTGTGGAGGATGTGGGTCCACGTCCTCGCTGACAGGACCCGCTGTGGAGGACATGGGTCCGCGTCCTCGCTGACAGGACCCGCTGTGGAGGATGTGGGTCCGGGTCCACACTGACAAGACCCGCTGTGGAGGATGTGGGTCCTGGTCCACACTGACAAGACCCGTTGTGGAGGACGTGGGTCCGCGTCCTCGCTGACAGGACCCGCTGTGGAGGATGTGGGTCCGGGTCCACGCTGACAAGACCCGTTGTGGAGGATGTGGGTCCGCGTCCTCGCTGACAGGACCCGCTGTGGAGGACGTGGGTCCGGGCCCACACCGACAGGACCCGCTGTGGARGWTGTGGGTCCGCGTCCACGCTGACAGGACCCGCTGTGGAGGATGTGGGTCCGCGTCCACGCTGACAGGACCCGCTGTGGAGGATGTGGGTCTGGGTCCACACTGACAGGACCCGCTGTGAAGGATGTGGGTCCGCGTCCATGCCGATAGGACCCGCTATGGAGTACATGGGGCCGCATCCACGCAGGACACACTGTGGAGGACGTGGGTCTGCGTCCACACCGACAGGAGCCCCGGCCTCCTCAGGACCCGCTGTGGAGACTTCGGGGAGATGTGGGTCCACGTCCACGCTGACAGGAGTCCGGCCTCCTCAGGACCCGACGCCAGAGGAGAAGGTGAGGAGAAGCCGTCAGAGTGGGGACTGCTGAGGGGTCCGTGCTCACAGGACCCTGCGGAGGAAGGGCGCACTGTGTAGACGGTGGGGTTTCCGTGGCTTTGTGTGCGGTGACGTGGGGTCCCGGGGGTGCTGTGCGCGGGGCTGTCGGTTCTCCCCTTTCTGGGTTCAGATCTGCTCTGCGGGGTGAGCGACTGTGTTTATGCGCACCCGGATTCGGTTCCTGGGGCTCCTCCGGCAGTCTGCGGTCAGGGAGTGGACACCCACCGCGGTGCTCGTGCTCCCCCGGCCTCGGCCCTGCCGGGTCGTCCCCGCGTCCACACCCGCTTCAGGGTTGTTGGTTCGGTGTCGGGAAAGTTCGGTAGCGACGGCGCGGACTCTGCAGGCAGCTTTGGGGAGAGTAGATATTTTCAGTGTCGGTTCTTTCATGAGCACAGTGTCTTTCTGTCTCCGTGTGTCTCCCTCGATGTCTGTCATCAGTGTCTCACGGGTGTCAGAGAACAGGTCTGTCACCTCCTTGGTTAAATTTATTCCTAGGTATATTGTTCTTTTTGATGCAGGTGTAAATGACATTGTTCTCTGTATTTCTCTTTCTGATAGTTTGTTATGAGCACATAGAAAATGCAATTGATTTTTGTATATTGGTTTTATTCCTTGCAAATTTATCCGATTTATTAGTTCTGTTACTCAAACTAAAACTGCCGGTTATTTTACCAGCAAAGTGGGTTTATTTGGGAATAGCAGAGACTTGCAATCCAGGACAAGCAAGCTACGGCCACATCACAGGCAAGTGCAAGAAAGAAAGGAGAGGAACATTATTTCTTGGAGAAGGAGGAGGAAGTTGGGAAGGTTGTTTTGAAGAAAAGTCCACTGGAGAAAAGCCCGGGTTCGGGGTGATGGAGGGTTCTCACTGGCTGAGCTGCAGGGGTGGTGGATTTCTTGGAGGAGATAGATGAAACCTACATCTTCCCCTCTGGGGCCTGTAACTGATGAGTCTCTCCTGTGGAGGCTTCTAATGTTGGTTCTGTAACTGACAGTTGTTCCTGTAACTGACCGAGTGGTAGGCTCCCCCCTCCAGCCTCCCCTTCTGGCATCCCCAGTCCACTTTACTGAGGCTTCCCTTCATGCGTTTTCATAGTTCTAACCAGTTTTTGGTGGAGCGTTGTGGAAAATTGGAATTCCAAATCCCACTGCTTCTACTGCACCCAAGACACAGTGGCCGCCGATTTAATTCTCCCACGAGTCTCTTGCTAACATGTGGCCTACTACAAGGGCGAGTGGCCTCTCCACGTGGGTGAACTGGATCTGGGAGGGCTTGGCCACCATCCTGAAGTTTGATGTTGTCTCTGCTTCTGTGACCTGGTGCTGACAAGGTTATTTGGAAGAGTAGTTTACTCTGTGGTGATTTCAAAGTGCAGTAAACTTGTCACCGCAGCACAAATACTCTTTACCTCGACACTCAGATTCCCCAGCTGTCGTTTCTTTACCATGTTTGCCACTTCACATGGAATACTTCAGTGCCTTTTACCCCAAACAGGGACAATGTTCCGCGGATGACCACATAACCTGAAATGAGATCATTACAGTTTCCACATTTTAATAATGACCACAGATCCACTTCAACTGTGTCCACCTACCTGACTGTCTGAAATGTCTTTTACCATTCTCCAGTTTCCTTCTTCTGGTTAGGGTGAGGGTTAGGCATTAGAGGTTAGGAGCTAAGGATATGGTTTAGGGTTTAGGATTAGGGTTAGTTTAGGGATAAGGTGAGTGTCAGGCTCAGAGTTTGTGTTCAGCGGGTCGCTGAAAGTGTGGGTTCGCTGGGAGTGGCCCAGGTTTGCCTTCAGATTCTCCTGCTCTGCATCCTTTCTGGAGGCCCAAATGGCACCATTTCCTTCTGGATGGCAGGCTGAGTCCTGCGGTAGGGCTCAGGTGTCCCCAATCCCAGGGGATTGGGAACCAGGCTTTTGGGGATGGACCTCTCAGTACCCGACCTAGGGTTAGGGTTAGGGCCTAGGGGCATGGCAGGCCCGATCTGCCAGCTGTGTGGCGAGCTTCCCGAAGGGCTGAGTTGCGGGTGTGGGTTAGGGTGAGTGTCAGGCTCAGGGTTTGGGTCCAGGGGGCCACTGAAAGTGGGGGTTCGCTGGGATTGGCTCCAGTGGGCATTCAGATTTTTCCTGCTCTGAATCCTTTCTGGAGTTCCAAATGTGGCACAGTTTCCTTCTGTGCTGCAGGCTGAGTCCTCTGGTACTGCTCAGGTGTCCTAAATCCCTCAATCTTTGGAGCCAGGTTTTTGGGGCAGGTGGTGTCAGAACCCAACCTAGGGTTAGGGTTAGGGTCCAGGAGAATGGAAGGTCCAAACTGCTGGCATTGTGGCGACCTTCATGGAGGGCTGAGTTTAGCGCGAGGGTTAGGGTGAGGGTCAGGGTTGGGGTTGTGTCTAGGGGGCTGCTGAATGTGTGGGTTAGATTTTGTTTTAGTTTTTGGGGGCCAATGTCTGGGGTGGAGTGACCGGGGATCTGTGGACCAGGTGTGTGGCGGGGGATCCTGGGAGCAGAGGGGCCAGGGGGAAGGCAGGGGTGGTGGAAGGGGTGGTGAGGGACCAGGGTTGGGGACCCAGGGGTTGGGGTAGCAGTGGCCTGGATCGGGTTGGTGGTCAGGGTACCCTGGGGTGGAGGGGCTGGGCTAGTGGTGTGGGAGTGCGGGAAATGGGGCAAAGGGGCTGGTGATCCGAGGCCTTGGGGCGGTGGGGCCTGGGGGCCAGGGGCTGGAGGGATGGGGTGGGTGGTGGTGATGGATCCAAGGGTGGAGGGGCTGGGACCCCTGGGATGGGTATGGAGGACCCCTGGCGGAGGGGTGCAGGGGCCGGGGGCATGGGGTAGGGGGACCAAGGCTTGGGTCCGTGAGCGGGCAGTCACTGCCCCTCTGTGCACCTAGAACCGGGTGGCCCGAGTCAGAGTGGGCAAGGGAGACAAGCCGGTGACCTACGAGGAGGTGCAAGCACCGCGTTACACCGCCCACTTGCAAGGGCTGGCTGTCGCTGCACACAGGTGAGGGGCCGCGGTGCCTGGGGCCCCGGGGATGAAGTTCTCAGTCATGGCTATCACACAAACACCAGATAAACACGTGCGAGAGGCTTGATTCAACTCCTCATTTAGAGGTTTTCATTCTCAGATTTCGTATTCCCAAATCACTGTGGGACGTGGGCGGAGCAGGCACCCCGCACACACCTTCCCTACTGAGGGCGCTGCCTTCTTCTTTCCGCTCATGCTGTAAACAAGAGTTCTTTTCGAGATCCATTAGTGCCCCGTGTTTACAGTTTTGTGCTTTTTGTGGGTGATTTCAATGCCTTAAAATAGCCCTAATGCTGAAGTGTGAAGCACAAGAAGGGTGTGACGTACATTGGGGAGAAAATATGCATGTTAGGTAAGCTTCCTTCATGCACGAGTTATGATGCTGTTAGCAGAGAGTTCAGTGTTAATCAGTCATGTGTATTAAACAAGGGGTCTTTAAGCAGAAACACACACGAAACAAGGTTATATATTGATGTGTTGATCAAACTATCTTAATCCAGGGCATGCAGAAACTTAACTCTGTGTTTCCCCTAGGAGGGAGGGTTCAGTGTTCCCTAACTCATTGCTCATGGTAACTTTATAGAATGTAACTACTGGGAACTAAGGAGAATCAGCTGTGTTTTGTTCAGTATGAGGCTTCTCAACTTGAGTCCTCTGTCTAGAGAACTTAAAATACAGATTCCTGTCCCCCTCCCTTTTCAGGTTCTGTTTCTTTTCTTTTCTTTTTTAAAGATTTTGTTTATTTATTTGACAGAGAGAGAGACACAGTGGGAGAGGGAACACAAGCTGGGGGAGTGGGAGAGGGAGAAGCAGGCTTCCCACCAAGCAGGGAGCCCGATGTGGGGCTCGATTCCAGGACCCCGGAACCATGACCTGAGCCGAAGGCAGACGCTTAACGACTCAGCCACCCAGGTGCCCCTCAGGTTCTGTTTCTAAGGTCTGGGGATGGGTGTGGAGGTCTGGGGATGGGTGTGGAGACTCTTCACGCACACTGTAGGAGGTATAGGAGTTTCAAGATCTGGGGATCTGGGGATGGGTGTGGAGGTCTGGGGCTGGGTGTGGAGACTCTTGAGGCATACTGTTAGAGGTGTAGGAGTTTCAGGATCTGGGGATCTGGGGATGGGTGTGGAGACTCTTCAGGCATACTGTTGGAGGTGTAGGAGTTTCCGGATCTACACTGAGAATCCACTGGTTGAGGCCATGGCCCTGGATGGTGAGAGAGCTCATGTCCCCAGTCTCAGAAGTAGCTGGTGGCCTCATCTCTCTGGGCCAAGGGATGGCCAATGCTTCTATAAACATCCAGAAAGAGTGGGAAAGAGCTAGACAGGAAAGGATCATCTGAGTTTTATTCCCTGCTAAGGCCTCAGTCTTCCCTTTGCAAAACCAGGATAACCAAAATACCTACTTAACAGGATTTGTTTGTGAATGTAATGAAATAATGTACTTTGAACTTTAAAGTGTTATTATTTTTATTCCACTTGTAGAAAAAGAGAGAAGAAGCCATGGTGGGGGTGGAATTGAGTGCCCAGGCTCTTGGATGTTACCTCTGGAGTTTCTGCTGAGTCTTCAAGGTGCCCTTTTCCTTTTAGGTAACCTGAATGGGGAGGATCGTGCTGCAGAGTGAACAGTGGAGGATATTTTCTTTCGAAAGTTCATGCGGGGGGCGCCTGGGTGGCTCAGTCGTTAAGCGTCTGCCTTCGGCTCAGGTCATGGTCCCAGGGTTCTGGGATCGAGCCCCGCATCGGGCTCCCTGCTCCGCGGGAAGCCTGCTTCTCCCTCTCCCACTCCCCCTGCTTGTGTTCCCTCTCTCGCTGTGTCTCTCTGTCAAATAAATAAATAAAATCTTTAAAAAAAAAAAAAAAAAAGAAAGTTCATGCGGGGCACCTTCCCAGGGTGTCTGGATGACCTGCTGATCCTAAAGCGCCGGGCTAACCAGTTGGAGATCCGTGCCCTGGTCCTGAGGCAGCTGCCTGCACACAAGTTCTACTTCCTGGTGGGCTACAGTGAGACTCTGCTGTCCCACTTTTACAAATGTCCCATCCGTCATCTGCACCTCCAGACTGTGCCCTCCAAGGTCGTGTATAAGTACATCTAAGACAGTCACCTTCTCTGCATCAGGCTCTAGCCTGTGAAGGACAGAACCATGTGGGAAAGGAGTGAAGTAGAAATGGGGAACTACGTCCCCTCACTGTCTCAAGGATTCCTTTTCAAAGCTGCTGTTGAATAAATAGACCTTCTCTCTTGCCTCTTGGTTTGTGTTTCCTCCTTAGAGAAGAGAACTCGAGTAGGATTTCTTTGAGGATGCTCCAAGGCTCCCCAAAAGGCTGCCAGTTGTTTGAGGTTTCAGTAATAACTACAGTGCAATGAGCCTCTTGTCACTTTACCAGGAACTTTACCTGGAGCTCTTTGTTTTCTCTCAAAGTGGAAAAATCCATTTTTGGTCATTATAAATAAACATTAAGTTTTTAAAACTTGAAACAATATGGACACGTGTCAAGTCAACCATGAAAGTTTCTTGTAATTCTTTCACAGAGAGAACTACTGTGAACGGTTTATTTCCAGATGTACTTTTTCCCTCCAGAAATACCTTAATGGATACTCATTGCTTATTAAATAAGCTTTCCATTGAGCACCTACTATAGGCCGCAGATTCTTCTGAGTGATTGGAATCCATCAATGTACAAAACATTCTGTTCCAAGATCCCTGCCTTCGTCACACTTGTATACCCATGAAGGTGGGCAGGGAGGTTTAGGCAGCACTGAGGACTCCAAGCAGGTGAGCTCTGTGGGAGAGCATTTCAGGAGCTGACATCTGCAAAAGCTGCACATGGTGCTGGGCAGTGGGGCAGAGATTGCTGACCAACTTCACTCTGACACTGATCTTGACCCTCACCTTGACCACGATCCTGGTACACTTAACCCTGAACCTCAACCTCACATACCCTGATCCCAAATCTGACCTTGACTTATTACCCTGACTCTGATTCCCTAAGCTCTACCCTCACTCTTAACAGTAATGCTGTCCCTAATCCTACCCACAACTTGACCTTCACTCAACCTCACTCTTACCTGAGGGTCTCACCCGGACCCTCCTCTGATCATGTCTGACTCTGACACTGACGTTGGCTACATCCTTCACATAACCCTGATTCTCAGAACTTCACTCTGAAAATATCCTAATGCTATCTGACCCTTACCACGACCCTGAGTGTGACCTTATCCTAACTCTAACGCTGAGTGTGCTCGCTTCAGCAGCACGTGTACTAACTCTAACGCTGACGCTTGCTTTGACTCTGACCATAATCCTCACCCAGACTCTTATCATGACCTTGACCATAAAACTGATAGTCATCTAAATTTGACCCTAGCCCTGATCTTCCCTTATGATAAACTGGACTCTGACCTTGACCCCGAAACCGAACCGTCACCCAGACTATCCCTCACACAGATCTGAGCCTACTCTTAACCCTGGTCTTGACCCTGATTCTAACACTAAACAACCCTGGATAGATTGGCCTGATCGTCATTCAGGCCCTGAGACACCCTCACACCCTGCTGACAAAACTCAACCTTAACCTGACTCTGACCCTTCTGACCTTCACTCTTGCACTGACCCTGACCCTGGACTTCATGTGAATTTGACCCTCACCCTCTTCCTGATTCTCATTCTAACACTGACCTTGACCCTTCCACTAACAGTGATCTGACTGAACCTCAGCTGGACTTGATTACGTTCCTGACCCTCATGATCCTGATCCACCCATGTATTGATCATGAAACTTCACTTAACCCTGACCTCGATACTGCACCTTATTCAAATCCTTAACTGACACAGGCCCTGACCCTGATGTGCAGCCTTGCTTTGATATTCACCCTATAGACTCACCCAGATCTTGACCCTGATCCATTTTTTTAATTGAAATATATTTGATAATATAACATTGTGTAAATTTAAGGTGTACATGTTCATACATTTATGTATCTTAATACATTATGTATCATAATGTGATTGTAACAATTAGCACCTTAATCATATTACATAATTATTCTTTTTAGTCATTAGAATAAGTTCTAGGTTCCTAGCAAGATTGTTGATTATAATATAATATTGTTGTCTGTGCTCACTATTCATTATAAATTTGTACCCTTAGGCAACATTTGCCTTGTCCTCTCCACTCCCCAACCCCTGGTAACCACCATTTTGTTCTCTATTTTTGCGAGTTTGGCTTTTTTAGATTACACATATAAATGATGTCATACGGTATTTGTCTTTCTCTGCCTGACTTACTTCACTTAGCAAAACTTCCACAAGGTCCGTCATGTTGTTGCAAATGGCAGGATGTCCTCTTTTCTCATGGCTGTATAATATTCCATTGTATTTATATATCACATCTTCTTTATCCATTCATTTGTTGATGGGCACTTATTGGCTATTGTGAACAATGCTGCAGTAAACACTGGATTGCATGTCTCTCTTCAAAATCCTGTTTTTATTTCCTTTGTGTGTATACCCAGAAGTGGAATCATTGGATCATCATTGATGGGTCTATTTTTAATTTTTTGAGACTTCATATTGTTTTCCATTGTGGTTGAATCAATGTATATGTGTACCAGCAGTGTGAAAGAGTTCCCTTTTCTCTAGACCTTTGCCAGCAATTTTTATCTCTTACCTTCTTGATAATAGGCCTTCTGACAGGTGTGAGGCAATATCTCATTGTAGTTTTCATTTGCATTTCCCTGATGATGAGTGATGTAGAGCATCTTTTCATGTGTCTGTTGGCGATAGGGATGTGTTCTTTGGAGAAAGGTCTAGTTCTACCCATTTTTCAGTTGGATCGTTTTTGATTTTGAGTTGTATGAGTTCTTTATATATTTCCAGTATTAACTCCTTATCCAACGTATGGCTTGCAAAAATTTCTTCCATTCTATATAGTGCTTTTTCATTTTGTTAATGGTTCCTTTTGCTGTGCAGAAGGTTTTAAGTTTCCTGGAGCCCTATTTGTTCATTTTCACTTTTGTCTTTGGTGCTGCTGGTGTCATATTCAAGGAATCATTGCCAAAACCAATGTTAAGGAGCTTCTTCCCTACATTTGCTTCTAGGAGTTTTATAGTACCAGGTCCTTCTGTTTTAGTCTTTAATCTATTTGAGTGAATTTTTGTGACTGCTGTAAGTTAGGGGTCTAATTTCATTGCATGTACTCATCCAATTTTCCCCACCTCATTTGTTGACAAGACTGTCCTTTCCCCATTGTGTGTTCTTGGCTTCCTTGTTGAATATTTTTTTGACTGTATAAGCAGGGGTTCACTTCTATGCCTTCTAGTCTGTTCCTTCGGTCTATGTGTCTATTTTTGTCTGTCTATGCAGTAACATACTGTTTTTATTACCGAAGCTTTGTAGTATAGTTTGAAGTCAGAAAGTGTGATATCTCTGGCTTTGTTCTTTTTTCCTCAAGAAGGACATTTTTTTTTTTTAAAGATTAATTTTTTTTTTTTAAGATTTTATTTATTTGAGAGAGTGAGAGAGAGTGAGCACGAGAGGGGGAAGGATCAGAGGGAGAGGGAGAAGCAGACTCTCTGAGGAGCAGAGAGCCTGATGCGGGGCTCGATCCCGGGATCCTGGGATCATGACCTAAGCGGAAGGCAGACGCTTAACCAGTTGAGCCACCCAGGCGCCCCCAAGAAGGACATTTTAACAATATAAATTCTTCTGATCCATGAGCAGAGGATGTCTTTCCATTTGTTTGTCTTTCCATTTTTTTTTTCTTTTTAATTTCTTTCAGCAAAGTCTTGTAGTTCACTGTACAGGACTTTCACATCCTTGGTTAAATTTATTCCTAATATTTTATTGTTTTTGATGCTATTGTGAATGGGTTAGTTTTCTTCATTTCTTTTTCAGATGTTTCATTCTTCGTGAATAGGAACGTAAATGAGTTCTGTAAGTTGATTCTGTATCCTGCAACTTGACTGAACTCTAACAGCCTTTCAGATTTTCTATATACTGAATCATATTATCTGCAAACAATGACAGATTCACATCTTCCTTCCTGATTTGGATGCCTGTTATTTCTTTGTCCTGCCTAATTGCTTTAGCAAGGACTTCTAATACCAAACTGAATAAGAGTGGTGTGTGTGGGCATCCACGTCATGTTCCTGCTCCTTGAGGAAAAGCTTTCAATTTTTCACCAGCGAGTATACTGTTAGCCATGGGCTGATAACGTATGGCCTCTAATATATTGCGGTACGTTCCTTCTATACCCGATCTGCTGAGGGTTTTTATGAAATGATGTATTTTGTCAAATACTTTTTCTGCATCTATTCAGATGATCATGTGATTTTTTCCTTTCATTTTATTAATGTGATGTATCACATTTATTGATTTGTGTATGTTTAATGATCCTTGCATTCCAGGGATAAATCCTACTTGCTCATGATGCATAATCCTTTTTATGTGTTCTTGAGTTCAGTTTGCTAATATGTTGTTGAGAGTTTTTGCATCTGGATTCATCAGAGATATTGGTCTGTAGGTTTCTTTTTTTGTGGTGTCCTTCTCTGGCTTTGGTATCAGGGCAATGCCAGCTTCATAAGGTGATTTTGGAAGTATTCCCTCCTCCTCAATTTTTTGGAAGAGTTTAAGAAGAATTGGTGTTAATTCTTCTTTGACTGTCTGGTAGAATCTCCAGTGAAGCTGTCTGGTCCTGGGGGAGGTTTCTATGTTGGGAGGTTTTTGATTCCTGATTCAATCTCTATAGTCTCTATTGGTCTGTTCAGATTTTTTATTTCTTCCTGATTTCAGTTTGGTAGGTTTCTTGTTTCTAGGAATGGATCTGTTTCTTCTAAGTTATCTGAGTTTTTGCCTTGTAATTGTTTAGTCTCACAATCCTGTTTTTCTGCAGTCTCAGTTGTAATGTCTTTTTGTTTTCTTTTTTAAAAATATTTTATTTATTTATTTGAGAGAGAGAGCACACACAGGGGGAGGAACAGAAGGAGAGGAAGAGAGACAAGCAGACTCTGTGCTGAGCAGGAAGACTGACATGGGGCTTGATCCCATGACCCCGAGGTCAGGACCTGAGCTGAAGGCAGATGCTTAACTGACTGAGCCACCGAGGAGCCCCAAAGTCTCCTTTTTCATTCTTAATTTTGTTTGAGTCTTTTCGTTTTTTTCTTAGTCTAACTAAAGTTTTGTTGATTTTGTTTATCTTATTCATAGAACCAGTTCTCAGTTTCATCAGTCCTTTCTGTTGTTTTCCTATTTCATTTATTTCTGCTCTGTGCTTTATTGTTTCCTTCCTTCTGCTGACTTTGGGCTTAATTTGTTGTTGTTGTTGTTGTTTTTTCTAGTTCCTTGAGGTGTAAAGATAGGTTGCTTATTTGAGGTCTTTCCAATTTCTTAATATATGCACTTACCACTGTAAACTTTCAGAGCTACTTTTGCTGCCTTCTGTAAGTTTTGATATGTTATCTTTCCATTTTCATTTCTTTTGAGATAATTTTTTATTTTCCTTTTGATTTCTTCACTAACCCATTGATTGTTCAGAAGCGTGTTTAGTTTCCACATATTAGTGGATTTTCCAGCTTTCCTTTTACTGATTTCTAGTTCCATACCATTGTGGTCAGAAAACACAGTGGGTATGATTTCAGTCTTGTTAAATGAGCTAAGATTTGTTGTGTGTCCTATCGTGCGGTCCTTTCTGGAGAATGTCCCATGTGCACTTGGGGAGAATGCGTGTTCTGCTGCTGTTGGTTCTTGTGTTTTAATCCATGGAGCCACTCTGCCTATTGATTGGTGAATTCAATTTTTAATATTTAGAGTGATTATTGATATGGAAGAACTCAATCCTGCTACCTTATGTCTTGCCTTCTGATTGTTTTGTAGCTCCTTTGTTATTCTCCCCCCTCTGTTTCCGTCTACCTTTGTGAAGTGCTGGTTTTCCACAGTGCGTTTAGTCTCCCCCTTTTCTTGTTTTGTGACTCTAGAGTTTTGCTTTGTTGTTACCATGTGGATTACAAACAACATCTGTTATATAAGATAGTCTTTTTTATGCTGATAGCACCTTATTTTCATTCCCTGTAAAGTTTCCACACTTTTACTCTTCCCCTTTAGTTTTGATGTTAGAATGTGTCTTTTTATGCTGTGAAATCACTGAGAAGTGATAGTGACTTTGGTTGTTTTTCATGCTCTTTTCCTTTAGCCTCCAAACTATAATTAAGTGGTTAACACACCCTTCTACTACAGAGTTGCCATTTGTGATTGTGTTAATTTTTTACCTTTGCTAGTGTTTTATGGACTTTCATTTGCATTTATTTTCATTTCAGCTGAAGAACCCCTTTGAGCATTTCCTTCAAGACTGGTCTAGTGGTGGTGAGCTCCCTCAGCTCTGGTGTGTCTGGCAAAGCCTCTATTCCTCCTTTGTATCTGAAGGGTAACTTTGCTTCATGAAGTATTTTTGGCTGGCAGTTTTTATCATTTAACACTGAATAGGTCCTTCCACTCTCTTTTGGCCTATGGAGTTTCTTCTGAAAAATCTGCTGATAGCCAAACAGGGGCTCCATTGTAGGTTACTTTCTTTTGTTCCCTGGCTGCCTTTAAGATGCTTTCTTTATGATTGGCTTTTGACAGTTTCATTACAATGTCAAATATGATGAATGACCTTCCTTGGAGAAGGTCTTTCTGCTTTGGGGATGCCCATGCCCCAGTAGGGCATCCTGCAGTGAGCAGACTCCCAGACATCTACAGGCACATCTCTTGCTGAAATATGGAAGCAGACAGCAGGGAAGACGTTCCTCCAGTGCCTTTGGTTATTGTCTGCCTCTTTCCCTTCCTCCAACTCCCCTGGTCATGGACTCACTCACTCACCACTTTTGCTTTCCACCTGCACTGAGGGGCAGGCTGTCGCCAGTGTTGCCCTGGGAAGGGGCCAACTTGAATTCCTTCTCCTCTGACTCCAAGCCCATCTCTACCCTGCTTCAGTGGTGTGCCTGGTTTTCCTCTCAGATGGCTAGGCTTCCACAAATTCTCTATCTTCAGTGAGTGTTGCCCTGTTTTGTAATTTCGAGTTGTGCTTCCCCCAATCATAGCAAGTCAGGGTGGCGCAGGCTCATCAACTTCCTTGGATCTGCAACCCCCTTCACGGTCCTGTCCACCTACTTTCTGATGCACAGGTGCATAGAAATCTGGGTGTCCTGGTGTGATGAGCA